>NC_073304.1:201394243-201994243 GCF_027595985.1 Sorex araneus
GGCCTCGTGCCCTCAAAGCAGACGCTCTGCCACTTCCTTCTTCTGCCTCCCTCCTGCCAGGCGGAGAGGGCTGTATGGTGGGCAGTGATGGTGACTTAAATAAAATAAACCCCGTGTCCAGGCATCGAGTAGGAAAGACATGTCCAGCCCGGGCCTGGTATCCAAAGCATGGTATGAGAACAGTTTCTTAAGCCTGACCCAAGAGATTGTTATCCGCATTTCTAGGGTTGCCTTCTACCAGGGTCCGGGGTGAAAGCCTCAGAAAGTGTTGCAATAGACATAAAGAAGGGCTGGAGCGCTAGCACAGCAGGTAGGGTGGTTGCCTTGCATGCAGCCGACCCGGGTTCAATCCCCAGCATCCCATATGGTCCCCTGAGCACTGCCAGGAGTAATTTTTTAGTGCAAAGCCAGGAGAAACCCCTGAGCGTCGCTGAGTTTGACCCAAAAAGAAAAAAAAATAGACATAAAGAAATAAGGTCCAGCCTGGTGCCTCAGGGAAGTCTCTTGGGGAAATGAGGCCTCAGCTTGGTCTGGGCAAAAATGATCTCAGCTTGGTCTTGGCAAAAGAGCATGCTGGGTGAAGGAGTGTGCGAACTAAACAGAGAGAGCACAGACTTCCTAGGAGCCCCCAGAGCGATGGGATGGGGGCTGCTGGTGGAAGTCAAATAACAAGAATTTGGTTTCTGGTAAAAAAAATCAAGACTGCCTCCCCCCCCCGCCCCCATCCCCATCCAACTAGGACCCCTCCGGGTAGGCAGTTCATGTTGATCAACCAACCCACAGCGGAGTTTCTTGGCACCCTCATGTTGGGGGGTGGGCCCACACTCCGCAGTGCTCAGGCTTTCTTCCGGCTCTGGTGGGGCTCAGGGGATGATACATGGTGCCAGGGGTTGGAACTAGGGTTGACCACATGCGAGACAAATGCCGTCAGCCCTGTACTATGTCTCTGGCCCCGGAGCCCGATTTTAAAGCCAGGCCTCACCTCGGGGTCTGACTCCAGTCAAAGCTCTGAAGGAAGCACCGTCAGGATTCCCACACAGAAAGGTCCGGCTTGAGCATGCCTTCTGCCCCGGCTGGCAATCAGACACCGAGAAAACCAGCAAAACACAGCCTCCAGCCGGTGGGTCCCAGGGGGCAGGAAGGGTCTTACCGGTTGTGGAAGCAGTGTCCAGGGCAGAAATGTGCATTCACGGGTTGTGTCCCCTGGGTGCTCAGAGTGACAGGAGGGGGCAATGAGGTTGTGGATGACAGAGGGGGTGACGCCCCCATGTGGGTGAAGGCAGAGCCTGAGGAGCAGCTCTGTGCTGGAGGAGCAATCCACATGCTGGGTACTCAAGCACTCCGGAGTCCCCTCGCCCCCAGCCCCTCCACTGTTCAGCTACTGAGCCTGGACAGAAGCCAGAGCACCCTCTTAAATGGATTTGGTTGAACTGGACTTTCCATCTTTCTTTTTTTTCTTTTTGGGTCACACCCCACAGTTCAGGAGCTACTCCTGGCTCTGCACTTGGGAATTACTCCTGGTGGTGCTTGGGGGACCATATGGGATGCCGGGTATCAACCCGGGTTGGTACAGTGCAAGGCAAATGCCCTCCCCGCTGTGCTATCGCTCCAGCCCCTGACCTAGACTTTTCTAAGGAGCTGCACAGCCACCTGGCTGGTTGTTGATTTTAGCAGGCGTAGGGCGACAGTTTTTTAGTTTGGGGGTCACACCTGGCAAGTGCTCAGGATCACTCCTAGATGGACTCAGAAGACCGTATGGGGTGCCCAGGGAGTGAACCCAGGTCAAATGCATGAAAACCCACTGTATGATCTGTCTGGCCCATAGTGGCTAGTTTCTAAGGCCGGTGGACGTGTGAAGAGCGGAACGGCAGTCCCCACCCCTGCCTGGTCTCTGTCTTGGAACCCGGAGGCCTGAAGGGCCACTGTGGCCACGGAGCTCCCGCTCTGCCCAGCAGCCTGTGAGCGCGGCGTCTCCACACCCCAGTGCCGCCCCCACCGAGGCCTGAACTATCTTGTCTGCTGTCGGGTTACAGATTAATCTTGGGGCATCAGTGATTAACTTCTTTGAGCCACAGGAGCTGCTGAACCAAAACAGCCCCTTGGGGTGAAGGCGTCTCCCGTGTGGTGTGCAGAGAGGCTGCCTGCGCCTCTTACCACTGGGCCTGGTGCTGTGTCAGCAGGAGACGAGGCTGGGGCGGGGGGAAGGGGTGCGGGGCCAGGGGCACCCAGGCTCTGCCTAGGAAGCCTCACTGGGTTTCTCGAAGTGGACAGCACACAGGCCAGGCCTGGACTTGCTTTCCTGTTAATTTTCTCTTTTTGGGGGGTGGGGGGTGTTGGGGGAAGATTGGGCCAGACCCACTCTGTGCTCAGGACTTACTCCTGGCTGCGCACTCAGGGATCACTCCTGGCAGGTTCCAGGGACCATATGGGGTGATGGGGATGGAACCTAGGTTGGCACACGCAAGACGGACACCCTCCCTGCTGTGCTACTGCTCCGGACCCCTGGACTATGGTTTTCTTTCATAAGTTTGTGTGCAAGGCAGGGTTGGGAAGTGGGAGAGGAATGGGCAGATTCTGTGGGGGCAGACGGCGCCTGGAATGGATGGGGAAGACTTTGGAACCCGCTTGGGGGTCGTGGCTCAGAGCACAGGCTGGTTGAGGGGTGATGAGGCCCAGGAGATGCTCAGGTCCAGCTTCCTGATTCTAGAGGGCCGAGGAAGGGCTTGAGGCTCTCAGGCTCACCCTGCCTGGCCACGGGGCAAATGCCACTGCTGCCTTTACTTACCTTTGTGGCCATCACCCTAAAACTCACAAGCCCCATCTAACTGTGGGAAAAACACCAACTTCCCAACCAAGGGAGTTCTCCGAAGAACACGACAGAACTCAAAAATGCCCAGGTTAGCCTGAGCCTGTTCAACCCCCGGCACCACATATGGTTTCCCCGGGCACTATCGGGAATGATCCCCGAGGAGGATTGTGCCCAGAGTACTGCCAGGTGTGGCCCCCAAACCAAACCCAAATCACTGCCCTGGTGATCAAACAAGAACAGCTCAAGAGAGGAAATGTACGTGCTGTGGGATCTGGGAGGGTCCTAGAGCCAGAAGGGGCCACTGGGACTGGGGAGTCTGAGTTGAGAGTTGAGTCTGGTCACGGTGAGGTCACTATGCTGGGCCCTCAGCTGAAACCCATGGACCCCGGGACATGAGCGGGGAGCCAGGGGAGAGTGGAACTGCACATGATCCTTGTGACGTTTCCACACAAGGCCAACTATTTCAAATGGAAGCAGCTGTTGAAAACATTTTCAAGTCAATGTCTTCCAACATTTACACCCAGAGCAGAAACATTAGAGCAATGATAACTCTGTTACCTCAACTTCAATGAGATTAAATTTTAAAAAATTAAACAGTGCCTTTCTATGGACCCAAGACTGGGCCCTCTATCAGAGGTGGAAGAGAGAAGCTATGGAACTTGGCCTTGCTCTGGGAATAAGAGCGGGGGGTGTGCAAGAGGTAGTGCAGGCTGGAGGGAGCCGCTCAGGGGGCCTAGGGCAGAGCAGATCCTGGAGGTGACCCTGAGGAGGTGACATTTCAGTATGGATGTCCTTGGCGGGTGAGTGAACTGATTCTGAAATTTAGTATTTAGTTAGGTCTCTACCACTTCCTTCAAAAACTGTTGTTGGTTTTTTTCTTTCTCCTTCCAAGGAGGTCCCTACAGATTCTCAGGCCTGTTAATGTCTTCACCAAAGCTCCAAGAAGCTCCCTGAGGTGACTCAGTCCTTAACTGGAAGTACCATAAAAAATAATAAATATTTTTACATAGAATTTTTTACTTCTTGATTGAACCAAAAGAAAGTGAATTTTTCTTTCTTTTTAAATCTGGTTTCAAGGGCCTCAGAGTACTCAGCAGCTATGATGGAGAAATTGAGTGTCGTTGGCAGTGAAGGGCCTTGGCAGAGTGCTCGCCATCCTGCACGTGAGGGGACAGAAATTTCCAGAGCTCTGCAATGTAGCATTGGCAGAAATTCAGCATACAAAAAATGAAGGGAGCAGTCCAGGCTCTCTGGTATTGTATCATCTCTGGAAACCCTGAGCCTCAGTTTCCCATGTGTGCCAAGGGGCTAGAGTCCCTGATCACAAAGTTGCTATAAGATGAAAAAGACAGGGGGCTGGAGTGATAGCATAGCGGGTAGGGCGTTTGCTTTGCACGCGGCCGACCCGAGTTCAAATCCCAGCATCCCATATGGTCCCCTGAGCACCGCCAGGGGTGATTCCTGAGTGCAGAGCCAGGAGTAACCCCTGTGCATCGCCAGGTGTGACCCAAAAACCAAAAAAAAAAAAAAGATGAAAAAGACAGATTTATAAAAAATTTGGATCAGACCTGTCAGGCAAATCAACTACAGATATTACCTTTTTCATGATTGTAGTGATGTCTAGAATTACAGAGGCAGTTTATCAATTTGGAGGGTATTTGTAAATAAATCTCCATTCCCAATTTACTGCCAACCTCAGTTTATTCTACACCCTATTGAAAGAACAATCTGAACTCTGGGTTTTAATCCGAACCCCACTGTAGGTGAGGTTTCCATACCCTTCCGTAATGAATATGTTATGGGGGGAGGGGAAATCACAGACCACAGAAATATAATAGGGCACCAGTATGCAACTCTGTCATTTACCTTTCCTAGGAAAATAAAACAAAATTTAAAAAGAAAGCTATTGACCATCATGGATATTCTGGGATGAAGTTTCATTTCCAAACTAGCTCAAACTTTGATGTGAAATCTGACTTTAGTGTTTGCTTCTTATTCAGTGTTCAGTGTGGTATCATGCACATTTGGAAATAACACCTTTTATTTTTCTTAGGGGTTCAGGGGCACCATACTTGGCAATGCTCAGGGGTAATTTCTGGCTCTGCACTGGGGAATTATTCCTGGCAGTGTTCAGGGGATCAAATCAGATGCCAGGGGTCGAAACCTGGTTGAACTCGTACAGGCGAACTCCCTCCCCGCTGAACTATTGCTCCAAACCTACAGAAATCATACCTTTTAAACACATAAGACTTACTATATTTAAGCAGAAGTAAAAGGAATGAGGCAGGAGGGAGGGGACAGGGGAAGAAAGAAGGACTTTCTGGCACTGATTTATTTCGTGTTTTTGCAGTGCCAGGGATTGAACTCAGGGCCCACACATGCAGAGTGACCATTCTCCTGAGCCACATCCCTGGCCCTGGCATTGATATTTTTAAGACACCCTAAGTGATTCTATTAGATGGTGCCAATACTTCAAGATACTTAACTCCAAGGCTCTTCTGCAAAATAAAACAGGAAATATTTGCTTCTGTCTCCCTCAGCTTCTGTCCAGCTGAGTTTTATTTACATTTATTGTATTTGATAGATACAGCAGAATGGCATGTGATTATTGGAAAGCAATTGCTAGAAACACCGAGGACACGCCCTCATGTCCCCTTCCTGGGAACCGCCACCATCCCATCATGGACCTATCAGCATTACTGTGTTAATGGGGCCGGATGGCAGGATCTCCGCATGGTGAGGAGTCTCAACACTGGAGGACTTTAAAGGGGTCATGGATATTCACTAGACACTCTAAGCTCTTTGTCTGCTCACAGATCCCGCTTCTGACAAGAACAAGTATTTTTAAAATAAAATTTAAAAGTTCAATCAAAGCTGTTTCTTTCCTGCTAACCCTTTCGGGGTTATGTTTCTAGAAGGTGCTCGGTTCACTCTGGCTCCTGTAACCACTAGAGGGCGCACGTGACAAAACGTTAGCGTTGATGAGGAACAAGCCTCCGTCACCGCTAGATTACAAGGGAATCTACCGGAGTGACTTCCAAGGGAAGTTAGCAAATAGAAACAGAATCCTCGCAATCAAATTTAAAGTTCCGACAGACTATTGTTGCATAAAATAGGCTTGAAATTTATTTTCCATTTATCTGAAATTCAAATTTAACTGAGTGTCCTGTACTTTACCTGGCAGCCTTCATATATGGAACTTTGGGGACTAAGTAGGTATCCCAATAGTATTTGCTTGCAGCAATTTTTTTTGTCTTCTTCTGGTTTGTTTTGCTTCTGGTGGTGCAAAATACTCCCTCCTCAGTGCTCAGGGATGCTTTGGCATCTGGCAGTGCTCAGAGGTCACTCCATATGGTGCTCAGGAAACTATGCTGTGAGGTGCTAGGGATCAAACCTGTGAATCCTGCATGCAAAACTCTCATTCCAGTCCACTGAACTATCTCCATAACACTACAGCATTTTTAAATGCTAGAATGTTTTGGTGGCATGGTGGAAGGAATAAAAAAAATCCAAGTCACAACACAACAATTATGGAATGGCAACATCTTTAGAGTACAAATCCCCCCAAAATTAACCTTCTACTGCCTTGGTTTTCTCCTTGTTTCTGTATGCACGAGTCCAGTGGTTCCTGTCTAAATTATATTTTTTATGCAATTTTGGCAGAGTTCTGGAATACTCCAGAAATATTCTTTTGCTTTCTTTGGTAATGGCCTAGCATGGCCTTACTATATAACTCCTAGCTCCTACGGGCCGGAGAGATGCTGCAGAGGTTAAAGTGCTTCACTTTTACACAGCCAACCCATACTTGATTCCTGGCACCAGATACAGTCCCCTGGGCACCACCAGGAATAATCTCTGAGCACCAAGCCAGGAGTATTCCCTGAGCACTGCAGAGTGTGGCACAAAACCCTCCCTCTCCCAAAGCTAGTACTATGTTCAATTAGAGAATGAGAGAGTCATTTGTCAGAAAAGTTTTACACATTAAGCAGAATTTTGTGGCTTAAATATAAAGGTTAGTGCTAGATATTCTGCCCAGAGCTGGCATTCTTCAGTCAGATTCCAGTTCCAAGCCTCATGAAAAAGAAAACTTTACCTGAATTCTGACCCCATCTCCTGGCTTGACCATAGCTCACCACAGGAAGGGATGATCCTGAGAGGAGAGAAGGCCAATCTGGAACTCGGGACGCTGTATCCTGAGTCAGCATGGCTCTGTTTAGGCAGATGGGTTGTTCCAGTTCTGCAGTCCAAGCTGGGGCCAAACTGGTCTTCCTGCATGAAAACTTTGTCCCTAAGGAGAAGGACGGGACATTGCTATGCTCAGGGCTTGCAAAGGCTGGTCATCAGGGCTACAAATGTTCTTAGTCCTGTGTGAGAGCCAGGGAAGTTGGCTCTGGTACCTGAGTCCTCTCCCCTGAGTGGGAGGAGCATACCAAGCCAATACCTGTCTCAGACCCACTTGCAGAGCCTACTTCTTTGTCCTGCCAACTGATCACTTGCAAGGGAAAAAAAAACAGGGAAGACCATGTGGGTCTTGGGGACCATTCCCAACTCTGTTCTAGATCCCGGGGATACAGGTCAACATGACTTTCTCATTTCTAAAGAACCAGTCAAAGCACAGCAGCCTATAGAAGCATTTCTACTAAATGTACAAAAATAGAATCGGTTCAGCTGGAAGAGAGGAGCCAGCAGAGAGGCAAACCTCACTGCCTGGTGAATTTTGGAGCTTCAAGGAGCTTAGAGAAGATTATGAGATATTACATGTGCAGAATAAATACATGATCCCTTAAATTCCTCCCAGAGACCTCTCATTAACACTTCCACAGCCAGGAAAACGTAGAGTCTAATGTGAAAAAGAAAGGGTATGGGGAAAGAGAGAGACAGAGAGAGAGAGAGAGAGGGAGAGAGAGAGAGAGAGAGAGAGAGAGAGAGAGAGAGAGAGAGAGAGAGAGAGAGAGAGAGAGAGAGAAGAGCACATGCCTGGTAAAACTGGGACAGGATCTGGAAATACTTGCTCGCTGAGAGAGCCCGAATTCCTCAGAATGGGTAAGCGTGAAAAGGCATAACGGTCTGAAAGAGGAAGCTGAGCACTCCATCCCGGGAAGGGAGGGCAGGAATCAAGATCGACTGAAGTGAGTCATCCTTTCTCCCCTGCCGAGCCATTCCCATTCCCAGGAACTCTGCCCAGCGGCGTGGATTCACTCCATGTACCTTACTGGGCTTCTTCCATGTGCCAAGGGCTACAGATAAAAATTCCAGCCTGTTGACTGAGTGAGGAAGCAGAGACCCAGAGTCCCCAAGATGGCAGGCCTTGGGCTGTATTTCAACCTGTCTGGACACAGAGAAGTCACTGTGGAAACCTCAGCAAGGATGAAAACACAGCCTCTGCTGTCCGGAGATAATGACCTAGAGAGGAAGAGCTTAGTGATGGAATGGGGTGAGGCTGGGCATGGAGGTGAGCGATGTGGAAATCAGGAGACTGACCCAACTCAAAGGGAGTTCGTGCTGGGTGAGAGGGATCAAGGAAGGTGTCCCCGAGGTAATGGGGTCTGAAAGGATCTCCCAGGAAAAGGAAAGAAGGACATCCTTGCAGAAAGAGAATAGCAAATGCAGAGTTTCCAGAACGGCCAAGAGCTTCCAGAAGTATGGATAGAGCATGAGACCCGGAGCAAAGGCACACTGAGGGGGTGAGGAGTGGACAGAGGTTGGTGCCAGAGGATCACAGTGAAAGTTGTATCACAGTGAAAGTTGAGTTATATTTATTTATTTTTGATGTTGTGGGGTCACCCTGGGTTCATGTGAGGTATGCACTATATTGCTGAGCCACAAGCCCTAAATTTTATTATGATGCCTCAGGTGTGAAGCCTTGGGGTCCATCCACACAGTGTAGACTCCCTGTCCCCTCATCGCTTCCCCCGTCCCGCAGCACTACTACGTGGGCCCTGAGCACTGGTGGGCCCTTGGAACCACCCAGAGCCCTTCCCACAAAGCACAAAGCAACAATATTACTGAAGCAACAATATCCTCACTGTCTTAGTTGGCTCAGACTGTTATAACAGGACAAGTCTGGGTGACTTGTAAGAGACAGGAATGAGTTGCCACAGTCTGGCAGCTGGGAAGTCCCAATCTAAGCACAGATTGGGTGCCTGCTGAGCATCTGATTTCTGGTTCAGAGACTTTACCTTCTGACTGGATCTTCTTGTGTGAAGAGGAGTACCATATCTTTCCATCTTTTCAAAACTCATAGCCATATGGAGTCTCGGTCACAGCCTATAGACAGAACCTGCATAAAGCTAGCCAAAAGGTAGCAATAACTCAAACATTCATCTACAGATGAAAGAACAAATAAAACATGGTCTGTACATGCAATGGAATAGGATTCAGCTTTTAAAAAAGAATGAAAATTTGGCATATACTATGCTATGAATGAACCTTGAAGCATGCTAATATTATTAGCAAAACACCAAAATGCAAATATTGTTATGAAAAATGAATTCTTTCCTTATGGCTCTGCAATTTTATTTATGTTATCAACAAGTGGCCAGCCCCATTTATAGACTCTCTATTCTCTAGTCTGTTGGCCTATCCTGGGGTCAAAATATGACACTGTCTTAATTGTTCTAGCTTTGCAATATAAGGCATGTTATATGAAACTGTGATCCTTTCAGTTCTGTCCAGTTTCAACATTATCTTGGCCTTTTTGCATTTTCATGTATTATTTATTTTGTCTCTCTCCTTTTTTTTTTTGGTGGGGAGGGGCACACCCTGTGGTGTTCAGGGCTTACTTCTGGTGCTCAGGGATCTTTCTGGCAGGCTCAGGGGACCTTATATGGTGCTGGGGATTGAACCAGGTATGTGGATAGGTGCCTGACCCCCTCATACCATCGCTTAGGATAGGATTCTAAGATAACATTGAATCTATTAATGACTTTGAGGAGAATAAGGGTCCCTTAATTGGGATCTATTATTATTCCCTTTCAAGATGGGAAAACTGAGTTTTAGAGAATTGGAAAAACTCGCCGAAGGTGACACGGTCAGGATCTCAACTCTGCTTTGCACTCTTCTGCGTCTGACGGCAGAGGTAGGTGGCTGAGGCAGTGCTCCTTCTCCATCATCACATGGATGTTAAGTTTCTGTCTACGGGATAGAAATCAAGTCCCTCTGGTTTGATTCTTCTTCACTCCTCCTTAGGATCCAGAACTATAAAACTGGTCAATAAATGTTCCTTAGGTGTGGTGTTCTGTGAAAGGAAGGAGCAAGTAACAAAGTGAACCACTAGTTTCTTGCAACAGAGTCAGTGCTGCCTGCACAATGCATTCGTATTGGTTCCTATGACACAAATAGCCTTAGAAACAAAACAAAATATTTCTGTAAAGAGGAAGATACAGTTGAATGTATACTTCAGTGAGTATCCAACTTCTGGTTGTACTTTACTCTTAACAAGAAGAAGAAGACAAATAAAATAAAACTAACGTCCATTAAGGCAAAACTGGCATAAGAACTACAGTTGCTTTAGATTGGCCATATGAACACTCTAACTAGCTGTAAGGGGAGATCCTTAGCTTTTCACTGGACAGCACCCGCCTCTCACAGCAACACTGTAGTTGACTGGAATTACCTCTCCCACACCTACTGTACTCTGGTAGGTTCTACTTAACCCGGTTAGGGAGAGAGCGTGAGACCCAGATATGGCCAATCTGATATTCTCTCTGAAGATTGGAACTTGGATCGGGAAGCAGAGGTTGGCTACAGCCCAACCCACCCTGACCAGCACAGACCAGCACCTCTTCCCAGTGGCTCATTATTGAGTTTTCCTAACAAAGAGCTCCGGTCTCCACCAGGTGCCTGTCACCCCAGTAGCCTTCCAATAGATTTCTTTTCTGCTTCATTTAGTGCATGTGGTGACCAAAGACTCCTAACTGACACAGAAGTTAATACAAGAAGCGGAATATTGCAAGGCTAAGCAGAGACATCGGGTTAGGTTAAAGGGAATAACTGATAGGAGAATTTAGAAACTCTTCACGGGTTGTAGAAAACATTTAGTTAAACTATTGCTTGTTAAACCTTGAGTTCCACAGGCTGGGAAGATAGTACAGTGGGCAGAGCACTTGCCTTGCATGTGGCCAACCTGGGTTCAATCCCTGGCACCCCATTGTCAGGAGTAATGAACACAGAGCCAAGAGAAAGTCCTGAGCACTGTTGGGTGTGGTAGAATGCAAAGCGATGCAAAAGCAAATAAAATAAAATAAACCCTGGAGGTTCAGTCCTCTGGCTTTGATGTTTAAAGATACGGTAGTGGGTGCAGGATGGCTCAGTGGCAAAAGCACCTGCCTTATGAACTTAAAACCACAAGCCTGAACTCTGCTTCCACCCACACAGATGAATGTGGTCCTGACAGATCTGCTCTCTGAGACCTCCCCAGAATTGCCACAACATGTAAGCACCACAAAAAAGAGCCTGCAGATTCCTGTGAGCACTTTAAATGTATGAGCACTGTACCAGGAGTTCCCTGGTGAGGACTACCTCCAGAATGTGCATCCCCTGTACCAACACTATTTCCACAATGTGCAGCCCCTAGCAAGCACCACAGCCAAGGATGTGTGTGTGTGTGTGTGTGTGTGTGTGTGTGTGTGAGACCCACGTCATCAGAGCAATAGCAGAAATGGGAAGGAGAGGAGAAAATGTATTATTTTTAAGTTGTAGTACAAGTTTTTTCTTAAATTCAGGGTGTGTTTATAACTTCCTTAGCAACATATTCCAAGAAAGAGAGATTAGATTAAACTTGACTGCTCTGAAAGCAAGAGAGGGGGGAAAACACACATTTGCAAATTGCTGCCCTTTTTGCTAACAGTCTATAGTTTCAATTGTCTGGGAGTTGAGGTAAAGATTATTCTCTGCCTTCAAACGCAGCAGAAAGTGGGTGGAAACACAAGAAATAAGACTGAGAGCTGGGAGGGATCCTGCAAAAGCACCTCTAGTAACACCTTAACAAAGGAGTCAGTGCTCCCATTTGGAAAATGCAGCAGGATGCAGCCCTGAGAAGCTCAGAGCAGCGGTGCGAGCGGGACAGAGCAGGGGTGAGAGGGGACAGAGCAGGGGTGAGAGGGGACAGAGCAGAGGGAGGTCGGAGAGCACACGGCAGAGGTGAGAGCAGGACACAGCCCTGAGTCTCAGAACAGAGCAGAGGTCAGAGTCCCCTTGGATTTGGGGGCCCAGAGATTTGAAACCCTTCTCTGCCACTAAGGACCAAATTTATGCTCCACAACTTCTTCGTTTCAAAAAAAATTTATAGGATCTTTTTCTGGTTCATAAACATGATGATTGGGTGTTCACACATTTCCCTTAAATCTTGTTACATACTTGGCACATTACTCAGCTGACATGAACTTAGAATTTTTAAAAAATTGCTTATTATTATTTTAAATTATTGTTTTGGGGGTATTTAGAGAACCACATCTGGTGGTGCTAAAGGGTCCTACACTCAGGAATTACTGCTCTGGGCAGTGCACAGGGGACCAAATGGCATGCCAGGGGTTGGACCTGGGTTGGCCACGTGCAGGGCAAACACCTTACCCGTCGCTGTGCTATGGCTCTAGCATCTGTTCCACAATTGCTTTGGATGAAGTTGGTAACAATTCCTGCCTCTGAGTGTTGCTCTAGGGATCAGGGAGCCAACACACAAACCCTTTGGGACAATGTCTGCTCACAGTACGCTGTCAGCACATGTCACTGCTGCCTGCGGTTTCTGATGTTACAGCGAGGAAGAGAGTCTTTGAGGGGCTGGGGTGATAGTACAGCGGGTAGGGCATTTGCCTTGCATGCGGCCCACCCGGGTTTGATTCCCAGCATCCCTTATGGTCCCCTGCACACCGCCAGGGGTAGTTACTGAGTGCAGAGCCAGGAGTAACCCTTGTGCATTGCTGGGTGTGACCCAAAAAAAAAAAATCAAACAAAATAAAAGAGTTTGTCTTTGAGTTACCTGCACCATGCCCGTTGTTTCAGGTTATTCTCAGTCAAGGCCAAGAGAGCAGCATGAGCTGAGGGCCAAAGGGCTGGGCAGAGCTCGGGGCTGTTGTGGGCAGCGGTTCCTGGGGATTCTGCTGATGGTGCCGAGACTCCAGCTCTGCTTTTCTACTCTCCCTGGCATAGGCCAGAAGCAAAGACAACCAAGTCAGTCACTTTACAGAGTTTTGGTTTTTTTTTTCCAAAATAGAAAACCTCAAAATCCAAATGGTCTGCAGCGACCATCCAAGCCACATTTCAGGAAAAGGTACGAAAGAAATGCCACCACAGGGACCTCATCTCCCAAGCCAGCCACAGGCACATGGAACCTGCAGGATCATCCACATAGAGACATACCCGAGAAGACCCACAGTATTCACAGAGGGCAAAGGGCAGAGGGCAAAGGGGAGCCTTTACGGGGCAGTGCTGGGGAAATGTGGCCTTCATGCCTGTCCACACAGAGCAGGACGCCCCTGATTGCTGGAAGGATGTGACATAGCTGGGGGTGTGATTGATTCTTCTGTCCTTCGCCCAGCAAGGGTTTGAACAACACCCACTTAGCCCTCTCTCTTCCTATTCCTGTTTACGGAGTGCATCAGTAGGGATTAAGGTTCTCCTTAAATCTCTGGACCACATGGGAACAGTAAGATCATATATGGACTACCAGCACACCAAACGGGATGAAATTTTGCCTTAGTTCTTTGGGAAGATGTGGGCAACACTTATATTGAGAGTGTGTTTATTTATTTATTGTTATAGCAACCATAGCAATTGGTATGACCCTGGTGACTCTCAAGGGCCACCAGACCACCAGAGCCATACCAGCAATGCCTCAAGGGACGGGGGGGGGGGGCGGGGGTAGGGTGGGCATGCAATGCTGGGGATTAAGCTCAGGGCCTTGCATATGCTAAGCATGTGCTCCACCACTTGAACTATCTCCTAGGACCCAAGAATGTTTGCTTTTTAAATTGAATCACTATGAGATACAGTTACAAAGCTGTTCGTGATTGAGTTTCATTCATACAATATTCCAACACCTGTCCCTCAGCATACACTTCCAACCTGGGTGCATGTCCCCAGTTTTTTTTTCTGCCACCCCCTCCCCATAGAGGCAGGTACTTTCCTCCCTCCCTCCCTCCCTCCCTCCCTCCCTCCCTCCCTCCCTCTCTCTTTCTTTCTCTCCCTCCCTCCTTCCTTCCCTCTCTCTCCCTCCCTCTCTCTCTCTCTTTCTCTCCCCACTCCCCTTTTGGGCATGATGGTTTGCCATACAGATACTGCAAGGTTATCATGTTTCTTTGCCTACTCTCAGCATGCAGTTCTTATCCAGAGTGATCATTTCCAACTATCATTGCCATTGTGGTTCCTTCACTCTCCCAACTGCCTTCTCCCTCAGCACATGAGGCACGGACCCATCTTCCTGACCCGTGTTTCTACTGTCCTTGGGTACTTATCTCATACCACTTAAAAAAATATATAACAAATAGGTGTTTTTAGAAAATGTATATAAGGCTATACAGGTGGCTACAGAGTAGTTGGACAGGTAGAGACTGCTGGATAGACACTTTATTTATGCCTAACATCCAGTCCACTCTCCTGCGAGCATGTTAAAGCTGGCTTCCTGGGGCTGGAGCGATAGCACAGTGGGTAGGGTGTTTGCCTTGCACGCGGCCGACCCGGGTTCAATTCCCAGCATCTCATATGGTCACCCGAGCACCGCCAGGGGTGATTTCTGAGTGCAGAGCCAGGAGTAACCCCTGAGCATCATCGGGTGTGACCCAAAAAGCAAAAAATAAAAATAAATAAATAAATAAATAAATAAATAAATAAATAAATAAATAAAGCTGGCTTCCTGCCTGCAGATGGAGTAAAGGGCCAACTCTTCAGCCTTTCAGCATCTCTTATCCTGGGTTATGATGGGGCCAACAAAAGGTAGTCCCTTCAGACCCACACTGGGAAAGGTTGGAAAAGGAAGCATTTCTCCCTCCACCTTCTCACATTTAAGTTTCTGACAGTGGACACTTCTGCCCTGGGAAGCATCTTGTGGAACTGACTATCCCTGTGGGAGGTGGGGAGGGACAGGCCCTATGTGACATTAGGTAACCCCCCTGAATAAGCCCCGCTTCCCCTCTAAGGCTGCTGAAAGTCAAAGCACCCCATGTGGGCTCAGCCCCTTTGAGTCCCCCCACCCCTTTCTCCCAGGGTGAGGGTATATGGTTTTGGTGTTTTGGAGCCCCGCCCTGTGGTTCTCAGGGTTTACTCCTGGCTCTGTGCTCAGGGATTACTCATGGCGGTGCATGGGACCGTATGCGGTATGCTGGGAACAAGGCTCAGCTGCAATGCAAGGCAAGTGCCTTCCGCCCTGCCCTGTCTCTGCAGCCTGCATTAGAGGACAAGGAGTCCTAACAGGACCCTCAGCAGGAATCAGTCCTTGTCCCCCTTTAGTCATGAAACCTGTCATATAGCAAGAGTTTTAGCATGGACAGACAAGCCCTTATTCTTTTGTTTGTTTGAGGGCCATACCTGTTGGTACTCAGGGGTTACTCCTGGTTCTGCACTCAGGAATCACTCCTGGAGGTGCACAGGAGACCCTATGGGATACGGGGATCAAATAGGGTCGGCCGTGTGTGCAATACCAGCCATCCTATCGCTCTGGCCCCTAGTTCTTATTCTTTTTTTCTTCTTTCCTTCCTTCCTTCCTTCCTTCCTTCCTTCCTTCCTTCCTTCCTTCCTTCCTTCCTTCCTTCCTTTCTTTCTTTCTTTCTTTCTTTCTTTTTTCTTTTTTTTTTGTTTTTGAGTCACACCTGGCGATGCACAGGGGTTACTCTTGGCTCATGCTCTCAGGAATTACTCCTGGCCATGCTCAGGGGACCATATGGGATGCTGAGAATTGAACCGGGGTTGGCCTCATGCAAGGCAAATAACCTACCCGCTGTGCTATCACTCCAGCCCCTAGCTCTTATTCTTGACACCTGTTCATTTGCATGCAAATGTGACATTAGTATCCATCTTTGATTCGCCAAGGAAACTGGGATGGAAAGATTCTCCTGAACCCCAAAACACCCCCAGCCAGTCATACTGGGAACTGGAGCGGGGGCCCACGTCTGACTCCAGGTATGCGTGTCCTGGGGCTGCCGTGTCAGAGGTCACATATCAGCATTGCAGCAAGTCAAACAGACACTTGTCCCCAACCAACAAGCCTCCAGCCTCCCCCTCTCCACTGCAGTACCCGGATCTCAAGCCCCCAGCCCCAGCCCCAGTTTCTTTTGCCGAAGGCAAAGCAGTCCTGTGTGAGATATCTCGGGGGCAGTCAAGCAGGAGCTCATTTTCTCTTGTGGTTTCATTGATTTTATGATGAGGGAGTCTGTGATCTTAGTGGGAAATATTTATGCTTCAGGGAGAGAAACTTGGGGGACGCAGTCATGTCTCTGGGCTGCTCACTCCCCGGGGCCTTCTTAATGCCGCCGCCTCCCCTCTCGACCTGTCCCTTGTGTCTCCCTGCATCCAGGGTGAGACAGGGATGGATGTATGACACAGGTGCTCCAGACCCACGTGGAGGAGTAAATTACAAGTGAATGCACCCCCAGGACGACAGGGCCACCTCCCATGTCTTGGCAGCACTTCAAAGCCTCCGAAAAATTCCCCCGGGAGAACAGCCAGTCTCAAAGGGCTTCGTGCCACCAACCAACGTCCCCCATGGCTTTGTCCAATGCTCCCATGTGGTCATTTCTGTGAGGCCCCGTACCACGCATGTGTTTCCACAGACTTCTCCCAGACAGCCCTTCAGCGGGAGCAGTGGAGGCACATAGGGCTGCTAGTGCCACTGGGCAGACTGGGAGCTAAACCCACCCAGTGGACAGGCTGGGGTGTCAGTTGCCGGCACCCTTGCACCCCCACAAGACCAGGAAACTCCCCAGTGGTAGCACAAGTGAGGCTCATAGCTGAAATGTAGCCCCTTTGCGTGGCCAAAGTGGGCACTATCACTGTGCTATTTCACATCTAAATGCAAAAAAAAAAAAGTCCCCATTCGCATTTCTCATTTCTTTAGGCTTCAGAAATGCTCATTAATCATGTTCAAACGGCATCTGATCTGTTACCATGAATCTCATACATGACCTATAAACCTGGGATGTCTAGACCCATCTCAGAGATGAGGAAAAGTGAGGCCCTGAGCTGTTAAGCCATTTGCTCAAAGTCACAAAGGTGAGGCCAGGGCTCCAACCCCTGTCTTTTCTTTCTGAGACGTGGGTTCTTCCCATTGCATCATAACAAGGGTGTGCTATTTTTTTTAATGAATTAATTTATTTTTTGAGATCCTGTAATTTACAATGCTATTAATAGTGATTTCTCATGCACGTAATTCCAGCATCACACCCATCACCAGTGTACCCCTCCCTTCTCCAAGGACTTTCAAGACCTCCCTTTTCCCCCCAACCCCCACTAACTCAGTGGTGCAGAATAAAACTACCTTAGCACCCAGGAGTAACACTTCTTGGTACCTATGCCCCAAACTCAAAATCAGGGTGTTGGGGCTGGAGTGATAACACAGCGGGTAGGGCATTTGCCTTACAAGCGGCCGACCCGGGTTCGATTCCCAGCATTCCATATGGGCCCCTGAGTACCTCCAAGAGTAATTCCTGAGTGCATGAGCCAGGAGTAACTCCTGTGCATCGCCAGGTGTGACCCAAAAAAGCAAAAAAAAAAGAAAGAATCAGGGTGTCTGTGTCCCTGCCATGTCAGGCACTCTGGGGGGCCTACGGGAGAAGCAGGGAGCTGATGTCAAGGATGGAGACGCCTGATGTTGCATGAGGCAACAGAGAAGGAAGACAAGGTGGTGTCAGTGCCTGGACTCCTAGTTCCTGTGCCCCAACTCTGTATCGTAATCCATGCTGCACCCCTGGCTGCTGCTGAGGGGAGGAATAGGGAGGCTGAGCCAGTCCCTTATTCAGACCCCCTCCCTCGGTGGCCTTCGGTCAGGGGTCTCATCAATTCATTGCACAGGAACGCTTGAAATGTCCTGGAGGGCTTTCTGTTTGTTTGGTTTGGGGCCACACCCAGCTGTGCTTAAAACTGACTTCCAGTCAGGGCTTTGGGAACTATATGTGGTGGTGGGTATTGAACTTGGATTGGCCACGTTCGAGACAAGCACCCTCCCAGCTATATTGTCTGGCCCCGTGCATTGGATGCCTTTATAAAACATGCCTCATAAAGGTTTTTCCCAGTTTAGGCCAGAGCAATAGTACAGCAGGTAGAGTATTTGCCTGGCATGCAGCCAATCTGGGTTTGATCCCCAGCATTCCATATGTTCCCCTGAGCACCACCGTGAATAATTCCTGAGAGCAGATCCTGGAGTAATCCCTGAGCATCACCAGGTGTGGCCCAAAAACAAAAGCAAAAACATAACACACACAAAAAAACAAAACCAGTTTGACAATTCTAAATATCCCTGCCTTTGCCAGGAGTGAGCTATGAAGTTGTATCGTAAGCTCACAATAATAATAACTGAATGTAAATCAGTTCTGCTAAGATAGAATATCTTTCTGTTCTGGAGAATGTTACAAAATATTGCCTGGAATGGGCTGTGATGCACGGACCAAGCTGATCACTTGGGAAACTGATGAGCAATCATGAAGGCACCAAGCAGCCTAGGGGAACCGTCGTCTGGTGAGAAACCAAGGACTCCTGCTGTTGGCTGTGTAAGAGAATGACTTTAAGTGCAGACCCTCTCTCCAGTCCCAGCCAGGCCACAGGTGGGACAGTCGTGCCAACATCTGCAACCTCCTGGCAGATCCTGTACCCGAATCTCCCAAGCTAAGCTGCCCCTGGATTCCTGACCCCCAGACAACAAGTGATAATAACGGTTTGTTGTTTTAAGCCGCTCAGTTTTAGAGCAATGCATTAATAAGTGACTACGATGGGAACCACTTGTTGCTGCCTTGGAGGGAGCTCTGGCCAGCTGTTCATCCACTTGAGCTCAGGAGATGGGCAGGAGCATGTGGCCATCTCCATGTCAAGCCACGGGCACTGGAAAAGCATGTGCTCTGTGAATGGTAGAGCAGATGTGTAATTCCTGAATTAGTGACTTCACCTTGCATGGTCAAGCATCCTTCCAACTAAACATCATCAGAGGTAGGACTGATACTCCAATCACCCTGAATGATTTCTTTCCATGGAGGGGTGGAGTCAAAGTTAAGAGTGAAGATATTCCCTTTTTAAGATATCAATTCTTGGGGCCAGAGTGATAGTACAGTGGATAGGGCATCTGCCTTGCATGAGGCCAATCTGGGTTCCATCCCCAGCATCCCATATAAATCCCTGAGCACTGCCAGAAGTAACTCCTGAGTGCAGAGTAACCCTGAGTATCACCAGATATGACCCAAAAAGCTAAAAAGCAAAAAACAAACAAACCAAAAATAAAATATCAGCTCTCATTGGGGGTTTTTTGGTTATTTTTTCTTTGGGGTGGGGGAGAAGGCCATATCCAACAGTGCTCAGGTCTTACTCCTTGCTCTGTGCTCAAGGATCACTCCTGGCAGAGCTTGGAAACCGTAAGGGGTACCAGGGATTGAATGCACATCAGCCACATACAAGGCAAGCTCCCTACCGACTGTACTATCTCTCCAACCCTAACAATTCTCATTTAACAAAGCACTGAAGTGCTTGAATATTGCTATAGCCTTATGGACTAGAACAAAGATGTCAAAAGCAGCAGAACATCAAGAGATCTGAAAGTCCTGCTAGGCCAGCCCCAGGTCTTGAAAGCAGGCCACTGGTCTGGGCTGCAAGTCGCCCACTGGCAGAGAGCAGGAGCGAGGCTGGTTTGGTTTCTGTCAGCTGGGCCGGTGTCTCTATGTACACAGACTCCTCCATTCAGAAGGGGCACTGACCCATTTGAAACTCCTAATGCTTCCCTCTTGGAACATGTGTTCTGTGTGAAGTCTGAGGGACCGACGAAGCAGATTCTGGGGACCTCAGAGACCCAGTTCACCTGGAGTTCCACTTCCTGCTGCCTCTCTGGGTCAGGGTCTCCCCAACCTCCCCTGTGAGACGCCCCCTGCCCCCACCACCCTGAGCTGCTTTCTCCACCATGAGGGAGTGGCTGGTTTGCACAGAGAAGCCAAGATGGTGCCATGGCTCCTGCCCCCACATGGATCTGGGTTCAGGCACAGGTGGGACGGGATTAGACATTCTCCCCCTGCTGTCTCAGAGCCTCGCAAGGTGGTGGCCATCCCCACCCCAGAATGGCATTGCCAACACACTTCTGTATGGAGATTTGCCAAGGACTCAAATCCCCCACCTCTTCATCTGGGTCCCAACCAAGTCCCTGCATGGAACAGGCTGCCCCAGGGTGTCATCTGGTCACTGTGGGCTAGGACAGATGATCCGTGAGCGGGGGGCATTGACGCTCTCACCACTACTAAATCCCCAAAAACCCTCAAACCTGCCTATGGAACGCACCAAGAACCCCACAGGCTAAGGAAGTGTCTTATCCTGCATCCTGAAGGAGCACCCTGGCTTGGAGGAGGGACTGGGGTGAGCAAAGCTAAGGAGACTTATCAGCCAGGCAGAGTTGAGGGTCTCTCCTGTTGGCATTCAAATAAGCTAGAAGCCAGGTAAATTCAGACCTTTTTTTTTTCTTCATATGTAAATGTCACACGCAGCGGAAGTTGGTGGATCCTGAACCACATTCAGGGATATTGGGGGTGGGGGAGGGAGTGTGTGGAGCCAGAGATTAAAAAACTTGGGACCTCGGGCATTCTGGGCATGTGCTGCTCTACCACTGGGGCTCTGTCCCCAGCACTACATGCAGAATTTTACTTTATTCTTATGGGAACCGCAGTAGCGGTACTCAGGAGATATCCTGGTCTGATACTCATGGCTACTCCTGACAGTGCTTAGAGCCACATGGTGCCAGGGGTGGAAGCCAAGACTCCAGCATGTGAAGTGTGTGCTTAGCCCACCGAGCCATCTCCCTGACCCCTTCTAAACATGAAAAACTCACGAGACAGTGTATCATTCCTATTCAGGACAACCTATCTTTGGTTTGGTTTGGTTTGGTTTGGTTTGGTTTGGGGGCCACATCAGGCAGTGCTCAGGGCTTATTCCTGCCTCTGCACTCAGGAATCACTCTTGGTGGGACTCGGGGGGGACAATATATATGGGGTTCTGGGAATCAAATTCAGGTCTGCCGCATGCCAGGCAAGCGCTCTACCCACTGTAACAATTGCTCTGGAACCTATCTTAATAAGAAATGAACTCTTAGTTCTAAATTTCTTCAGGAAGGCTCAAGGTTTTTATGAGAGGGGGATGGGAGGCAGAGAAAGGCAAAGACTTTCACTTTTTGGAGGGTTCTCTATGCCTCAGAGGTGGGTCCTGGGAGCAGCCCTCACATATGACTTCCCTAGAGGGCTGAGCAGAAAAGCAATAGAGTGAGATGGTATGCAGTTGGGGAGTGTGTCAGGAGAGAGCTGTTTCATTGAAAATGCTAGTGAGAGTCTTGGGGGAAACCTTTGTTTCACAGGCTGGTCCTCTGCCCTAACAGGAATGCCAGTTCACAAAACAATTCCCAGTGCAAAAGAAGTAATTTTTAAAAAAGCTTTTAGCAGGCTGGGGATGTTGCTCAGTAGCTAAGTGCGTGCCTGGCATGCATGAGACTGGGGTTCCATCCCTGGCACCACAAGCAAAACAAAACAAAACAAAACAGAAACACTCAGATTAATTTCTGTTCCATGCCACAGCTGTGTGGTAGTGGGAACTTGATCTCAGCCTGGTCTGGAGTCCTCGCCTTTTAAGGGTGTGAGACTCAGGGCTGGGGTGGGAGGGGTGGTCTTCATGCAACCTCCAGATCTGGGGCAAAGGCTGAGCAGAAGCCCCTGATAATCCTCAGAGTGAATCCTTGGGAGCTCACGCACTGTGCTGAACCCAACTTCCCGTGCACTCTCGGATCTAGCTCAGATCTAGCTTACAGTCCCCCCCCACCATTGGGTAGGAGATCCAGGCAAGAGGAGAGACTTGCCCAAGGACCAAGAGGCAGAGCAAAGTCTGAAACCTGGCAGCTCTTCAAGAGAGTCCTTCAGATAACAGCATTCTTGTCTCACTCATTCCCTTACCCGGGGATGCAGCAGGAAACGAAGCAGAAGAGACTAGAGAGACAGTCCAGAGGTTAAGACTTCTGCCTTAAGTGCAGCCACCCCAGTTTAATCCCCAACACTGCACATGGTCCTCTGGGCACCTCCAGGAGTAGCCCCTGAACACTGTTGGGGAAGACCAAGCTTCCCCCACTTACCCCCAAAGAGAGAAAATGAAGCAGACAGAGATTATCCCCATCCTGGTCTCTGCCCCACTCTCCTTTGAGGTAGCCCAAGACCACCCTCCTGGTCCTGAGGCACCCCCTCCCCCTCCACCAACACCCAGATGCATTTCCCTTCTCCTTGGAGAGGCCTCGCTGGGCCCAGACTCCTGATTGCTCCGTCCTTCTGGAACAGCCCTCCCTTGGCGGATGCCCCTGCCCAGGGCCACTTGGTTTGCATTCCTGACTCGCCAGGGCGTTGCAGATACGGTCAGACCACACAGGAGCGGGGTGTGCTCCAGAACTCGCTGGACATCAAACTCATATGGGGAGTAGGGTCGAGTATGCCACCCCTGGAATGTCTGTCTCTCCGTGCCTCTCCCTGGCCTGTGTCACTTGCTCCTTCCCGGGCACAGGAAAACTGGCTCCTACTTGCCTGTTCTATGTCCCAAGTTACCTCATAACTATGTAGTTTTGAATATCAAAATGCCAGACTGCCTGACTGTCTCTGCTCTGCAGAAAACCCCTTTCCTCCACCCACTGTGGAAGGCTGATCCCAAAGGCCCAAATGTCCAGCAAGGAGCAAGAATAAGATTCGGAGAACAAAACCAGTGGTTAACTTTTCAAAGTCTTACCTACTTTCTTGGGCCAGCAGGGTGGTGGCGGGCAGGGGGGGCAGTTGAGGGGTGGCAGGGATGGTTTTATCCTTAATTTCCTGTACATGCACATTTTCCAGTCATGAACATCTCATAGAGCCCAGACTTGCTCACTCGCAAAGTTGGAATAATAATCATTTCCCCTATTGGTGGGACTCAGATGGCTGGAAAGACAAACAGAAATGGAGAGTCTAAAGCACTGACAATCATTTCCGGCGAAGAGTGAGTGTCCTGTAGTTATCGGATTGGTTGTCTTTCCCTTCACACAGATTATAGGATCAGGACAATGGTTTTCATTTCTGTCTCTGATCTGCACACACCAGGGCTGAACATGCGGTCAGTACTTGGTGTCGAGTTTTGATTGCACACACAAACTGTTGTGTTTTGTTCTGTCTCAAGAAAAAGTGAATCCCTTGGGCGCAGAGAGACTGGATTTGTTTCCAGTCTGAGTCCTCTTTGTGGAGGATGCTGTTGCTTAGAAGGCCAGTGTCAGGAAGTGTCTGGTCTCACCTTGATTTATAGGAAGGTTCTGAGCCACAAACAGGAAAGTAACCATGGTCACCTCAGCCGTGGCTTGTGGAGAAGGAAAGATTGCTACTGCACCAGCTGGGAGGAGAGGGGAGCATCCCTCCTGCACAGCTGCTCTGGAGAAACAGAGCTCACTCCTTCTTCATCCTTGCTCCTCACCCACAGTGGCTACAGAACATTCAGCCCTGGCTCTGCATCGGGAAGAACGGAGACTAAGTGCTAAGTAAGAGTGAAGGTTGAAGCCCCACCCATCCTCCTGGGCTCTGGGCGCGCTGGAACAGATTCAGACCCACAATGGGGAGAAGACTACAGACTTGACTATGGCCCCACTTCCAGTTCAGAGTAGAAACCCTTGTCTCCTGCTGCCTCTCCACCCCTGCGCTGAGCGCGAACCACAGTTATCGAGGGCCGTCCTCTTAGTCTCCGGGAGACTGTCATAAGAGATCGTGTTTTAGTCTCTAGCTTCCAAGGGGGAAGAAGTTTGAGCAGAGCTGAGCTAAGGGGAAGTCAAAGGAGGGGAGATGTTCACAACTTGGAAACTTGGCCTCACATGCTGGGGGAAAAGGCAGCTGAGATAGAGGAGGGAACACCAAGTAGAGGATGTTGAGAGGACCCATTCGGGTTGGAAGATGCAAACTAAAAGTAGACTATAGACTGAACATGAAGGCCACTCAATACCTCTATTGCAAATTACAATACCCAAAAAGAGCAAGAACAAAAGGGAATGCCCTGCCGCAGAGGCAGGGTGGGATGGTGGGGGATGGGGTGGGGGTGGTGAGAGGGATACTGGGATCACTGGTGGAGGTGAATGGGCACTGGTGGAGGGATGGGTAAAAGATCACTGTATGAGTGAAATGCAAACACAAAAGTTCATAAGTTTGTAACTGTACATCACAGTGATTCACTAATAAAAAATTTTTTAAAAAAGAGTGGAGGTGTTAACCACAGACGTCTGTTTGCATATTCTGGGGGACACACCCGGCAGTGTTCAGGACCTGCTCCCAGTGAGGCTCAAGGGTCACTCCCAGCGGTGCTAAGGATAGAACTCCTGCATGAGAAGCACACACATTTACCTTTAGAGTGGGAGACTTTCTGGAGAGGCAATTCCAACTCTGAAGGAGAGGTAGAGTGCAGATGGTCAGACAGATTCCGGGTGAGCTTTTTAGAGTCCTTCCGGAGCATCCTGTATAGGAGCCCTCACTCCCGCATCTTGCCGTGTGTGTGGTCACAGCACCCACACCAGTGACTCCCTCATGTCCTCTTGTCACTGTTTGACCCCAACTAGCATATCGAACCCATGAGAATAGACACCACAACTATCCGTTTTGTGTTCAGCACTGTGGTTCCATTCCTAACATAATGTTTAACACTTCAGGGTTGCCAGCACAAAGGCGTGTTGCATGGGTAGGGAGGGACAGTTGGGAAAGTAGGCAGGATGACATCCTCTGGTTTGCTTCAACCTGGTTGGAATTGAAGGGTATCATGCTCTCACTTGTATGTGAAGTATAAGGAAACAATGCCAGGAATTAGGGAATCTGCAATGGAAAAAAAACCCCGAGATCTTGTCATCAGAAAAGTCAACTGAGGCAGCAAAGCATGGATGGGGGACAGGACTGGAGGGTCACTGACACTTTGGTAGGCGGGGGGTGGGCAGCGGGAGGGGGGGTCAGCTCATGGAGAAGGAGCATTGCCAGGATAAAACCCCAAAGTGGAAATTTTCAATCCACATTACCTCCATCAAAATAAGAGAATAAAATGATGCAAATAAATAAAAGCACTTAGACTACTTTTAAAAAGAGTAGGAAAGGAGCAATCTTGGGAAGAAAGATGGGATCTCAGGGACAAGAGACTGTATGGAGAGTGGTTGGGCGGGAGTGTGAAGGGCAGGAACTTGGTTATTTCCAATGATGGAAAGAAGGTTCTATCATAGCTCCTCTGACCAGCAGCAGGGTCTGTGCTCCTGACCTGGCCAGTTCCTGCCACACTCAGACCAACTTGTGGGTCATAAGATAACCTTCATCTCCCAGCCCCGAGTTTCTGGGCGCTTTTCCGGTCAGTCTTTTATGCCAGGGTCATCTATCTGTGACCCCAAGTTATCTTCCACCCACATTCAGCTTTGTAGCATGTTGGTCCAGTGAGCGCCGTGTCAGATGGACACTTGAAGCCCACGGAGATCATGGCTGAACTCATCCAGCGCCTATTTGTGATTGAGGGTGATATCAACTCCAGGCACCTTCACCCATAAAACTGTCTTCAGTATTGAAAGCAAGCTTCATAAAAACTCCCCAGCGACGTGCTTGTACCTTCTCACCTGGCATGCTGCGGCTAAAGAGACGAACCCAGAATGACCATTGTAAGTGGTCTCTTGGCTGATGTGCAGTAGAGGGCGCTATTGACACACGTGACGTGGTCATACATTGACGCCTTGACCCTGGTTACCTGGTCTGTGTTTACAACTTTGCACAGACACTTGGCCCTGGTTCCTAACACTGCATAGTTAACAGGTGTGCCAGGAGGAGAACGTGCCTTCCGCGGTGTGAAGGATAACATTTTCCTGGTTGGCGCCCTCCTGGCTGTAACTACTCTCCTCCTACACCAACACTTTTTCTTTTTCGGTCCTCGCCGCGTCATCTCTCCTACAGGTAATTTCTGCTCGTTATCCCAAGGACCTATGCTCAGTGTTCTGAGAATTCCTGTGTGAGAGGAATGTTGAGTGTCTGAAATGAGAGAACTCTGGACCCATCCCTCGTGCCACCCCTGGCCTTGAAGGAAAAAAAAAAAAAAAAGACTCAAGAGTCAAGTTCAATTCTTCCCAGAGCTGATCAGGGATATAAAGGTTGGGGAAACTGCCCGTGGTTTTCCCTGAAAGCAATCAACAACCATTGCTTGAAGAAGAAAATTGCCCCCGGAAGTCCCCAAATTTCCCTGTGCCTGATGTTGGGGGTTGCTCACGCCTCGCCTCGGGAATGGAGCAGGAGATCTGCACTTTCCAGGCTCTGGGCCGCAGATGCAGGCGTCCATGAGGGTCTTTGTGCGCTCCACCCACCCCTGCCCAAGCACCAAGCCCCCGAGGTGGGCTCAGCTACTCCAAATCCGGTCTGGGATGCTCAACTCACCATGCTGATGAGGAAAGCACCAAGAGTGAGATCCTTTCTGGGGTCTCAGACCTTCACTCTCCCCCCTCCAAACTTTCCTCTCACTCTTCTCAAAAGGTAGTGAGTTCCCAAGAAGCCCCTGATACACCAGGAGGTTCAAGGACTTGGCAATCTGGCATCCAGACGAGCTGGAAACCAAGCAAAGGGGTTCCCAGGATGTCTTCTCCAGACCCCTAAACTCCCTTGCCCCAGGAGTTCCTTAAGTGTTTTTTGGGGGTAGGGTGCCAGAGAGAGGCCAAGAAACAAAGGTGGCTTTCATGCCAAGGCAGCTGAGAGGGGGACGACCCTGGCGGGGTCTCTAGCCCCCAAGCAGGGTGCCGGCCTGTGACTCGGAGCTCAAAAATGTGTGAAATTTCTTTTTTGCTGGGTATTCTCCATCAAGCGGAACCTGTTCTCAGAGAAACATTCCATTTCACAGACCCTAATGGCTTTCCTCTGTGCCGATGCATTAATGAGGCTCCGACTCGTTCTAATCAGAAGGAAGCCATGCAGATAATTGCCTGAATTTTTAATTCGGGGTTATGATAGGGGAATCAAAGTCACACTGCAGTTGCTGAGGCTGCCTCGAGTTCCAGGCCATTGACTTTTGCAATTTTCTTTGATTTCCCCCTCCGTCTCTTTCCCCCACTCTCTCTCTCTCTCTCTCTCTCTCTCTCTCTCTCTCTCTCTCTCTCTCTCTCTCTCTCTCTCTCTCTCTCTCTCTCTCTCTCTCTCTCCCTCTCTCACTCTCCCATTTGATGGAGACTGACAGTTCCCGCTTGAGGCAGAGTAGAAGAAGGGGAGCCTTGGGGTCTCCTGCACAGCCTTTCTTCCTTCTCCTCCTCCTCTTCCTCCTCCTCCTCCTCCTCTATCTCTTCCTCCTCCTCCACCTCCTCCTCCTCCTCACCCTCATCCTTCTCTTTCTCTGCAATCCCCTTCCCCTGACCCTGCTGGAGTGGATGGGGACCACACCTGTCCCCCCACCCCGGGCTGGTTCTGGGAGACTGCCCTGCAGCTGGCCTCCCCACTCAGGGTCTCCTGCCCATCAGCAAAAACAGGAAATTTGCCTCAGGAAAGGATCTCCCTTGGCAATTTATTTCTCTTTTCATCTCAGTGCTTCGGGGCAAAAGGGAGACTTGGAAGGGGATCTTGGAAGGGGAACTTGGAAGGGGACAAAATCAGGTGCTGAGAGCAGTCCACTGTTTTTCAATTCCCAGCAAAGGCTGTATGT
The DNA here is from genome assembly GCF_027595985.1 of Sorex araneus. Lineage (NCBI taxonomy): Eukaryota > Metazoa > Chordata > Mammalia > Eulipotyphla > Soricidae > Sorex > Sorex araneus. Next base: position 201,421,887 of record NC_073304.1, read on the forward strand.
AGCTAAGACCTGGGACCAAGGACTGGAGAGGATTGGCAGGGAGGGAGCGGGAGCAATTCCGGACTAGGATCTTTCCTGAATTGTCCACTGACTCTAACAACCACTGCAAGCTAGTATTATAAAGAACTAAGAAAGCTCTGAGCACTTACAGGTAGATGCCGACTGGTTGCATTATGCCACCAAGAAGTAAAATCAGCAAGGACCCGGAAGCTGGTCCAGGAGGCTCTTCCCTATCTGGGCCATTTTGCTCAGAGTATCCAGGACTTGGGAATGACGGAGACTTTACGAAGGTGAGACACAGCCTCTCTTGCTCTACTCCAACCAGGCTAGCTGACTTGTATAGCTGTGTGCTTCTCCCAGCATTCTTTAGGGCTGGCTAAAGCAACACTCTCTACCTCTCTACAGGCAAAAAGTTCGCACTCTCAGTCAGCAGAGTGATACTTTTGCTTCCAGAGTTAGACTGCTGAAGAGCGGGGACTCCAGCCTCTCAAAATAGTGCGTCTTTCCCCACCTCCAGTTCCATCCACGTTCAGGATTCTTACGAGAGAGAGAGAGAGAGAGAGAGAGAGAGAGAGAGAGAGAGAGAGAGAGAGAGAGAGAGAGAGAGAGAGAGAGACTGTGTTGGCACCATGATGGAACATCTCTTAGGTGTCAAGAGTGTGATGCCATCATTCCACTGAATCCTGATTGGTGCCTTTGGAAAAAGAGATGACGCCCCTCTACTGTACAGGTCAGAAAATTTGTGTTCACCAGAAAGAAACAGAAGTCTGGCTAGCCCCTGGGTCTCCCCTTCCAGAGGAAAAGTTTCTTCTCTGGAACCCAGAAGTCCCTCGAAAAGTGCCTGCCCAGGACTCGGCAATGCTCCTGCCAAGGCGGTCTTCCAGCAGCAGGCTACAGCGTGCAGAGATGATGAGGGGCAGTTACCTTTATGATGCTGGAATTTGCCCTCCTCAGGGTTTTGTTTCCTCAATAAAATGTCACCCCATGCTTGAATGGCACCCCTCTCCCAAGAATGCCCAGCCACTTGCAGTTGACTCTGCAGTCATCCCAAGAGCAAGGGAGCGAGGGGTGAAGACGAAACCCCTATGGACATTCTTTCTCTCGGGGCCCTGGGCCTCCCCCTTGGCTCTCTGCTCTAGTTCCCCCATAGATCTGTGTGCAGTAAGACCCCTACAAGCCCAGAGAATAGGTCCATGCAGAGGCTACAGATCCCATTTGAAACTTGGACCCCTGCCCATCTCAAGCACCACTTTTTTTTTTTTCTGAGCTCCCTGGAGACCTGGACTGCTCCCTGAGTCCTGGGCATTCCAGCTCCAGCGCTGTAAACTTGAAGTTAATGATTAAACTGGGTGTCAGTGCCATGATTTCTTTGGAGGGGGGAGGCGGTGTGCAGGGCTGTTCAGCCCTGAAAAGTGCCAACTTCCTGGCGATGATCCAGCTCAGGGTGAGCCAGAGAGAGATCCAGCCCCAATCCCCAGATTTGGCTCAGACGCATAGTGGGTAGGAGGCTACAACATAGGCATTACCAGTGCTCCTTTTGCAAACCACAGGGGCCTGCTACAGTAGAAAGATGGGTGCAAAAGGACATGGAGTTATGGGGACATATCCTGGTTCTGCAACTCACGAGCCAGGTGACCTTGGGACAGTCTCCTTACCACTCTGGGCTTTAAGTTCCTCATCCGGAACCAAAGAAGGGAAGGTCGGGCCAGCATGTGCCCAGCTCGCTCTTCCGTGCAGGCGCCTCTGCCTGGCGTCCCCTTCCAAGCCCGTTGCCTCCTCACTGACCTTTCAGGATGCAGGTGAGGTGTCAGAGAACCTCCGGGCCCTCTGCCTTCAGGCTACCAGCAGCCTTCTTTGTTAGGGGGTGAGGTGTTGGTTAGGGGCCACACCTAGTGCTCTTTGGCACCACTCCTGGCTCTGGGCTCTACACAATCCTAACCCCTGTGCCATCTCTCCAGCCCCTCTTTGTGCCTTCTTTATTTTTATTTATTTATTCATTTAATTAATAAATTAATTTAATTAATTTAATTAATAAATTAAATAAAATTAATTATTAAATTTAAAATAAATTAAATTAAATTAAATTAAATTTAATTAATAAATTAATTGCCGCGTGCAAGGGAAACGCCCTACCCGCTGTGCTATCGCTCCAGCCCCCTATTTGTGCCTTCTTTAAGTCCTATTACACGTTATACGTAAGCCTGAGCCCATTGTCATCACTGCTTTGCTGGTCCCCATCACCCACCCAGTCCCCATAGATGGTGACTGTCTTGTAGACAAGCTATCACTTTCTATGCATAGCCCAGTGGCTGGCACCAAGTGTATGTCCAGACATTAAGTGTCATCCTTGGAGTCATTGTGATGACAGGAATTCACAGATTTATTTCTACCCGTGTGTTTTGTCTTTTCTTTTCCTTGTTCATTTATTTTGTGACCATATTTTTTTCCTTTTGCTATATTTGGTTCAGAGGTTTTACATTTGACTTTCATTTGTGTAACATAATTACTTGTCTTCATGACTTTAATATTATCAGTAGGGAGTTATAGTACAGCGGGTAGGGCACTTGCCTTGCATGTGGCTTACTCAGGTTTGATCCTTGACACTCAATATGGTCCCTCTAGCCTGCCAGGAGTGACCTCTGAGCACAGAGCCAGGAATAAGTCCTGAGCACTGCAGGATGTGACCCACAAACAAACAAGCAAATAAATAAAGTACATCAGGATCTCTAACCTCTTCCTCCAAATAAAAGAACATTAGAGAACTTATCTCCTAGGTCCTTGCCTTGTTCTCTCCTAGTAGTATAGTTTCATTTTTTTTTTTTTTTGCTTTTTGGGTCACACCCAGTGTTGCACAGGGGTTACTCCTGGCTCATGCACTCAGGAATTACTCCTGGCAGTGCTCAGGGAACCAGGTGGGATGCTAGGAATTGAACCCAGATCGGCCACATGCACGGCAAATGCCCTACTCCCTACTGCTGTGCTATCGCTTCAGCCCCTCATCTTATTTTTAAATCCACCAAAATGACTCTTTTGGAAGGCAGCTATGCTAACCACTATACCACCAACGCTAAAATGACTCTTTTGGAAAATTGTGTAGCAGGCCAGAAATATAGTACAGTGGTTAGGGCATTTGACTAACTTGAATCAAAAGCCACCTGAATTTGATCACCAGCACCCCATATGGTCCCCCGAGCCTACCAAGAAGGATCCCTAAGTACAGAACCAGGAGTAAACCCGGAGCACCCTGTGGGTATGGCCCAAAACCTAAAAAATGAAATAAAAAATGTATAGATACAGCAGTACCTTTTGTATATACTTGGTTTAATTTGTGTTTGCTTTCACTGCTTTTTGCAATATCTTGCTTCTCATCTGGTCTCAAATCCCTTTTATTTTATTTTTGGTTTTTGAGTCATGCCTGGGGCTTACTCCTGGTTCTGCACTCAGGGATCCCTCCTGGTCAGCTCAAGGGAACATAAGTGATGCTGGGGGTCAAATCTGAGCTGGCCACTGCCTAAGGCTGTGTCTTATGTCCTGAACTATCTCTTTGGTCCCTAACCCCCTATTTGAAGTATTATCTTTACTAGTCCTTTTTGGCAATATTTTATAAATGTTATTTTGTCATCACTCCTGAATAGTACGTTAGCCTGATAGCAGTTTTTATTTTGGTGATTATTCTTCCTTTGCACTCTGAACATGATTTCCATTGTGTTCTGAAACTTTTTTTTTGCTGATGTAGATCTAACTAGTACTAACTAGTCTAACTAGTACTTCTGAATAGGAAATATTTTGGGGTTTAGTTTGTTCAGTTGGTTGGTTTGGGGGCCACACCTGGTGGTGCTCAGGGGTGATTCCCAGCTCACTCTGGTGGTACCTGGGACTGAAATCAAGTTTCACTCATGCAAAGCATGTGCTCAGCCCATCGGGTTGTCTGTTGTCTGCCCCAAGAATATGTTTATATTTACCTTTAACAGTTTCCAATGTTTGAGTGTTTTTTTACTGCATCATTTCTGTAGCTCCATTATACTGATATGTGTGTGTAATTGCATATACCTATCCTTCATGGACCTCTATACATCTTTTAACCTTTTCAATTTGGGAATGTAGAGGTCTAGAAAAATTACCATTTCTATATTTCTCTAGACTCACAGAATCTCTATTTAAAATTATATGGGACTTGGGAGCCAAGAGATAGTTACAGGAGGTAAGGCAATTACTTTGCATGTGGCTCCAATGGCTAAGACCCTTGTTTGGATCCCAAGGACCACATATAGCCCTCTGAGCACAGTCAGGGTTACTCCTAAACACAAAACTAGGAGTAGCACTGAGCATTGACATGGCCAAATTCCCACCCTAACACACACCCCTGCCCCCAAATATATGGAACTTTTCCCTTATGCTTATCTCATGAATAAATTTATTCATGTTTCCCTCGGGCTAACTTCCTCAGATGCATATTTTGTATCACCAATGTTCTTTTCATTCATGATGATTTAAGCACCTAGCCAGTTCATTAAGATTTAACTTTCAGAGAGAGAGAGAAAGAGAGAGAGAGAGAGTAAGAAGAAAAGTGCCTGCCACAGAGGCAGGTGGCAGGGGTGAGGGGTTGGGAGGGAAACTGAGGACATTGGTGGTAGGAAATGTACACTAGTGAAGGGATATGTATTAGAACATTTTATGTTTGAAACCAAATCACAAACAGCCTTGTAACTGTGTATCTCACTGTGATTCAGTAAAAAAAAAACATTGCTTTAAATAAAGAAGGAAAGAAAGAAAAACAGCAAAAAAATGAAAGTAAAAAAAGATTTAGCTTTCAACTATCATTATTTCACTTTTGAAAACTCCACTTTTCAGATTTACTGCTTCTATTTTTTAGCGTCCCATCCTTGACTTTTTATCTTCTTAAATACATATATTTCACCATCTCTTTCAGAATGCTCCCTGGAAGCGGCAATTTTGTGAATACTAAAGTTTTTGTGAATACTCCCACTTATCTCTGTTAACTTTCCCTGGGTTTCATTTCCTGGTATAGTCTGTTACTTTTTATCCTGTGCTCATCTTCAGCACAAGTTATCTTGGTGCAGTTTTACATACTATTCTCCAGGGCCCTAGTGAGTTTTCTCGTTTGAATCGGTTTTCTCTCACATTACCCCACCTGGATGTTATCAATTCAAATCCACACCCACACAAGACATAGGCAGCAGTTGACAATTTCTCATGGGTGTCTTCTCTTCCACCCAGAGTCCTGGATGGGTATTATAAATTCCCCTGGGCTACTGAGCCGTTTTCTGGTCCCCGTTCGTGGAGGTGGTAACTCTTAATACCCACTCACATCTCGTCTGTCTTTTTCTCAGAGTTTCTTTCATGCCAGTGTTCATCAACCTTTCTACGCCTACAGATGGCAAAAGCCCAGGGTGATTGAGGAACAATGGTCTGTGTCTTTGTGGAGTCCATGCTCTGAGTGTCCCCCACCCAGAGTCTGTCTCTGAATCTGAGACTCAAATCAGTGATTGTTATCTTGCACTTACTTGGTCCTCTAACTCTGAGCCCTTTCCTTTATTTCCTTATTGCAAGCTCAACAGTGTATTCAGAAAATTATCATTTGTTTTGCTTAATCTAGTTTTTTTGTTGTTGTTTGTAGCAGAAATAAGCTTTTATTGGTCCAGTTGTGTCTTTAACCAGAAATCTCCAGTTTTAAAAAAAAGATGAATGAATGATAGTCAATATTTCCTTTTGTTTTTAAAGTCTATAGTTTGAAAGTGATAGCACAGCGGTTGGGCTTTTGCCTTTCACGCGGTCGACCTGAGTTCGATTCCTCCGCCCCTCTCGGAGAGCCCGGCAAGCTACTGAGAGTATCAAGCCCGTGCGGCAGAGCCTGGCAAGCTACCTGTGTGTATTGGATATGCCAAACACAATAACAATAAGTCTCTCAATGAGAGACGTTACTGGTGCCCGCTCGAACAAATCGATGAGCAACGGGATGACAGTGACAGTGACAGTAATAGTTTGAAATATACTCACAAGAGAAGCTTTACATGAGAAACAGAAGCCCAAGGATGCTGATTATATTCCAGATCACTCTGGAAATAGAACATAACCTGGTGTCGCCAGTAGACACACTTAATACCAGACATTAAGGTTCCCCTCAATTACACTTGGTGGCAACAGGCATTAAAATATGCATTTTTCATTCTTCAAAATGCAAGTAACATTATGGACTGACCCTATTTGTATAGTATCAGGAGGACTTTTAAAAGTGGGGTTTTGGGAGCCAGTGATAGTACAGTAGGGAGGTTGTTTGCTTTACATACAGAAACCTGGGTTTGATCCCTAGCATCCCATATTCCTGGAGCACTGCCAGGAATGATTCCTGAGTGCAGAGCTAGGAGTAACCCATGAACATCACTAGGTGTGCCTCAAAACAAAATATAAACAAATTAAAAGTGAAGTTATAGCGGGGGGAGCATGGGAGCTACACCCAGTGGTGCTCAGGGCTTACTCCTGGCTCTGTTCTCAGGGGTCACTCCTGTGGTGCTCAGGGGGCCATAACTGGACCAGGGATGGAACTAGAGTTAGTCCCATGCAAGGCAGTGCCTTATCCCTTATAATATTTCTCTCCAGAATTTAAAAATACTTTAAAAGGTTTTACAAATATCAATTCTCTGTATTGTAACATCCATGACACTGCTAACAGCCTAATATTAACACACCCCACTGAGAAACTTTTCTTTTTCTTTTTTTCTTTTTTTTTTTTTTTTTGCTTTTTGGGTCACACCCAGCGATGCACAGGGGTTACTCATGGCTTTGCACTCAGGAATTACTCCTGGCGGTGCTCAGGGGACCATATGAGATGTTGGGATTCAAACCTGGGTTGGCCGAGTGCAAAACAAACGCCCTACCTGCTATGCTATCACTCCAGCCCCATGAGAAACTTTTCTTCACAGGCACTAGAAATGTCCAAGGTTTATTGCACAGAGACTACAATAAGGTCCTCAGAAAATTCCCATTCGTGCCTGAGATACAGAAGAAAATGTTTCCCAAAATCTGCCTTTCTTGAAGACAAGATAACTAATCATTTGCTGCAGTGGAGTAATGCGCTAACCTCACTGCATTGAAATGGACTTGCTGGAGAGAAGGTTCTGCTCCTCCATCTATGGGGTATGCTTGTCTTGTCCCTGAAAAATCATCACCTGACTCAGTTCTACAGAGGTTTGTTGAGTTCTTTCTGTGGGCCTGCCCAGGTCACCTCTGGAGGATTCCAAAGTGAACAGGATGAGAACCCTCTGTGATTCCCAAGAATTGGGAATAAGATCTTCTCTATGATTTTTCCCACCTATTTCCCATTTTCCACCTATGTGAAATCTTTTTATCCCACCTTTCCTCCTCAGCACTCGCAACACAGCAACCTCTGGGACCTTGCACCAGTAGTGTGTGTGGTGGGGGGTATCTAATAGGAGGTGGGGGTGTCTTATACAGTCTTTCCATATGAGAGTCATTCATTTTGGGGGGAGTTCACAATAGTTAACGTTAGAATAAGCTGGTAGGAACCTCTTATTTCTCTGAAGTCCAGACCTCACTCTGCACTGGGGCACCTGTCACTCCACCTCAATGATCATTACATGCACTTTCATCAAGTCAACCTTGCTGGCATCAAAATCCCTCAAGGGTCATGCCTGGTGTATCTTTCATAGCTCCTATAAAGATCTCCAAAAATTTACTGTTGTATTATTTGATCCAATTCAAAGACATCATTTTGCAGCTTAAAACTTTTAAGGTCTAGAGCTGGAGTGATAGTATAGTAGATAGAGCACTTGCCTTTCATATAGCCAATATCTGGAGCCCCATATGATTCCCCAAGCCCCACCAGGAGTGATCCCTGAGCACAGAGCCAGAAGAAAACCTTGAATATGGCTGAAAGTGTCCCCCAAACTAATAAACATAAAAATTGAGGTCCAAAGCCTGTAAGTATCCAGTTAAAATTTGCAGAGCAGTCAGTCAGTTTAATCAGAGGCTGAATAAATAGCAGTACTCCTACATTTAAAAAATTGCAGAGAGAATAGAGTGACAAAAATTGTTTTCTCCCCATAGTTGGAAGCCTGTCTCGTGAGCCGGAGGAGAAGGCAACTGGAATGGAGAAGGGACGCTAAGACAATGATGGTTGGAGGAATCGTTCAGGATGGGAGATGTGTGCTGAAAGCAGATAAAGGACCAAACATGATAACCTCTCAGTATCTGTATTACACAATCTTTTTTTTAAAAAATTTTAATTGAATCACTGTCATCCCGTTGCTCATCAATTTTTTTTGGACGGGCACCTGTAACATCTCCATTGTGAGGCTTGTTGTTACTGTTTTTGGCATATCAAATACACCAAGGTTAGCTTTATTGAATCACCATGAGATACAGTTACAAAGCTTTCATGACTGAAATGCAAAATGAAAGCTTTGAACTGTATCTCATGGTGATTCAATTTAAAAAAAAAAGAGATTGTGTTTTGATGCTCTCTGTTATTACACACTCAGGAAACATCTGCTCTCTAAGTCAGATCTCTGCCAACTTGTATGTACCACCCATCACTCAGGGACATTTTTAAAGTATAGATCCTGATTCAGTAGGTCTGAAATGGGCCAGAGGCTCTTGATTTTCTAACAAACTATCGACTCCTGGCAGCGCTGCTGGTCCAAAGCCCACACGTTGAGTAGCAAGAGTTCAATAGAGACCAGAAACTATGCTATGTATAAAAGGGATGGGGTTGACAGGCCTTCTGAGAGTCGGGATGGGCAACCTCCCCACAGCGCCCCGCATACTTCCGAAAGACCCAGCAGCCATGCCTATGCCCAAGCACCATTGCCCGTCATCTACTGACCTTGTTCCAGAGGCCCTAAATAAATCTCAAAAGCGATTACTTAGCTGCAAAAATTTCTTGGACATTCATTTCTGACTGAGACCTCCAGCCACTCCCACACCCTAAAGCCACCACCATGCCTCCAACCGTACTGCCCAGTTAAATATTCTAGATTTCCTGGAGCATGAAGCTGCATTCCCTGACACATGACATCTCCAAAATCTACAACACTGACATCCCAGTAGTAGCACACCAGATTGGATGGGGTGTAACGCAGAAGCCAAACAATCTTACTAACAAAAACACTGACACAGAAGGCTTAACTTGCAACAACAGCTTAGTAAACCCTCAGAAAAGGACTCAATGTCCCCATGGTGAGACACAAATTTCACAAGTTTTCTTCCATGGAAATATTTTTGATTGATCCATTAACCATTTAATGGTAACAAGAAATATATAATAAATTATTGTGAGCCTGTTATGGACACAGGCTTGAGGGGTGGTAGGGAAAATGCAGACAATGGTGGAGGGAAGGTGACAGTGGTGGTAGGATTGGTGCTGGAATACTGAATGCCTGCAGCAAATCATCGTGAACAACTCTGTAAACCATCGTGTTTGAATAAAGGAGGGTGAGGAGAGTAAAACAAGGGAGGATATTGAGATGATGAGTCAAAGAAAAGCAGCAACATTTGTTCATTCTTCCACATTGGTGGGGCCACTCTCAGTGGTTTTCAGGAGACCATGTGGTACCAGGGATCAAATCTGGGCTCCCACATGCAAAGCATGCATTCAGCCCTTGGAGTCATCTCCCCAGGTCCAAGAGCAAAATAATTTAAGATCCAGCCTCTCAGAGCTCAGAGCTCAGAAGATACAGGAAGTCACAGCTAAGAAACAAGGTGCCGTCACAAGGCACATCTCTGTCTCTGGCCCTGGTATTCTAGATGCACGGGAGAGGAAGAACCACTTCATGCTCTGCTGAACCACAGCAAAAACCCTGTAAGACCTTTCCTTGCTGGACAGTCACTTTCCTTTCTAGTGACTAATGTTAACTTTTTTTTCTGAGTCTTAAAGTGAAACTAGAATAAAGCAATCGCCTGCAGCCTGGCTCACTCATGGGCCCGGGGATACCTCCACCCTTTCATGTGCCCCAGATACTGCCGATGCTTCCACCAGGGGCAGCTAGGTCATTTAATATAGACCAGGTCATTTAATCAGGTGACAAGGGCATAAAAGTCAGTCTTTTTGGTCCTTACAACCAACCCCACCTGCATTGAGAATCTATCCTAGAAAGGTTGTAAACGTAAAATGCTTACAAGTAGGTGCTGGGGAAAATGGGGAAATGGTGATGCTGCTGTTGTTCAGAATGAAAGCCCCTTCATTTTGCTGTTCTGATTCCATGAACCTGTTGGTCTCTCTCTTAAAGACATTGGTGGGCCGGGAGGGGGAAGGACTTATTCCAGAAATAATCACATTTACATTTAATTACAGCTCTCCTGGCTGGGTTGTTTTTTTTTTTAAAAAAAAAAAAAACCTGGCAGTGAATGTGGCCCATAAACAGTGTCTAGGGCCCTGGGGCTGCAGTCACTTCCTGCAAGAGGAACTGAGATGAGAGTCCTCTGAGCCAGTCCCAGCTATGTGGCCACCCAGAATTTTCACAGTTCTCCTACAGGAGGGACACCCTAAATCTAAGACACTCCTTTTTAATGATCCTTTGAAATGGGCTGGAGCGGAAACCAACGATAAGAAATGAAAGCCTTGCAGCAGTGGGGACGGGTGGTGTGTGTGTGGCGAGGGGGGGTGGCAGTGTTTCAGGGCAGGTGTGCAAGGTGGAAGGTAGCAAGAGTTCCCACAGGCTGGGAAAGGGGGGCACCAAGGAAGGTGCATGGAGCCATATTGCTATACTGGATGAAGGGAGAAGTGCCGGCAGGGTAGGCTGGACAAAAAGGATCTTGGAGGCACACGTCTGGGACTGGAGAGGAAAGTGAGACCTAGGCCAGGGGGCCTGGGAAGGAGAAAAACAGTGGTGGAGAGAGGACCTCTGGTTCTGAATGACAAGGGACACAACTGGTGTGGGACATGGGCCCGACACTGAGACCTTGATATTTGGGAATCCCAGGAGAGAAAGTGGTTGTTTGGGTTTGTGATTCTTGTACAAAGGGGGAAAGCCTCAACATTTTAAAAGTCAGGGGCTAGAGCGATAGCACAGAGGGTAGGGCGTTTGCCTTGCACGTGGCTGACCAGGGTTCGATTCCCAGCATCCCATATGGTCCCCTGAGCACCGCCAGGAGTAATTCCTGAGTGCATGAGCCAGGAGTAACCCCTGTGCATCACCAGGTGTGACCCAAAAAGCAAAAAATTAAAATTAAAAATGTTTAAGTCATTAAAATACAGTCCTTACCCCATAGTAAGACCTCCTGCCAGTCTGCCCCACTGGTGCCTCCTTTGAAAGAAAAAAAGAAAAGAAAAGAAAAGAAAAGAAAAGAAAAGAAAAGAAAAGAAAAGAAAAGAAAAGAAAAGAAAGGAAAGGAGAAGAGAAGAGAAGAGAAGAGAAGAGAAGAGAAGAGAAGAGAAGAGAAGAGAAGAGAAGAGAAGAGAAGAGAAGAGAAGAGAAGAGAAGAGAAGAGAAGAGAAGAGAAGAGAAGAGAAGAGAAGAGAAGAGAAGAGAAGAGGAGAGGAGAGAAAAGGAGAGAAGAGAAGAGAAGAGAAGAGAAGAGAAGAGAAGAGAAGAGAAGAGAAGAGAAGAGAAGAGAAGAGAAGAGAAGAGAAGAGAAGAGAAGAGAAGAGAAGAGAAGAGAAGAGAAGAGAAGAGAAGAGAAGAGAAGAGAAGAGGAGAGAAGAGGAGAGAAAAGGAGAGAAAAGGAGAGAAAAGGAGAGAAAAGAAAAGAAGGTCTTGGTAAGGATGACCCAAATTTGGGTATCAATAAGGTGGCAAAGGGTGCAGCTTTCCAATCCTGTCTAAATTAATCTCTTCTTTGCTTAGAATAACAGGGAGTCGCAGCTGGGCAGGGTGCCAAGGCCACAGACCCCAGGTGCAGTGTCGCAGGTAGGAGGCAGCATCAATGCAACACTTTTGTGAGGGAAGGTGGGAAAAAGGGGGCTTTTAAAGACTGTGGAGTTTCAGAGGGTCGCGCCTGCCCAAATCAGCCCCCTTCCCTCCACTAACAAAGGGGGAAACCAAGGCCTGGTGGGCACAGGAGAAGAACCCAAACCATTTTGCCCTATTCCGTATTTCAGAAGCGCTTATTCATGGAGTTGATTTGTGAAAACTCAAAAGCTATTAAACAAGCGCTGGTAGATGAGCATCCTTGGGAGATAACCACCACTCCCACCGCCGAGATGTGATCCCGGGGGCCGCACGCGTGTGCGGCCTCTCCGCAGCTGCACAAGCGTGAATCCAGACCCAGCAAAACCTCTTTCGGCATGGGCAACTCCTAGCAGAATGTCTCCAGCCTGAGAACTAAGCCTCGGCCCTGTGCCCGCCCAGGAGGGGAAAGGTATTTCTCTCTCTCGCCTCTTTCTCTCCGGGGATGAAGGGCGCGGTGGCCACCATATTAAGACGACCACAGGTTGGGTTTGCAAGCCTGCAATGATCCAATATCTGGAAGAAATCTCCCTGGACTTAGTGTTAAAGTACAGAAATTCAAAACCGCGCGGCCGCAGTAGCCTTATTTGTCTTCACTGTAGGTCTGAATCTAGTGGGGTACTCCTAACAACAATAGTCAGGTTTGTGTTGAAATATTGAATGTAACCAAAGTAAACAGAATGTGAAATGAAACTTATCAGTTACAAGGTAGGGGGTGGGGGGCAGGATGGGAGGTGTACTGTGTGGGTTTTTTTTTTTTTTGGTGGTGGTATATGGGCACTGGTGAAGGGATGGTTGTTTCAGCATTGTATAACTGAGACCTAAGCCTGAAAGCATTGTAATCTTCAACACGGTGACTTAATAAAATAAAATTTTTATTTAAAAAAAAAACCCTTTGGACCCTGCTGCAGAGCGAGCATGATGGAAGAGCCCAAGGAAGCGCCCTTGGACTCCAAGCAGCCCACTGAACTAATTCCGGCACGGGATCGGAGAACCCACGGCGGGCTGAAACAGTGGGAACCGGGCATCCCCCAATTCTTTTAACCTCTCTCTCTCAACCCCTTCCTCCCGAGCACAGCGCAGGGTCCGCGGCTTTCTGAGCGCAAAATGGAGACGCCGAGCCTCTCTCTAGGTTTCTCCATCTTATGAGCACCATAAAAGGGTAAAAGTTTGTAGTGATGTTATTTCTGGTTGTACTTTCCCTGGACTTTATACAGAAACCCAAAACCGCGCAGCGGCTGCCGCGGCCGTGCGACCTAATGTCATCTTAGCATCAGCAATATGTAATGGTTCCTTTTTAATGGGTCGGACTTTTGTGGGAGATCCTAACAAGAATAGTAAGTCTGTTGCTGAAATATTAAAGGCAATCAAAGTGGTAGCCATCTCTCTAGACTGAACTAAGCTATATGCCCACGCCGGCTGAGAAGAAATTTTCTTCTTTCTTGGGAAGAAACGCGACGTGGCATCAACCATAGTGTGATGTCCATTAAGCAAACAGACCTGGTGGCGTGGGAATGGGATTTAAGGGGGGAAATTATGTACATGGAACAGTGGGACGCTGGTGGAATCTCGAGACGGAGCCGATACCAGTGCAAGACCTTCGGTTCCAGAAACTGCTTGCAGACACTCTACTAGTCTATCAACTAAGCCAGAGCCCCACGCCTGCTGATGACGGGAAATAACCATCCTTTTCGGGTTTTTTTCCCTTTGTCAGGCAGCGTGGCGATTACTAAACAGGCGTGAACTCGGTGGCTCGGGGCAAGGGGGAAAAAGAAAAGTTATGTAACAAACAGCGGGACTTAATATCTTTATATTCTTAGCAATGGAGAACTATCAAATGCCTCCTTGGCAATAGGACTGTCTTTTTCTTTTTTGGGGGAAACCCCAACAACGGTAGTGAGTTGTGTGTTGAAACATGGAATGTAATCGAGATAAAGCGTAAACGAAGTGAAACTTATCACTTACAAGGGTGGGGACTGGGGAGGTGGGAGGGGGCGGCAGGTATACTGGGGGGGTTGGTGATGGAAGATGGGCACTGTTGAAGGGAAGGGTGTTTGAGTATTGTATAACTGACATAATCCTGAGAACTATGTAACCCTCCACATGGTGATTCAATAAAATTTAAAAAAAAAAAGAATCAGAAATATGGTGACCGAATCAGAGACGGGTGCTTTGATCTTCTAAGAACTGTTTTTTGAATTTTAGTTTGGTTTGGTTTGGGTGTGTGTGTGGGGTGGGAAAGAATTGAGTCACACCCAGAGGTGCTCAGAGGCTGCTCTTGGATCTGTTCTCAGGGGTCACTCCTAGTGGTACTCAGAAAACCACATGAGGTGCTAGGAATTACAAGGGTCAGCTGCCTGCAAAGCAAGTATGTCCTCTATACTCTCTCTCTAGTCCTGCTGTTAATAGAAATTAGGAAGAAATTTATCCTAAAAACATTAGTATTTCCTCTTTTGGAAATCTTGTCCCTGGTCCCTCTGGAAGACTTGAAGATAGTTGCCTCCAGCACCTTTGGACCTGATACTGCACTTAGAAGATAGAGCAATTAATGTGTTGCGCTGTCAGTAGTTATTTGTATAACCACCCTCCAGAAAGAAGGAATCTGATCTTTTCATCTCTGGATCCCCCAGGGCTGAGGACCACCCCTGGCACACAATAGCTATATTCATTCTGTAACACTTCTATAATAAAATTAACAAAGACTGGTTGTCTGAAGCTGTAGCCATTTATTTCTCTCAGTTGTAAATGCCGAAAGTCCAAGATCAAGGTGTTGGTGGCTTGGGTTGCTCTTGAGTCTCTCTCTTTGGCATATAGGCACTCCAGATTCCTTCTTTCACTTGAGTGAGACGTGATACTCCTAGCATAGCTCTTTTGATTCCTCTTTGGGATACCTGAATAGTGTTCTCATCCTGTTTGCATAGGGCCTAGGTCTCTGAGGAGTACGTTAGTGCAGGAAGAAGGGTGGAATCAAAAAGATGTGCCCAGAGCCAGAGATCCTTCATCCTCTTAACCACTTCTTCGACGCTCTTGAAGGCTTTCCCATGCTGTTCTCTTCCTCCTGTGCAGTTCTGGCACCAAGTCATTCCTCATGTTGAGTTCTCGACCCAGGTACACATAACTGCTGCATTCTGAGATGTTCGTTCCATTGAGAGCAAATGGAGCGTCAGGGACTAGTTCGTTTTTCATGAGCATCGTCTTGTTGAGGTTCAGCTGCAGTCTGACCTTTCCACACTCACGGTTGAAGTCAGCCAGCATTTGTGCCGCTTGGCTAGTGTTTGGCATTGTGAGAATGATATCATCATCAACAAAGTGGAGGTGGTGTAGTTGCCTACTATCTATCTGCACTCCCATTCCTTCCATTCCAGTTATCGCATGATGTTCTCGAAGGTGGCACTGAAGAGTTTTGGTGAAATGGTATCGCCCTGCCGAATCCCTCTTTTTATGTCAATGATCACTTCCTTGTAGAATGGTGAGATCCTGGTGGTGAATCCAGAATACAGCTCGCAGAGGATCTTGATACACTGAGTTTTAACACCCTGTTTGGCTAGGGCTTCGTCTCAACAGAATCAAAGGCCTTCTTTAAGTCAATGAATGTTAGACAAAGTGGCATCTTGAACTCTTGTGAAACTTCAATGAGTTTGGCCACCGTGTGGATATGGTCGATCATGCTGAATCCTTTTTGGAACCCGGCTTTCTTGCATGGTTGTCCTTCATCTAGTGTTCTGCTTATTCTATTCAGGATGACACGAGTGAACAACTTGTAGACGACAGACAGCAGGCAGATTGGGCGATAGTTGCCAATGTCATGGATGTTTCCCTTCTTGTACAACAGAATGGTCCTTCTGGTTTTCCACTGGGACGGAACCTTGCATTCAGACAGGTAGTGTCTGAAGAGCCGAGCCAATGTATTGATGAGTACTGGCGACAGATTCTTCAGGTGTTCGGGTCTGATCTTGTCTGGACCGGGTGCTGTACGAGTCTTTACCAACAAAATTGTGCGTCGGATTTCGGAAGGGAGGACATTGGGGATGATATATCCATCCTGCAGAATTTGGTTTGTGGGCAGATCTACTCAGATCTCTTTGACAGTCATGACCACTCTGTACTTGCACACTCTATACATGCACCCTGCCCCCTGTTTCCTTCTTACAAGAATGCAATCACGTAGTATTAGGGTACCATTCATATGACCTCAGGGAACCCGAAATACCTCTGAAAAATGCCTTCTCTTCAATTAGTTTCATGTTGGCCTGAGAGATGTATGGACAAAGATCCCACAACAAAGATCCCAGTTTGATCCCCAGAACC
Organism: Sorex araneus; assembly: GCF_027595985.1. Taxonomy (NCBI): domain Eukaryota; kingdom Metazoa; phylum Chordata; class Mammalia; order Eulipotyphla; family Soricidae; genus Sorex; species Sorex araneus. The sequence goes on from NC_073304.1 coordinate 201,438,119, forward strand.
GCATATGGTTCCTTAGAGCATCTCTAAGAGTGTTCCCTGAGTCTAGAGCCAGTAGTAAGCCCTGAGGCACTGCCATGGCCCAAATCCTCCCCCACCCCCACCTCCCATCAAATACTTTAACCTTGAGTGTTACAGCTTCAACATATAAATCTGGTGGGTATGGTAGGACCCTAAGAAACTTCTTTTTTTGAGAGATGGAAGGAAAAAAATTGAAGGAAGCAAAATGATGAATTCTATAATAATACAAATAGCAGAGCATGGTGCAAATATAAATACTATAATATTGTGTAGCCAAATAATCCACATTCATCTTATTTTTTCCTCTTTTCTGGGGGGAGCAGCATGGATAGGGACCACAATGGGGTTACTCCTGGCCCTGCACTCAGGAATTACTGGTAGTGCTCAGGGAACTATAGGGATACCAGGGTTTGGATCTAGATCAACCATATGCAAGGTAAATTCCCAACCCGCTATACTATGGTTCTGGCCCTCCAGCCCCATCTTTAGTTTGTCCTCCTTTTTTGAAACTGTCTCTTAATAAATCAGCCATCAATTCTGTTAAATTTTGTGTACTGAAGCATAGTAAGGGACTTTTGCTTTTCTGGTCCTCATATGGTTATTAATGGTTATTAACCTCAAAGCAAAAGACGAGATCTTGAACCTTATCTGTTTACAAGTCTGTAAGACAGTAAGAAGTGTGCTTTTGGCAACCAGTGCTGGCATGGATGTGGGGGAAAAGGGATGCTCCTTCACTGTTGGTGGGAATGCCAACTGGCCCAGCCTTTCTGGAAAACAATATGGACAGTCCTTCAAAAACTAGAAATTGAGCTTCCATATGACCCCGCAATACTACTTCTGGGAATATATCCCAAGGATGCAAAAGAGCACAGTAGAAATGACATCTGTACCTATATATTCATAGCAGCACTGTTCACAATAGCCAAAATATGGAAACAATCCGAGTGCCCTAGAACAGATGACTGGTTAAAGAAACTTTGGTACATCTACACAATGGAATACTATGCAGCTGTTAGGAGAGATGAAGTCATGAAATTTGCTTATAAATGGATAAACATGGAGAGTATCATGCTAAGTGAAATGAGTCAGAAAGAGAGGGACAGACAGAGGAATTGCACTCATTTGTGGAGTCTAGGGTAGCATCATATGAGGCTGACACCCAAGGACAGTAGATACAATGGTCAGGAAGATTGCCCCATAGCTGGAAGACTGCTTCATGAGCAGAGGAAAGAAGGCAGATGGAATAGAGAAGGGATCACTAAGAAAATGATGGCTAGAGGAGCCAGTTGGGATGGAGATGCCATGCTGAAAGTAGATAATGGACCAAACATGATGACCTCTCAGTGTCTGTGTTGCAAACTATAATGCCCAAAAGTAGAGAGAGAGTATGGGGAATATTGTCTGTCATAGAGGTAGGGGGAGGGAGGGAAAGGGGGGTTATACCCGGGATATTGGTGGTGGGGAATGTGCACTGGTGGAGGGATGAGTGTTTGATCATTGTGAGATTGTAACCCAAACATGAAAGCTTGTAACTATCTCACGGTGATCAATAAAATTTTAAAAATTAAAAAAAAAAACTCATTTGAAATACATATCGCTAGGTCCAGACCTAAAAGTAGTCATTCAGCCAGGAGGTTGGGCTGGGGTCTGGGAATCTGCATTATTATCAGGCAGCTCCAGTGATTTGAAACCTGTAGGGTTTTATTTCAATTTTATTTTTTAATTGAGTCACCATGAGATACACAGTTACAAAGCTCTTCACAATAAATCTGTAGTTATTTGTTATAATCGGCTATAAACACTAAGGATGGTTTCCTCAAACAGCATGAAATAAAATTAGATATTAGATTCACACACACACAAAAGAAGTGTGCTTTTAGAATGGGGAGATGATTGTGACAGCTGGAACACATACCCTGCTTCCACAAGGTCCAAGTTCAGTCCCTGGCACTGCATGGTCCCCTGAGTGCTGCTGGTCTACACCTGGTGGCTCCTGGCTCCACTAGGTTGGAACAAAACTGCATCATTGGACATTGAACTACTTGGCCTGGTTGGCTGAGTATTGCCAGAGTGGCCCTGGACTCCTCAGCCCCAGCTCAGGAATTTTTAAAAAATTAGGGGAAAAAAAGGGAAAATATTTGCATTATAGCACAGTAAATATATATTTCATAGATAATGACATTACTTTGCAATACAAATTAACCTTTTTAAATTTCAATTTTATATTATTTTAGGCACCATGATTTATAAAACTGTTATTAGTAGGATTTCCTATGTGAAGCATTCCCAGCACCACAGTCTCCATACCCTCTGGCATTTTCCATCATATATTTTTAGAAAAGAATATCTCTGCTGTGAGCAAGTAAATTGCTTTTATGAGCCACAGAAACTCATATCCTATGCTGAAGTTTTACTCTGGTCAAAAAAAGGAAATTTTACTATTTTTCTTATTTTTCATTTACTGTCAAAATTGGCTATTTTTTTCTTACAATCTAAAGACTAAAAGGTTTCATCTTTGGGTGAATTTCATTTCTGCTCAGTTTAACAATTTTTAGAAAGTCTAGGTAATAAATTTACTTTTTCTAATTATGAAAAGTATAAATAGGGCAGGAAGATTGCTCAAACCCTGGAGCATGTGTTTGTATAAAGAGGCCCAGAGTGTAAGTATTCAAACCCCGGTACCACATGGAGCCCTGGTTACCCCTGTGCTACCTGACCAAACATATCCCACCCCAGACCCCAGGGACTGTCACAGTCAGACTCACAAAGCTGGTTCAAGTGTTCTCAGGAGTGGACCCTGCCCCTTGACCAAGCACTGCTGGGAAGGCCCCCCAAAGTAGACATAAATGAGATAGGGTTGGGAACATACAGAAAAGCTGAATAAAATGGGATCATCCAACCTCTGAATGCCTAAAAAAAAGCAAGAAGAACTTAAGATATTTTCTTGTTTCTTCACTGAACATTATTCAAAGCATTTTGCTGTATATTCTTTCTCTCTCTTCTCTCTCTCTCTCTTTCTCTCTCTCTCTCTCTCCCCCCTCTCCACCCACGTGCACGTGTGTGTCTGTGTGTGTGTATGTGCGTATGTGTGTTGTTTTGAAGCAATTTGTGGCAGTGCATAAAGATTGCTTCTGGAGTGCTCAGGGGACCATATGAGATGTCAGGGTACAAACCCAGGTTTGGTTGTGTGCAAGGCAGAGTGGCCTACTTGCTGTATTATTGCTCTAGCTCATAGTTTTAAATAGTTTAATAAAACCAAAAATAACCAGAGATATAGCAATGAGCAGAAAAATTTCATATGACTATAAGACTATAGCAGAAATTCCATTCATAATTTGAGGAATTTTGGAAGAATCGCATGTTTTGGTTTTTGGGGGATGGGGGACAAAACCTGCAGTGCTCAGGGGTCACTGCTCTCTGGGTCCATTCCTGGTGGGCTTGGGAGACCCTGTGTGGTGCCAGGGATCAGACCCTTGGTCTGCTGCATGCAAAGCTAGAGCCTTATCTGCACTACCTTACTCCAGCCCTGGGAAGAATCACTCTTTATAGTAAATACTTGTGTACTCCTCCTTACTAGAGCTACAAGTACACCAACTTGACAATATTCAGACCAGAAATGTGTAACTTATGTCGGGTTATCGCTATGCTCATGTGTATACACATATGATTCCCAGCTCCCAAACTCAGAATGCCACTAACTACAGCATTTTGAGTCTGAAAGAACGTGCTTATTGTTGAATTGCATTACTAACATTTCCAATGTCCATACCTTCTTTTGCTGCTCACTTTGGGTTAGATATTAACTACATTGTCAACAGCTATTGGAATTCAGCTTTCCAAAAAAATAACTGCATGAATATCAAAAGCCACAAAGGTTAATTCCTTGAATTAATTAATCTCTTGAATTAGCTCATTTAGGGGATTCTTCCTTAAAGAGAAGTCAAAAGAAGATAATTTGTGAAAGTAGCCAGAGATGTGGCTCAGTGGCAAAGTTCATGTCTTACATGTAAGAGTCTTGGCTTTGGTCCCCAGCATCATCACCAAAACTGAGGTTGTGAGGGTCAGGCAGTAACTGAGTCAGGTCACATGTCTTGCTAAAGGGCAGAATCAAGCTGTGAAGGAAGGCTTTATGATTTCCTTCCTCTCTCTCCTAGAATTGCTGGGACCAAGTCACTAGAGCTGCAAGTCTTGAAAATAGACAGGTAAAGACTTTCCATGATAAAACATGAAGAAAATGTAGTAACAGAATAACATAAGGGGGGTGGTGAGAAGAATTTTGATATATATCTACTGTGTAATTATAACTTTCATTAAAAAATGTATACAAACAACAGAAAGATAATACAGGGATTTGTACATTTGCCTTGCATGCAGCGGAACTCTGGTTTTATCCCTGGCATTGCATATGGTTCCCCAAATACCTCCAAAAATGACCCCGAAGCACAGAACTAGGAGTAACGCCCTGAGCACTGCTGTGTGTAGCCCCCACTCTACCCTACTATATGTATAAAAACTGAAAGCGGTCACAGAGGAAATAGTTGGACTGTTTGTGGGGGATATATGGATGGGTGCTTTATTCTATTTCTGCTTCCTTAAATGATACTCTACCAGTGTCTTCATAGCCAGCCTGAAAAAAAGGAAACTGATTTGACCACAGACTTGGGCTTAATAAATATACATTGGTGTTTCTCTCTCTTTCTCTCTCTCTTCTCTTAGAGTAGCTTTTCCACCACACAATGTTCTCTCTCGGTTTCATGATGCCTGCACCTTGCAGAAACTACAACTTCCCCCCTGGGGATGGCTGAGAGTCACTGGTGGGTCTGTTTTAGCAGAGTTGAGAGGATGTTGGGTTATGAGCTCACTATTCAAATGGCAAAGGAGAGAGGGAGAGCACCAAACAAACTCACATGCCAAGGAGAAAACCAGTGGGCTTTTATGGCTCTGTTTATGGGAAGTGCCTCTCGGGCTGAAAGGTCAGAAGCTGACGTGTCCAATGGCAGTGGAGCGTTACATGAAATTGCAAAAATAGAACCTTATAAAAATTCATAAGCTCATGAAACTCCCACTTGACTAATAGGTTAGAGGGGTTCAGTGGCCAGGAGTTTGTCCTTTCTTGGAACAGCGGAAGCAGAATAGCCGCATCCTGAGCACCTGGACCGTCCTCAGCACCACCCTAGATCCCTCTGGTCAAATAATACACGCGATCAATTCGCACAGAGTGTGTACAATTTGTATAGTTACTCATGTTGCCTCTGGACTCCCTCTTGCGTGCTCTGATTTCATCTGATGCTTCCTGAACACTGTTGGTCTCTTTTCTGTTTTACAGGTGAGAAAACTGCAGCTTAAAGTAGAAAGCCTGTAACTCGGCTGGGATTCAAGCCCGGGTCTGCCTGGTTCCCTCCCCTTCATTGCACCACTCTCCATCCCTGCCTGCAGACACAGGCCCTGTCTTCCAGTGAAAGGTGCAGAAAATTCTGTTCAGGAGTTGGCCACCCCATTACCTCCCAGGGTAATGAGGGCTGCATGCAGCTCCACCAGCTTCCTGGGAGCATTTTCAGTCCTGGATGGAAAGTCTTTGGAACCTAATGCTTTTTGGCTTTGACTTTGTTTGTTTGTTTTTTAAGTGTTTAGATCATATCTGGTGATGCTTTGCCATCACTCCTGGCTCTGCACTCCGGAATTACTCCTGGGAGTGCTTGGGGGGACCATATGGGATGCCGGCGATTGAACTTGGGTCAGACACATGCAAGGCTAGCACTCTACCTGCTGTACTTTATCTCTAGCCCTGGAACCAAATGTTTTATGCCTCCTGATCCATTTGGCTACCGGAATAAGTCCCTTAATGGTTCAGGTCTCAATTTTCTCCTCTGTAAAATGGGGGCCTGCCTTGCAGGTGGCAAACAGGGGTCCAGTGTAAAATCTACCATTTAGTAAGAGTGCTTTCACATGGTAACTAATGGGTCACTGGCTAAATATTCAGATCCCCTTACCCCCCTCAATCAAGGAGGAAGTACTTCAAACAAGTAGTTGGTCAGTGCACCTTAGAACCTGGGAAGCCTCACTAGGTGCCTTTGACCATGGCCTCCCCTTCACCTCTCTGTCACCAAGTGTGACCTGCTCTTACCACCAGTAGCTTTTTCTGTTCTCTGATGGGCATTCTCACCATCTCATCTTTTGTCTACCCATTCCCCAATCTCTTCATTTCTTTTCATCTTCTTGGTGTTCATCACTGATGCCCTTGTCTGACACTTGTCTCCAGACTCACCAGATGCTTTGTACTGGGTTGACCTGCACAGGTTTTCACACACCCTGGGCTTGCACACAAATATTTCCACTAAGATGCAGTCTACTCCTGAGCAGAGATCACATGCTGCCTTCCCTTTCTTTCTCCTACTTTCCCTTGAGCACTATTCCTGACATTAGTAAATTGCTCAATAAATGTGTGATAAATGAGTGCATAAACTAACGGAGGAATAACTACTGTGTCATTCATATGGCCTGAGTGAGCCATCTTTGAGTCTGGATGCCTGTAGTTAAGTCCCTATATCGAGAGGCAGCAAAGTTTCCTGTGGTTCTAGATAGACTGTGTGCAGTTTCTTTTATGAGTTTTATAGGTGCCTCTCATATATCTTTTCGCCTTTTGGAGTCCCATCTAAGTTTGAAACATGTGATTTTTCTTCCAACTTGTGGTCTTAAACTTGTTTAAAAAAAATCTCAGGAGAGGGGGCTGGAGCAATAGCACAGCAGGTAGGGTGTTTGCCTTCCTGAGTGCAGAGCCAGGAGTAACTCCTGTGCATGGCTGGCTGTGACCCAAAAAGAAAAAAAAAACCCAGAAGAAATCAATGCCATAGCAGCAATATGGTATAAGAAGAATATATATGGAGCTGGAGCTACAGTACAGTGGGCAGGTTGTACCTTGTGCACAACCAACCCAGGCTCGGTCTTTCCCCCCTTTAAGGTCCCTCAAGCTTTTCCAGAAGTCATCCCTGAGCACAGAGTCAGGAGTAAGCCCTGAGCACTGTAGGAGTGGCCCCCAACCAAAGCCTAACCAAACACAATGAAACAAAGAACAACAAACAAAACTGATTTTAAGATAAAGGAGAAAGTACAAATCTTAAAAATGTAAAACTTACTTGTTACTCATTGGAGCCAATTCTACCTGAGCTCCAACAATTGTCAACAATATTGAAGACAATTCTTTCCAAGCACATTAACTTCTAGTGTTCTCACCTGCCTTTTTCTCCAGTGCCCCATTTGTCAAACACCCCACCTATGTGTATGCTCTCACTATAGCCACTCTCCCTGTCTTCATGATATACACAGATTCAGGAGAAATCCTGGGAATAAGAGGACACATGCAGTTCAGTTCTGCTCATCAGCCAGCCCATTTGCCAGCAACAGGGATGATTCCTGTTTAGGAAGGCTCTGTGGAGGGGAGACAGGGTCTCCAGCAGCCTCTGTCTCTTCCAGGGCTACCACAGGAAATCCTTTGCTCTTTCCTTGTGCCTTAACCATTTTAGACTCCCCAGAATCAGGACTGGAGCAATAGCACAGCAGGTAGGGTGTTTTGCCTTGCATGCGGTCAACTCGGGTTGGATTCCCAGCATCCTATATGGTCCCCTGAGTACCGCCAGGAGTAATTTTTGAGTGCAGAGCCAGGAGTAACCCCTGTGCATCGCCAGGTGTGACCCAAAAAGCAAATAATAATAATAATAATAATAATAAACTCTCCAAAATCAAAATACTTTGGCTCTTTCTGGAATTATTTCACTAAAAGAGCTGCTCTTCCAGGGTTTTGTCCCCGAGAAGGATCCCTTGCTTTGACATTTGCTTCCTTGGCTTTATCTGGACCAGTCACTGTAGCTTCCATTTTTTGCTCTTCAAAGAGACTACCTTGAAACTTGCTAAATACCTCCCGTTATTCCTCTCCTCTTATCCTCAAAAAAATCTGAGCCCTGTGAGTGGAAACCCCATTGGAGAGCCAAGACTAATTTGACTGGGTGGTCTAACCCAGGTTCCCAATTCCAAAGCCAATATCACCCAGTTCTCCTGGAAGACCATTCAGCAGAGTGGGTAAGTAAGTGGGCTGTGGGTATCGGATAATCAGAATTCCTTCCTGACTCACCTTTGAGTAGCAGGGGGAACTCTCACACATCATGGGACTCTCCAAGGTCTGGTTATCTTTGTGGCAAAACAGAGATATGACCATTTCCTGTTTCAAGTGCTGTTGCTTGAATTAATGAGGTAGTATAAGTACAGTAGAAGTATACTACCAATGAGGTATATATAGCATAAGTAAGCTAACACAAGTCAAGCACACCACACTTCTTCAGTAGTAATAGCAGCAGCACCAGGAGCAATGGCAGTTGTGGTAGTGTCATGATGGCTTTTAATTTCAATGTACCCAGAAGCCATGGTTGTAATTTAAGGAAGGCTGATGGGTTTATTGATGTAATAAGCTTTATTTATCTGGGGGTTTCTTGTGTAGGGGGGAGGGGCACACCTGTCGATGCTCAGGGGTTGCTCCTGGCTCTGCACTCAGAAATTACTTCTGGCAGGGGGCTGAAGCGATAGCACAGCGGGTAGGGCGTTTGCCTTGCACACGGCCGACCCGGGTTCTAATCCCAGCATCCCATATGGTCCCCTGAGCACCGCCAGGGGTGATTCCTGAGTGAAGGGCCAGGAGTAACCCCTGTGCATCGCGGGTGTGACCCAAAAACCAAAAAAAAAAATTACTTCTGGCAGTGTTCAGGGGACCATATGGGATGCTAAAACTCAAATCCAAGTTGCATGCAAGGCAAGCGCCCTACCTGCTATAATATATCTTCAGCTCCCAATTTAATAAACTTTAAAAGTGGAGACATGTTCTGAGCAGGGATAGAAGTAGGAGATGTCCAGGCTGGGGACCCTGGTGTCCTGCATCCCCCAGAGCACAACTGGACAGCAGCAACTTCCAGGCACGACCACTAGGGGGTGACCCCACAATAGAACGCCCTCTCTTTCACTACCCCTGAAAAAACTTAATGGATTGAGAACTAGGAATACCTCCCCCCACCCCAACCCACCCCCCGCCTATGCAGCAGTCTATCCAAGGAGACTCCTGGGAAATCAAGGGGAATTGACTCTGGCTTTAGAGATGATTTTTATACCTAGCATATCCTAGACTGTCTTTGGGGGAATGAGGTTAAGCCATGAAAAGCAGGGCAGGAGGAGTGGGGATAGTCATGGCCTATCAGGAGCAATGGTTCTCAGCTTGTTCCACCGGCCTGGTGATATAGGGACAGGGTTCACTGGTGCTCCTTACTCCTAGCTGGGGCAGAAGTGAGTGAACCGGACGCCGGTTATATACAGATTCCTTTTATTTTTATTTTTTTTAATACATCTGGACCTGTTACGTGATGGGTTACCAGGGAGTCTGCAAATCACAGAGCTGAACTAGATTTAGAGGCTGGGAAATAAGGAAAGGCAGCTGAAGGATCTCAGTCTCAGTTCAAGAAACCACAGGCAGGGGAGATGGTTCACACGGCTGAGCACAGGACTGGCATGTGAGAGCCCCAGGTTTGATCCCAAGGACTACACAGTCACCTAAGCACTGAGCCAGGAGTGGTCCCTAAGCAACATCAGGAGTAACCCCCTCCAAACGAATGAAAGAAAACACATACACACAAACGTTCTGGGTGGAACAGAGGCTGAATATGGGCGATAGGTAACAATACTGAGAATGCGGTTTTGGAGTAAAATGGATCTGGGTTCAAATTCTCAGTCTCCACCACAGCTATGTGACCTTGGGTCAGTATTAATTTGGTAGGGTTAGACATATTAGTGAGACAGGATCTGTGAAGTGCTTAGCATATAGTAACTACAGAAGCTGCTCCTAAAACACAGCTATTATTATTATTATTATTATTATTATTATTATTATTATTATCAGCCCTCTTACAGTGCCATGGTGGCAAAATAATCACTTTTCCATCTATTCATAGGAACTGGGATATAGCTCAGTGGGAGAATACCTGCCTTGCACATGTGAGGTCCTGAGTTTGATCCCTGATAAATCAATAATAAATAAATCAACTCCTGCAATCCTATCAATTGTTAGACACTCCTGCATTGAACATGCCTTTGTATATTTGTGTTGTCTATGATTCAACTGGCTTCCCAGGGATATTTCAAGATCCCAAAGGCCTATAGCTCTTGACCTATATACAATTCCTAGCATTGGTTGAACATAAAGAATCTGGGTAAAGAATAAAATGAATCCATCAGTCGTTGTGCTGTTGGTAACTTATACAAAGTGGTACCAACTAAGGTCATTCAACAACCTAAGCTGTTTGGGGAGGCTGGCTGTGATGTGGCGCCTTCTGACTAAGCTATGACTCTGCAATAGTCCACTGTCCCTCACCCCCCACCATCCTGACCAAACTGACTGCCCTTCTGGACAGAGACACTGGCATGGAACAGAAGGGACTGTCCAAGAAACTCACTTGGTTCAGTGAATTTAGGCATTTGTTTTTCAAGTTCAGACTAGACTTATCATTGATGTATCAAGTTACACTGACACTGAGAGGAAGAGAGACAGAAAGAACGACAAGTCCTTCTTAAATAAACTATAGAGAGCCCCAAAGGGGCGATGGTCCATTTTTAAGTATCTTCCCTGGCCTGCAAGGTCCTTGTTGGCCTCGCTGCTCTTTCTGCCTTACTGATCTGTTTTCTCATCTGGAAAATGAGACCAGCGGGTCAGCCAGTCGTCGGGGTTGTTTGAGGACTCTCGACGTGACCTCGAGTAGAGACTCAGCATTGGAGGCTTCTGGCTCTTCCACAGTCACAACCTCCCCATGAGACCCAGACCCAGGGCCATTGTCCTCCTGGGACAAAATGGCCTTGAGGGATGCTCCAGATCCTCTCTTAGGGTGTCTCTTGTCAAGTGTCCCATGGCTCTGCCAGCCTAGCTCTTCTCTCAGATCCCACAGTGTGGTAGGAGAATCTTGTTCTTTCACATCTGGTTCTTTATCTTAGTGGTGGGCGACTTTCAGGATGACACACGCCTCCAGAGACAGTCTGGATACTTCCGGGGGAGAACCACACATCACTGTCCCCTCAAAAGGTCTGGGGTCACTGACTGAGTGGCTGTTGTCATTGAGAAGCCATGGGACTATTTCCTCAATCTCCAAATGGGGAATTTAGAACCAACAATGTTACCCCAAAAGAAATTGTGAATGGCAATTCTGGAGTTCTCGTGCAGAAAGTTCGGTAAGTGACTCTGATTTTTTAAAAATCACAAAGTAAAGAGCCTGGTCACTCCCCTTTTGTGTCTGCCCTCAATTCCCTCCCACCCAGAATCCCCAGGGCTTTCAGAGGGCATTTACCCCAGTACAGAGGGGGAAAGGATTGGGCAGGGGGATTAATAAGGGCTTCTCCCCTGATTCATCCTCATGACATAACAGCCCCTCACATTTCCCATTTGACCAGATATATTTGAATAATTAATATTCAATTCACTGAATGGTTGACCTTTAGCAATGGGTTGACTCCTAAAATCAAAAGTATTGCTGAACTGAGTGTTGAAGTAGGTAAAGGAATATTCATGATAACGTTTCAGTATCTGTATTGCAAACCGTAATACCCAAAAGAGAGGGAGAGGGAGACAGAGAGAGAAGAATAAGAAAGAAGAGGAAGAGGAGGAGGAGGAGAAGGAGGAAGAGGAGGAGGAGGAGGAGGAGGAGGAGGAGGAGAGCGATGGAAAACGCCAGCCATAGAGGAGGGGGAAGGGGAGGGGGGCAGGACGGAAACTGGGAACGTTGGTGGTGGGAAATGTACACTGTGAAGTGATGGGTGTTGGAGCACTGTATGACTGAAACCCAATTATGGACAACCTTGTAACTGTGCATCTCATTGTGATTCAATTAAAAAAATGAAAAGTATTAGAGAGTGGTTGATGGAGGAAGTTGAGGACGTTTTAGACACTGTCTCTCCTGAAATTTCCAGGATGTGGAACGAGGCTGCAGATTCCATCCGGGAGTCTCACCACCCACAGGCCTTGGGAAAGCTGTCTCCGTAGGAACCCGGCTTGGGTGAAGAGGGCCTGATGAATGAGCCAGACCTTGAAAGAACGAGCATGTGACCGAGAAGAAAAACTGATCTGCTCTGCAGATGGTGACAGCGGAGTTCTCTGTAGGGCTGAGATTCAAATACTCATCAGGGCCCTGAGAAGTTTCATTCACGCACTTACTCAAAAAGCATCTTCTGAGGGTCAGACCCAGTAAAGCCTAGGTCTCACATACCTGAGGCCCTGGCCTCAGATCTAGCACCAGAGGAGGGGCTGGGGGCAGGGAGGAAGCAGATACCTACTAAGTGCTGGGCATTCGTTGTTCAGGAGATGGGGTCTGGCAGTGGGCCAATCAGATTTGTGAAACTCACAGAAAATCCCTGTCTTCATGGGGCTTTCTTCTAGTTGAGGAGGCAGACCTGGTTTCAATACACAGATTATCAGGTGGTAATAGATTCTCTGGAGAGGACCTGAGTTCTAGTAAACGTGACCTGGGGAAGACTGGACTGGGAAGAGGACAGATCCGTGGAAACATCTGGGACCTGAGGAGTGGGTCTGTCTCTGAGGAAGTGTCCAAAGCAGGGAAACAGCAGAGCTAAGGCCCTGAGGCAGGAAAGTGTCTGTGTGTTCTAGGGCCAGTCCCCAGGGCCCCAGGGCAGGACTTAACACATCACTCAGGGCTCTTGCTCCCAGTGAGAAGGGCTGCTGAAACAAAAGTCAGCAGAGAAGAAACTGGTCTGACTTTTTATTAAATAAAAACCCCGCTGGCAAATAAGAGAGGCTGGATCCAGTTGAGAGCAGAATTTCCAAAGGAGGAAATGCTAATGGCTTTAAGAATAAATCTCTTCCTTCCTACTTTCTATTAACGGCAGGGCTTAGGGACAGAGAAAGATAAAGAGAGTATACTTGCCTTGCAGGGAGCTGACCCTTGTAATTCCTACCACCACGTGTGGTCCCCTGAGTACCATCAGGAGTGACCCCTGAGCACAGAGCCATGAGTAGCTTCTGAGCACTTCTGGGTGTGACCTAATTCTCGCCCTCATCCCCCACCACTGCATCCCCCCAAATCATGCCAAACCAAACTAAATTTTAAAACACAGATATTAGAGGATGAATGCACCAGTCCCTGATTCAGTCACCATAATTGTGATCATTGCACCAGGAGAATCCAGACAAGGCTGACCAGAGGAAGGAGCTAGAAAGCTATGTATGAGTGTAGGCAATTGGAAGGATGGATGGGGCGGGGGGGGGGGGGGGGAGGAAGGGGAGGATACATGTTTGCCCACCTAGCAGAATTCAGAAATTCTTGCAAAACCCTCTGGCAGAGCCCTAAAACCTTGGTACTTTGAGTCACCTGTTACATCTTCCGCTCTCTAGCCCCAGAGTCTGGGGCATACCACCCGTAAGTCTGCTGTGCTTCAATCTACTCATCCTAATGATCCGGATGTATGTGTGATCCGGGGAAAATGCCAACCAGCACAGCTGGGGAGTGGAGATGGGTAAAGGAAAACAAACTAAACCTGCAGCCCTCCTTAGTGACCAGTTTCTTCTATTTGAACTTGGGTTTCCTCTTGTATAAGAGACCATAACCCCAAACTTATAAGATTGCCAGAGGAGTCCTGAGATAGTTTTTTTTTTCAGGGGGTGGGTAACAGGGAGGTGGGGGTGAACCACACCCACCTGTGCTCAGGGCTTACTCTGGTTCTCTGCTCAGGGATCTCTCCTGGAGGTGCTCAGGAGACCCTATGGGGTGGTGCCTGGGGCAGCGTAATGCAAGGCAAGTGCCTCAGCTCAGTATTTCCAGAATACCTAAGATATACTTTTAAAGCATTTAGCAAAAAGCTTGGTATATAGTAGACTGTATATATTATGATAACTATCACATGGAATAGTAACCATTTGGTTAAGTGTTTTTTTTTTTTGGAGGGGTGCAGGAGGGGTGTTGGGGCCATACCTGGCAGTGCTCTGGGATCAATCCTGGCAGTGCTCAACAGACCATAGGGAGGTGCCAGGAACTGAGCTTGGGTCACCTGCATGGAAGTCAAACTTCTTATCCACTGTATTATCTCTCCGGCCCCAATAGTAATTGTTTTAAAGGCATATTTATGTGTTGGCTCTAGAGTGTGTAATTGCCTGAACAAAAATTCAGGGTGGCCACAAAGTCTAAAAATAGAGACAATACTAGTGCTAGGGAGAAAACTCAACGGACTGGAACATATACTTTGAATGTGAGAAACCCAGAGCTTGAGCCCCTGCACCACACAGCCTCATGAGTGCCGCCAGAGCAACCCCCACACACTGACTATGGATTAGTGGTAGTGTGGGGCCCACCACCACGTGTAATCTAAGAAAACAGAAGCAAAAAATAGAGACTATTATTTTATCGTGTGTTATAACATCATTTTTATTGATAATTTATGCATTTGCCTATATAGACAGCTTATTTTGAGATTATGTGCTTCTAAGAAATTCTAGGAGGTAAAAATAATAAAAGAATTAAGCACCCATTAAACTTTATTTCCCTTTTTTTTTTTTTGGATTTCTGGATCACACCCAGCGATGCACAGGGCTTACTCCTGGCTTTGGCACTCAGGAATTACTCCTGGCGGTGCTTGGGAGACCATATGGGATGCTGGGAATCGAACCTGGGATGGCGGGGTGCAAGGCAATGCCTTACCCACTGTGCTATCACTCCAGCCCTCTGTCTCCCCTCCCCCCATTAAACTTTGTTGAGATAAGCTTGTAACTATCTCACGGTGATTCAATAAAATTTTTTTAAATAAATATTTTTTTAAAAAAAGAAACTTACTCAGGCTGGAGTGATAGCACAGCGGGTAGGGCGTTTGCCTTGCACGTGGTCAACCCGGGTTCGATTCCCAGCATCGAATATGGTCCCCTGAGCACCGCCAGGAGTGATTCCTGAGTACATGAGCTAGGAGTAACCCCTGTGCATTGCCAGGTGTGACCCAAAAAGCAAAAGAAAAAAAAAAAGAAATTTCCTCTTCTTTCTCTTTTATTTGCACGAGGGTGGCCTCCCCAGCAATGCCCCAGGACCCCAGGGTTCCTCCAGTGATCCTTAGTCCAGGACTATAGACTAAGCTTAGACCTGGCCACACCATGAGCCCAGTGGTAAGAGTCACAAGGACACACCAGCAGGGCTCAGGAGACCACGGGGTGCCAGACCAAACTCAGGGCTAAGTACAAGACAAGGCGAAATCACGTAGTGGGCAGCAATCTGGTATGAGTTGAGGGTGTCGTGCTAAGTGAAATGAGTCAAAAGGGAGAAGACCATCACAGGATAGTCTCACTCATAGGTGGAGTGTAAAGAAACAAAGCCAGAGATTAGACAGTTCCCAGTGGAAACAATCCTGGAGACACTGTCAACAGAATAGCACTGGGACAGCAAAGGGGAGTCAGGGAGACGGGGATCTTGGGACAGTGGTGGAAGGATGTGGGTGGGAAAACAGTACAACAAGCAAGAAAAAACAAAAAGTATTATGGAGACTGAAAGATAGGAGAGTGAGGAGGGCACTTGCCTTATATGCAGCTAACCCTGACTTGATCCCTGGCACCCCATAAGCTCATTTGAGCCCTGCCACTAGTGATCCCTGAGCACAGAAGCAGGAGGAAGATCTGAATACCTGGCCAGCCCAGGTATAGCCCAAATGCCAAAAACCAAGCAAGAAACCATAATATGAAAACTGTTATAAAATTTGAAGCAGGAGTTTGGATCATACCTAGTTGTACTCAGGTATTACTCTTGACTCTGTCCTGAGGGGTAATTCCTGGCAGTGTCTGGGGGAACCATATGTGGTGCTGGGGATCAATCTGCAGCATGCAAGACATGCACTTCTATACTCTCTCTCTCTCTCTCTCTCTCTCGACCCCCAATATTTTTTCTTCTATATCTTTTTTTGGGAGAAGGGTTAATTCATTGTTCTGCACTCAGGAATCACTTCTGGTGGTGCTCAAGAGACCATATGGGATTCTGGGAATCAAATCTAGGTTGTTAGCATTCAAGGCAAGTGCCCTACCTGCTGTACTACCTCTCCAGCCAAGCCCTCCCAATTTTTAAAAATGTTTATAAAGTGCCCAATTCAGAGCTTTGTTGGTTTGGAGCTTTTTGTTTCGTTTTGTTTTGTTTTGTTTTGTTTTGGGGGGAGGCACAGCTGGTGGTACTCAGGGCTTACTTCTGGTGGGTTTATGGAGGCATTTGGGTGCTAGGGATCAAACCCAGGTCAGCCCATGCAAAGCAGGTGCCCTGCCCACTGTATTATCATTCTGGCCTCACAACTCAGCTCTGTGTGTGCAAGGCTCACGTTGTAATTCTTCATGCTATCAGCGGGGCCCCTTCATCTATTTGTCTTTGTGTCTTCTCATCCCTGCTCTGACCCTGTGAATAGGTAGAGAGGATCAAAGAAAGTGATTTTTAGAGATATTTGCTCAACCACTTCCTTTTAAAATGAGAAAAAATCAGGGGCCAGAGAATATGGGAGGTAAGGTGCTTGTCGTGCATGTGCTTGACACTGGTTTGATCCTGGCACTGCACATGGTCCTCTGAATACCACCAAGGGTCACTTCTGAGCACAGAGCCAGGAACAGCCCCTGAGCACCACTGAGTATGGCCCAACAATACCCCCCTCCCCACAAATACATAAATTAGGGAAACCAGAGCCTAGAGAAGACCACAGCGACTTGCCAGAGTGTCCTAAAAGGCAAGTTGCTAATCAAAGGGCCGTGTCGTGCCTTGAGATATGAGGCTTTTCATTGTACTTCTCACAGGAAGTTTATTAAGGAGTGGAATAAGGAATAGTATGGGGAGGCTGAGATCCTTTTGCTGACTTGTAAGTCTTTTCATTGGGGCCTGGGGAACGGCTCAGCGGACTAGGGCAGCTTTGCACGTAGGTGACCCAGGTTCAATCCCCAGTACTGCATGGTTCCCTGAGCACTCTCAGATGTGGTCAAAAGGGGAAAAAAAAGAGAGAGAGAGAACAAAAAATAGTTTCTTCGTGGACTCATCCAGTGGGACAAAGATTTAGAGTTCCTTGTAGTGACAATAGGACAGACAGAGGTTTGTTTTTTTTTTTTAACAGTCCTCTGAGCCCCTTAAATTGTTCTGGGGCCTGCCATGTTTACACTGGTCTAGACATTTTCCACCAAACCCCCCAGCAAATATTTAAAGGCCTTGATACAATGCCACACAAATAGGCATATCTAAAGCCCTCCCGGGTAAACACCTTAAGTCCTTAGTCAGTCAGCAGTGATCAGAGGAAAACACCAAAGCCAAAACTTGGCCCCTCAAAACAGTTTTCACAAGGTAAACCTCAAAGACCACCTAAAAAGTAACACGTTTTTCTTGCAGTTAGAGTCACAAATAGGATTTATATCAAGGAGAAGACTGTGTGTGTGTCTGTGTAACTGTGTGTGTGTGTGTGTGTGTGTGTGTGTGTGTGTTTCCACGATACAGAGGAAATTTCCCATGGTAGCTAACGTTGCTTTAAAACGTCACTTTTAAACTTTTAAAATATCATAAACCTCTTGCAAGTGGTGCATGAAAAACATCTTAATAAACATTTAATCTCATCAAGAGACTGAAATGGGGAAGTATCTTTTGCTTTGGAATTATGACATGGTTTATATCTATATGGTGTTTTTTGTCATTGGCAAAAAAATGAAAGAAAAAGAAATTAAGGAGGGAAGAAAGAAAGAAAGAAAGAAAGAAAGAAAGAAAGAAAGAAAGAAAGAAAGAAAGAAAGAAAGAAAGAAAGAAAGAAAGAAAGAAAGAAAAGAAAGAAAGAGAGAGAAAGAGAAAGAAAGAAAGAAAGAAAGAAAGAAAGAAAGAAAGAAAGAAAGAAAGAAAGAAAGAAAGAGAGAGAGAGGAAGAAAGAAAGAAAGAAAGAAAGAAAGAAAGAAAGAAAGAAAGAAAGAAAGAAAGAAAGAAAGAAAGAAAGAAAGAAAGAGAGAGAGAAAGAGAAAAAAGAAAGAGAGAAAGAAAGAAAGAGAGAAAGAAAGAAAGAAAGAAAGAAAGAAAGAAAGAAAGAAAGAAAGAAAGAAAGAAAGAAAGAAAAAAGAAAGAAAGAAAGAAAGAAAGAAAGAAAGAAAGAAAGAAAGAAAGAAAGAAAGAAAGAAAGAAAGAAAGAAAGAAAGAGAGAAAGAGAGAGAGAAAGAGAGAGGAAGAAAGAAAGAAAGAGAAAGAAAGAAAGAAAGAAAGAAAGAAAGAAAGAAAGAAAGAAAGAAAGAAAGAAAGAGAGAAAGAGAGAAAGAGAGAAAGAAAGAAAGAAAGAAAGAAAGAAAGAAAGAAAGAAAGAAAGAAAGAAAGAAAGAAAGAAAGAAAGAAAGAAAGAAAGAGAGAAAGAGAGAAAGAGAGAAAGAAAGAAAGAAAGAAAGAAAGAAAGAAAGAAAGAAAGAAAGAAAGAAAGAAAGAAAGAAAGAAAGAAAGAAAGAAAGAGAGAAAGAAAGAGAGAGAGAGAAAGGAAGGAAGGAAGGAAGGAAGGAAGGAAGGAAGGAAGGAAGGAAGGAAGGAAGGAAGGAAGGAGAGAGAAGGAAAGAAAGAAAGAAAGAAAGAAAGAAAGAAAGAAAGAAAGAAAGAAAGAAAGAAAGAAAGAAAGAAAGAAAGAGAGAGAGAAAGAGAAAAAAGAAAGAGAGAAAGAAAGAAAGAGAGAAAGAAAGAAAGAAAGAAAGAAAGAAAGAAAGAAAGAAAGAAAGAAAGAAAGAAAGAAAGAAAGAAAGAAAGAAAGAAAGAGAGAAAGAGAGAGAGAAAGAGAGAGGAAGAAAGAAAGAAAGAGAAAGAAAGAAAGAAAGAAAGAAAGAAAGAAAGAAAGAAAGAAAGAAAGAAAGAAAGAAAGAAAGAGAGAGAGAAAGAGAGAAAGAGAGAAAGAGAGAAAGAGAGAAAGAAAGAAAGAAAGAAAGAAAGAAAGAAAGAAAGAAAGAAAGAAAGAAAGAAAGAAAGAAAGAAAGAGAGAAAGAAAGAGAGAGAGAGAAGGAAGGAAGGAAGGAAGGAAGGAAGGAAGGAAGGAAGGAAGGAAGGAAGGAAGGAAGGAGAGAGAAGGAAAGAAAGAAAGAAAGAAAGAAAGAAAGAAAGAAAGAAAGAAAGAAAGAAAGAAAGAAAGAAAGAAAGAAAGAAAGAAAGAAAGAAAGAAAGAAAGAAAGAGAGAGAGAAGGGAGGGAGGGAGGAAGGAAGGAAGGAAGGAAGGAAGGAAGGAAGGAAGGAAGGAAGGAAGGAAGGAAGGAAGGAAGGAAGGAAGGAAGGAAGGAAGGAAGGAGTGATTTCTTCACATATTAGTAAACCTGTCAGTCACAGTGAAAGAGTTTTGCATGAGGATATTGGAAGAAAGCCACAGAAGTTAAAGTTTGGACCCAGGAACCTCAGGGAGTAACCACAGTTACCCCCCCCAGAAGTGTCACCCACCTCATACCCTGCCACTCCCCACTGCCAATTCCTCAACCATCCTTACTTCTGCTCTCTCTTTTCAAGCCTTGGAAATAGCCTTTTTAAAACCATCTACTTATCTCAGGCAATCACAAGCTAATCAGATGAACTCTCTGGTGCTAATCCATAAGCAACTCCTATTTAGAATAGGATCAGAAAACAAAATAGCCTGAAGGTATTATTACTGATAGTCATAGAAATTAATATTTACTGAAACCTCACTCTATAGCATCACTATCACATCTAGCAGTCACTAAAACTATGAAATGACACTCGCTTCTGTCCATTTTTACCATGTGGGACCTAAGTCCTAACTGGCACATTATTCTACTTTAAAAGCAGGAGACTCTTGGGACCAGAGCGATAGCACAGCAGGTAAGGCGTTTGCCTTCCATGTGGCCGACCCGGGTTCGATCCTCGGCATCCCATATGGTCCTCCAAGCACCGCCAGGAGTAATTCCTGAGTGCAAAGCCAGGAGTAACCCCTGAGCATCGCTGGGTGTGACCCAAAAAGAAAAAAAAAAAGCAGGAGACTCTTAAGAAATAATTGATAGAATTACAGGAATATAAAATCCCCGAAAGATTCTAGGATCTTAGGCCTGAGAAATAGTACAGCTGGTAAAGTGCTGGCTCAGTCGGACCCTCAGCAGCACACACCTATGGTCTTCACTGAGTTTTTCTCATCACTGACATTCTCATCTTATCTGAGTTATTCTCACTAACATCTGCTTGGCAGTAATACATAAGCCACAAACTGGACCACATTACCAGAAAGTTTGAAACTTTGAAACTTTTTTCCACCTAGTATATCAAGCTATACTTAAATAAGATTCTAAAGTGCCAAGAACAGTTTAATTTAAGAAAAATACCTCGATGTAGATGCTTTGAGTGAGAGAGAGGGGTCAGTCCTGGCCGTGTCCAGGGATTATGTGTGGTACTGGGAATGGAGCCCAGGTCTGCCATGGGCAAGGCAGACCTTACCCCTTGGCCCAACGCAGACTCCCTTGAGGCCTACTCACAGAACTCAGGTTAGGGGAAATTTTCTAAAGAAAAACAATCACAGTCAGCCCTTGCTCCATGTCACCTGTATGCCAAACATTCACTGTTCTTTCTTTTGGGGGAGAGGGTTTCCCCAGAGGTGTTTGCTGGAGAGGCCAGGAACCGCCCTCAGGCCTGACTGCCCAGTGCTATGTTCTCCCTCCCATCTTTTCATTAATTCCCAGCAACAATAATGTGCACTATTTCAGATGTCACTGTCACTGTCATCCTGTTGCTCATTGATTTGTTCGAGAGGGCACCAGTAACGTCTCCATTGTGAGACTTGTTACTTGTAGCTTGCCAGGCTCTGCCGTGCGGGCAAGATACTCTTGGTAGCTTGCCAGGCTCTCTGGAGGGACAGAGGAATCGAATCTGGGTCATCCGCATGCAAGGCAAACGCCCTACTGCTGTGCTATCACTCCAGCCCAATGTCAGATGAGGAAACTAATATTTAGAGAGATTAAGTCTATAAGAGACACAGTGGAAATTTATAACCAACAATCTTGTCCCCACTGCCTGTGCACATGAGTGTACACACACACACACACACACACACACACACACACACACACACACACACACACACCTATGTAAGTATAAAGGAAAGAGATACGCTGAGCAGCAATTTCTTTTTCTTTTTTTTTTTTTTTGCAGTGCCAGGAATCAAACCCAGGACCTCATTCATGCAAGACAAGTGCTCAATTGCTAAACATCATCTCCAGCTCTGAATGGCAAATGTTTCAGGGTGGGCGTGGAGGAGGTTACGGAGGGGGAAATTGGGGTGTTGGAAAGTAACTAACTCTAACTGACTTTATCTGCTTCCCAAGTATTTTTTTTTCTTGGTGACTATTTTTTGCTTGTTTGTTTTCTTCTGATTGTATAGATTTCTTGTAATACCCGTCAGAGTTTTCTGATTGTTTTGCTTGATTTGGGGGCCATACCATGCAGTGCTCAGAGATGACTTCCAGATTTTGTTTTTTTTCTCTCCTGGAAATGCTCAGATCATCCTGAGGGCTTGAACCTGGGTCAGCCTCATACAAGGCAAGAGCCCTACCCACTGTCCTACCTCTCCAGGCCAGCAAAGCATTTGCTACTGAGACTGGAAAGATAGTAGTGAAAGCAACAGTTTGGAGAGCTAGTGGGGTGTGTGGGCTCCAGGAGCCCCGTGGGCTGAGTGGGCCCTACCCTGCATGTCGAGCACCGGAATATCTTCTGAATAGTGTATTCAGCACATGAGCTGAATATATGTGAACTGAGGAATGCTTCATCTGAGCATCTGGACAAATGACAGATCTTCCCAAAGGAAACAGAAGGGCTGTACAGTGGTGGTTGCCCACGACAAGGGCACAAGACTAGGCTCCCTGCTTACCTGGGGTGACCTTGAGCCATCTGATTACTCCCTGGGTGACTTTGGGCTTAACTTCCGGGGCCTCCTGAGCCTCCTCAGCTTCCTGCAGACACTGGCCTGCTCGAATCATACTCCACGAGGGGATTATTGTGAAGCCCTGAATTCAGGCAATCCATAAGCATTGTGTGCCTCCTGCTCCAGGGCTAGAGAAAATGGGCAACATTTCATCCTGTAAAGAGTTTTCGTCTTGGAGAGAGCTTTTTTGAAAACTTAATTTTGTGTTTTGGGGTTCCCACTTCATCTAGACACCAGGTCTCATGCATGCCTTTGTTCTGAGAGGAGGTGTCTAGAAAGATACGTGTGTGTGTGTGTGTGTGTGTGTGTGTGTGTGTGTTTTGAGGGGGGAGGGGTTTCTAAGAGCTTCCGACATGGCCTGCATTGGACATCTCTGTAGTCCCTCCGGGTGGAAGCCCTGAGTCAGAGCTGCCGGGAAACTATAGGCCTCGGCTCCTGGTCCCTGTTTCCAGGCTGCATCATGCTTCTAGGCTGCAGGGGGCAGTTACTGGGGTCCGCAGGGCAAGGGATGGGAAAGGGGAGGCGGCACATCGTCCCTGACACCCCTGCTCTGTGTAGGCCTCAGAGAGAAGAGCCAGACCCGCAAACAAGATCCACTTCATTAGCTGGTGATGCTCGACGTGTGGGAAGGGGCCAAGGTCCAGGCCACAGACTGTGACGGAACATTCGTGTGCTGCTGTGAGGTTCGGGCAAAGGCCCCTATGCAGAGGCAGCGAGGGGCATTTTTTCCTTTAGTCTTTGTCTGTCCACTTCTCTCTGTCTCTGTCACCCTGACTCCCTCCTTCCCCTCCTAATTCCCTCTTCCTTTCTTTCCTTTCCCTTCCTTTTTCCTTTGTCTTTTATCTTTCTTCCTTTCCTTTTAAAACTATTTATCTTATCTGTTTCCCTCATTATCTCCCTTTCTTCCTTTTTGTTCTTTCTCAAATCTCATATCTCCAGTCAATTTCCTCTTTCTTCCAAAATCTTAAAAAATTCCTGATGACTTCAAGCCAGGTATTTTCTTTGAAAAAAATTTTTTTTAGTTGACTTATTTTTAAACTGATTTTTTTATTAAATCACCATGAGATACACAGTACCGAAGTTGTTTATGATTGGGTTTTAGTCATGAATGTTCCAACACCCGTCCCGTCCCTTCACCAGTGTATTTTTCCCATCGCCAATGTCCCCAGTTTCCCTCCTTCCATCTCCCACCCCCAGTCTGCCTCTACAGTAAGCACTTCTCTCTCTCTCTTTCTCTCTCTCTCTCTCTCTTTCTCTCTCACTCATTCACTCTCATTCTCTCTCTCTCCTTTTGGTTTGCAATACAGATATTGAGAGGGTATCACGTATATCCCTTTACCTACTGTTATTATGCAGTTCTTATCCAGAGTGATCATTTCCATCCATCGTTGCCATAGTAGTCCCTTATCTATCCTAATTACTCTCCCTTCCTTACTTAGACCAGTCCTTCTAAGCCAGGTTTTTCTACTTGTCCAAATTATGTGAAAATGCTTTCCTCCATTAGAATGGGGTTCCAAAAGTAGGGTACACCAATGCTACATTATAGGTATAGGATGGAGATGCTGGGCCTTGTTTTTATATTTCTGTTAACTCCACAGTCTTTTAATTTCATGTGCTAGCTTTGTAATAGGCATAAAATATTAGTATACTGGCACATGCAGTGATAATTATACAAATCATGGAAATGAAGTCGTCAAAGCCTTTTATTGTTTTGTTTTGGTTTTGGGCACTCTGGGGCTATTACTGATTCAGTCCTTGGGAATCACTCCAGTAGGTGCTCAGAGGATTATGGGTGTCACGAATCTAACCCAGGGCACTGGTATGCAAAGCACGAGTTCCAAGTTCTAGACCTTTGGACTGTCTTTCCAGGCCCATCAAATTGTGGGCTTTAGTTTGCTGGGGGGGCGGGGTTGTTTTTGGTTTGGCGGGTGGTGGATTTTATGGGGTGTACCTGGTGTTGCCCGAAGGATATGCTCTGCTCTGTGGGTCCTCAGAGAGTGGGGGCAGGGGTCACTTTTGCCTGTAAAACATATATAGTAGCCCTATGAGCTAACTCCCTGGCCCTCAAATTGTTCAACAGAGAAAGATGATGGGTAAAATATTTACATGCTACTATTTTAAAGAAAGGCTCCAGGGCTGGAGGAGAGAGTGCAATGGGGTGGGGCACAAGCCTTGTATGTTCAGGGACTCGAGTCTTATTCCTAGTATCACATGGCCCCTGGGCATCACTGTGTGTAGCCCTGGAGGCAGCTGAGCACCACCAGCCTGAGCACTGAAATAGCCAGCCAGGCTGTCTTGCTAGAAGAAAGGAAGAAAGGGAAGGAATGAGAGAAAGAGAGAGAAACAAGGAAAGAAAGAAACAAAGAATAAGAGAGAAACAGATAAAGAGCTTAAGAATAATAAACAGAAAGAGAAAGAAACTGAGAAGGGAAGAGAGACAATGAATGAGAGAGAAACAGAAAGTAGATCGAAAAGAAAGGGAGGGAGTAGGGAGAGAGGGAGGGAGGAAGGAAGGAAGGAAGGAAGGAAGGAAGGAAGGAAGGAAGGAAGGAAGGAAGGAAGGAAGGAAGGAAGGAAGGAAGGAAGGAAGGAAGGAAGGAAGGAAGAAGAAAAAAAGGAAGGAAGGAAGGAAGGAAGGAAGGAAGGAAGGAAGGAAGGAAGGAAGGAAGAAGGAAAAAAAGGAAGGAAGGAAGGAAGGAAGGAAGGAAGGAAGGAAGGAAGGAAGGAAGGAAGGAAGGAAGGAAGGAAGGAAGGAAGGAAGGAAGGAAAGAGGAGGAAGGAAAAAAGAAAGGGAGGGAGGGAGGAAGGAAGGAAGGAAGGAAGGAAGGAAGGAAGGAAGGAAGGAAGGAAGGAAGGAAGGAAGGAAGGAAGGAAGGAAGGAAGGAAGGAAGGAAGGGAGGGAGGGAGGGAGGGAGGGAGGAAGGGAGGGAGGGAGGGACAAGTGAAGGAGGGTGGGAGAGAGAGAGGGAGAAAAATTTCTTTCGAGCTGAGGAAAACTGACCTCACTAGTTCCTGCTTACAGTCTGTGCCTCTCACTGCATTTCGGGGGACTTCTGGGCTGAGTTGTGATGGGGCTGAATTCAAAGTTGTGCTGTCACCCCAAGTTTGCTTCTCAGCTCTCTGTCACTTACTTAAAATGTCTTTTCTGCTCATGCCCCCATGGTCCCATCAGGTTCCACTTACAAATCAGAAATTCAAAGATAAAAGAATGAAGTTTCAAGGTGGTGACTACAGAGCATTAAGCTTCCAGCCACATTAAGGTCCTGCCACATCTCCCCACGACCACTGAGTTCAACCTGGGGCCGGGCAGGGCTCCCCAGGGTGGGTGGCAGTGGCTTCCCAAGGGAGGGAGGATGGTGGAATGATTTAGGAAAGCTTCCTGCAGCTCCTGAAGGCTAAGCCAAGTTTTCAGAGAAGCTTCAGTCTGGTTGAGTGGGCAGGAGCCCTTCATGTGAGGAGGCAGGAAGTGGAGATTAGCCCAGAGCTCTAGGGAGGAGTTGGCAGGGAATGGGAGGGGTGTGTGAGAGGGGGAATGTCTCATAATCTCACTGAGATTGTTTCTGAACGTTCCCTTTACTCTGCTGGGGCTGCAGCAATGCCACACATAAAAGAATGGACTGGAGCGATAGCACAGCGGGTCGGGCGTTTGCCTTGCATGCGGCCAACCTGGGTTCGATTCCTCCATCCCTCTCAAAGAGCCTGGCAAGCTACCTGTGGTGTATTTGGTATGCCAAAAACAGTAACAACAAGTCTCACAATGGAGACGTTACTGGTGCCCACTTGAGCAAACAGATGAACAGTGGGACAGGACGACAGTGCTACAGTGCTACAGACAGTGCTGCTGGGGCTGCAAAGTACCTCAGGGCTGCCTCCGCCTTTGTGTGCCTTTGTGTGCCTCCGCCTTTGTGTCCCACCCTCTGTCTTAAGGTCTGGGTGGATGTAAGTTTCCTCCTGGGGCAGCCCACACAGAGATCCTGACTTTCACCAAAATCACCCCCTCCTCTACACCAGGCCCAGTGTAGACGCTTGCCCACCTCCTGTCAAGAGAAGGGCTGAGGCTCGCTCCCAGGGGCCCCATCAAAGAACACACTCTGAATTACTGAGATCTAAGCACTTCTCTCCTCTTGGTTCTTTGACTCTTCACAACTTCTCTGCTGGGGAATTGGTAGCTTTGGCCCCATTTTAAAGGTGGGAACACTGAGGCAAAGTGAAGTTTAGTATAATGCCCACAGAAGCACAGTGAAGGATAAATTTAAAATTGCAATTCTGGGAATTTGGATCCAGAGTCCTCATAGTTAATCACTTCTGGAAAATGGACACCATGAGAGTGACCACGGTTCGTTATTAAAATTAAATCTGTCCATCATGTAGGTCCCTTGGTGCAGCAACATAGATACTTGGTAGACTCCTACTTTCACGATGGTTGTTCCAAGACTGCTGCTACTCGAACACCAGACCAGCAACAGTGCATGTGCATGCACACCTTTGAAAAATTTCTCAGACGCGTCCAGTCTCCAGGCCAGGCATTGAGTGATAGCTCCTGGTCAGTTTGTTCTTGCTTAAAAGCAAGCTAAAGCATTGCTGGCAAAATCTTTCCAATTTGTCCTTTACCGCATCACCTCATTGTCCACTCTCATGCCTGTAAGTCTTTACCCAGCTCTTTCTCCTGCCTGAAACACTGACTCCTTGTTGACAGAACCCTGCCCCTTCAGGAGCTCTGAGCTTCCCCCAGAGTATCGCTGGTTCCCCTGCGCCCGCTGGAAGCATCTGCTTCCAGTTATGAATTACACTAGGGTGAGAGCTTCATAGATGATCTTTTCCTCTGATTTAGAAACCGTCTTCCTTTTCATAAATGAAGAAACGGAGGTTTACCGTGGCAATGTGCCCCACGTCGCATGGAGGAAGCAGCAGAAATAGGTTTCAAACCCAGATCAGCCCCTCTCCAAGGCCCATGCTGGCCTTCCTATGGCATCTGCCTCTTGTCTAGCCGAGACAACGCGTGCAGAGAGACAGACAGCTCAATATCTGAATCTCTGTTTGGTCTGAACAACAGAGTTCTCTCCAACTCAAGCTCTGGGACCGTTTATGGAAGAAGACTAAGCGCTGTCTTACTGCAGCAAGACTAAGAAGGCTGTCTCAGGGCTGGAAGGTATAAAGCAGAAGCTTTATTCTGTACATCCATCAGCACAGTGCTCTTCAGAAAGCCTGCTCCATTCTAGCCAGTGACAGAGTAAGCACTCCCACGTCTGTCTCTTTCTCTATAGAAACAGTTCCTTTAGCAGCAGAGCAGGACACAGTGGGTGCTTAATAAAAGTCTGCTCTGTGACTCAGCAGCCCTGCAGGCTCTCTGTCCGTCCCCCAGGGCTGGCAGCAGGGTCTGTGTCCAGTCACCCGAGCATTCGAGAATACCCTGGTCATCCCTTGGTATGACGCTGAGTAGTGACTCGCAGGCCCAAAGTGCACCTCCTGGGTGGTGCTCCTGACAGGATCCAGCCGGTCAGGGCAGGGCCATGGTCCACTGCAGCCTGAGCAAGGGACAGGAGGGCACAGGGTGGCGCTTCCTGACTCTGAAGCTGGACCTCCAATCCCTTCCTCACACCTTTCTGTTCTCCATCAGGGAGTGGGAAGACAGGGTGTCTAAAAGCTTCTGGAGACTGGGCTCTCTAGACGGCAGTTGGGGCCCCTACAGGGAGGCATTTCCTCCCCACCCCCTCACTGGTCCTCAGTTTCTCATCTATTAAAAGCTAATATCTGCCCTCTTTGTGGGACGATGTGGAGGAACAAGTTAAAATGAGAAAGCTTTTTACATACCATAAAACTGAGCCAGGGCTGGAATGATAGCACAGCGGGTAGGGCGTTTGCCTTGGACGTGGCCAACCCGGGTTCAATTCCCGGCATCCCATGTGGTTCCCTGAGCACTGCCAGGGGTGATTCCTGAGTGCAGATCCAGGAGTAACCCCTGTGCATCGCCGGGTGTGACCCAAAAAAGCAAAAAAAAAAAAAAAAAAAACCAAAAAAAAAAAACTGAGCCAATAGTACAGTACTTTAGACACTAAGGACTAATCTTAGAGGAAAAAGATAGCGCTCTCTTCTCTCTCTCTTCTCTCTCTCTCTCTATCTCTCTCTCTTGCTCACTCTTGCTCTCTCACACTCTCTCCCTCTCTCTCCCCCTCCTTCCCTCCTTCCTTCTTCTCTCTTCCTGTTTCCTCTCTCTCTCTCTCTCTCTCTCTCTCTCTCTCTCTCTCTCTTTCTCTCTCTGTTGTAATAGCTTGGAGTGCATCTCCATGTTCCCCGCTCTGTTTGGTTGGATAAAGGACTCAGAAGATATTAAAGGGTCAGAGAACAGCACTGAATTTGGTATGAGGCACCTACAGATCAAGTCCAAGGCTGTCCGCTAAGCACTGCTGGCTCCCAGGACTAATCCTGGCCCTCCCAGAGTCTCCATTTCCTCCTTGTCATTAAAATGGAGAGGAGAGAGCCCACCTCACAAGCTTGAGGGAAGAAAAGGAGGACAGGACACAAGGCCACCTTATGAACGCTAATCTAAAACAGATTGCAAGAATCCTGTTGATTATGAATTGTTTGTTCATTTTTTGCACCACATAGCCTAGGCCATATCGTTTAGTCAATAAACACTGTGTGCTGGGCCTCATGCCAATCACATTTTTCATGGGTGTTGTAGTAGAAGAAAGAGAAATAAATTATTGCTCTGGAGTGAAAGCTCTCTATGCAAGGTGTAGTATTTATTAGTTTAATATCATACTAGGTTGCGACTTTTTACTTTAATCTTTTACAAGCTACCGAGTACACTGTATTTCTGAAAACCATCCAATAGAAAGGAGGATTGTTTGATCAAAATGAGAAAAACCTCTGTTCTCAGGAGTTTCTGAGGTAAAGATCAGCTGGAAACAGCATGCTAGAAAAATAAAAACCCAGAGACACGGGTCAGGATATGGCTCTATTGGCAGAGCACAGGCCTTGCAAGCCTGAGATCCTGGGTTCGATCCCAGCCCCCAGCACTGCCACAGCAGCAAAGCACAGTTGGAAGGGATTAAATGAAGGAACGGAGGCCAAAGAGATAGTACAGCAGGTGAGGCACTTGCATTGTACATGGATGACCTGGGTTCGATCCCCACTTCCCACATGGTCCCCTGAGCAACTCCAGGAGTAATTCCTGAGAGTGTAGAGCCAGAAATAACCCCTGAGCATTGCTGGGTGTGCACCATCTCACAAAAACAAAGAGAGAGAGAGAGAGAGAGAGAGAGAGAGAGAGAGAGAGAGAGAGAGAGAGAGAGAGAGAGAGAGAGGATTGGGGGTGGTAGGAGGTAGGAGGAACAAGGAGGAGGCTCTTGTAATAATCATCAACAAGTAGACAGTTGGTACTGGTTACCAGGAATCTTAAACTAGAAGTTGAGAGGGAAGGAGTGAGTGAGTGAGTGAGTGAGTGAGTGAGTGAGTGAGTGAGTGAGTGAGTGAGCGAGTGAGTGAGCCTGGAGCCTTGAGCTCTAACTGAGCTATAACCACGCCCTTCGGGGCCAGCTCTTCGCCCCTTGCCTTACACAGTGCTCTCCATGTTGTATAATTCTTTTGGTAATGCAATAAAGTGTAAATTCCATTATTGTCACATGTCCATATAGTGGTAAATAAAGATTCAAGGAAATTAAGCAACTTGGCCCTAGTCACACACCCCAGGCCCCCAGAAAGCAGCTGGTGCACTTGACCCCCAAAGCTAGGCCATCTTTAGTACACTGTACTAAATCTGTGGGTTTCTGCCAGGTTGGGCTTTATCCAAGAGCTGACCTCCTGACACTTGGGCTGAATCCAGCCGCCCACTTGTTTTCATGGTTTTATTGGAACATGGCTGCAAATACTCATCCCTGTATTGTCTAAAATATCAGAGTGAAATAGAACAAAGACTAAATGGCCCATAAAGACTAAGATACTGACTGACTATAGAAAAAGTTTGCCAACCCTAGGACTATGCCAGTCTATAGATTTTAACGGTAACAAGTTATTCCAGTGTCTGTGAAGAACCTGGAGGTCACATATCAGCTGTAAACAGTTGAGAGGAAGTAAGGACGTGACTTGCACTCTTTACATTTTATACTTTGAAATTGCTTATGTCATTTGCTTTGAACTAAGTTAAAGTTTACAGGAACCTGCAGAAGCTAACTTTGTAGCTTCATGATGTATCCACCATCCTGCTCAAGCTACAGAACCTAGAAAGTTTCTTTAGTACCCACCTCTATGAGTTCAATCCCCAAGATGACCTCAATTTTGCATTCTATCACAATGGATATATTTCTCCTGTTTTTAAGCTTCATATAAATGAAATCACACAGAATAGACCCTTTTGTATCTGGGAAGGGTATTTCTTGATCAAGTGTCACTTCATTATTCAGAGCTTAAAAATTAAGTACAAATAAAGCAATAAAAATTATCCTTCGGCAACAGAGTGGGTGGTAGGGTGCTTGCCTTGCATGTTGCTGACCTGGATTCAATTTCCAGCACCCGATATGGTCTCCTGGATCCTGAGCACAGAGCCAGGAGTAAGTTGTGGGCACTATTGAATATGTCGCCTCCCAAAAACATCCTTCAGGAGATCAGTCAGAGATGATCACGTGGTCATTAATTCAACACATAACTTGCTGTGAATCTGCTCTGAATCAGGCCTGTCTCCAGGCAATGAGGAGTAGCTATGGAGTTCAGAGAGGGAGCATGTGCCCTTCCAGGGCTTATGTCTGTTGTTCAGAGTCCCCTAACTGCACTACACACAGGTCTGGTCTGAGCTCTTGGACCACATACCCAAAGATCTGAAAATGGACATCTTGGTAAGTTACAGTTATTTAGAAATTTCAGAGCACAAAAAAGTTATCAAACTTAGAGTCATCTAGAACAACTATTTTTTAAATGAAGGATCAGATGGTGTTGGTGGTATAGTGGTAAGTACAGCTGCCTTCCAGAAATGGAATCATAGGTCCAGAGGTCCACAATCTTCTCCATATGCTGGTGGGATGACTCAAAGGGTTGGAGTACATGCCTTACCCACAGGATACCTGGGTTCAATCACTGGCACTGGATGGTCCCCTCAACATTGATGGGAATGACCTTGAGCACTGAGCCCAGGAATTGTCCCTGAGCACCATCAGGTGTGAGCCAAAAATGGAAACAAAAGGAGAGGCTCATCCAAGCCTTTGGAGAAATGAAGTGTCACCCAGAAAGAAATACTATAGCCAGAAACCAGAACCTTGGGCTCATCACCCTCAGTCCAGAATGTTCTCCAGTTTATGAGGCTGCTCTCTAACCATAGTTCCTCCATCAACCTCCTTCATACCAGGATAGAGCAATACCATGTTTTACTTTAGAGGTGATTTTGTTTTGGGGGGTCTTCCAGAGACTCTCCCAATCACTGGGAAAGCCTTGGAGAATGGACTAGCAGAGCATGGAAAACACCAGTCTCTCATGCTATAAGTAAAGCAGGTGACCATTGGAAATAAAGGGAAGACTGTTCACAATAGCAGGAAAGAAATAGTATTTATGCTCCAAGTAACAAGAGAAGTTCAAGTCCACGGTAACCCAATTTGACATTCTGTGAAACTTCTAAGATGGTAATATTAAGAGTCAAAACCAAAATACAACAACAGCAAAACACTTCAGATATAGCTTTGAGCCAACTGGATTTTATTGATGATAATTTTTCTTGGGAGGGGGCAGGGTTGGGCCCAGCAGTGCTCAGGAATTATTCCTGGAGGCATCCAGAGACCCATATGCAGTGCTGGGGATAGAATCTGGGTGGTCACAGTCAAGGCAAATGTTTTACTCCTGTACTATCTCTCCAGCCCAAAACAGTCGAATTTTAATTATCTTACAACAAGTACTGATTGCATTTCCCATTAAAAAAAATTATAGGTTTTGAACTATAGAAGAACTTTATCTGGTCTCTTCCTATTCAGTAATTCTCAACAAGCTGGGAATAAATAAGCCCAAAGTGACCAGCTCCCTCACTTATTTGCATGTTTTCATGATGTGATTCTTATAAACATGTGTGAACTTGTCATACTTCATGAATATATAGTTACCAACTCAGCAACTCATCCTCACAGAAACACAATAATTCTGTCATCCTCATAGAATACACAATAAAGAGGCTAGAGAAATAGCTTAATGGTCTGAGCACATGCTTCACATGCAGGAGGCCAGGGTTCAATCTTTGGCACCTCTTGGTTTCCCTAGTAATATGGGGAATGAACTCTGACCCTAACACAGAGCCCACAGTAGCCCCAAGCATTGCCTGGTATGTCCTTTTCATCAAGGACATACAATTCTGTTCATCATTTCCCAAGTAAAGAAACTGAGTCTCAGAAAGATTATGCATCACATGCTCAAAACTTCACAGCTGGCTAAGCAAGTTTTAGACCTAAATTTAATTTTAATGCCTACCCTTTATTATCTGCTAAGTGTCTGCCTGTTTCCCTCATTGACCTCCCCCACCCAATTTCTTATATCCCAAAGCAGTAAAATTTGGAGACCTTCCTCATTTATCCTAAACCTGTCCTCTCAAGTCCTGAGCCTCAGTTTCAACCTTAACTTTGCTCCAATGGTTCCAAACTATCTCCTTATGATGTCCTGGGTTGTTTTTTTTTCTTTATAAGGGGCTGATTTATCAGTCAGTCCATCACTTTATCCTAGGTAAACCTTACTAGCTCTTTTCAACTGTAGTCTTGCTTCCTCTATTTAGGAGTAAACTTCACTAGAGGGTTTTTATAAGCCTTTGCTGATTTGGTATTTGTCATTCACTTCCGAAAGGACTATGCTGGGATACCTACACTTATAAATTTTCCATTTGCACCTGTTCACAGCTCTCTGTAGTTAAAGGTGGCCAGTGAGTGCCCCTATTTCATCTGGTGGCATAGACAGGTGTGGATTTGGACAGGAGGAAGTTGGCAGATATGAATAGCCAGATTACGTGGAAGACACACCTGACACTCATAGGAAGTTTCCCGTACTCTGCGAATCTTTCCTATGCTTGCGTAATTGACTGGGATTGGGGAAAAGAATGGGCTTGCTGATACTTGGATTTTGAGATCTTGAGAGCTAACTGGACACACAGGAATTGAAACTACAAATCAAAGCTTTGTTATTGCTAGAGAAGTTGTTACTGGTGTTTTAATGGGTTTGCCTCAGCTAGACACAGAAACTGATGTTTGTTACACTTGACTGCTTCTATCCTGATAGCAAGTGGGGGACAGAGAAAATTAGATTGTTCTCCAGGGATATTTACTCTGAACACTTCATTATCTGGGTGAAGGGGAGCCGGGCAGGCAGAGAATGCTCTCCCACTGAGCTGAATGGTGAAGTCTAAGGAACCCTCATACTCCCAAACAAACTAGAAGTGAAAAGCAGGACCTTGTCTTCCATGCCCCTGATACGGAGGGAAGGAGAGGAACCGGAGGTGTCTCCTCCCCTGGGGCTCCATGCGCACACACCTGGCTCCTTCTGACTCCCTAGCAGACCCTAACTTTAGAAGAGGCAGCCTGGCCCCTCCCTAATCTGATTTAGAGGGAACAAATTTGGAGTTTCAGCACCGGTCACCTAGACTGGACCCGGTCCCAGGCAGATGAGAACAGCTTCCCAGTGCTAACATTTCTCTTCTGGAACCTAAGGCTAACTTCCTCCTACTTACACTTTCAGAGGCAGGAACAGCAGGAGAATTTGGTTATGAGTTCCTCTACAAATACCTTGCTGATTCCAAAATTTTGTCCTTAAATCTCCCAGTCCCTCTGCCTCATTCTAAGAATCCTAAACCTGCAGGGATATGAGCATTTACTTGTGGGAACCGGGTTGAGGTCTTCCCGGGGTGAACAGCCCAACACTGATTAGAACACTGGGCTTTTCCTGGTGGTGTCAGTGGAGACAAGTCCCTCCACTGGAGAACCCACCACGGCTAGGTAGATGTCAGTATTTCTTTCAAGGCTTAGGAAACGGGCTCGGAGCCCATCAGGAGAGGACTCCTCTGCTCCTGGACCTATAGTCTGGAAAGCCTGAATCCTAAAAAATCTGCAATGCCCAATTCTCCTGCAGGCCCCTTGGTGTCCGGTGTGGGTGTCCGGTGTGAGGGTCCAGGGGGCCTTCTTGGGGAAGATGCGAAGTGAGTATCCTACAGCGCTGAAAGGTTTTTCCGGCTTTCTTCCTGGCCCAGGCCAGCCCGGGTGGAAAGAAATTTTCCTTGGGCTCCACAGCCAAAGCCGCGGTGACCTCGGGTGTGCAGAGAACGCAGACCCTCTCTCTGGGAAACCGCTGGGGCCTGGAGCTGCAAATAAACCAGAGATCAGCCGACGCAGGGAACACGCGGCTCCAACCGTCCACCCCAGCTGCTGGCGGAACTCCGCTCTCCGGGCTGGGAAGGACGCCGGGGCAGTTCTGGGCAGGCCCGCAAGGCCGGCCGAGGCCGGGGACGTTCAGGGTTGAAGCGGGAGCAAGCGCGCGGCCCTGGCGCCGCGGGGCGGCTGCTCCTCCGGCCGTAAATTAGTCGGCGCCTCCTGCCCAGGGCGCTCCCGGCCTCCTGATCGCTCGCCTGGGCCGGCCGTTCTGCAAATCCAAAGCGCCAGGGAGGGTTGGTGAGACTGGAAAGGGGGTGAGTGAGGTGTGCTGGGGTCTGCAGAGCCTAGATCCGCCACCCAGGTAGAACTAAATGAGGTGGGGGGAGGTCTCAGCCATCCGCACTCTCTTCGGGGGGCCCCCCCAGCTGACCCCACTTCCTCCGCGCAACTTTGTCCTCGGCCCCCGATGACTCTCCACCTGGGTGATCTGGGATGCCCCGGAGAGTCCCCGCTCATCGTAACCTCCTCTGCCCCCTTCTTCCCAGATGGTCCAGGCAGCCCCCCGCTCTCACCTGAACCCCGCGGCGCAGTTTCTCCTTCCTCAGGACCGAAAGCCCGGCTGCGGCGGGTGCAAAAGCCCCAGGGAGCCGCCGAAGCCGGCCGCAAGGCGCTTGTTTAACGAGTCCAAAGGTCGGCTCAGGTCTGGCGGATCAACTGAACCCCCTCAAGGAGGGCTACAGCCGCCCCCCACGCCACGCTGCGCTGAGCGCCACGGGCCCCCGCAGGCCCCGCTGCCCGCCCGGGTCGCCTGCTCCGCCGTCTGCCCCTTGGGCTCACCCTCGCCCTCGGTTTTCCCCCCTCCCCAGCCTGATTTGCATCCCGCCGAGCACCGGGCCCTCCCCGCTCATTTGCATATCTTATATGGCCTAATGGAGGCGATCATGGCAAGTTAGAACTTTTCTGACTCCTCTCGGAGGAGGCTCCGGGACCCCTGGGAGGTAGCAGGTGTCCGGAGGCCGCAGGGTGGGGGGGCTCCTGGACTCGGGGGTGTTTGCTCGTGAAACCCCCTCCACCCTCCTCTCTTGCACCCACCCACCCCCACACCCCCTTCTTTTCCTTTCCCCCCTGTCCTTGGAAAATGGTGTCCAAGCTCACGTCGCTGCAACAAGAACTCCTGAGCGCCCTGCTGAGCTCTGGGGTCACCAAGGAGGTGCTGGTCCAGGCCTTGGAGGAGTTACTGCCATCCCCGAATTTCGGGGTGAAGCTGGAGACGCTGCCGCTGTCCCCCGGGAGCGGGGCCGAACGAGACACCAAGCCGGTCTTCCATACTCTCACCAACGGCCACGCCAAGGGCCGCCTGTCCGGGGACGAGGACTCGGAGGAAGGGGACGACTATGACACCCCTCCCATCCTTAAGGAGCTGCAGGCGCTCAACACCGAGGAGGCGGCGGAGCAGCGCGCGGAGGTGGACCGGATGCTCAGGTAGGCAGGCGCGCGGGGCCAGGTGCGGGCTGGGGACCCCGGGCCGCGGCGACGTTAGCTCAGACCACTCACACCGAGCCTGTTTCCCACTAGACAAGTCCCCCGGGGGGCGCTCGGCTTCTCTCTCCGGGCTCCTTGACCCCTCCCGACCTGTCTGCCCGCGGAACAACGAACGGTGGAAGTGGGTGCTGGGCAACAGGGTGGTTTCCAGGGGCTGAGGCTCTGCCCGGCCAGCGCGCCGGCCACGCATGTGTTCTCCCTGGCGCTGCCTCTCCCCTCGCCGGAACCGAGGCCGACCTCAAGCTCAGCGACTTGCTGCTCTTTGCAGAGGGACGTGCAGCCCTGGGGGACCCAGGTAGAGGTGGGCGCTCCCATCTGGCAGCACCCAGGCCCATGACCGGCCCCCCCATCCCCGCCCCAGGGTTATGCACAATCCCTCTGGCAGGGTGAGATTTGAAAGGGGGAAGATGTTGCACTTTGTAGGTTCAGAGACCCGCACCGGGCAAAAGAAAACACAGAACGAAGCAGGGAAGGGGCAGATGCTGCCAAGACCCGGGTTCCTGGTGGATGTAATCTCATGCTGAGAAGAGAAGTGGGGGGGGGGGCGCTGCTGGCTGTGTCCCCACAGGTGCAGATAAGCTGACTTGTCGCATCTCCCGGTCCGTAGTGGTTTGGTGGGCCTCGGAGGCCGGCTTATGGCTTTGACAGCTGGTTACTAATTATCCAAGGAACCCAGAGGTTCCCTAAGACAGCCGTCACCCTGCTCGCGGCCACTCCGCTTTGGGATCTATCCGTGGCATGGCCTCAGACACTGACTCCAGCGCCTCGGCTGCTGCGTTCGTTCGTTGCCTCGGTCGCCTCGGTGTTATGTTCGTTCCGAGCGGCCGCTGCTTGGAAGGGGCTGTGACCTTGCATTTGAATTTGCTCTCCGGGAACCCTCAGCTTAGCCTCCAGCAAAGGCGATCAAGAGGGTTTCTAAACTTTCTCCCCCAGAGTATTTCACTGCAATTCGTAGGTTTGAGGTTCTCGCTCTAGTCACTGCCCAGAACGACAACAGTGTCTTCCCCTACCGGGGTGGGGGTGCAGGACAGCGAGGGGGTCGGCAGAGGAGCGGCCAGGCAGCCCACGAGGCCTGGAGGTTGACCAGGGCCTGGCCGCCGGACTAACCGAGCTGGCTCCGACCTCCTGCCAGCCCGCCTAGGCCCGGTCCGTTGGGCCGCCGACGCCCGCGTTTCTAGTCGCGCTCAGGGCGGACCCAGGGAGCCGCAGGCAATTTGGGGGCGCCCCTTCGTACTCAGCCGCGAGCGGGGCCCGACGCCGCAGAGATGTAACATAAACTGCAGCACGTGGAGTCGGGGCGTTATTAATTTATTTCTATAAATCATCAACAGAAAGATACACAAAGGGCCGTGATTAGGTGGAAGAGAGGCGGGTTATTCATTGGTGAAGTTGTAAACGCGACTTAAGAGAGGAAAAGACCTCAAACCGCGACACGGGGCAGCTCGCGCGCACCGTCCTGGGGGGCGCTGCTGCCGCGCCCCCGCCGCTGCCCCAGCGACCCCGGGACCCTCTTCCCTCCGCACAACCCACAAACCCTCCCGACTCCAGAGGGACAAGAAGGGCCGCTGGGGGAGGGGGTGAGACCCTCGAGGGAGTGGAGGGGGGGCACAGACGGGGGCGCCAGGTTTCTCTCCCTTCGCCAGGAGGGTGCTGCCTCTCCTCCCCTCCCCCACCCCACCTTTCGGAGTCCTGCGATTTGATTAAAGTCATTTTTCAAGAAATGGTTAGCAGCGCCCAGGGCATTGCACAGTGGGCACTTGACTGCCCAAGACACGCAGGCACATCCCCCCTCTTTTTCCTCCCCCCACCTCCACCCTATTCTCCCGCTAAGGAGGGAAGGACAGAACAAGAAAGATCCCTTTTCGGAGCGACTGGACGCGCTTTCCACCCGCTAGAAGGACCGCGCAGGCGGGGACCGCGCGCTCTCGGCGCCGGCGCACGGGTCTTTGCGAAAGGCTAAGCCGGTCCAGCCCGGGGGACCCGCTCCGAGGGAGGCGGGTGGGTGTTTGCGGCGCTGATGGCTCCGGGAACTCGCCGTGGAGGTTTCCGCGCGCCGTGCGTGCGGGCTCTGTGCTCCGGGGCAGCTCGGGCGTTGTTGCGGGAACGGCGAGCCCCGGGGCCCGGGTCGGGTGTTGGCACCTGCGCACCCCGCGGCCCCGCGTCGCTGCCCGGAGCCCCGGAACCCCAGCTGTGTTTGGAAATTGGAAAAACGTCCCCGAGTCCTGCTCGCCCGCCACTTCCCCGTAAATGCATGTGAATTCTGGAGTCAGAGCTGTAAAGGTCTAACTACGCCATCTTACCCCCAACTCCAGTCCTTTTATGTGGGCTGAAAGGTTTCTCATTTATAGGGTTTTCCTGGGCTTTTTAAAAACTTTCCCAATTGTTGGGTTAGTTCACTTTTTCCACGGGATCCTTGGCCTTGAGCAAATGACACCCTTTCGCACAAAATGGACACAGGTAAAGAAATTTAGAAAGAAAGAGGGGGGAAACGTCCATCTGCTGGCTCAAATAGTTAACCTGAATTAATTTGAATTCGAATTGTCTAACTTTCAAAAACTATAGTCCGTCTCTGTTGAAAATGTTTTTCCGACCTACACTTATCTATAGAAATAGTCACCAGAAACGCGCTTTAAAACGATCCCTGTTGTTTATACGGTGTATCCAAAACGTTGCCTGGGTTGTTTGGTTCTTTTTCTTGACTGATTCAAGGTGAAAGCCTTTGTTCGAAACAGGAAAGTATTTTTCATTTTTGGTCTTGTTACAAAGTACCAACTTGTATTATTTGGAAGTTACCTGTATTGAGAAGAGCTTGAACTTACGAATAATTTATCTGGAAAAATTTGCCTTTCTCAAAAATGTCTCTGTGGAAAAATCATAAAATCATGTTCTTAAGAATTTGATATTGAGGACTTGCTAAAATGATGCTACTTCGATGCTTCCAAAATATCTCAGATTTGTTGTTGGAATGTTGAATTCGTTAAAGAATTAATTTTGTTTGACATACAGACACCTTTTTGAAATGCCGGGAATCAACTAGTTGTTTTATGGCACTATTGTAGCTTGACACCTTTTTTGTTTTCTTTCACTTGTAGCTCACTTTCCCTATATAATATTTTTATGTTCAAATAGGCTCATATACAGATCAACATATGGGAAAGGGATTTCTTTTACCTGAAATAGGTTACTGCGTTAAGAACTAGCATACGTGGCTACATTGCTTCATGAGTACGTCTTTCTGCTCTGTGCAGTGTTTCCTTTATTTCTTATTTTAAATGATATCTCTCATTTTAAGTTACTTGTTCAATAACAGAAATGCATTGGCAGTTAAAAAACATCTCAAACAAATAAAACTCAAAGGCACCAATACATTGCTCCAAAGGAGCTTTTTGCATACCTGAGTTAATTAGAAAAAATGAAAAGTGGAGCCATACTTTTATCCCCAGCTTGAAATTTAGGCAAGATTGCTTTCCGGATACTCTTACCCAATCAAAGAAGGAAGGTAAGAGAGAGGAAAACAAAGTGTTTGGCATTGTTAATGTCTTACTCTGAAACTGAAAATACTCTTCTCCACTAGGTTTTATCTGGGAGGCGGAGCTGTAGAGTTTTTCCTTCATGACTTTACTTGCCTTTCCTTAATGGAGAGAGCCTTCATTGCAGGGAGGAATGTCTTTGTATTTCTTTAAACTTTCCTAAAACTTTAAAATCATGTAGACTTTGGCTTAAAGTGTTTTGAACTTCTCAGCAGGTAGATACACCTGTTTTACTCCTATTTATAAAACCAGAAGTCCAGACACCCCTTCAGAACCATCATAATGAGGGGAAGGATCCGGGTGAATTTCAGGAGCAGATGCCACCCCCTACCCTGGTGGGATCAGTCAATCCCGCAGCATGCCACTGGCATCCCGACTTTCCCACGAGGTCCCTTGCGCTTTATTGGGCTCACATGCCAGAGAAATGAAAGAAAGCAAAATAAGACAAGAAGTTTTTCTGTCTTCTTAAGGAGGAAGGGTGCTGGAGCAGGAGAGACATGCTGGGGTTAAAGTACTTGCCTTGCATACAGCTCTGTCCACAAACCTACTTCAAATCCCCAGCTCCATATATGGACCCAAGAACCACCAGGTCCTTGAGCACAGAATCTCTGAGCACAGAATAAGGAGTGAACACATGAGCACAGAGCCAGAAGTAAACCCTGAGCCCTGCTGAATGATACCTCCCACCACCACCAGAAAAGGCAGGAAGAATGCTGGTAGTATTTTGTCTTTCCTGAGCATGGGGAGTTCTCTTCATCATGGTTCTCTCCATAGAGTGTGATTGATTCCATCTCCTCTTTTATGAGGCGCTATGTGAGTCACTTCTCTGTAAGGCTTAGACAAGGAGTGAAAGAAAGAGAAAAGATTAACATTAAGCTCAGAGTTTGGGTCAAACCTCTTGAAAGAGAATCCTTACGGACCATTTCCACCAGCATCCTAACCGCCTGCTTCTCTGTCCAGTGAGGACCCGTGGAGAGCTGCCAAAATGATCAAGGGCTACATGCAGCAACACAACATCCCCCAGAGGGAGGTGGTTGATGTCACGGGTCTGAACCAGTCCCACCTCTCCCAGCATCTCAACAAGGGCACCCCCATGAAGACGCAGAAGCGTGCTGCCCTGTACACCTGGTACGTCCGCAAGCAGCGAGAGATCCTCAGACGTAAGTGTTTCCATCCCTCCTTTGCCTCAGATTTTAGTAGATGACTGTGCCCTAGCACTGTCCCCTGGGGGTGCCTGCGTCCCCTTCTTTA
Source organism: Sorex araneus (assembly GCF_027595985.1). Lineage (NCBI taxonomy): Eukaryota > Metazoa > Chordata > Mammalia > Eulipotyphla > Soricidae > Sorex > Sorex araneus. Next base: position 201,478,716 of record NC_073304.1, read on the forward strand.
AGAAGGCCTGCCTAGCAGTAGTGACTCTACGGAAGTTGACAGGTGTAGCTTAGAGCTACTGCAGGATGGATCAGCTGGTACCCTGTCTTCCTTCTGGGTCCCTTGTTACCTGGTCAGTCAATCTGACAAGTTCCTGCAGTGTGGGAAATGCTCTGACTCTTCCATCCATGCCTCCAGTGCCCTTTCCTCTTGAAAATTAAACTGGGAACCTTGGCATGGTTTCTCAAATTACCCCTAAATTGTTCCCCTGGACAGACGAGCACAGAGCAAAGTTTTCAAGGAAGGCATTCTGTAGCTGTCAGTAATTCGGATTGCCATTATTATTATTTTCCTCCCTCTGCCATTAGTATAAAATCAGAGGAAATTTGTAGAGAGAGAGGGACTCAAATGTAATCCTGTTATTTGGGAGAATGGGAGGTAGAACTTAGGTCTGGAGCAATTTAAGGAACTCACATTTACCCAAATTAGTGAGTCTAAGGACCACAGCTGGTGAGCCTGTCTAATGAACATACTGTTTCTGGGGGCTGGAGTGATAGTACAGCAGTTGGGTATTTGCCTTGCATGCGGCCGGCCTGGGTTCGGTCCTTGGCACACAATATGGTCTCCTGAGCCCACCAGGAGTAGTCCTGACACAGAGTCAGGATTAAGCCCTTAGCACAGCTGGGTGTGGCCCTGAAATGAAAGAAAAAAGAAAAAAATACTAATTCTGATGAAGGTGACACACAAAGATATGCCTGCCTTCAGAACTCTGACCGAGTCTCATCATTCCCATCCACAAACTTTGCTCTGTCCAGGATTTCTCCCCTCAGTAAGATTGAGAAGTTTCTTCTTGTTTGTTTGTTTATTTTGTTTTGGTTTGGTTTTGGTTTGGTTGATTTGTTCGCTTGTTTGGGAGCCTAGAAACTTGAGCTGTATGAATGATAGGAACAGAAATGACATTCTAATTGCTTTGCTCTGTTTTGTTTTGTTTGGGGTACCAAAAAGTACACTGTTACGGGGCTGGAGCAATAGCACAGCGGGTAGGGCGTTTGCCTTGCACTCGGCCGATCCGGGTTCGATTCCCAGCATCCCATATGTCCCCTGAGCATCGCCAGGAGTGATTCCTGAGTGCAGAGCCAGGAGTAACCCCTGTGCATAGCCAGGTGTGACCCAAAAAGCGAAAAAAAAAGTACACTGTTACATTATACTTGAATTATTTTGCTCTGGACCTTTTCCAAGGAAGACTGGTGTTTATTTGCGTTCATGGTCCTCACACACTTTGGGCCAAGGGTTTCTGTCCTTGTTAAGATGCTGGGCCAGAGCAATAGTACTGCAAATAGGGTACTTGCTTTGCACAAGGCCAACCTGGATTCAATACCCCATACCCCATGCAGTCCCCAAGTCTTGCCAGGGGTGAGCCCTGAATGCAGCACCAGGAGTAAGCCCTGAGTACAACCCAGTGTAGTCCTAGCATAAAATATAACAAGATGCTGAATGTCACCAGTTAGAGTTCAAAGATCTACTTGAGTTTCCCCTTTCACAGGATGGTCTCTTTAAAAATCACTCTTGTGGGGCTGGAGCGATAGCACAGCAGGTAGGGCAATTGCCTTGCACGCGGCTGACCCGGGTTCGATTCCCAGCATCCCATATGGCTCCCTGAGCACTGCCAGGAGTAATTCCTGAGTGCAGGAGCCAGGAGTAATCCCTGTATGTGCAACTCCAAGTATGACCCCCTCCCCCCCAAAAAAAAAAATCACTCTTGTATCACACACTACTCTGAAGTGACTATTTTGGTATTTATCATCTCAGAACCTGGGAAGGCAAAAGTTTTAGGTGTTTGTAAGCAAAGAGGTAAGCAGTTTTAGGTGTTTGTCTCACTGTTTGTTTATTCTTGGTTGGAAGCATTAAGTAGAGCAGAAGCAGCAAAGCAAGAGCTCTTGCTGTTTAGGGAAAGAGGCCTCACTTAGACTGAGTAGATCCACCATTCCTAGCCACAAAGTTTTTTAGAATTTGTGTTTCTGGGGCCTGAGATATAGTACAGTGGGTAGGAATCTTGCCTTTCATGTGGTCGGCCTGCCAGGAGTAATTCCTTAGTCAAAGCAAGGAATAGTCCCTGAGTATAGCTGGGAGTGGCCCTAAAAAACAAATGAAAAAAATTAAGTAAAAATTAAGAATTTGTGTTTCTGGGACTAGAGTGATAGTCCAGTGGGCAGGGCATTTGCCTCACATGTGGCCAACCCGAATTCAATCCCTGGCATCTCATATGGTCCCCGGAGCACTGCCAGGAGTGATCCCTGTGCACAGAGCCAGGAGTAAGTCCTGAGCACTGCCAGGTGTGGCCCAAAATAAAAAAACAAAAATAATAATAATTTTTTTAAAATGTGTTTCTGACATGAAGGCAACTCTATAATTCCCAGAAAGTACAAGAAATTTATCAGAAAATACAGTCTCCAAAGGCCAGACAACTTTTGGGACCTACCCTTACCCCCATGCAAGCCTCATAACCCATCTCCAGGTAGACCCACTTCTCCTTGCTCAGTGGGAATTCCCTGAGAAGGGAGAGGGAACCAGAAGCCAAACTGAAGCTTTACAAAAAATAGTCCTGGGGCCCAAATTATGGCATAGCAAGTAGGGCATTTCCCCTGCACAAGGCTGATGTAGGTTTGATCCCCAGCACCCCAGATCCCAGAATTCCCGGAGCCTGCCAGGAGTGATCCCTGAGTGCAGAACCAGGAGGAAGCCTTGAGGACTGCTGGGTATAGCCTGTAGCCCAAAAACCAACCATCCTCCACAAAAAAAAAAAGTCCCTCAAAATGTCTCAGGCTGTCTGAGAACACACATTTCACCAAAAAATGCATGATAATTTCTGCAGGAGCTTTTAAAAACAGTTGTAATTTTAAAGGCAAATAAGACAGAGCACTCCCTTTTTTCTGTAAAGACATGAATACCTATGAGATGTATTAAATTTTGATGCTGAGCAATGGGATACACAAGTTCCTTCCTTTAGGAACTACAATCTAAATGGAAAGATAAAAATCTGAGAGTAACTAATGGCAGGTGCTATCTAAGACCTGTTATAAAGGTACACACAGGGGTCAGCTGAGGAATTGCTAGCTTGCCTGGAGACATCCTGGTGGCCTTCCTAGTGGAGGTGACATTTGACAGACCTCTTGAAGAAAGGATACAAGATACATAAACATAAAGTTTTAAAATAATTAGGAAATAAGATCAATTTAAGAGGGCTACAAGTAAACTAGGTGGGTGGAAGGAACAAGAAAGGGAAGCAGTTTTAAAGACAGCTTCAAATGCTCTGCAAAATGAAGAATAATCAACAAGAATATTCATGGGCCCATATTTGGAATCTCTTGTCTGAGCTTTTTCCTAAGCTTGTAAAGAGGCTGCTGTAGCCAACTTCTTCAGGCTACTTTTTAGTGACAATAAGCATTTTCTGTCCCCTACCTGCAGCTTATTAATCTGAAAGGAGGTGGAAGGAAGTAGGTAGGGCTAGAGGGTGTGGGGGAGGCAGGATCTTCACTTGCTGAGAACAGTCTGAAGCAGGATCAAGCAGGGTGGAGAGGGTGTTGCTGAGCCCTCAATGCCTGTGGTCCCAGGTCGGGGACGGGTCTGAATCCTGCCTCCTGGGAAGGCACCTGGGAAGGCAGAACTGCCTTTTGATCACAGACAATCCCATGCTTAGTGGCTATGCGCCTGGCTCAACCCCACTGATCCAACTTCATAGATGGGGCTTGTGGTCCCCACCTATGTCAGATTTTCATGTTTTGTGGGTGTATTGTTGGAGTTTTGATTTTAGCAAGAGGCGATACTAACACTGCTGGAGAAGTACCTTTGTGCCTCCAGCCTGGGTTCACATCCTGGCTTCTTTCCCAAGTCCCAGCAGCTCCAGGCAAGTCACTGAACCAGTGGGAGTTTCTGTCTCTTCCTCTGTAAAAAGAAGGCCACATATCTCCCCTGGCGCATGAGAATTAGATGAAGGGATGCATTTTGAGGGCTTTGAACAACACTGTCCCATAGACGTGACTCCATAAATATTTCATCTGTTCACATCCGGTGAAGAGTTAGACATTGATTCCAGGTCTTGGGATTTTTCATCCTGGCTTGGGCTGTTACTCGTGGTGACCTCACAGAGCCAGAGGGAAGTGGGAAGACACTGAGGCAGACCCTCCCATCCCCCATTAAGTGGATAACCTTTTTCTTCCCCTCTGATCATTCCTAGGGTAACTGCCTTTTGATCACTGCAGTAAGGAACAGATAATATAGGCGGTACAGAGGCATTTTGGAATGTATAACCCCCATGGGACTTTGGCTCATCATCATCTTAACTATAGCTTGTTTAGATCTCAAAGGTTATTTCATGCTCCATTAGGCTGGACTCAGGTCCGCAGTGGAAAGCAGAGAGAATTTGGCTGGAACCCTACATTTATCCCATTATCTGTCTTTGAGGCAGTGACTCCCCTAGACATCTAAAGAAATGGCTGAGAACCAGTGTGCTCAGAGCTCTAAGTGGCCTGAGAAGCATCCAAAGTAGGTGGAGCAAACATCCCATGACAAGTTCAGTCCTCCCCCCAGGGAACCTGCTCGTTAGCTTGACCAGTCAGCAAAGGGTTAAAACCGAATATACCTGCAGCTGGAGTCCAAAGTCCAGGCAAGTTAGAAACCCTACTCCCTGGAAGGGACCAATGGAAATGGGAGCTTAGGATCTCCCCAGAGGTACACTTACAGATGGAAGAACTGCAGGGCATTAGGATTCCAGCTGCCAGCAATGACTTGACTTTGAACCTTGAGAATGTGGGATCCGGTTCTCTGAGATCTGTGGTAATAACTCTAGGAGCCAAGGAAGGAACACCTCCAGGACCAGAGCCGAGGGATAAGGAGTAAGGAAATGAATCTGTTATGAGTCCTTGCTCAGTTGAGTGTTTGACCTCTATGCTTAGGCACCTGTGAAAATGGAATTACTCATCCCCCAGGAGCCTTGCTTTATGCAAGGGGGAGAATGAGAGCAACCCAGCTCTCTTCTTCCATACGTAAATATCAAATCCCATTGAAATCACAAAAGCTAAATGTTCACCTCTGGGCCCAACTCCCATCTTCCTTTCAATCTCCAATAAGAATATTTGGAAGAGGGTCCAGGTACATAGCTCAAGCAGTGGAAAGACCCTGAATTTGATTTCTGGTACAACACGGCCCCCAAATACTGATGGGTGTAGCCCTAGTGACCCTAGAATCTGCCAGGCCATAATACTGAAGGAGCACTACTGGGTGTGGGCCCAATAAAAATGTTTTGAGAGCCATAATATTTTTGGATGCTGGGAACAGAACTAAAGAACATTTTCCCATCAATATTTATTTGACTCCAACTTGTTAAAAGCCACCACTAAAAAGGTTTCATGTTTTCAGTCTTCTGCATTTGCTACCTGTCAAATGTGTGGACAAGTCAGTGAGATCTTTCCATCTTGGGCTAGTTCCCCCTATAAACGAACCTCCAACATGTGTTCTCCTACAAACACACACACACACACACACACATACACACACACACACACACACACACACACACCTTATCATGGTGACACCATCTCTGTCACCTTGAAATTCCCCACTATCTAAAGATTCTTCTCATTCAATGTAAAGCTCCAGTTCTGTGTATTTCAAAGATGTAGTGAGAAAGTGTTTGACTGGGGCTTTTCTAAAAGCATAATACAGTGTGGATAGAGCATCACTGTACACAGGGAAAGCTGTTTTCAGTCTCAGAATATTTTGCTTCCATATAAATCCTACATTTGAGCAGCCTCCCCCTAAACCTTCGACTTGACTGAACGTACCCCTTAAGTCATAGAATGAGGCTTCAGAACTCAGAGAGTTGCTTCACGTCTGAGGCCCAGTGAGCCAGTGGAAAAATGAACTAACTGCTCTGTAAACAATGGGGGGCCACGTCTGAGCTCCTTCTAAGAAAAGAAAGGGGTGGTTTGGGTGGAGTGGATGATGAGGCCCCTGCCAGCAGGCATTCCCCTCTGGGACGGCCCCTCCCCCACCCCTTAAAAATAATAGCAGATGGTAAAGCTTAGGGGAGAGGAGCAAGGTGTTATTGTCAGTCTGTCTGTCTGTCTGTCTGTCGGTGGAGGGATGGCTACAGACCCTATCAAATCTACTCCTTTCTCTTTTCAGAATTCAACCAGACAGTCCAGAGTTCTGGGAATATGACAGACAAAAGCAGTCAGGATCAGCTGCTGTTTCTCTTTCCAGAGTTCAGTCAACAGAGCCAGGGGCCTGGGCAGTCCGAGGATGCCTGCTCTGAGCCCACCAACAAGAAGATGCGTCGTAACCGCTTCAAATGGGGGCCCGCATCCCAGCAAATCTTGTACCAGGCCTACGACCGGCAAAAGAATCCCAGCAAGGAAGAGAGGGAGGCGTTAGTGGAGGAGTGCAACAGGTAACACCACCAGAAACCCACTCAAGCAGGAAGGCAAGCACATGAACCCCAAACCCAGCTCCTCGGTCCTGGACTAGAAAGACACTAAGTGACCCAGATAAGTGTGGCTAGACCAGGGCTTCCCAAAGTGGGTTCCACAGAACCCTGCCTTCTAGTCATTTCTACATAGGTTTGAGAACTGGGATAGGCAAATAATATCCTCTGTTTTAACTTTCTTTTAGGGTTAAGGGTCTGAAAAGTCAAACCAGCAATTAATCTACTCAACTTGGTTGAATTGATTGTGGGCCAGGGTATCTTTTATTCCTTGGACTTCTAACTAACACCCCCATCAGTCCAGAAGTTACCCTGGTACATGCTGGGCTAAAGTCTGATGCCAGCGATGGGAGAAGCCATGTCTCTGGCCTCTATATACATCAGGAAAAAAATGTCCCTTAGCCACAGCTTGACTCTGCCTTGGCCATTACTTATCTACTCTTTTGTCCAAATGGAAATTTAGCAAACTAAGATTGTTTAGTCCTCTTGGTCCACAACTATTAGTTATTTGTGTACCTTAGTACTGCAAGTCATTGGAAAGAAAATGATGGGTATCTTTAAGATAGCTTTTTTCCCTTCCCTTCCCTTCCCTTCCCTTCCCTTCCCTTCCCTTCCCTTCCCTTCCCTTCCCTTCCCTTCCCTTCCCTTCCTCCATCCCCTCCCCTTCCCTTTCTCTCCCTTTCCCTTTCCTTTCCCCCTTTTCCCTTTCCCTTTCCTTTCCTATATTCTATTTTTAGACAGTTACTTCCATCAGTGTTGAGAGAAACATACTGTGCCAGGCTCAACCCTGGGTCCTGCCTGCACTATAATTCTTGAGCTATGTCTCCAACCAACTCTGCCTTTCTTTAAATCATGCTCTTTGCAATGACCCAAGCCTGTGGGCTCGTTTTCTGGGCAGGCTGGAAGGAGGGGAGGCAGCGTGACCAGCCTGCCTGCATGTACCCCAGCATCCTCAGGCTGTGCTCTGGCACTGGCTATTGAGAAGCCCTCCTCCACCGCCTCCCAGTGCAGTGCCCAGGGTGGGGTTTCAAAGCAAGAACCAGCATCTCTGTGTTCCCCCTGGTGCCTCAGTCAGCCTGCCCTTTGGGGGTGATTCCTGCCGTGTGAATGAGAGTTCTGACTTTTCCTAGATGCCTTTCAGGGTGTCCAAACCCCAAAAGACCAGAAGTTCTTGAAGACACTCAGACAGAGCCAGAAACAGACTTTGCCTCTTGTAGAGTGGGAAAAAAACAGTTACATAGGAGGGTCCGAGGGAGCAGTCTGGACCTTCCTGCCAAATACCTCCTGCCGCCACCACCACACACACGTTTCCCATTCTCACCAGGAGCCACGCCAGAGGGCCTAAGCACCTGTGCTGTCCTTGGGTTTGCCCAAGACTCAGGTCACCTGCCAGAGGAGGCAGCCTTCCCTCACACAGGCCCTCCCCAGGCTTCTGCCCAGACCAGCCCCTGCCACTGCCCTCATTCTTCATCCCTCCTCCCTCCCGTCTCCAGGGCTGAATGTCTGCAGCGAGGCGTCTCTCCATCTAAAGCCCACGGCCTGGGCTCCAACCTGGTCACCGAAGTCCGCGTCTACAACTGGTTTGCAAACCGCAGGAAGGAGGAGGCCTTCCGACAGAAGCTGGCCATGGATGCCTATAGCTCCAACCAGACACACAGCCTGAACCCCCTACTTTCCCACGGCTCCCCCCACCACCAGCCCAGTGCCTCTCCTCCAAACAAGCTGTCAGGTAAGACAGCCCCGCCTCTCAGCAGCACCCGCTGTCTTGTCTTCTCGCCAAGAGAGGGTCTTGTCTGGCTCTGGAATTTTCAGAGGTAGAAACGCTTTGGAATAACCTGCGGGCTGGTAACCTGCCGTGGCTAGCAGATGCTCGTGAAGAAAGTGTGTGACTATGGTTCATCTCCTTTAAGTGCCTGACCCGCATCCAGGGATGCTTGGCCTGCCCCAGTCCTCCCTTCTCCCTGAGAGACAGTTTACTCCCCCGGGGCAGTGCGGCCGAGAGGATTAGACAGCTGAGGCAGACAGAGACCGAGGGAGCCCCAGAACTCTGGGGAAGGACAGAGCCTTGGCTGTGATTTTGCATCTTGGTGTCAGGAGTCGAGTACCTGGTGTGGGCAAGTACCGCGTGTGGCCAAGGCCGGTTTGCAGGTGGGATGTAACTCATCAGGGCAGTCCTTTGTGCGCGATGTCGGGCAGGGCTGGAGGCGAGTGCCTCTCCTCCAGGATTGCTGAGCAACCGACAGTGGCTTCAGTGCCCCTGCATATGCCCCCGCCCCCCGCCCTGGGTAGATCTTGCTAAAGGACAGCCACAAGGACAGGCACAGAGCTGGGGACAGGGTGCATGCTTTATGGACACAAGGACCTGGATTCCACCCCAGGCACTTTCTGCCCCACCCCACCCTAGGTCCACTGAGTGTGGTCCTGGTGTCCCCTCCCCCCCAACACCTCCAGGATCGCCCCTGGTACCACTGGATCTGAGCAGCACAGCATCACCAGTCCTAAGCATCGAACCGTCCAGCCCAGTTGACTGAGTGTCACGGGGAGTAGCCCCCCTGAGCACTGTTTGGGAGCCCCCACAAAATAAGTCCATCCAACAACCTTTTTTAAATTTTGAAAGGTGAACTAAATGCCATTGCCAACTCGGGGGTGATTCTGAGGCCTCTCATCAGCTAACGGCCCCGTGATGGGTGAGACTGAGACAGAGGGGGTGGGAGGGGTAGGACTGATGTGAGGGAGAGACTCAGAGTCCCCAGTCTCCGAGCTTTGGTTCCCCACTCTGTGCCCCCCTACCCGAGCAGAAGCTCTTTCAGGGTTTGGGGGAGCATAGCCCTGACAGGCATGAAGTCTGGCCCGGGGCTGGGAGCCTGTGTGGATCTCCTCCTGCACCACCACACACACAGAGAGCAAGTGCTCGCCAGGGGGGAGCAGGTTGGGGCCGAGGAGCAGCCAGTGAATCACAGAGCTCATTGCAGAGTACTCTCGTCACTTTCTGGATATTGGAAGTGGGATTCAGCGAGGGCGGTGGCCCAAGCCTGTGGCCTGTGCGAGCGCGCCAGGTCCTCGCCACCCGCCAGCAGTGACCCGTGGAGAGGGAGGGGAGCTGCAGGGGCGTGGCTGTGGCGAGAGGCATTATGGAGGAGACAATGGCCATTGTGTGGGGACCTGTGATCTCCACACCAAAGTCAGGGAGCCTGTGAGCCAAACAAAGGCCCAGCAGCTTTCTGACAAGCTGGGGTTGTGGTGAGGTCACCACGGGGTCGTTCACTGAGGCGGTCTGTGTGCTAACGGAGAGGAGACCCAGGGTCGGCAGCAGGTACTGGAGAGTGGGTGGGCCCTGCGTGCAGCCCAGAGACCTTCACTCTGCTCGGTCTGCGGGGTGGTTTCTCCAGGGCACCCCGGAAATCTCGACCTTAACAATAACAACAAAGATTATAGAGAGTGGGTAGATATGGGAGGGACTTTGAAGAAGAAGAAGAAGAAGGTGGGGTGGAGGAGGTCCAGAAAGAAGTCCTGAAGGGGTTCAAGTTACTCAGAGGCATAGGAGCAGAAGAGGAAGCAGCTTCAGAACTGGGGGCCCCTCTCTATTTCCGTGTAGCACAGACACATCTCTCCACAGCCCCCCGCCCCTGCCCCTCCAGTATAAGCTAGTGAGAGGCAAGATATACCTCTGCCCTTTGGGCCATCAACCCCTGAGAGGAGCCCCCAGAACAACCTGGGGGGCTTGGTAATCTGGGGGCCAGGTTATCTTTGGGGAATATGTGCACCTTTCTAGGGGGAGACTACTACTTAGGAAGTATTAATACAGACCACTGTAAATTTTCGCTCACTGACTGCCTTGCTCTGCCTTAATTTGTCACTTGGGCTTCAACAGAATATTCTTTGCCTGGGTTTTATTTGAGGTCTGGATTTTATTTGCTTGTTTGTTTTTGGTTTGGGAGCTCAGATAGTGAATTATCACTCCCTGGTAGTGCTCAGGAGCTACTCCTGGATCTGTGCTCAGGGATCGCTCCTGATGGTGCTCAGGAGGGCATGCAGTGCCAGGAGTCAAGCCTAGACTTCCCACAGGCACGCTGTCCACTCCAGACCCCCTGAACTATTTCTTCAGCCCCAGAGTTGAGGTTTGAATCTCGGCTCTCATGTCCACAGCGAGGCTGATTCATCTACCTGGTCTGAGTCTGTAGTTCCTGTCTGTAAGATGAAGAAATAGTTTCTGCCTCATTGGGTACACATGAAGACGAAATAATAGAATGTGTCATGCTATCTTTCCCAATGAACGGAAGCTATCCCCATCATCCCATTCTTTATTCCAGGGCGATAAACAAGTAGCAGTGGAATGAATGACGAGCAACCGATTTTATTTCCTTTCATATGTCACACTTAGAGGCCTTGTTCCTAAGTGCTAGTGAAATGTGTCCTAGCTCTGGAGACAGAGGTAGCTGGTGCCTGGGTGTGACTGAGGACCCTCAAAGGAGATCAGAGTGGGCAGCCACTGTTATGAGTTGCTGTGGAAAGACCCCTGGATCTCATCACACAGCAGACTGGAGCCCTCTCAAGGAAGGCTACTGTCTGCAGAGCCTTCACAATCCCTTACCCAACCACTGTCTCTAGCTTGGCTATCTCTAGCCAAGCCCAAATATCCCTGGTTCAGGAAGAGAAAAAAAGTCCATCGGAGCTGAGAAGGATGCAACCTTGAGAGTCAGCCCCTGTAGCCTCCAGGGGTGAGCTGGAAGGAAGAGCTCCCTTCCCCATAAATCCTCGGACCCTAGCACGGGAACCAGGAGGACAGCCATACTTAGAACCAAGCTGTTCCACTGACTCACTCCTGCAGACCAGTTAGATGGGAGATGGGGTTCATGGACCACTGAGGCAGAAATAAAACCCATCATTGTTGATGAGAACATTTTTATAGGAGCTAGAGAGATAGTACAGGAGGCGAGGTGCTTGCCTTGTATGCAGTCAACACTGGTTTGATCCTTGGTACTACATGTGGTTCTCTGCAACAACCACCAGTATGTGACATCTGAGCACAGAACCAGGAGTAGCCCCAGAGTAGAACCAGGCATGGCCCACCCACACTACCTGCACACACGTGTGCACACACACTCACACACACACACACACACACACACACACACATACACACAGATATAAAATCACCTGCTGCTTTTCAGGACTTCTTATGGCAATCTGATAAGGTTGGAGGTGAGAAAGAAGGAAAGAACGAAGGGAAAAAAAAGGGGAAAAGAATGAAAGAAGAGAGAAAGAGTGGAAGGAAGGAAGGAAGGAAGGAAGGAAGGAAGGAAGGAAGGAAGGAAGGAAGGAAGGAAGGAAGGAAGGAAGGAAGGAAGGAAGGAAGGGAAGAAGGAAGGAAATGAGGGAGGGAAAGAAATTTCTAAGTAATATTTATTTTTAACTTAGTCCTATACTAAGCTCCTCCCTGGCTGAGGAGTTTCTTTTCTTTCTCTTCTACTTTCCGGTAAATTTTTCTATTTCACACACACACACACACACACACACACTCACACACACACACTTATTATAGACCATAGTGGGAAGGAGGAAAGAAAGAAGGAAGGGAGGAAGAAGGGAAGGAAGGGAAGGCAGGATGGGAGGAAGGCGGGCGGCAATCCCTAAGCACTATTTATTGTCCTGCAGCAGAATCTGCTGTGTGTTAGTATAGCAACCCCCACAGGCTGGCGCGCCTACACAGGACTGACTTTCTTCCACACAAACCTGTACCTTGATGGCCCTTGTCTTCCTGGAGAGGAGAGCACCCCTTCACTCCCAGCCAGGCTCAGCATGCTGTGGCCCACTTGCCTGTGATGACCACGGGGTGACCCTGCGCCTGGAATGTCGGGTACAATAGGAGGGGCAGGAGGAGCGCTTTGCCTGTGTCAGCGGCTGATTGGTTACAAGGTGCCCGACAAACCCACTGTCAGCAGAATCAGCTGTTTGCTGCGTGGCCCCTCCTGGCTTTACAATCATACGCCAGCATGCAGCCGCGGGTTGTCATGGCTTTGTCCCCCTTATGCATGCTTAATTGACAATTAAGTTGGGGCTTTGAACCAGCCTGGCTGCGGCTGATGGGCCTTCATCTTTCCAGGGAGGATCACAGGGGCACCCTTTGTGTGCTCTTCTCGGGGGCCTGGAGTTACTGTAGCAGGCTGCGGGCAGCCATTTATCTTCAGCCTGGAAGGCCTTTATCTGCACCCCCACCCCCACCCCATTCCGCTGCTCAGGCCCTGTGACAGCCCTTTCTGAGGCCATTGAGCAGGCCCGGAGTGATGGCCCCTACCTCTATTCTAGAGCGGAATCAAGAGAAAGGCCCCCCGAAGGTCAGAGAGCAGGGTTGTGGCCAGGCAAGGGGCAGCCTGGAGATGGGTACTGATACTGACTCGTGCCATGAGGACCAGGAAGTCGGCGCCGAAGCTGGGCAAGGCTCAGCCCAAGCTGGAGGGCTCGACTTCGGGGTTTCTTGTGGCCTTGCTCACCCTGGTGTGGTCAGAACCTGCCTCCTGTCTACTCACCTGGCTGCTGCATCATAGCCCAAGAGTGCCTTGGCCCCATCAGTCTTCAGTCACCTTCTGTCATTTCCCATTCCCAGTTAGAGATGGCAGTGGGGACTCATGGAGAAAGCCAAATCTAGAGTCTCTTTCCCAAGGGGACATTTCTTGTTTGTTTTCATTTGTTTGGGGGCTGTGCCAGTGATGCTCAGGGCTTGCTCCTGGCTCTGCACTCAGGACTCACTTCTGGCGGTGCTCAGGGATGCCGGAGATCATATCTGGCTTGGCTGTACTATCTGCCTCTGTACTATCTCTGTATCTGTACACCCTGCCTGTTGTACTATCTCTCTGGCCGCAGAGGACATTTCTCTTTGTAGCTGCTGACTTCTCCTTCTCTTCGAACCCCATTCCCGCTCCTAACCCTCCAGGAGACTTGAATACCCTAAAGATCTCATCAGAGCTTTAAAATCCAGAGACCCCCCTACCTCCTGCTGCTCCTCGCCCCCTCTCATGTCTCCTCTCCTGCAGGATTCTGACATGGGGTTTTAGACAAAGGAAACTTGGGGTCAGGAGATGTGGGTGACTGCCTCTGCCTGCTGGGTGCTCCACTCCTCAGGGCCTGAGGAAAGTGGCCTGGGACAAGGTAGCACCGTAGCACTGTCTCACTCTCGTCCTGTTGTTCATCAATTTGCTTGAGCGGGCACCAGTAACGTCTCCATTGTGAGACTTGTTACTGCTTTTGGCATATCGAATACGCCATGGGTAGCTTGCCAGGCTCTGCCATATGGGTGGGATACTCTTGGTAGCTTGCCGGGCTCTCCGAGAGGGACAGAGGAATCAAACCTGGGTCTGCTGCATGCAAGGCAAATGCCCTACCCGCTGTGCTATTGCTCCAGTCCGGAGATGGGGTGGGGGGAGGGGGGACAAGGTAAAGGGAAAGAAATGTTGTTGTCTAAGGGGGAAAAAATCCTAGTATCTCTGGTTGATACAGGGCTTCCTGGAGATTGGGCTAAGGCTGAGCCCCTCCTGCACACACCAGCTCCTTTCATCCTCAGCCCGCCTTGCAGGGTAAAGCCCTGCTGGAATAGCAGGCAGTCTTTATGGTCAAGAGGAGCTTGATGTTTCTAATACGAGCCATTAATTTGCTCAAGTTCATATAGTTAGTGGCAGAGCCATCTCTTGAGTTCTTAGACTCTGTTCATATCTCTTTGTTTATGCAAATGGCTAAGAATTTTTCAGACTTGAGAAAACACCACACACACACACACACACACACACACACACACCCCTCAAGGCTCTCATCCTGCATCCTTTCTGCTCCCCTCTGAATGACAAAGAGATTTTGAGAGCATGGCCAAGGGGGTGGGGAAAGGGTGGGGGTCTCCCAGTTTAGCTAGTTTACTACTCCCACAGCTGTTGCTCCCAACCTCTAGGAATCTCTGGCTGCCAGGGGAGAAATGAAAAGCCCCCTCTCTCACGACTCCGCCTCCATCTGGGTGGGATTTGAACTGCCCTTGCAGCCAGCTCTGTCTGGGGCACTAAATGCCTTAACAACTTAATGGAGCTTGGGGGACGGTGTGGGCACCTCAGCCCCATCCCACCCCACCCGCACAGCAGCAAGAGGGCACTTAGGAAAGTATTCACTCCCCCACAGCCAAGCTCTCCATAGTAAAATAAGCCTGCTTCCCCCTAGGTGGCGGATTAGCACAGTTCAGGAAAAAAAACAAAGCCTGTCTCAAAACATCTGGATTTTAGGAAGCTCTTTAATACTGACAGCGCTAGATCTGTGGTGGACAGCGCTCCCAGGGCGCCCAGCTTTGTCCCACTGCCATCTTATCTATTGGATTTGAAGGTCATTTTATCTTGAGGGTATCACCCCATTGACTGCCGCTAGATTGGGGAAGACAATCAGGATATTAATGAGATTAAGGGGCAGGTCTTCAAAGCATTCTGCTGCCGACCACCCCCTGATAGTGGAAGGACCCTGGTCTGCATACAAAGAACCTAGCTGGCGGACTGGTGGGGCTCGAGCCACTATACAAAGGGTTCCGCAGATACTGGGGCCCTATCACTTAGGCAGCCCTATTGGCCAAGCCTAATCCCCCTGAAGGATCCTTAGAGGATTCAAGGACTCCAGCTGCCTGGAGTTGAGTCTAAGGAGGAAGGAAGCTGCCAGCAAGCACATAACCCCAACCAGCAACTTGGGAGCCAAGTGCCCTTGGGACCTATTTGTTGAAGGCAATTTCTTGGGAACTGAAAGGAACTTGGAGAGAATTAAGCACCACAGGTGCAGAAAGAAGCAGAAACCTGTGCACCAGTCTTTAACACAAATACCTAATGGGAAGATACCGAATGGGCTCTCTTTCTCTCTCTCTCTCTCTCTCTCTCTCTCTCTCTCACTCTCTCTCACACACACACACACACACAACACAGATACACACACTCACCGATCAGGAATGAAACTATAGCTTCCCAAGGAACGCCCACAATCATGATTATCATCCTAGCTATTTCATGGCACTTTAGTATAGATAGGGTCAGGGATGTGGCTCAAGTGGCAAAGGATACGCCTTGCTGTATGACACCCTGGGTGTGGTCCTGGCCTCCACTGCACCACTGGGTGTGTCTCCCAAAAAGCAAACATAAAAACTCTCTAGTTTAACCCTGAGGTGCCTGCACTGCCTCTGAAGTTTCATCCCTTCTGTTAAGAATGAATTAGTGGATATTTGGGGCTTTTGAGTCATCCTGAAGTAAAAGTAGTATAGATCATATATTCACAAATGAGCCTGGCTGTTTCCTACCCAAACTTTATGTATGGAAGTCTGAGTCTTATAGAATTTTTACATGTCATCAAATTTCCCTGGGTTGGGTTTTTTTTTTCTTTCCCACCCTCTTAATGATGGCTGAGAAAATAGGAATCATTCTGAGCTTTCCTCAGAGGCCAGACAGAGACAGAATCTGCGTTGGCCTGTGCACCATAGTTTGCTCCATCCTGCTGCTCCCCAACCCTTGTCTCATGGTAGGACAGTGATTCTGGGACCTTAAGCTTTGGCGCCTTTGGACAATCCACTGGGGAGTTGCTCCAAAACCTAGTGTCCAGGCTACAGCCTTTCTCCTAGTCTCATCTGGGTGGGGCCCAGCAACGGTGGTTTCTAAACTTTACAGGTGAACCCTGTGTTGGCACCAAGTTGGAAAACCAGCTCTAAAATAGAGCCTCTTAGGGCTGGAGTGGTAGTATAGCAGGTAGGGCATTTGCCTTGCATGCAGCCAACCTGGGTTTGATCCCCAGCATCGCATATGGTCCTTTGAGTACTGCCAGGAATGATCCCTAAGCACAGAGCCAGGAGTAACTCCTGGCTCAAACCCCTGTCCCCAATAGAATTAATTAATTAATTAATTAATTAAAATATAGCATCTTGGGCTGGAGTAATAGTACAGCAGGTGGGGCATTTGCTTTGCACACAGCTGACTTGGATTGAATCCCTGGTGCCCCATATGGACCCCCGAGCCTTCCAAGAGTGATCCCTAAGCACGGAGCTAGGAATAAGCCCTGAGTACTGCTGAGTATGCCCCCAACACAAACAAACAAAGAAACAAAACAAATAATAAATATGTATACATAAAGAGAGAGAGAGAGAGAGCCTCTGCCTCCCTCCTGGGTTACTAACAAGTTTAACAAGTTGCCAGATGCTGCCGAGGATGCAGATGAGCTCTCTCCCTAGAGAATCACCCAATTAGCAATTAATATTTCCTTTTAAACGTGTGTATTACAGGCACAGTGATTTACAGTGCTGTTAATGGCAGGGTTTCATTCATAACATAATCCCTCCCTACACCCTCCGCATAGCACCCTTCCTCTCCACCATTGTCCCGGTCTCCCTTCTCCTCCTAATGCTCCCATCCCTCCTCTTTTCACAGAAGTCCAGTTATTTGTTTCTGTTGCTTTTGGGTAGTTGTTACACCCCCATGATGTATCTTTGGTAGATGAGAGAGTGGGTGAGAAAGATCATTCTGTGGCTGTTCCCTCCTTTTAACTCCACTCATCAGGATATTCTCCAAACCCATCCATGCAGCAAATTGCATGATTTCATCTTTTCTTGTAGCTGAGTAGTATTCCATTGCATATTTTTACCATGATTTCTTTATCTGTTCTTGAACACATTGGGTTGTTTTCAACTTTTGGTTATTGTGAACAGTGCTGCAATGAACATAGGAGTGCAAATGTCTTTTCTGAATAGATTTTTTTGGTTCTTGGGGTAGATGCCAAGAAGCAGAAATCAATTAGTATTTCTTTATAGCAACCTTCCTTTGCCCTACTATAGCCAAGGACTGAGACAACACAAAATAGTCTTCAATCTCAGCACTTACTCCATTGAAGATACTCTGAGGAAATTCTCTCTTAAGTCCAGTATAGCATGGAAAATTCTGGCATTGGAGACAGTCCTGAATTCCCTGTCTTCTGTTGTCATTTATTAGCTGTGTGACTCTGGCCAAGTCTTTGGAGTCTACGAATCCTGGTCTCTCAGTATGTAAAGTGGGGATACCCACTCATGCCGACACTAGACTGCTTAAATGAGATGACATATGCAAAGCACCCCAGACAGAGCAGATTCTTGCAGATGATGGCTAATTATATTCTTGCAAAATCATGGTGTGATTTGCTTTGACTCCTTCTGTAGCTCTTGATTGCTTTCGATCTTGATTTTCTGCGTCTGGTATTTGCAACAAATTCAGACTAGCTTCTTGTAGTGACTCGGGGGTTGGGAGGTAGCAATTTCTCCCTCTTCGCAGAAAGCTGCCCTGTGACATGGACAAGACATTTCCAGTAGCATGCCCAGGGCCATAGGGCACTTAGTACCATCTTCACTCAACAATAAGAAGGGTCTGGAGAGACAGTACAGCACTTGCCTTGCACATGACCAACCCAGGTTTGGCACTGCAGATGGTCTCCCAAGCCTGCCTAGAGTGATCACTAAACTCAGAGTCAGGAATAAGCCCTGAGCACTGCTTGCTGTGCCCTCAGCTCCCCCCACCAGAACAAACAAAAAAAACACAAACAAAAAAACAAACAAAAAGGGAGAAAGGCTGTTGAAGTGTGGTTAGGATGAGGAGCAAGGGCTCAGTGTCACAAATGGTCAGGTTTGGATGATAATCCTGAATTCCCTGTACCACTAGGTCATTTTCGCCTTTCATGAAAGGATGCAGGAGTTCCCTACTTGTTGGTAATTAGCCCTGGACCTGTATCCTTTAGAGGGGGGTGGCATGCTTTCTGGACCAGCATCATATCCAGCATCATTGACCAGCTTCATGGTCTTTGTTTTTAGAAGAGGAAGCCCCCCTACCCCAAACTTCAAGACTAAGAATATAAAAAGAGGCAGATGCCTGCAACCTTTAAGAAGAGCCCAACAAATCCTCACAGTGCCTCTGAGCATGCTTCTGCTAAAGATCCCATCCATTGTCCCACACAACCTCTGGAGACCCACACCCAGTCTCCTTTGGTCTCATCTGCATAGCCAGTGAGGCCCCTGACTCCTTCAGGAGTCAAGAGACAAGTTTCTCAGGACATAGGCTCTCCAAGCAGGAGGGTTATCATGAACCAGCAGGTGACCTTTAGCATTTAATGAGTCGTCAAGCAAAAGTCTATGTTCTCCAAGACTAGCAGGTTGCAGGTCATCTTTTGTCAGCCCCCACTCAGAAGGTGCACCTAGGTAGCTTAGGCTGCACCCCAAACAAGTGAGGGTTTGAATTGTGGTTCTGTTGCTATCTGACAGGGTGGCCCCCAGTAAGTAAATTCAATTCTTTGACCCTCAGTTTCTTCAACTATCACATAAGGATCATAGGGATGGAGAGATAGTACAGCAGGTAGGGCATCTGCTTTGTACATAGCCACCCCTGGTTCAATTACCAGTTACATGTATGGGCCCCATGCTTTGTCGCCATGAAAGTGATCCCTTAGCATCACCATGGGTGGTCCTAATACCAAAATAAAAATAAGATAAAGATTGATCCTCAGAACGGTTGGATGGTATAGCTCTGAAACCACACCTTCTGCCCCTCACAGAACATTACAAGGAAGATGTCTTGGGTTGATTCAGAAACCTTCAGTGCTCTGAGAAAGAGGAAGGACTTTGGATCTACCTGTGCTATTGACTAGTGTGTGATGCTGCATTATCACCCTTTTTCGTGAACTCCACTTGTCATTTGAGACATCAGAAACAATGCAATTGGCAAGATCAATCTGTGCTTCTCGAATCTCTTTCCCAGGCTACATCTAAGGAATCTGGGAGTGATCACAAGATTATATGTTATATGTTTAGTATATTGGATGCTTAAGGTTACCTATAAAGTTGTCATTACCAAATGATAAATTCATGTTTTAACAAGGAAGGGAATATATCTTTGGTTCTTCCACTCACGCCATTTGGAATTAGAATTTGGGGCAGGGCATTGGAAAAAGAAAGTTTCAACAAACACCCTGAAAGCGTTGGGCTGTCCCAGAGCAGCAGAGTTGATGACCATCCTGGTGGCCCCTGGATGAACTAAGAGAGGGAGCTAACCGAGGTTAGGCTTCTCTGGGATCTTTACTCTTAGTTCAGGCTAAGGATTCAGGAGACTTGAACCTCTGTTCACTCAGGGATGACCTTGGGAAAATAACTCCTCTCAGATTCTGGCAAGTGAGGCTGTTGGACCTTTTGGTTCTAGCCTTTTGGATCAGGCAGGTTCTTATCTGGAGATGCTTGAGTTGTCCCATGGAGGGAGCCAGGACTTGGCCACTTACAGAAGGGGGAGCTGATCATTGTGACTGTTTATTGTTCAACTCATCATCTGTATTCTTCCCTCACTTGCTCCCTCTGTCCCTTGCCCCTTCCTCTCCATGTCAGAAACTGTGTCTGTTAGAAACCTCCACCTTTATGAGGGATCATTAGAGCTTTACAACTACCCACACATTCGGTGAGGCCAGTCACAATAAATAGATTTATAATGGGTATAAACAAGACACCTAGAACTGCTGGGGGTTAACACTTTCGGGGGCCTTTGAGTGGCAGTCTGTGTGCCCTCTGGCTCCCCCACTGCTGGGTGCCTCTTCCTGACAGGCACCTGTTGAGTGGGACTGACAATGAATCCCGATGAGTTTGTGGTCAGTAAAGATGGAAAACTCCCATTGGCTCAGCATCGGTTTGAAAAGTGCGCATAAAATAGGCACCTCGTTTGTTTTGGGGTGAGGGGGAATAGTGGGCAATATCCAGTGGTACTCTGGGCTTCTCCTGACTGTGCTCAGGAATCACTTGGAGTGGTGCTCAGAGGATAGTTTGTAGGGGTGGGGGGGAGGTCAACCAGGTTGGCCATATGCAAGGCAAGCACCTTAACTCCTGTGCTGTCTCTCGACCCCTGCTTATCTTGAGATGTTTCCCCAGAAATACAAATGAGCGATCACCTTCTTATTGAGCTTCCTTCTGTCAGATGAAGTATGGGATTTGCAATCTCTGTTTAGGTCTACCATGAAGAATGAGGGCCCTGTGGTCTCTGAAAAATTGACAGTTCATG
Source organism: Sorex araneus (assembly GCF_027595985.1). Taxonomy (NCBI): domain Eukaryota; kingdom Metazoa; phylum Chordata; class Mammalia; order Eulipotyphla; family Soricidae; genus Sorex; species Sorex araneus. Next base: position 201,499,224 of record NC_073304.1, read on the forward strand.
TATTCTGAGTGGTAGGATTGTGGGGGTTTTTTTGATGTGTGGACCCTAACAAACTTTCTTTCACCACTTTGTCTCCTGACCTGGCTCATGGAAAACATCCCATATATTTGTCCATGAAAAGATTAGGCTTGGGGAAAGCCTAATCCATGAAAAGAGGGGTTTGGGGAGATTGTACAGTGGGTAAGGCAGTTGCCTTGCTTGCAGCTGAGCCAAGTTCGATCCTTGACATCCCACGTTGTCCCCCAAAAACCGCCAGGAGTAATTCCTGAGCATTCCTGGGTGTGACCCAGAAACTGAAAAAAGAAAAAAAAGAAAAAAAGAGGACTTCTTGTCCAAAAATCTCAATATCTAAGTCCTCCACTGCTGTTTTAGCTACTGAGCATTGAACTAGCTTCACTTTACATCACATATAATTATTTACAGCATCTTTCCCTTTTCTAGAAACAATATCACCTAGCGTCTCCATTTATATTGCTTAACTAAAATCTACAATTCACAACTCAACAACAAACACTACCAGGAAGTTTTCAAAGAAAATATGATCGTTATTTCTTCCTAAAGCTCTACTCGTTGGTTTAATAGTTTACTGAATTCATTCCTTTTCTGTTTTCTTACCAGCATCCCTTAGGCAAGAAAAGAACTAGGTCTATGACTCTGCCTTAGATTCTAGTAAGCAAGCTCAGGTCTGGAAGGGGGACCAGATTCGGTGTACCTGGGAAGTCTGGCTCTTGGGGAGCTCCTTGGATACTTTGCTGCTGCTTTCAGTCAGTGGAGGCCAGCAATCACCCATCTTGCAAAATCTCAACACCCGCCACATGCCACTACCTAGAACTGGCATCCAGGAGCCTGAGTGACCGGTGACTGTCATGATGATGATGATGATGCTATGGCGATGACAATGATGATGATGATGGTAGTGGTGATGGTGATGGTGATGGTGATGATGGAGCCTCATGGGGGTGATAGAGAGGCTGTGTCTGGCCTCTGACACTTGCCTGGCCTCAAAGCACCTTCTCTCTGAATCTCACTTCCCAGTAAGGCCAGCTTGTGAATAGGTCACGTGGACAGCCTCTCTTTCTAAGGCAGTTTTATTAGGCCTTTGGTGACAATGCAGATGTCTGTTTAGGGCCCCTCCTTTTGTGGGGACACCCAGCAGCTCAGTTGCCTGATGACTTTATAGCTCATCCCTGTTAGGAGCATCACCTTTCTCCTCCCATTCCTCTCATTCTCCCAGTCTGCCAAGTCTGGGGGCTTTTGTCGTGGCAACATTCCCCCCACCACCAGCCGCAAAGGCAGCCTCTCAGAAAAAAGAGACCCCAGGAGCCAGACCGCAGTGGGGCTCTGTCTGTCCCAGAGCTATGGACCTAATGACAGCCACCATTAAATCTTCTAGGCTTTTTCTAGGTTCTTTTGGAGGAAAAGACACTTAGGTCACTCAGGTTGCCAAAGTAAGTCCCATTCATGGTTCTTTTTACCCCAAAACCAACCCAGTGGTCCTCAAACCAGGTTGAACTATGTTCAATCTAAAATCAGAGTTCCTATCTGCAGCCCAAAACCTTTAGAAATGAGCAGCCTGTTAAAACCTAATGGCATTTCCATTAAAGTGCTATTCTGTTCCTGCTTAAAGCACCCCAGGTCCATGCCTAGGCCTCAGGGAGTGGAGAATGGGAGCCCCACAGAGGCATCCACTGGCTATTTTTGCACTCACGAATGCCCCAAAGATCTTATTACCCTCACTCCCCAGCTCAGCCATCTCTTGCCTTCAAGCATGGAATTGCCTGCATGGGTCAAGAATGCGTCTTCATTTTGATGATATTTTCTTCTTCTCTCCCCCTTTCTTCCTCCTTACAAATATGCCTCTCCCCAGGGCCAGCAAAATCAGGTTTAGGGGATAAATGTCCATGTCCCATCTCAACTATTCTGCTCAGCTGCCCCAGGGTGAGCTGGGTGCAGAAGCCCAGGGCAGAGATGAAGGACAGGTCCTTGGTACATCGTGGGTTTGTTCTGCAGATGCCCACTGAGGGTGTCACAGCTGCCAGGCTCTCATGAAGTACTGAAGGGTCCATGGGGGCAGCAGACATGGTCCTGCCTTCACAGGGCTTACCTTCAAGGAAAACAAGAAACAAAATTATTTCCAACTATGACTTGGATCATCAATCATCATGATAAGCTATCTGGAGTCAATTTGGAGCTTTTCGGGGGCCAGGGCTAAGCCTCAGCATTTGATATAACAGATTTGCTGAGGGACCCAGGGCAAGAGGTAGAGAAAACAACATATTCACGCCTCTGCACTCCCCTCTCTTTGGTGGGCGTCTCTGATGCTGTGAAAAGCAGAGTATCGGGTGCCCATCTGAGGGCTGGTATGGTGGGGGCTCCTGGGCTCTGGTCCAGGCAATGCTCAGGGCACAGTCTCTGCTGTATGTGGGCAAAAGCCAGCTCTCAGCAAAGGAGCAGGTGAGTTGCCCCCGAGAATCCTGGTGGGGAGAACTGACAAAGGTTCTACTGCCCTTCTGCCTAACCCACATCTGTGGCTTTCCCAGGGGCCCTGGGTATCTTTGCTTCTGTTCTCAGCCCAGATGCTTTCGACGGAAGGCTTTTTTTCCCTCCCTCTTGGTTACATTCGCTTTGATTTTTATAAGAAAACCAGTTTGTGGGCTTCCCTTAAGTATCACTCAACTTTCACTCCTTGAGTTCAAGAGTGTTTACCGTCCCTGCAGGCCTGTCTGTGTTTCTCCTCTTATGAATTGAGCTCCCAACTCAGCCACCTTCAACAGAAAAAGGATCTGGAATGGAAAGCAGCCAGTGTTTAAACTGCTTTTATCTTGCATCAACTTTTTCCTCCAAGACTTTTAGATTTTTAATCTCCTAAACTCTTTGCAAACATTAGGTTTGCACCCCAAAGAGGAACGGCCATAGTCCTGGGTGACCAATGAGAAACTGAGGCAGCAATGCTAACTGCTGAGCAAGCTTCCAGCTTTAGAATTCCTGGTTTCAAGGTGGGGGAGAGCATTCACATTCTCTTATCCCAAAGAGGGTATCTAAGGCTTGAGAGATAGTACAGGAGAAAAGGCACTTGCCTTACACACAGCTGACCCCTATTCTATGCCCAGCATCACCAGGAGTGGTCCCTGACCAGAGAACCAGATCCCTGAGCACCAACTCAGATACCTAAGCACAAAGACCTGAGCACTGCTGGATGTGCCCTGTCCTCCCCTGCCCCCCACCAAAAAAAGAGGAAATCTCTGAGTAAAGGATTAAAGGAGTATGGTTTCTCGATGATGTCGTCGTCCTGGGTCCCTTGAGACCAGTTCCTCCTGGTCCATGCACCACACTCTCCTTTGCCTTTAGAGCAAACACAGGCCCATGCAGTGCTAAGTGATGATCATGGTGGCATCCTTTGGGAAGCGCTTTCTCCTGCTAGTGCTCCCTCCTGAGAAGGAGCAGCCCTTTTCCCCCACCAGTGCTCCCTCCCGAGTCTCCAGCCCGAGACTGGGTTCCTGTTGCAGAGCCAGCAGGGTTGGGCTGCACTCCGCATGAGGCTAGGAACACAGCGGAAGAATGTGTGTGACAGAGCCCTGGTCAGTTGAGTAATGTTTACTCTGTTGGTGGCTGGGACACTCACTGGGGCTGGCAGAGGGCCACCAGCCAGAGGAACATTCCTGCATTATCAGGGATGGGATATCAGTTTTGAAATGTCAGAGATGAAAGCCATCCCACCACACATTCTGAGAGCAGCACACAGACCCTAGGAAGGGGTCCCCCAGCCTCTAGTGCCAAAGGTATGGGAGGACCAGTCTGACCTGAAGAGGTCTCCGATCCCCTCTGCCCATCTCACTAAGAGCTTTCTTGGCAGACTCTGCTCTTCCGCTTACTGAGTATTTTCTCTCCCAGGAAAACCCAGGGCTTTATCTAGCATTATTTTATTCATTCATCATTCTGGCTTCTGAAGAAGGAAGATCTATGTGCCCGGTCTATTTATTTATTGGGGTGGAGTTGCTCCCCCAGAAGTGTGTGGGGACCAGGGGACACTCCTGGTGACACATAGCCTGGTTGTGTGACCTGACAATATTCAGACTTAGTAGTGCTGGGGGTTGTCAGGGCCACCTCAGCTGTATTTGGGAGATATCCAGAGGGGCCAGAGGGGCCAGAGATTGAAATCGGGGCATCAAGCCTCAAGGTAAGGCATGTGCTTCCGCCCTTGGGACTCTGTCCTCAGCTCTGTATGCCTTGCTTTGAGGGGAAAAAGTGCCAAGGCTCTTGAGATTGGAGAGATACTACAGCAAGTAAGATGTTTGCCTTGCATGCGGCCAACCCAAGATTGATCCCCGGCTGCCCATATAGTCCCCCAGCACTGCCAGGAGTGGTTCCAAGAGTGCAGAGCCTGGAGTAACCCCCAAGGAGTACTGAGTGTAACTGTTCCCCCCTCCCCCCATACACACTCACAAAGACAAGGCTCAAACATTGATTGACCCCCAAGTCATTAGCAAGTCAGGACAGAGAGAGAATATTAGTTTAAAGTGCAAGACACTGGGGCAGAAGCAATAGTACAGCTCACAGGGTGCTTGCCTTGCTGGCAGCTGACTCGGGTTTGATCCCCAGCACCACATCTGATCCCCTGAATCCTCTCTAGGAATGATTCCTGAGTGCAGAGTCGAGAGTAAAATCTAAGCACTGCCTGGTGTGGATCCCAAAACTAAAATAACCAAATAAAATTCAAGACAGGACAGGGATGGTAGCTAAAGAGGGGGGATGCAGGGCTACTAGTGTAATGTCTTGGGTTCGATCCTAGCCATTGCTGGTGGTCCCAGACAAGGAACTAGTGCACAAACATTCATGCCCCAACTCCCCACAGTGGTTTCAGGCTCCTCCCTCCACACCGGGCCCCCCCACCCCCCGACCCCGCCAGTCCTCAGCACTACTGTGTGTGGTCCTGATGTAAAACTTTGTTGATTAAAAATTGTTCTGTCTGGCAGGGCGTGGGGAACCATATGGGGTACCTGGGATTAAACTCTGGTTGTTCATGTACAAGGCAAGTGATCTACCAGTTATATTATCTCTATGGCTCTGCAAAAAACAATTTTTTAATACCAGTATCCAAATTATCTTGTCCAAACAATAGAGTTTATAGATTTTTCTTAAATTGTAAATATAAAAAGATAAGAAGGAATTATCTTACCAATTGATTTTTAACAGAAACAATGAGCCAATCAGTAGAAGAGAGACGACTAATTTAAAATAATGTACCTCATATAGGAAGAAATCCATATAGTAAATAAATTAATTAAAAAGTTGCTAAAATTAATTTGTAAATAGGACAATCAATTTGTGTGTTTCTAAAGATGGTAATTGATTAGAGTCATTTGTACACTCTCTGGGAGAAGTAAATAGTTTGCTGTTAGCAGTTTAGTCTAAGAATTATAATTTCAGTGGGAGTAAATCAGATGTAATCATAAACTTTTAAAAATATTTTAGGGTTTTTTTTTTCGCTTTTCGGGTCACACCCAGTGACGCACAGGGGTTCCTCCTGGCTCTGCACTCAGGAATTACTCCTAGTGGTGCTGGGGGACCATATGGGCTGCTGAGTATTGAACCTGGGTTAGCAGCATGCAACCCTACCCGCTGTGCTATCGCTTCAGCCCCAATCATAAACTTTTCTCTGTCAAATAAATACCATTATTGTGACAGGTATGATAATTTTATTTAAAATTTTTGATTTCTACAATCTACGCATTTATCTTAAACACAGAATTCAGTTTTCCCTTCTTCGTGGAATTCCAGGAGATTAGCTGCATTTACCTATGTGTGTAGGAGTCACCACCTCCACAATTAGAGAGAAGAGAGAGGTTGAGAGAGAGAGGTCAATCTAACTCAAATTTGAAATAGAAAAGAAACAAAGTAAGGGAACAACAAATGGTGAAAGTCATCAAAACTGAAGACTCTATCTACAGAACTTAGCTTACATGGGGTGGGGGTTGCCGGAGGGGCCCTTGGGGCACTGGTGGAGGAAAGCAAACTCTCTGGTCATAGGTGTGGCGTTGGAATGATGTATTTATAAAAGTATAATTAATAACACTGTAAATATTAGTATCTCAGTAAAAATGGTTTCAAAAGTAAAAAAGAAAATGTCCTACCTAGAAATAGCAGATGCCCTGTTGATCTCTGGAATATGGACTTGGGGCTCTCAGCTGTTTTTTGCTGTCCCTGGGACTTGAGCTGTGACCTGAGCCCCAGCAGCCCGTTTCTGAGGCCCTGAGCAGTGCCTCTCACAGCTCCTCCCATAAGGCAGTTTGAATGCAGGTGCACAGCTAGTTCTATAGAACCCAAAACACACACCATAAAAATCCACCATGCTTTGCAAAGTCCTGCAATAAAAATCATAAGGCTCATGGGAAAAAATGGGGTTGAGGTCATAACACCCCAAAATTTCATCAATGACATGTTTCATAAAGATAAGAATGGAATCAAAATAGGACTAGAGAGATAATACCAGGGTTATGGCATTTGTCTTCCATGTGGCCAATCCGGGTTTAGTTTCTGGCACCACATATGGTCCCCCGAACACCACCAGGAGTGATCCTTGAACAGAGAGCCAAAAGTAAGTCCTGAACACTGCTGTTGTGGTCCAAAAGATGCCCCCTCCCCAGAAAAGAACTGAATCAAAATGTAAGCAGAGTTTCACACCTGTTAAGTGATTAGGAAATACATAAATATCTATGGCAATAATATGGTGTTTTTATCTTGAAAAAAAAAAAGTAATATTTGCCCGTGAAAATAGACCTCAGAAGGATTGCAGCTTGTTTATTAGGAAGTAGTGGATGGAGGAAACATGAACAAAACAGGAAGGAGAGTTGGAACTCCAGAAGTTGGTGGTTAGGGCATGTGCAGTGCACTGGGGTAGCTGGTAGGGGTGTGTTGTGTGTGTGTGTGTGTGTGTGCGCGCGCGCGCGTGCGCGCGTGCACGTGTGTGTGTGTGTGTGTGTGTGTTTTCCTTATGAATTTCTGTTTATCTGGGTACAGATTTTGGAATTCATGCCATGTTTCTCAAATGTGAAATTCAGATCACTCTCAAATAATTCCCTAACATAACAATAGAAGTGGAATAGATTGGTACTTTCACTACAAATATGCTTTCGAAATTGACTGTATTTTCTTCTGCCAAAATATGATGTTCCCTTATTCTAGGGCAGGGATATTCAACACAGCTGAGAACTCACTCCTTCATTCAGTAAATATTGACAGATCCTGGCACTCTGCTTGGCTGTGAGGGTGCTACAGTGAGTACACACCCGAATCTTCCTTTACGATGGAGAGAAATAAATGTACCAACAGTGTGTTTATAATATAGCAGGTCTCTAAATAGCATCACTTCATTCAATGGCATCTTGTTTCTAATAACATTAATGAGGGGGAAAATCAAAATCACTTACAGCCTGGGGACATTTTAGAGTTTGTACCTTCTTTCCCAGTAAGAACAGGGTTTTTTTCTGTTTTTTTTTCCCCCAATGTGTACATGAGGTTCACTATCCTGACTCAGTTGTCCGAGTCTGATTGTGTGTGGGCATGGATGTGCGTGTGCCCTGTCCAGAGTGGGCTCCTACCTTGTGTCCTGAGCTACCAGAATAGGCTCCAGCCACCTGTGGCCCTGAATTGGCCCTGAACTGGAATAAATGGGTTGTATGTACAATCAACGAATGCATACATGTATACAATTACTTGCTTTATTTTAGAAGCATTTGGGGCCTTTATTAATTTGTTTGGCCCTGGTTTTGTGACTTAAAATGTGCCAGAGGAACTTAACTTGTTTATACCAACTAGGTCAAATTGGTTTCCATTATATATTATATAGCTTAAAGATAGTTCTCAAGAACCTTTGGATAATGTTGAGTGAGGACTTACTATTTGCATGACCATTCGGCTATGAGTCTCCACCACATTCAAGCCATTAGAAACTAGAAGGAATCACAGAAAGCTTCACAGAGGAAGTGATAATCTTCTTAAGGGATGATATGGAGAAGGAAAAAAATTTTCAGGCAGAGGGACCACATAAACAAAGGTACAGAGGCAAGTGCTCTGACATGATTGAGTAGGAGGTAGTAAGAGATGGTTCAGATGAGACAGATTGGCATCACCAAGGCCCAATTCTGCCTTTCTTTGGTGTGAAGCCTTTTCCAGAAGGTCAGAAGGAACCAGTATCAATTTCCAAACAGATTGATAACTAGGCATAAATTTGCTTGACAAAGAAATGTCAAGTTGCAGCAGTAAAGAGTGCATTAGAGAAGAGAGAAGGGTGCTGAGGCAGAGCATGGAGACACTGGATTCTTGGAGCCCTAAAATTTCTTCTTGTTTGACACCAGTCATGTTAGATGATTTAACTCTGTCGCCCAAGCTGTGGGGAATTCAGGAAGAGCCTGGTACCCATGATGCTGAGCCGCGGGCGTGGGTGTGAATAGATAATGTGGCCAGAGCTTCAAGATGTATCTAGCATCTAGTGGGGCTGCTTTTTTTGCTACTGACTCACTCAGCAGGCCAGCGATGGGGAAGTGGCCTCTTCCTAACTTAAGCCAGAAAACGATGGATCAGTGTACGGCTGTCATTGGCATTTGTCCTGGGGAACCCTGTCACTGGGTAGCAGGCATTTTGGGCTAGTCAATATTAAACTTGAGTCTTCATTGTAAATTCACTTTTTGGAGCTTGCAATGGACAAAGAGATGAGGGAAAATGACAATTCCAGGCTATTATGATGCCTATCACAGACTCCCAAGCACAGTGCCTGGCATTGGTTCTCCAAATTTTGTGAGCTTGGGGCTGGAGAGATCGTGTAATGTGTAAAGTCTGCCTGGCAATCAGCCAACTTGGGTTCGATCCTTGGCACTGCATATGGCCTCCAAGTCCCACCAGGAGTGATCTCTGAGTGCAGAGCAAAAGTAAGCCCTGAATATATCTGGGTGTGTCTCAAAAAACAAACAAAAGTTTCATGAGATTAGCCCTACTAAAAATGTCTTCTCGAGGTCAGGAGCTAATCCTGGGGTTAGAGCACATGCCTTGCATGCGGCTGATCCTGGTCCAATTCCTAGCACCACATGATACCCCATCCCAACCCCCAATATTGCTGGATGAAGCCCTGGAGATCTGGGAGCTCCACCAGGATGTCCTGGGTCGTCCCCAGCATCACAGGCTGAGGTAGCACAACATCCTCAGGCCTTGCATTGAACCATCGGATAGCAGACCAGGTGTCTCAGTCCCCATGAGCACTGCTTCAGGGCCTCCTCTTCCCAACCATAAAGTCTTCCAGACAAAGACATTACGACTTTCAATGGAGGAAGAACTAAGAAGGGCACAACTTTATATGCCTTGCATGTGTGGGTACTTCCACCGAAAGTAACTCATTCAGTTTTCTATGATCTAAGTAAACAATAAAGAAACTGAGGGGTTGAGAATGAAACTCATGCCTCACATACATGAGATCTGGATTCAACCCCTAACACACACACACACGTGCGGGCACGCGCACACACACACAGACCCCTGATACTTGGGAAAGAAGTTAAGTGACTTCCCCAAGGTCATGCAAATACCCCATAGCCCCATAGTGGAGACAGATCTAAACTCAGGTCTCCTGGCTCCAGAGCCTGCCCTACTTCTATTCTCCTTTCAAGCGCTCTTCTGAGTTTGTGAAATACACAAGGACCTCTGCTTCCTATAACAAGAGCAGCTATTTCTGGTCTCTCCAGCCCCTGCCTTGTGATACACCCTCCACCTCCACACCTCCCTTTCAAGGCCACTGGATGGTTACAGCCACAATCTCAGGGTCCAGAGGAATTCCCCCATTTCTGGTGAGAGGAGCATCCATGGGGAAGGTTCCAGGCTGACTTGGAGCCGATGAGGTGGCCTCCTGCTCAGCTCCCACCACACTCCACAGTGCTAATAGCTCCTCCTCAAAGCGAGCAGTCTTCTGGACTAGAGGTGAGGAAGCTGGAGCTCCCCCAAAACATTGATGGCAGAGCAGAGATCCCAACAGGATCCCCTAACTCCCAGCTTGAGTGCTAGCCCTTACTCAGAGCTCTTTTGGATGAGTGTGTGGGAGAGTGGGAGAGGATGAACCATACCGCAGAGAGTGATTTGGGATCATTTGTGGAGCCAGGTGTTCACACCTGGGTCAGCGGGGCGCAAAGCAAGCACCTGAACCCTGGTAGTTTCTTTCCAGCCAGAGATCTTTAAAGTAATGTGCTTAAGTGTGAGCCCAGTTTTAAGGAGGGACACCCCAACACTATTGCTCTCATGGAATGAAGTTCTGCAGTGATGAAGAGAGGCTGGAGCTGCACACAGCCTTGGGTTTCGATGCCGGGACTCGAACAAATAACCTCTTGACTCTCTCCTACCTGGCTCCCTTGTAAAGTAGGCTTTTGTTTCCCGCAGATGTCCCAGGTTAATTATTTTTAAATAAATAATTATGTAGCCAGCGGTAGGGAAGAAGCCTCCCCATGACCTGTATTTGATCATCGGAGGGCTGGCCCTCTTCCTTCAGCCAAACTAAATAGGCTAAAACCTGCGTCTGTTTGACTTGAGACTCAATCGATGGTGCGGACAGGCTGGGAGGTGGAAACACACCCGACTCCCAGCGTTATCACCACTCTCTCAGGAGCAGAGCATCTTGGGGAGGCAAATAGCTGGTCAGGGAGACAGAGAAAGCAGGAGCAAAACAGACTGAAGTCCAGTTCCTCCGAAGAGAAAGGACAAGAGGGCAGGGGCCTGGCCTCCCTCCAGACTGACAAAGCATCAGGAGTTTCAGCCGGGGAAGATTCCTTGGAAACTCTTCTCCATGGGAAGGTCATTATGCCTAGTATTTTGAATAGACCCTGCATAATCTAGAATTTTAGAGTTTTAGGGAAAATACCTGGAGGTCTTCATGGCTCCTGCTTTCTCCCCATTCCCAGTTGCCATTTATTTGGCATTTTACCAGGAGTTTTGTGGATGTTATTTTTGATGGGAAAATTACCCTTTTAAGGAAGAATTTGCTCCATGATACAAGAGAAAACTAAGGTGCACAGTAATGGTTATTGTTCCAAGATTTCAGATTCAGTAAGAGTAAAGTTGAGAATGGGGCCTGATTTGGTCTCATTCCAGAGCTCATTCCAGCTTCCCAAGACCCTTGTTTGTTAGAAAGGTCTTCCTTCTGTTACCTCTGCCCCCGTCTTTTCACTGGTTCTTCCAACTGAGCTCACAAGAATGGGGTGGCGTTCTTCTTTCCAACAAGAGAGAGTAGCTCTCCAGAGAGCTTTTGGAAGCATCCTGATAGGAAACCTCTATTTTTACTTTTTTTTTTTTTTGCTTTTTTGAATCATATCTGGCAATGCACAGAGGTTACTCCTGGCTCTGCACTCAGGAATTACTCCTGGCAGTGCTAGGAGACCACATGAGATGCTGGGAATCAAACCCTGGTCGGCCATGTGCAAGGCAAATGCCCTACCCGTTGTGCTATCACTCCAGCCCCAGGAAGCCTTTTTATGAATGGAGAAAAAGTTCCTTATTTAATCCAATTAGAGAGAATTGAGGGTAGCAAAAGGAAAACCTAGGAGGAAACAGAGGAAATGAGATTTTGTTTTGTTTTGTTTTTGTTCTTGGCCCACACCTGGCAATGCTTAGGAGTTATTCCTAGCTCAGAAGAGCAGGTAGGGCGTTTGCCTTGCATGCAGCCAACCCTGTTTTGATTCCTCTGTCCCTCTCGGAGAGCTCAGCAAGCTACCGAGAGTATCCTGCCCGCACAGCAGAGCCTGGTACGTTCCCCGTGGCATATTCAATATGCCAAAAACAGTAACAAGTCTCACAATGGAGACATTACTGGTGCCCACTCGAGAAAATCGATAAACAACGGACTGGACAACAGTGCTCCAGTGCTACAGTGCTGCTGGCGGTGCACGAGAGACCATATGAGAGGCCGAGGATCAAATTCCAGTTGGCCACATGCAAGGCAAACTCCCTGCCTAATGTCCTATTGCTCTGGCCTGGTACAGCGGGATGTGGAAGAAAACGAACGGAACTGGGCAGGAGGTGTTGGAGATGTGGAAGTCTGTTTTCTTTTAGGCCACCTGGATCCAATTCTCTCCAAAACTCTACCCCAGACCAATAGCCACTGAATTTCAGTGTTGTCCCAGTGCCAGCACTGTACCCCTGACCCCACAGGCCCTGAGTCAAAGGATGGGGGAAATGACCAATAGAAGAAGCCCATAGAGCATGCATCAAACAAGCTGCTCTTGAAGGTTAGAAGCCTGCTTTCACAGTTGTTTGTTTTCTGCACAGCCTCTTGAGCTCTAGGTCATACTAAACTTGGGCCATGTCCTTCAAAAGATCCAAGGAAAACTGGCTTAGGTCCCCTTTGGCAAGCCTGGTCTTGGCAAATTAGAAGTCAGTGGACATGGAAGCTTGCCTGACCTCTATGGTGTCTATGGGGGAGAGGGGGCACTTTTGTAGCCTTCATAGAAAGGTGGACTCTGGTGGGGACAGAAGGCAGACTAAGGGGGAAAACAGACCAACGGATTCCATATATAATATACAATAAGGGTTCATCTTGGAATCAACTGAGCAACAGGAGAAGTGCAGCTCTACGGCATCTAGTGGGCTCCAGTAGTTCATGCCTAGGGGATTTGGCTTCTTCCCTTGTGGGCAGGAACAAATCTTCTGATCCAAGGCATTGAGTGTCAGGTCCCATGGCCCAGCCTTGCCCCTTTGTGTCACAGGCCCACCAAGTGGGACTTGACCTCTGCAAACTGGAAGCAGTTCTTGGTCCTTCTGGAATTTCCCCCACTTGCCTGGTGTCTGTCCAGGAAGACCCCTTTCCCGAGCATAGAGCTGCCTTGTGGTTCCCGAGCAAGATGGAAGGTCAGAGCAGAGAAGCTGTAAAGATGTTAGCTGCTCCTCTCCCTGCAGGCAGACTGTAGGGAGTTACTAAGCATCCAAGTTCTGCCTAGGTGTGCCACCTGTCCCCACCTGGAGCTATGCCCTTCCCCAGGTTTTGGAAGTCAGCCAAACAGGACCCCACCAAAGGAATGTGTGTTATAGAGCCTCCGAACTGTAAGCCATCCTTGTCCTGCCCATCTAAGCCCATGTTCCTTGGCTATTAGTGTCCTTTACTCTGGTTTGCCTTAAGGTCACTCTCTGTTAAAGGAGTTGACTTAGTTTTTGTAATCCCATATAGCCAAAAGATGCCAAGGAAACATTTCCAGAAGGTCGGTCTTGGGATATCTGGTGGTGCTCAGGATTTACTCCTGGCTCTGTGCTCAGGGATCTCTCCACACAGGGCTCAGGCAGGAAGAGAAGTCTTTAAAAGAACTATGCAAAACAACAGCCAGTAGAATCTTTTTACTCAATCATTTGACAGAAGTTTATTGAGTGACTTCCAAGCCCCAAGGCACCAGGGATGCAGCAAGGAAAGTGGAAAAAAATAGATAACAGTTTCCTGTCTTCCTAAGGTTTACATTCAGGGCCAGGGCCAGAGAATTAGTCCAGCGAGTAGGGTGCTTGCCTTGCACACTGCAGACCCATGTTCGATCCCCAGCATCCCTTGTGGTCCCCCAAGCACCACCAGGAGTAATTTCTGAGTGCTAGGAGTAACCCCTGAGCATCACCTGATGTGACCCAAGTAACAAAACAAGAATAAACAAACATTCCAGAGGTTGGAGAGAGACCACCTCTACCTAGTAAGAGACAGTCTCTATGGGTAGACCTCAAGTCTAGCCATAAGAAGGAAACCTTATTTTCTTGTCCTCTACCCTTGAAAACAAGGGGAGCCCGGTGTTCTGGGCCCTGGGGGCACTAATGTTCCCTGCTGGGTCTGCCTTGTTTTGCAGGAGTGCGGTATAGCCAGCAAGGAAACAATGAAGTCACTTCCTCCTCCACCATCAGTCACCATGGTAACAGCGCCATGGTGACCAGCCAGTCCGTTTTACAGCAAGTCTCTCCAGCCAGCCTGGACCCTGGCCACAATCTCCTCTCACCTGATGGTAAAATGGTGAGTACACCTGGGCCATTGTAGCTCTGGAGCTGATAAGATAAGAGGCAAAATAAACACAACTTCTCACAAGGCCTGCCTCAAACAATGAACCATTGTAGCCGGGCAGGGGGAAATGGGGCTGTCCGGAGTTGGGACGGAAAGGTAGGACTGGTGACCCAGCCTTTGGCGGGTGGAAGAGGTGTTCAGTTTGAACCCAGCCAATAAATCTGACAGAGCTCTGCTCTCATTTTATTGATTGAATGCCTCATAAAGAAGCAAGCCGGGTGGGACACTGTTTGTCTTGGGGCTGCCAATGACATTTGTGTTGATAAAATGTTCATTCATCCCACCACCCGCCCTCCCCGCCCCCTCTCCCCCCAAGGCCATCAGCCAGTTTTTAACCCAAAGAACTTCTCACTGTGAAACAAGTCTCTTTCTCTTGACCACCCCACTGGCAAGGAGAGTAATGAAGTGAGTGGCCAGGGCAGGGAGAGGTGTGGGATTTTGAAGGACACTGGATGGCCATGCCAAGGAAGATCACAGTGCAAAATGCCAGGCAGGGGAGGGGTGATGCTGAGACGGTGAGTGAGAAGGGGTCACTTTGAAGTTCCGATGGCCCAGGTTCAGATTCCGGCTCCAACACTTTATCTTGCCTTGGGCAGGGTTTTGAACTGCCCTAGATCTCTCTTTCCTAGAAAATGGGGGTGAGTGATCACAGGATTATCACTAGAGGGAACAGATGTGCTAGCTCTGGGAATACTCAGCACAGTGTTGGGTCAGGAAATCTTCGTTTTGATTTTGTTTCAGTGGTGGGCTGGAGCGATAGCGCAGTGGGTAGGGCATTCATCTTGCATGTGGCCGACCCGGGTTCCATTCCTCCACCCCTCTGAGAGCCCAGCAAAGTACCGAGAGTATCTTGCCCCCATGGCAGGGCCTGGCAAGCTACCTGTGGCATATTTGATATGCCAAAAACAGTAACAACAAGTCTCACAATGGAGACGTTACTGGTGCCCGCTCGAGCAAATCGATGAACAACGGGACAACAGTGACAGTGACACGGCCTTGCTCAGCGGTACTCAGGGCAGACTCCTGGCTCTGTGCTCAGGGATCGCTCTTAGGGGATCGTTCAGGGGTTTGGGGTATTGAACCCGGGTCAGCTGTCAGCTATGTGCAAGGCAAACACCCTACCTGTACTATAACTCTGGCCCATCTCAGAAAATCTGTCGCAGACAAGCATAGCGGTGTTAGGCCCCAGCGTGAATCTCTTGATGAGATCTTTTCCATTCGTAGCCACACACAACTCCACACCCAGTGGGAAGGGCAGCAGCCGTGGTGAGGAATTGACTGTGAAAGTTTGAGTTTTCAAGATTCAAATCCTTCAGCAACGCAAGAGCAGGGGAGAGCGGCCGTGGAGCAGAGCACAGAAGCATTACGACAATAGGGAGGGTGGGAAATGGAAAACTTGATTCTTTGAGTCATGCTCTGTTTCAGGGGAGGGAGGAGTGGCAGGTTGGTAGAGCCCTGCACATTCCCTCAGGGCTTCTGACCCCAGGAAGGTGGAGGCCGGCCCTGGGGGAGGGGGACAGATGCCACTTTAGACCTTGACGTGTGTGCTGTGTAGGCAACAGAGGAATGGTGGTGAGTCACAGGTGATTGAGTCCCCTGCTCCCGGGAGAAAAAAACAACGTGTCGTTTCTGAAGGGAGCTCTAGCCCGGCCAACTCTAGTTTCAGGGGCCCTGGGCTGCTCGCCCAGTGTGGTCTCAGGACGTGGCAGTGGTCAACTCTTCTGTGGGAGTCGTTCAATGCCCCCTTCTGGCCCTCTCCTCCTCCCTTCTGTGGCTTCTTCATGAAGAACTATGAGTGTCAGATACATTCCTGTGAGCCCCTGGCTGCTCTGAGACCCACATTAACGAGGGGAGAGGATGAACTTCCCCAGAGAAGACCTTTTGACTTCTCAGTGGAGGAAACGTTCAGTCCTCTGACCACTGGCCTTTGGAGCCCTCTGCTTCTTCTTTATAGAGGAAAAGCGTCCTCACTCAGGCTGGGCTGCTGGTCCTCGGTCGCACTTTCTCCCCCCGTTCTGGCTGGCAGTGCTCTACTGGGCAGTGATCGTTGGATTGATGATTGACCACGACAGCACACCTCAACGTTATCAGACACCTGGAAGCTTGTTTGCAAGATCCAGCTACTCACTCGTCTCCGACACCCTGGCTCATATGTTATGTCACTATCACTGGATGTCCAAATTCAAGAGTCTATTTTCTGTTAATATATAACAAGTCCATCCCAGAGCTTAGTTCAGTAAGACAAGAGGAGAGTATGGTTAAAAATAATGCAGGCAAGGAGACCAGGGTGTCCTGGGACTGGGCTCTATTATTTATCAGCCATCGACTGGACATTGCTTAACATCAACGTTTTTGTCTGTAAAATGGGGATAATAACAGCTGCCTCATCGGGCTGGTATGCAGATTGCCTATAGCCTGCTGTTCTTGAGCTAAGCTCTATCTAAGGCATGCCCCTCTCAATGCATTCAATTCCAGTAGGACATGCGTTTGAAATCTCCCAGGGACTGGTTTTGGAAATAATACTCCCCGTTTGAGTTTTTAGTAGAACTGACTGCACTCTTTCCAATGGCGTGCATTGGTGCATTGGCAAAAACCAAATCAGACATGGGACTATAGTCTGCACCTGTTTTTACTGGTGTTTTTTGCATCTTCCACCCTCCCCGCACACACACAAAACTTTTTTTTGTTGTAGTTGGTTTTACTTTTATTTATTTATTTATTTGGCTTTTTTGGGCCATACCTGGCGATGCTCAGGGCTGACTCCTGGCTCTGTACTCAGGGATCACTCCTGACAGTACTCAGGAGACCTTATGGGATGCCGGGAATCGAACCCGGGTTGGCCGCATGCAAGGCAAATGCCCTCCCCACTGTGCTATCGCTCCGGCCCCAGTTGTAGTTGTTTTTAAAAAGCACACCCTGAGAGTCAAGGAGATAATACAGTGTTTGCCTTGCATACAGCCAACCCTGGCTTATTTCCCAACATCAGCAGGAGTGACCCCTGGGCACATAGTCAGGAGTTAGCCTTGAGTACCACTGGGTATGGCCCCCCAAACAAAAACAGAGAATGTTTTGGGAACCAAGGTGGTGATAACCCAAAGCACTGAAGCACATGCCTTGAATACTCAAGGCCCTGAGTTTGAATCATGGAACCTCATGGCACCCCCAAGCATCTCTGGGTATGGCCTTGCTGGCCCCCAATATTACACTGTGAGGTTCTAGTACTGAATGGTCAGATCTGCACTACTAATCACTCAGCACGTACTGGCCACTATCACAGCCCCACAGCCCTTGTGGACTCAGAAAATCTGGGGCCTTACAGCCAGCTTCAGAGGTCACCTCTACTGGTTGGACACATTTCTTAACTTCCCTAAACTTCCTTGTTTCCTTGTTTGTGAATTGAGAATAGTAATGTCAATCATACAGATCAGAGGCACAGAAAGGGAAAACAGCAGAAGAATGGCTCATGGCAGAATGGGTTTAATTTCAGCTCTCCAAATTCATGTGGAAAGACCATACCTGACCATGTTGGCCATTCCCTGGCCTCCATGAGTCCCAAAGCCAAATCCACAGTCCTGATTGCATTTTTAGGGTAGGAAGGATTTTTTTTTCTTTTCTTTTCTTTTTTTTCTTTTTCTTTTTAAGGCAGAGTTGGGGATAGGGGATGCTACACCCATCGATACTTATTCCTGACTCTGTGCTCAGGGATCGCCCCTGCCAGGGCTTAGAGGACAATATGGGATCTGGGGGTTGAACTGGATTGGCCGCATGCAAGGCAAGCACCACACCCACAGTTCTGTCTTTCTAGTTCCTAGGCAGAAAAGAATTCGATGGAGATAACGTAAACATGCTGAATGGGTGGGATAGAACCAAGCAAAAATGGGCTCAAATTCTAACTTTTTCACTCTTCCAATGACATCCATCTAGCCTTCGCTCTGTTTAGAGTCAGTTCTTCATCTGTAACATAGGGGCACTACTACTACTACTACTACTACTACTACTACTACTAATAATAATAATAATAATAACAATAACAATAATGCCTTCCCTCTTTGTTTTTTGACCCCTACAGCACAGTCAGCTAAAACACTTTACAGACTCAAAAGCCTATACATGTCTTTTGTTTTTATCATGATCATTGCCTTTTTCTTTCATACAAAACCACATGTTGAAATGGTGGGAATTCCCATTACTTCAGTGACTTTCTCCAAAGGGCTACCTTACCCAGGTTACTGAATTTTTTTTTTTAAATGACTTGAACATTTTGAAAAACAAGTCCAGCAAACAGGCTGGTTCTCTCTTGTTTGATGTGGTCAGAATTCCTTCTTGGTCACATGACCTCTAAGTCATTTTTTTGATGCTCATTTAAAAAACACAAACAGACTTGTTTGGGTTTTTCTTTTTCTTTTTTTCAAATTAACCTTGGAAGCTATGGGGTTGACTAGGGCAGGGTAGGAGTTAGTGCCTTACCTGTTGTGAGACTTAAATAGAAAAGCTCTGGGTAATGAGCGATGGAAAAAGAGAAAATTAATGTCTCACATCTATGTGTATATCTTAATCCTTGAAGTTCTTTACGGCATTAAGAATGTTGGGGTCAGCGAACATGATGGCCACTTAATACCTCTACTTCAAACCACAACACCCAAAAGGAGAGAGAGAGCAAAAGGGAATGCCCTGCCACAGAGACGGAAGTAGGGGGTGAGGGAGGGATGCTGAGACCATTGGTGTTGGAAAATGGGTACTGGTGGAGGGATGGATACTTGATCATTGTATGACTAAAATGCAAGCATGAAAGTTTGTAAGTCTGTAATAGTACCCCATGGTGATTCACTAATAATAATAATAAAAAAGAATATTGGGGTCGGAGTGGGGTGGGGGGCAGGTGAGTAGAGAAATAGTGTAACAGGCAGGTGTTTGTCTTGCACATGAAAGACCCAAGCACCCCATATGGTTCTCTGAGAACAGGCCCCAAAACCAAAAACCAAAAAAAAGAAAGGAATGTCTGGGTTTGGGAGGATGTGGTTCAGTAATAACAATAAGAACCAATGGTTTGTATGCATGAGTTCCTGAGTTCCTGAACGAACACACACACACACACACACACACACACATATTACACAAATTCTATCTATCTATATTAAATGTCCATTCAGGGGTCAGGGACATAACTCAAGTAGTAGAAGTAGTAGAGCATATGACTGACATGGGTGAGGCCATGAGTTTGATCTCTGATCCCTCGTGGTTCCCTGAGCACTAGTGAACATGGCCCTGATAGCCTCTTAGTATGTTTCCTTGGGCTCACTGGGCATCCCTTGGTAGCCTCTATTAGAAAAAAGAAGGTTGTCTGGATTAGTTGAGAACAAGGGAGGCAGGGACAATGACAGGCCTTTCTTAATAATTTAAAATCATTTTTTTAAACTACAAATGGTAAACACATTTATCATGAAAAAAGTGGTCCTAGTGTGTGTGTTCAATTGATACAACCCTTGTAATTAATGGGAAAATATTGGGATATTTTCTGAAAACATCAGAATTGAAACAAGCACATCCATTATAGATATTATTGCTTAACACTATTCAGAAAGTTTTAACTAGTGCAATAAGACACTTAGGCATATTGTTATGAGTGAAGAAGAGACCCTAAAAACTTCTGATGCCATTATAGACTTGGGAAAACAAAGAAATTGAGAGGGAAAAGACAGGAATAAGTAAGAGGTTTCAATCCTCTAAAAAAAAAATTCCAAAGTGGCCAAAACTAAAGTAACACACATTTATTTACTGATCTGTCAGAAATCTCGTGGTGAATCACAATGGCAGGGCCTGGAGCTCAAGGCTTGTCTACTAATTTTGTCATTGGCAAATTTGTCAAGACTACCAGATCTTTGGCATATATTTTTCTAAGTGGATAGTAGAGATTTTGAAAAAAGGAGAGAAGCCCAACAGTGGTTAGTCTCCTTAACCCTTAATGATAATTGCTAGATTCAGGGGAAGTTTTCTGTAAAAGGTAAGAATTGAGTTCTTGAGTCAGAAGTGGGTTTGAATACCAAGTGTAACACTTACCAGAGCTAGGATTTTAGGCAACCTACTCTGAGGTTTAGTTTCATCCTTAGTAAAATAGGAATGACACAAATGGAATGACACAAAATAATCTTGTGGGATTGTAAGGAGGTTGGTAGGTTAACCTATGAGCAGTGCTCAACAGAGCCAGTTTCTCTGTATTCTAGGTTTTTCCCAAGTTTGTTCTCACTGGGGAATTCCAGTGAATTTCTTAAAATATCATTTTTAGCAAGCCTTGGTATTCAGCACCAATAGATAGGAGACATTCAGCAGAATTGAGGAGCTATCCAGTGTGAGCGAGTGAAATCAGAGAGCTACCTCAAAGAGATGGAGCACAGGAATGAGGCCCCAAGTTTGATCCCTGGAACTACATACTCTCCCCTCCCCCCAAGTGGGAGCTACTGGCTGTAGCTCTGGTGATACCTGGCCTATGAGGTTAAGGACCACTGGGAAGCCCCTCATCCCTCAGAAAAAGATGAAACAGAACAAACTGACAGTTATAAAATACACCTGAATGAGGAATTTATTTATTGATTATATATATTTTGGTTTGGGAGCCACACCTGGCAGCACTCAGGGCTTACTCCTGGTTCTGCACTCAGAGATAACTTCTGGTGGGCTTGAGGGACCATATAAAGTTCCAGGGATCAAACCTGGGCTGGCCTCATGCAACGCAAGTGCCTTTCCCACTAGACAATCTCTCTGACCCATCCCCCAGAAAAATTTCCAAGGAGGGTTAGTTAACTCAATGATGGGAGCAAGTAGATGTGCCACCAGACACATTTGTCTGTTTCACTTATTACTCTACCTTCAGCATCTAAAAGTGTCTGTCCCATAAAAAGGCTTAATAACTATTATGGAATGAATAAACAGGTGAATGATTCTGTGACCTGGCTGGGCTGAGGCATTGCTGTACCATGCCACTTCAGATGATATTTTTGGGGAACACAGTTCCACTTACATTGCTGTTTTTTCTCTTCAGCAGATCTCAGTCTCAGGAGGAGGTTTGCCACCTGTCAGCACCTTGACGAATATCCACAGCCTGTCCCACCATAATCCCCAACAATCTCAAAACCTCATCATGACCCCCCTCTCTGGAGTCATGGCCATTGCACAAAGTAAGTTCTGTTCTTGGGCAAAAAAACTTGGCATAGGGGAGAGGAAGAATGGGCAGGGAGCCAAACTAATGATACAGAAATCAAGAAGATTCCTTCAAATACAGTTACGAGTTCTAGATTAGAATTCACTTGTTTGGGTTCCTTACCTTTACCAC
Source organism: Sorex araneus (assembly GCF_027595985.1). Taxonomy (NCBI): domain Eukaryota; kingdom Metazoa; phylum Chordata; class Mammalia; order Eulipotyphla; family Soricidae; genus Sorex; species Sorex araneus. The sequence continues at coordinate 201,520,604 of NC_073304.1, forward strand.
ATATTTGATTTGTGTAGCCTAAAACAGGAGAAGAGGATGGAATGGGATGGGACCATCTGGGTCACAACACACCAGCTATGCACATTCAGTTAAGTCACTGAACCTTCAAAAGGTTCAGTTTGCTCATCTGTGAAATGGGTGAGGAGATCAAATAACAACTGATATTGATATGCTTGTAGATCATTTAGGGTTGGTGTATACTTCACATGTATAAGACCTAGAATCTAATCCCTGGCACTGTGTGAACTCTCACCCTCACCCCAACCACCACTGGGTAGATCCCTAGTGGCCCCTACCATCATTGGCCTGTGCAGCGTCTTGCCATTGGGCCCAAGCACTGAACCACACAACCAGGCCAACTGCTGTGAGGAGTGGTACCCAGGTTCCCTGAGCACTGCTTGGGTGCCCCCATCACCATTAGTACATAGGAAAGCATGCTATAAGTCATGAGATCCTTGTAGCGTCCACTTTCATGGTGTTTATTCTTGTCCCTAGGTATGTGGTGGCTTCACTAGGGGATTGTGCTGGTGTCTGTATTAGTAAAGATAAGGCAGGATAAGGCACTGGGTTTGCTTCTAAACGGGAATTTTGTGTGGTTACCCAGTACCTCTTTGAACAGTGGGGGAAATGTACTGAGCAGGAACTCGGGGAGAAACTGTCACCACTTTTCTGAGTTTAGAATGTTCTAGGAGAAACAGGTTGTCACAGCCATGGCTGGAAACAGGGAAATGGATGTGTTCCTTCCAGCCCTAGAAGTCTCACAGGGCTACAGTGAGCTGCTCCCCCATACAGTTGGGCATTTCCAGGGTGCAGGAGGGACTGTAGCTGTGGCCACCTTGCTGAGGGGTTCCACATTGTCCCGTAGACAGTGGTTTTTTTTACAGAAAATCTGTAATGCTGAGGCCAAATCACTAATTCTCAGAACAGTCACTGGGACCCTGGGCAGTACTCCAGGGCACGTGGCTCCCCTTTCGGAACTATAGCCCTGAGGTCCTCCTGACTGCCCTTGGGCCTCCTGCACACAGTGACTGCTTCTTTGTTCATCCCTGCCCTCTTTCCTACACCCTCTGCCTCAGCTCCAGCCTGGAGCAGAAACTCTGCCCATTTGGAACTGAATACTGGATGGTCTTGGAGGGCAACTTGGGGAGACAAGCAAGGCGCCTCTAGGAGGCCCCCAAATGTAGCAGATGTGAGTCTGAGTGGCTCCGGCTCTGTCGTTGGCTGCTCAGAAATGGACACTCTCTGCACTTGTTTCTGCAGAGGGAAATGGGGACAGAAAAGCTTTAGGGGACTCATAGAAGACAAATATCATTCTAAACTCCTTTTGTCCCCACTGGACCCTCTCTAGGATTGTGGTACCCGTGGCACGGCCAGGTTTGGACAGAGAGTGAGGTCCAGTTCCTAGAACAGCCATGTTTGCCTTCTAGAAGAGCCGATGAAAAGGCCCTTGGGAGAAATATCCCAGCCCTCTTTTCCCTGCCACCTAATGATGCGTAGAACATCCCACTTACCTCTCTCTTCTCATGTTCAGCTGTGGGGGACACACAGCAGTGTATTTCCTGAGGAACTGTCTGAAGTAAAACCTCCTGTGGTGCAATTCCTCATACTTCTATTTTGTCCCCTCTCATTCCCCCCACCCACACTTCTCTATGTATCACACAACAACCCCTTACTGCAATACCAGTGTGTACTCCAGAAGGGTATGTGCATGGTGCATGTGTGGTATGTGTATGTGTGTGCGCGTGTGTGGTGCATGTGTGTGAGTCTGTATGGTGGGGGGGGTTGTGTGAATGTGTGGGAGGTGTGCCAGTGTGTTAGAGTGTGTGAGTAGGTGGTGTGTGTTTGTGGGTATCAGTGTGTGAGTGGGGTATGTGTGTGTGAGTCTGGGTGGCGTGTGAGTGTGCATGGTACGGGGGGTTGTGTGAATGTGTGGGAGGTGTGCCAGTGTGTTAGAGTGTGTGAGTATGTGGTGTGTGTTTGTGGGTATCAGTGTGTGAGTGGGGTATGTGTGTCTCAGTCTGGGTGGTGTGTGTGTGTGTGTGTGTGTGTGTGTGTGGTGTGGGAAGTTCGTGTGTGTATCAGAGGTGTGTCAGTGTTTGAGAGTGTGTGGGTGTGAGGTGTGTGTTTGTGGGTATCAGTGTGTAAGTGGTCTGTGTGTGTGTGTGTGTATGTGTTGTGAAGCATAGTAAGGCGCACCAGAACCTGTGCTGAGAGACAGTGTCCTGCCCCCTCTGGGTGTCAAGTGAAGGACTGGCTGCAGGACCCCCATCAGCTGACACCCTGTTGAGTCCGTGGGCCTGCCTCAGCCCTGTGAGGCCTGGAGAGAGTGTGGTGATGAATTACTGGGCAGTGCCAGCCCCTTGCTCTCCCCTCACCTGCTGGGCAGGATACCATGCTTCTTAAGCAGGAACCAGTGGTCACAAAACAGATGCAAAGGCCAAGAGTCACACTCCATGGGAGCTGTGATGACATCAGTGGCTCTCAATCCTGGAACTGAGGCACAACAGGATAACAGGCTGTGTTGAAAATAAGATTCCTGAGCCTCACCTCTAAAGGTTCTGACTCATGGAGGCCTGGGTGGGGCCTAGGAATGTATATTTCTTAAAGCACCCCCCAGATGAATCCAAAGCACAGGCCGGTTGCGGAACTATAGTGGCAAATGTCATCCACCCTAGACAAGCGCATGTGTGGTTCTGGACAGATTTCCTGAGGAGGACAGAGGCTCTGGGCTCCTGGGAAAGCCACAACCCCATGGGGCTTCCTCGGAGACAGAGACCTTAGGGAAGAGGTAGCAAGGAAGATGGGGGAACCTGGGAAATCCAACCCCCTGGGGAATGAGAATTAGGATTATTCTGAGGGCCATCAATGGTGAGAGGATTTATTCCCCTTGCACTGCTGCTGGGGCCAGAGGCCTCGTTTCCCAGATTTCAGACCTGGTCTCTGATGGAAGCTTGGAGTGGGCCATTGCTGAGGTCTCTGTACTTATTCATGCAGGATTTCCCACAAACGGGTTTCTGAAATGCCCCTCTTTCTCTGCACTCACCTCATAAAGAAAGCTTTCTTCTAGATTTTCTTCTTCAACCTAGGCTTTCCCTCACTTCCCAGAAATCGGGGAGCGGTGAAGGTCTCCCCTGATTCTGTCCTCACTCCCATCCCCTTGGCTCTTCCCCAGAGGCCTGGTAGGGAGCTCACAGAGGGTGGAACTGGGGGCCCCATCTTTGAAGCACCGGCCCCAGAAGTCTAGGGGGTCTCAGGATCCGTCACAGATCCCTCACAGACAGACCTGCAGGGGCTCTCCTGCCCTGGAGAGAAAGCTGGCCAGACCCAGCTGGCCCCTCCTACTCATCTCTCGGCCTCAAGTCCTGCACTGCCCAATAGTTTGGGACCCTTCAGAGATTGTTAGAGGATCTGGCTCTTCCCCTCTCTATTACCCCCAAGAGAACGGGGTGTCTGAGCCCTCCCCGGCTCTTTGCCTGACCACTACAGTCCCAGACTATGGAGGTGGTTTGGTTGGGTTTGGTCTCTGCACACTCCTGCCCTCTTCTGGGCTGACAGAGCTGGACACCAATTTCCATCACGGATGGGAACATTAAACCCTGAGGGCCCCAGGGCAAGGCAATCCGAGGCCAGCTTGGTCGGGAGCCGGCAGGCCTCTGCTGGAGTCTTGGCAATCACCAGAAAGCTAAGTCTAGGTGACAGAGACTCATGCCTCAAGCCATCTGTCTACCATCCGCCAGGGAATGACCACAGGTGACTTCATCGCCCCCCAGACTCAATTTCTTTTCTGTCAAGTGAGTCTGGAAAAATCGCTCCCCAGGAAGGCTGATCCCGGCGCACAGCAGGGGCTCCTGAGCCGCCGTGACCATCCGAGCCTGATCTTGCCCTCTCCTCGATCCTGCAGGTCTCAACACGTCACAGGCGCAGAGCGTCCCTGTCATCAACAGCGTGGCCGGCAGCCTGGCAGCCCTGCAGCCCGTGCAGTTCTCTCAGCAGCTGCACAGCCCGCACCAGCAGCCCCTCATGCAGCAGAGCCCCGGCAGCCACATGGCCCAGCCGCCCTTCATGGCCACGGTGACGCAGCTGCAGAACTCCCACAGTAAGGCGCGCCCTTCCCCGCCCCCACCCCGCCCCCCACGCTCCCCAACCCCACCCCCGCATCCCCACTTCCTCCGGAGTTTTGTAATCTGGTCACTCTTCCCCCCTGACCCGGCCCCCACCAGAACCCGCTCTCCCAAGGGACTCTGGGGCCACGCCGGGCCTTTCCCAGACTCTTCACGTCTGGTGAGATTCCCAGGGGAAGGTCTGAGGTGGCATGGGGAGGTTTGTGTGGGGAGGAAAGAGGCGGACAGGAAGCGGGACTAGTGTATGGGGCACCTGTCCCCATCTGGCCTGTGACGAGCTCACTAGTCAACCGCGTTTCCCTCCTGAGCCCCAACGGAGCCTGGGGCATATTATTTGCCCCTTCTTTTACCTGTCCTGAGATGGCAGGCTCTTTGAGAGTCTCAAGCCTTCCTATTCATACACTCCAAACATCCCTAACCCACACTCCTGAATACGGGAATAAAAATACACCTGGTGCCACCCTGAACTCTGAATTCCCTGTTCAGGATTCCGTATCCCTGTATCTCTGCCTTCCTGATTCTTCACACCAGGCCAGTCCACAGGCCATATTGCCCACAGCCCCTGGTCGTCGAGTTTGGGTAGAACTCATAGAAGGGTTTCCCTCTTTAGGCACAGTCCAGAAGGGGCGTCAGAAAGGTCTCTGGGATAGAGCGTTAGTCTCGGAGTCAGATAGATGAAGATTTCACCTTGGAAGACCGACCTCCTGTGTAGCCACTGGGAACCAACTCAGCTGCTGTACCTCAGTCTCTGTGTCCAGAAAGTGGAAATCAGCATGGAGAGGGGCCTTAGAAGAAAGATAAAAACAAGGCCAAGTGCAAGCACGTAGTTGTAGGAATGCCCGCGATTATTTAGTAAGGGATTGCTTCAGAGGAGGAGGCAGGAATGGGGAAGAGGATTTTCAGTTTCTCCCCTGGCTGCCCCAGGCAGAGCTGTGGATCAAAGGGAGAACAACCAAGTTCGGCCTTCTAACCCCCACTCCCCCCACCCCCAGGCCTGTGGAGCTGGTTTCTAAGCACCATCTCACATTCCAATCACATTTTCCTGGCATCTGAAAAATCTGCCACAGCCTGTAGCAACCTGGAACCACATGTGCCCTATTTCCCTTCCTCCTAAAGCCTGATGGGATGCCCCTTCTTGGCCCTTTACCCTTCCCTACACACCCTTCCTCTGGGGCCAGACCTCGGTGGGACTCTCAGAGGGTGGTGACCTGTCACCTGTGCTGGTGTGTGTGTGGAGGGGCAGGCAGGGGAGAAGCAGGCTCCCTGCCGGGAGGTAAGGGGGAGCAAAATCAGCAGGCAGGGACTGTCATCCCCACTCATTTCTGGCTAAAGAACACCAAGATGGAACCATTAGTCCTTCCCGCACAGCTAAGCCCCCACGTGCTCTCATTAGCCATCCTGGTGACTGGGAGCTTATGTGAATCATATAGATAATTCACATGAGTCAAAAGGTTTTAGATGTGAGGACTGAGGCTACAGTTCAGTGGTAAGGCTCATGCCTTATAGGCACAAGACATGGGCTCAATCCTTGGCACAGCAAAAACATGGTTCCTGACTATATGAATTACAACTACAAAGACACAAAACCGAGCCACACAATTCAGAGCTTTTAGTTGATTCTAGTGTCCCTTTGTTTAGCGTCAGTGTTTCTATGATGTTATACATCTGTGATGTCATGGCAGTGCTAACGAAGCAGCCCAGAATGATACAATTACCCCCGTGTGTGTTGGCAATGAGGAATCAGCCACCTGGTGCTCGAGACCTGGCAGAAATGGTTAGCATGTGCAGATCAGCTCCTTCATGTTTGCAGGCTACTTTTGTTTTGTTTTTGAAACTTAAAATCTCAAGCAGCATGGGGGCTGGAGCAATAGTACAGGGTAAAGCACTTGCCTTGCATGCAGATGACCTGGGTTCGATCCCCAGCACCCCATGTGATCCCCAAGCACAGCTAGGAGTGATCCCTGAGTGCAAAACCAGGAGAAACCCCTGAACATCCTTAGGTGTAGCCCCCAAACAAAGAACAAAAACAAAAACAAAAATCCTCAGCAGCATCACGTATGCCTAAATCTCACTTCTGATACTCAAAAGCATCTGACACTTTACTGAAAACCAGGGGGTAGGGGTCGGAGAGATAGTACAAAGGTAAAGCCTTTTGCCTTGCATACAGCTTCAGCTGAGACGAGAGTTGGATTCCTGTCACCATATACGGTACTTAAGCACCACCAGGTGTGGTCCCCGAACACAGAGCCAGTGGTGGCGCCCCTGAGTACTGGCAGTTGTTCTTCATCCACTGCCCACCCCTCCCCCCCACACACATAAACCCGAGGGAGGCAGAAATGTTCCCATCACAGAAGTGCTGTCCACCCTATGTAGTCGCTTCTGTAATTTTACAGAAGTATCATTCCCATTGTACAGGTGAGGAAAGCTAAAGTTAAGTACCTTGATTTCAACAAATGGCCATTTGAATTTCAAAAATAGTTACCAAACCATAGAGGGAAGGTGGTGGGGAAATGACAGTGGGATCAGAGGTGACTGAGGGATGGTGGTGGGGGAGGGGGCTCTTGGCACTTTGATGGGGGTGAGCAGTAACCTCAATACCATAAACTTAACCCTTTATGGTTCCTTTCAGGGAACCATTATTACCTGAATTATACACTTTTAAAGTCTTATAGCTAAAAACCAATAGTCACATAGCCATGCCTTCTCCCACATCTACCTGCCTTCCCAAACACTGCCACCGGCCCATTCTGTCCCCGGGGCCCCAGGGAAGCAGGCCGTGGGGGCTGCAGCTGTGCACGCACCTGTGTAACCTGACCTTGGTTTCGTCTCTGCTGTTTCCCCAGTGTACACACACAAGCAGGAGCCCCCCCAGTATTCCCACACCTCCCGGTTTCCCTCCGCGATGGTGGTCACAGATACCAGCAGCATCAGCACGCTCACCAACATGTCCTCCAGCAAACAGGTAAGGCCAGCCAGCCTCAAGCCTGCTCCTCCCAGGGCTCCCTGCTGTTTGTTAAAGGGATCCCCAGGTCATGGGCAAAGCCAGGCTGTCGGGTAAAGGGTCTTATGGACACCCCCAACCCAGCTTCCACGTGGGAAAGCCAAATGAGCCCTGAGAAGTGATTGGCCCCTGGAGCCTGGATATGCAGAGTCTTGAGTATGGAGGATAAGTGGGCCTGACCAACTGACCAGTGACCCATGGAAAAGGCCTTCCCAAGGAAGGTTCGGGAAGCCGGGCACTTAGGAGTTTCTCCCTATGCAGGAAGGATTCCTAAGCAGTTTCTACAACCCACAATGCGAGTGAGTAGTGGTTGAGGAGTCCGACGCTGGACCTGTCACCCACCCCCATCCTGGGTCTGTGACAGCCTGGAATGCCAGAGAGTGACCCCTCTGAGGGAACCCAGTAGTAGTCAGCTTAGTCCTTCCCGGGGCCTGCATTCACCCCATGTTGCCTGGAGATGCTTTGAGTCAAATCCTTGGGGAGCCTGATGGGTGGAGAGTAGAGTGGTCATCTCTCCTTTGCTGACTGATCCCCACCCCCAGTAAGGTGACACAGTGGGGACCTGGATCCCAGACTGTGACAGCCCTGCTGAGAGTTAGAAAACAGGACTGGGTGTCTGCACGTGGAGGGCCATTCCTGGGGACACAATAGGACCTTTCAGTCGCTGGGGTCCCTGCAGTGTGGGAACTGTTTGGCCCTCATTGATTACTAGATAAGCTGGAGACAACCTTGAACTTCACATCAGAAACGCACAATCCAGCTCAGTCTTGGGGAGGCCTCTCGTCCCTTTGCGCAGGGTAACTCGCACTTCCTCCGGCTCTCTCATGGGCTGGGGCTTCTCTGCTCTTCCCTTTCTCCCCACCACCCCCTGCAGTGGCAGAGCAGGTGACCTCTGCTCTGTGACCTTGACTCCCCCACCCCACCCCATCTTCCTTTCCTCATCTTTAAACTGGAGAGCTAGACTCATTCTCAGGATTTGACGAGGTCAGGTTGCTTCAGTCCCTGGTCCGACTCGGGCTCGGACAGGTCCCACCGACCCAGCAGCTCGGCTCTGGAGATGAAGAGAGTAAGGGAGACGTGTGTGAGACCGGCATTGCCACTCTTCTCTCACCCAATGGAAGATGAAAGGCCCCCTCCAGCCCCCCGCTGCCCTGCCCTCCGACTCCCCATGCGAGTTCCCACTCTTTGTAGTGAGCAGAGAAAACATTTCTCTGGGCTCACAAATCTCCATCGGGGGCAGCCAGGCGCAGCAGCCCTCCTTGGGAATACCTTCCCCTTTGAAAGGTTTATCAATCCATCTGCCGCTTGGTCAGCCCGAGACAAGGCTGTGATTAATTATTCCTGTCTTTCCCAAGCGGACTTTGATGCTTGCTTGTTGAAACAAGTCCTTCAAATGCAGGAAATAGTCTCTTAATAAAAAATACTTTAAGATGCTCTTCGAGACACTGCCCCGGCCTCCAGATGGCTTCTCCCCTCCACTGGTCCCTGTGGTCAGCTGACCTGGAAGCTGCAGGAGCGACTCTCAAATGGCTTCGACGTTGCCTCCACGTCCCAGATGCTGAGTGCCTGAAGGATGAGGGGGATGGTTATACTCAGTGGGGACAAAGCCCTGCATTAGCACTTTCTATTTTATTCTGCTCACTTTCTTTTCATCAAAACCTCCTACACAGTACAAAGACATGAACTGAGGCTCATAGATGGAGAGTGATGGGCCCAAGGTCACCTAGATGATACATTTTAGAGCTAAACCTCCAGACTGGTTCAAACTGGAGACTCCTCTGATATCCATTTTGAAGATACCCATGTCAGGGCCAGGGATAAGAGCTTCAGTGATAGGTATGTGCTAAGTCTTGAGTTCTTTCCCCGACATTGTGCCCCCCCCAGCACCCTCAGGGGTGCCTCTTGGACACTGGGGCAACATTGGATGTTGTCCCATAGAAAAACAAAATACCCATGGCAATTGCTGCTCTTATGGTCTTCAATAGTCAAGAATAAGAGTTAACAATTTAATGGACCAGATCGATAGTACTAGGGATAAGGTGTCTTACATATGGCCAACCCCAGTTCAGTTCCCAGCACAGCTTGTGTTCCCTGGAGCACCTCCAGGAGTGACTCTTAGAGCACTACTGGGCACTACTGAGGTCTGCATCACAATCTTGGGTACTCATATTGAACCACAACCTAACTGACAAAGAGCCTCCGAGCACTGCTTGGAAGACCCCTCTCAAAGACCCTCCCTCACCAAAAAAAAAAAAAAGAAAGAAAGAAAATATTTAAAATGAAGCCCCCACATTGTTTTATCTGCAAAATATTGGAACACATAGAGAATCACTGCAGCTGCAGCATTTCCTGAAGAGCCCTTGAGGAGGGCAGAAAGGGTGATCATGAGCAGAGGTGCCACATAAGCCCTGTTTCTCAAGTCAACGATCTTAGTGAGTGTCACTCACTAGGCAATTGTGCTTTGTCTTGGTTTTACTCTTTTTTGGGAGCCAGAGAGATACTACAGTGGGTACCGTGCTTGGCTTGCATACATCCAACCTAATTCAATCCCTGATACCCTATGTGGTTCCCCAAGCCCACTGGAAGTGATTCCTGAGCATGGAGCCAGGAGTAAGCCCTGAACACAGCCAGGTGAGGCCTCAAAACCAAAACCAAACAAAATAAAGTGTTCTTTTACAAACAAAACTAGCAAGACCATCAACTGAGGATCAGGGAGCTCAGGTGTCAAGGAGAATCCCTATGCTAGATATGAATAAAGAGTTCAGCACCAAAAAACTATTTTTTTTACAATTATTAGTTTTTAATTAAATCATCATGAGATACGCAGTTACAAACTTGTTCATGATTGAATTTTAGTCATTTAATGTTTCAACACCCACCTCTCCTCCTCCTTCTCTCTTCCTCTCTCTTCCCCCTCTCTCTCTCTTGCTCTGTCTCTCTCTTGCTCTGTCTCTCTCTTTCTCTGTCTCTCCTACCAAACATTTTTGTAGGACACACTGGTGGCGCTCAGGTCTTACTCCTGGCTCTACACTCAGGGATCACTCCTTGTGGGCTTGAGAGACCATATGAGATGCTAGGGATCAAACCCTGGGGTGGTGGGGCCAGAGCAATAATATAGCAGGTAGGCACTTGCCTTGCACGCAGCCAACCCAGGTTTGAGCTTTGGCATCCCATATGGTCCTCCAAGCACCTCCAGGAGTAATTCTTGAGTGCAGAGCCAGGAGTAACACCTGAGCATTGCTTGGTGTGACTCAAAAAGAAAGAAAAAAAGAACCTGGGTTGGACACATGCATGGCAAACACCCTACCCCTGTCAGCCAGCCCCAGGGCTACACACTCTTCTCTGCTGATGGTGGCAATGAACAGGCCATGGGGCCCACCCATGTCAGTGTCACCTTTCCAGGACAACCTCCTGGCCAAGAAAATGCCTTCAAGAAGCCAGATCTGAGTTCATCTGAGTTCCCTCACTTTGGGGCTGTGAATTCACTAAGACTCTGTTGCTTTATCTGTATGTGGGGGCTTAGGGGTCAGCACTTTCACCTCACAGACTGGTCCTGCAGCCTAAAGAGTCAGGCCATTATTGTCAGGTAAGTGACATTGTCAGAAAATAGTCACCATCTCCCTCTTCCCGCTCCTTAACACATCTTTTCCATCCACTTCTTCCATTCTTGACTCATTGTTCGACCTCCATGTGGTCACAGGAGGTTGACAATCCAATTTTCTAGGAGCAGAATGAAAGTGTTCCCTCTCTCTGCAGCCTGGCTCTGGATCCCCTCCTCACCCTTCTCCTACAGGCACATGCACATTACTTCACCTATTGCTTGGGGAAGTGGAAAAGCAAGTAGCTTGGGGACCTTTCAAAGTACCCATATTCTTTGTGCTTAACCTGGCAGACAGTTGATGTTGAACTCATGCAGAGTCATTCATTTATTCAGAGCTTGGATGACTTTAGTGCTTCCCAGAGAGCTGGCAGTGCTAAGGGAGGATGGTTTTCCATCTCACCTTTCCCAGTGAACCCTCCCATTCATCCTTCAAAAATGATATTTTTATGTCTGGTTTTTAGGGCCAAAAATTGAGGTTCCCAGGTGGGACAGGGAGTGGCCAAGTTTTTGTAGATAATAAATCTGGAGCTAAACTTCCAGGCTTGATCTTCTCATTACAAATGCTTGAAACAACTCTCACTTTCCAATAGCCTTTCTTTTTTTGTTTTGTTTTTGTTTTTAAACTTGTTTTTTTATTTTATTTTTCAAAAAGTTGTCCACAATGATTGATTGCATTCAATATTTCAGCACCAATTCCACCACCATTACACCTTCCCACCACCATTATTTCGAAGTTTCCCACCACCACTCAAGCCTGCACCACAGGCAGATGCTAGATAATTTATTTTGTATTGCTTGTTATGAATAACATGAGTTGTTGTGCGGCTGCCTTTGCGGCTGCATGCTCCTGGAATTCTAAAATTTTAAGTAACTGGGGTCCAGAGACATCTTTGCAGCAAGCCAGTTGGTTCTGAGATTCATTTGTGAGTCTCTGGATCATGGCCGTTAATGTGCTTAAATGGCACCCAGAGGCAGTTTGTGGGCATGATAGCCAGGACCCCGAAGGGGTGGGGAGATGAAAAGGAGAGACCATCCCTGATCCCTTGAGGCCTGGAGTTTTCAGTCATTGCTCCCGGGTACCTGGGTTTTTCACTGGGTTCTGGAGATTTGCGGCTGCTGGGATTCATATGGGGCAGGTGTAGGGACGACGCCCAGTAGCCATTCTTAAGCTCTCCTACTAATGACCCGAGGTTATACAAATATAAGACTAATGCCAGCATCTGAATTTGATCCCAGTCTTTCCAGTTGTGGATCAGGTTTCAGGAACCTCTCGCTGAGACTTTCTTGCCAGAACTTTCTCCAGTTGCTACTATCTGTCCTGTCCAGAGCTTCTGCTCTGCAACCCCCTTCTTTACCCTAGGGTCTGATGAGTTAGGTTACTCTCTGAATGGGTATGTGCCCAAGCTTCTGCAAAACAATGCCCCAGGGGTCTGGAGACAAGACCGCAACAAGTACTGACCTCAGAACAAGTGTGGGCAGGCTGTGAGCCAACTCCTGTTTCCACAACCCTCAGCCCAATGCTTTGCTTCCTTGTTTATGGAGAGGTCAGAAGAAGGCCTCAGAGCAGTGCCTGGTCTGGGGTGCCTCGCTGTTAATCTCCAGCCACTTGCAGTGCTGAGCAGCAGGTCCTGATAAGCAAGAGCACCTGGGAGTGAGACGACTCAGGCTTTCTCCTGTGTGACCTCGGTGACAGGTCTTAGCCGGGCCACGCTTCCATTTCTTCACTCATGGTAAAATAACGATGATTCTTCTTTTCTGGCAGCCTAGGAAAGACAAGCTGCAGTGAGAATCCTAGGATACTTAGCTCAGTGTTTGGTTCAAAGGAAACATCCAGTCCCTGGCTGCTGGGTTAAACTTGACCTCCCCGCTTGACAACCCCAAGATACTCGAGCAAAAGACGTTTTAAGAGACAGAGGGTATTTAAATCCCTTGGTGCCACTCAGGAGATGGAAAAGAGTGATTTTCTGTTGGTCCCTGGACCATTTCTTCATTTCCTTAGCATCTCTCTAGGCCTCAGTTCCTCCTCTGTAAAACTGAATTATAATTACTCCTTTTAATTAATGGAACTATAACCTCCCGCAAGTTAATAACAATAGAAGAGAATTACTATATTCCCTCTCAACTCCAGCTGACTCTATCGTCACACTCCACTAAAACCACCCTAGTTAGGCTCACTAATACTTCCATACCTGCTTTTCAATCTCTCTCTCTCTCTCTCTCTCTCTCTCTCTCTCTCTCTCTCTCTCTCTCTCTCTCTCTCTCTCAATCTTGCTCTTTTTCTCTCTCTTCCTCCCCCACTCCAGGGTTTGAGGTATACCTGGTTGTGTTCAGGGGCTATTCCTGGCTCTTTGTTCAGGATACATCCATGGTAGTGCTCTGGGAACAGTATTATTACAAGGAATAGAACCAGGGGCGGTTGTGTGCAGTAAGCACCTTATCTCCTATCTTATCTCTCGGGTCCACTTTTCAGTCTCTGTCTCTGACACAGTCTGGCATTTCCATCTTTTTCCTTTTGGCTATTAGGACATCACCCATCCTCAGTTCTCCCCTCCCAGGGTTCTGGCCTCTCCTCATTTGCCCAACATGCAGTTCATCGTCCTCACATCTATTGCTGGAGGGATCCGGAGTTTTACTCTTTGGCTTCTTCTCTTGCATGCTCATCTCACAGAATCTCCTCCAATGCACTGGCTTTGGATCAAGTATTCTGATGGTGCCTGTCCTCTGTCCCCTTTAAAGGGATTCACAAATCCAGTGCATCTTTGGCATATATCCTATACAGGCCTCGTGTGTCTGATAAACCTCTCAAATTGAATATGCCCAACATAGAACCTCACCCCACCTTATCCCCCAACCCAGATTGCTTCTTCCTTGAGTTTCTCCACTTCCAAAACAATGGTAGAAGTTCAGGTGAGGTACCTGCAAGTACTCTGGATTTTTTCTATTTCCAGCCCATCTACAAATGCTGATGGGGTCTTTATTTTTTTTTCTCTTTGGGTCATACCCGGAGATGCACAGGCTCATACATTCAGTAATTACTCCTGGAGGTGCTCAGGGAACCATATGGGATGCTGGGAATCGAACCGGGGTCAGCTGCATGCAAGACAAACACCCTACCCACTGTGCTATTGCTCCAGCCCCAATAGGGAGTCTTCTACATGCACCCCAAACCTGGGGACCTCTCACCACCACATCCTTCTAGTCCTTCTGTGTCTCTTTTATCACTGGCACTGCCCCAAACTCCCCAGTCCCTCCTCCACTCTTGTTTCCATGCAGCTGCCAGAATAATCTCTTTAAAAATGACGTCGATCATTTACCCAGCCATGCCCTGGTCAAAACTCTCCAACAAATTCTCATGGCAGCCCAACTGGCATAGAGACGTCGAGGGCTCTATGTGGTCAGACTTCTGCTCAGCCTCCTTCCTCTCCTCCCTCTGTCTCTCATCCTGAGTCAGCCCAGAGCTGAAGTAATCCTGCTTGTGACCTTTTTGGAACATTTGCAGTCTCAGAAGCTGGGAGCCTCCTTGAATGCTCTTCTTCATTTGTTTGCTCCTCCATTCCATTCAGCCCACACTCACCTCACTGGGAAGGCTTGCGAGTGTCACCTCCTGATCCTTTCCCTCAAGTCATTCCCCATTTCTAAGTCCCTAACTTCTTGCTGTGCAGACATTTCTAGAGCAGGGCTTTTTTTTTTTTTTTTTTTTGGCTTTTTGGGTCACATCCGGTGATGCTCAGGGCCAAATCCTGGCTCTGCAGTCAGGAATCACTCCTGGCGGTGCTTGGGGGACCATATGGGATGCTGGGAATCGAACCTGGGTTGGCCGAGTGCAAGGGAAACACCCTACCCGCTGTACTATTGCTCCAGCCCCGAGCAGGGCTTTTTTTTTTTTTTTTTAACGCTGCACTCACACCCTCTTTTGGCCCAGGAATTTTTGCTTTTTATTTGAAGCACTACGATTTACAATACTGCCAATGGCAGGAATTTGTGCATACAGTGTTCCAACCCTCCACCAGTGTGTCTGCTTCCCTCCACCGTTGTCCCCATGTCCCCGCCTCCCTCCATCCCCAATCCTCACTTCCCCCTCCCCTGCCCCCCTGCTGTATTATGCTCAGTTCTGTAGACCAACTCTCATGTTTGTCCTAGAAATCTTTATGTGACCCAGAGTCTATAGGTATACTCATCAAACTCTGACTGGTAATACAACCTAAATTTATTTCAGAACAATTTTTTTTAAGTTAGATGACCCCATATAGGTCTGTGTCCCACAGTGTCAGATGCCCTTGTTCTTGATCTCTTTCTGACTATGGCTCTTTCCCTGCCCTTTCAGTGGGTCCCCCAGTCTCCTGCCATGGCCTCCATTTATGCAGTTTTCACCTGGGGTTCCCTTAGAATATCATGGGGGCCCACAGTGGGGTTGTATGGCCAACTGAGACTGAAAAACACTGATCTAGAGGGCTCATCCATCTCCACCTACAAGTGTATGTTTGCACCTATGCACGATGTGTGTGCCTGTCTGTCCTTATTGCTCAGAACGTTTGCTGGATTGTAAATTCTCTGAGGATGTGCACAAGGTCTACTCAGCAAACACTGGCAATAAAACTTAAAGATGTTGTTGACAGCTGCATTCCCAGCACCTAGAAAGGGGTGCAGCATATAGAACCACTCAAGAATGCGCTGAATGAACCAACTACAAACCTCCAAGGGCTGGGGTCAGAATCTTACTGAGGGCTTTACTGAGCCTGCACTCTGGGCACACTAGACCCCCGAGAAGTGTTAACTGCTCAGCAGCCTTAGGTCACAAATCCTCTTAAGAGGAGGATGTCCTGAACCTCCACAGACAGCACCCCCTTTCAGACCAGGGGCTCCTTGGCAGCCAGAGCCCTCTGGGGAAGGGCCTCAGGCACTCAGGACCCACAGCACCCTCCTTATCAGATGTTTGTGTTTAGACTCTGAAGGGGGCAAATAGCTCTAGTTCCTTGGACAACATTTAGGGCTCTGCCACCATTTTATTATGTGAGCAAACATGTGATAGCCGGGAAGCCCCGTCCTAATGACAGGTCGTAGAATCTTGCTGGCGTCTCCTTATCGGCCCTCCTTGTTTGCTCTCCTATTGAAACTTGCAAGGTCACAAGCCGTTTTCTCTCTCCTCCTCCTGAAATCTGAAATTTGTGGGGAGGTAGGGTAGGGGGGAAGGCTGATAGTGGGAAGCAAAAAAGCTTGTGAGAGGGGGTTGAGAGTGAGTGTGAGGGAGGAAGAGGAGGCACAGGGTATCAGAGGCTCCCAGTCAGGGTCGCAAGAATGCTAAAGGGTTAGACCCTGCATTCTCATACAAAGCACAGTCCAGTCCAACTGGGAAGACTAGTGGAGAGCAATCTAGCATGGGGTCTCTGCCGAGCACAGGACTGCAAAGAGTAGCCCCAAGCATTGTGGGGACTTCAGTCCCTTGAGTGACTCCATGGCCTCTGTTGTGCTTCAGCTGAGGATAGGAGGCACAGAGACAGGCTTGCCACTCTGAGTTTAAAGCAAGTAGGAGTCTCCTGACCTCAGAGTACCAGAGAAAGGACACAGGCAGGGAGGGAGCCAGGCATTGCCAGGTCTGAGACCTTGGCCAGTTCACTGGCTCACCTGGAACCTTACTTTGCCAATCTGTAAGACGAACAGAATGACAACCTCATCTGGGGTTATGGCTGGGAGCATAAGAGGCAGAGTCAAGAGAATTTAGTTGCAAAGCTAAAAGATAGATCATTCTTACAATAAAGTGAAAGGGAAGGAGGAAATAGGACTCCAAAAGAAACAGCCCAAGATGCAGGATGGCTCAAAGGACTGCCTTGCATGTAGAGGGCCCAAATCTCATACCTGGTACCACATGGTTATCCCAGCACCGCTAGGCCTGAACAGCAATAAAACTTGAAGATCTTGTAGACAGTCTGCAGGCCCAGCAGGGAGGAAATCCTGGGGGTACTCAGCTGCCTAGCTGGGCCTTCAGACTGTCCCCAGCTAAAGTGACTCCTTCAAATACAAAAGAAATGGAATGATGTTCCATGACAGCTGAAATGAATGGGGTTTCCACAGGGGAAGGCTGCCTGGGGTGGGTGGGGTATGGACTTTGCAGGGGCTCTCCTTCTCTTCTGGGGACCCCAGCGACTGGCATCATAGGCCTTTGACCCTTGGAGCCTTTCTCAGGTCCTGAGTTTCTTGGCCTAAGAGTAAGAAACTGTATGAAACTCTCTGCCATTTTTCATTCTTCTTTTTCATTGAGTGAGTGGCAATTTTCTGACATCTAGAAACCTTTTGGCTCAAAGTAGATCAGCAACATTACATAACCTTATGTGTGATTGATTATGTGTGCAGATTCCGGGCTCATCCTCGGCCTCTGAATGAGTATCTACTTGCTTACCAGATCTCTGGTACTTGTCATAGAAATTCAAAGATTGATGGTCTAGCTCCCAGCTAACAGGAAGCAATTCCATATGAAGTTGTGTCACAGAATGTAGGGGTTGCAGAAGAATGGGCAACTGTGAAAGGTTTCTGAGCAAGCATCAATCAAAAATTAGTTCAAAATTAACCATATAATAAATTCAAGACTTTTCTAGCAGCATTTGTCTACGTTGCATTTCTCAGGTTTAAAAAAATGGGGGGAAAAGAAAAAAAATAAAATAAAAATTAACTCTTTTTATTGATTAGATTTTAAAAAAACGGGGGAGGGGGCAGGGGGGGTCTCAAGTGGGAAAGTTTAAGAAGTCTAGAGTCTGGGAACCTTATTCTGAGAGGACTCAGGATAAGGCAGGACCTTCCCACCAGCCACCAGTGCAACCTCATTTTGTTCATCCATCGGTGCAACCTCATTTTGCTTATCCTAGCTCCACTCTCACTGGCCAACGAGCCCAAATTCAGGATAAAGATCATGGTTGGGGCCCTAAGTGTTGCAGTTTATTTTTCTGAAGTGACTGGAAAAAGGCAGAATCCAGGTTTTCTTAGAGAGTGGTTCAGGCCCAACAATGCAGAACCAGGCCTGCAGGAGGGCCCTGCCTTCTCCCCTCTGCCCCCGGCTCTTTGCTGCTTGAACTGGGGCTCAGCTCCCCTGGCAAAGCCACGCCACTGATCCACGCTGCTCAGCCTGGTGCACCCCCCTGAGTTGTCTCTACCCCTCTCTCTGCAGTGTCCTCTCCAAGCCTGGTGATATCCACATACCACTGACTCTGTGTCCGGCAACCAGAAGCCTGTTTTCCACACCATCATCCTCTGGGCAGTGACCACAGAAAAGCTTGGTGACGCAACGAGTGTCAGCCAGAGTCCCTGCTTCCCGGACATCCTGCCGGCACCGCAGACAATCCGCTCCCGGGAGCCACTGCCTGAAGCCCAGCTTCCCTTCTATACAGTATTGTCACAATGCCTCTCCCAAGATGACATGCTCTCCCACCTGTCCTCCATGTGGAAGACTGGAAACCACGGAAGAGGGAGAGAGAAAAACCGTAGTGTCGACACGATGCTCTTTCTTTGAACAAACTGATGTGAAAACTTGAATCTGTTACTGAGTTCACGAGGAGAGGAGGACGCATGTGCCTTGAACTGAGCCAGATACACTGTAAATATCAGCAGCTCCCTCCCCGAGCCCTTCCCTAATGATTCTGAGATTTCTTTTAAAGAAGTAAATTTGTCCAATGGGTGTAAACTATAAACTACTGTAATTAAGTGCAATTTCCCTTCCACCTCCTCTCCCCTTGGCCCTGTATATAATACCAAAGTGCCTGTTTTCTTGGTAAAGGCCAGAGTGGAATTTTCAATGTGATTTGTCCCCTTCTCTCCGTGGGGAAATATCCCAAGTCACCAGAGAATTCCCTGCCCCCCCCCCTTAGGCCTTGACATGCCCAGGGACTATATATTTTGGACTGACTTCCCACTAATGCCAGCCTCCTGATGCTAAGACATGCCTCTGGAGCCCTAGAAGAGCTGAATTATTGTGTCAGAACAATGTCTTAGTTGCTGTAGTGGGGCAAGGGATTCAGCGAGTGTACCCTTAAGAAACCCCTAGTCAGGAAAAGTGACTGTTGAATAGCACAAGAAACAAAGTTGCCCTTTTAGAAAGTCTCCCATTAAAGCAATTTATTTTCTCACTGCCCAGAGTCTCCTAGGTCTGTCTCTGACACTTGCCCCCCTCCAATCCAAGAACACTTGGCCTCCCACAGGTCCACCTATTCCCTCGGACCTGTGGCCACCTCGTCCCATGTCTTTGTGCTGGTCTTGCCACTACAGTGGGAAGTATCTATTCTCCCAGATGCACTCCACACCTTCCTCCGAGGGCATCTGGTCAGAACAGGAGCAAACACCTTCTCCTTCCCTGCCACGCACCAGGACTGAGGTTTTAGAACCAGCTCTTGGTGCCTGCATAGATCAGAAGCAGGAAGAATGGGAACCCTGGAAGTCATTTTTTCCAACCTCATTCTAAGCCTTAATTTTATCTTTTTCTCCCACCGTCTCCCTCTTCATTAGGTTGTAGAGTCACTAGAACTGTAGGCTATCTGATAATGGTTGCTCCACTGTATTTTGTTTGGATACAGGTGTGAATACAAGTAAAGTCAAAACCAAAGATCTAGACACTCCTGACAGGGTCTTTGCCACAAACAGTCCCATATGACTGCAGGAAAGAGGCTGGACCTGCCCTCATCATCGTCTCATTTTTTAAAAACTAGTACAGTGAGTAGAGCTCTTGCCTGGTGTGTGCCCAACCCAGGTTCAATCCCCTGCACCCCATATAGTCCCTGATCATAACTAAGAGTGATCCCTGAGTACCAAGCAAGAAGTAAGCCCTGAACACTGCTGAGTGTAGTTCCCAAACTAAAAATACATACACGTAGTATTATATTCACTTCAAGTTCACACTTTGAACTTGATATTTGATATTTGTGAATACAACAATACAATCACAATGTCACAATAAGTTCACTTTCATCCCCATACGTAGTTGTAGTTTTGTTCTATCTTGATGAAAGTTTTTAAGGTCTTCTCTCCTCAAAAGTTTCAACTATCTAGCATAGTATTATTAACTAAAGTTGTAACATGCACACCCCCAGGACTTAGTCATGTCCTAGATGAGTTGATTCTTTTTTTAATTTAATTTAATGTATTTAATGTATCACTGTGAGGTAGTTACACTCTTACAAACTTTCGTGTTTGCGTTTCTGTCATACAATGATCGAGTACCCATCCCTCCACCAGTGCCCATTCTCCACCACCAATGATCCCAGTATCCCTCCCACCACCCCCACCCCATCCCCCACTCTCCCAACCCCACCTCTGTGGCAGGTGCATTCCCTTTTGCGCGCTCTCTCTCTCTCCCCTTTTGAGTGTTGTGGCTTGGAGAGGAGTTGATTCTTTAAGCCCTTTTCTTCCATTCCATTCACCTCCTGCTCTCTTCCCTTTTGTGCAACATAGATCTGTCAGAATGTGAGGTTTTGTTTCTAAACAAGTGTGAGCAGAGGACCAGGCGCCCAAGTAGCAAGTGCTTCAAAACCCTCGTGTTGCAGAAAATGTGCTTCTCAATGAGGGGGAAGTTTCCTGAGTGCCTGCCATGTTCCCTAGGTAATGGTGGATGGGCATGGAAATGTTTACCTTCTTCTTGGGTTCCTCCTGGACAATGTCATCTAGGCTGAAGTAGTCAAGAGAAAATGCTGAGTGGGCTTGAGAAAGTCTGGGACCAAAGCCGCTCACTGTGTGTTGGGAGAGGCCGAAATCCCCTCTTGCTGGTGAGATGTTTTATTGCTCAGCCCCTGAGAGTTATAGGAAGGGCCTATAGGCCTCAACCCTAGCTTAAACAGGAAGCCTATATGTGGACCCGGTTTTTCCTCTGGAACAGCAAGTACCTGCATTTGATTTTTCGATCTTACAACACGATTATTATTATAACAGAGGTGGGGTGGGGAAGCACTGATGGGTGGAGAAGAGAAGTCTCCAGGGACATTTCCTACCCAAGCCCCCTGTTGTGAACTGAGGCCTGTGGATGGTGGCTCTGGGAGAGCTCCCTCAAAGGGTGACATCTTTTTCTTCCTTCCTCCCTCCCTCCCTCCCTCCCTCCCTCCCTCCCTCCCTCCCTCCCTCCCTCCCTCCCTCCCTCCCTCCCTCCCTCCCTCCCTCCCTCCCTCCCTTCCTTCCTTCCTTCCTTCCTTCCTTCCTTCCTTCCTTCCTTCTTTCTTTCTCTCTTCTTTCTTTCCTTCTTTCTCTTTCTTTCTTTCTTCCTTCCTTTCTTTATTTCTTTCTTCCTTCCTTCCTTCCTTCCTTTCTTTCTTTCTTTCTTCCTTTCTTTCTTTCTTTCTTTCTTTCTTTCTTCCCTCCCTCCCTCCCTTCCTTCCTTCCTTCCTTCCTTCCTTCCTTCCTTCCTTCCTTCCTTCCTTCTTTCTTTCTCTCTTCTTTCTCTCCTTCTTTCTCTTTCTTTCTTTCTTCCCTCCTTCCTTCCTTCCTTCCTTTTCTTTCTTTTCTTTCTTTCTTTCTTTCTTTCTTTCTTTCTTTCTTTCTTTCTTTCTTTCTTTCTTTCTTTCTTTCTTTCTTTCTCTCTCTTTCTTTCCTTTCTTTCTTTCTTTCTTTCTTTCTTTCTTTCTTTCTTTCTTTCTTTCTTTCTTTCTTTCTTTCTTTCTCTTTCTTTCTCTCTCTTTCCTTTCTTTCTTCTTTCTTTCTTTCTTTCTTTCTTTCTTTCTTTCTTTCTTTCTTTCTTTCTTTCTTTCTTTCTTTCTTTCTTTCTCTCTCTCTCTCTCTTTCTTTCTTTCTTTCCTCCCTCCCTCCCTCCCTCCCTCCTCCCTCCCTCCCTCCCTCCCTCCCTCCCTCCTCCTCCCTCCCTTCCTTCCTTCCTTCCTTCCTTCCTTCCTTCCTTCCTTCCTTCCTTCCTTCCTTCCTTCCTTCCTTCCTTCCTTCCTTCTTCCCTTCACTTTATTTTTTTGTGGGGGAAGCCTCCCAAGCCCTACTCAGGGACCACTCCTAGCAGGCCTAATTAACAAGGCTGAACAGCTCAATGCAAGGACTTAAGGCTATAGAGCTCCTCAGGCCCATCAGCAGTGCTAGGGAGACCATGTGGTGCCAGGGTTCAGACTTGGTCCCATGGTATGCAAAACATACACCCATGACTATTGAGCTCTCTCCCCAATACAAGCACTTCCTTTCTAAACCAAACAGGACCCTACCTCCACTGGCTGCAAGAACAAAGAGCCCACTGTGTTCGAGTTTGGGTGGAAAATAAATTCAAAGATCTATTTGCAACTAATACTTTCCACACCTCTGGACCACGATTAACAAAGACTTCTCCTTGTACTCTGAGTCCAGGCTAAGAGAGGTGCCATTTTTACCATGATCTGCTGAGATCTTCTAGGGTGAGCTCTGGGCGAAGCTCCGAGGATCAGAAATAAAATATCCCCCAACCCCCAAGCATACAGGTAACTGGAGTGTTAGCTGTTGCATTCAGATGGATAAGAATACAATGCACAGTGAGGGGGAATCAGAGATCTTGGCCCACAGCCAGGGGCCAAGTCTCTGATATCCCCTTTAGAACCAGAATGCCCTGATTAGAATCTCCAACCCCACCCCCTAGTCCTGTCATTGTCCTACAGAAAATCGGATGATAATAAAAAAAAAAAGTCCCTGCTATGTCAGATAGTTTAGGGAATTGATCAATGAGCCAATCCTCTATGTGAAGGGGTTAGGAGTGTGGCACATGGGGAGGGCTGTGTGGTCTCTGCTCTCAGTCAGGGGTTCCTGTGCCTACAGTCTTCTGGGCTTTGTAACTATTTTCAGGCAACAATCACGACTTTGATGCTTGATGGAGAAAATTGTAGTGGTCGGATCATTGATTGGGTTTATTTCTGTGGTGTTCTGTACTGGAACCAGTGAGCCAAGAGAGAGGGAGGGAATTGAGGGAGAGTTGACAAAGGGGTGCTAAAGGCTTGACCACAGAGAGTCTGAGGAAAAGAAGAGAATAAACGGGGGTGAAGTGGTGATGTGGGTGAAGGCGACAGAGAGCCAGGAGGCATGATGCATCTGAAGGTAGGTGGGAAGAGCTCAGGGAGCACAGAGCAGTGGGGTCCACCGGAAGCAGAAGTCTCCTCCCAAGGAGATACCAGGGCCGATGTAGGAATTCATGTGCTCTCAAAACATGAGCTTGCCATGAGTGGATCCAACATGTCTTCAAACTCCCAACATATCCCAGTCCTTTCAAACAAAATAGTTCAGTGACACCATACAGACACAAGCTGACCAAATGCCACCCCAACTCTGCTCTCGCAGGGTCATCCCTGGGACTGAGTGAATACTGGATTGTCACACAAGGTCTACAAGATGTCTGCGTTCTATCCCTCAGTCTTTGGGGCGTACAGGGCTCTATACCATCCTGCATGTCCATTTCTTTCCCAGGTGTATGTATCATGGTACTTGCAAGTAGAGGAAAGGCCTTGTCAGGAAAAAGGCACAGAGCAGGTGAAAGGGGGCAACATCAAAAGCAGGAGACCATATCTGTCCATGGTTCAAAAGCACACAATACCAGCTGCTGCCCCAGTTACCCCCGGCTCCACTGCCTCCACAAACACAGGCTGTAACTGGGCTGCAAGCTTGAATCTTTCCTGTGCTTTATCCCAATAAACCAATCAGCCTTGAGTTCCTCCAAAAAAAGAAAGGAGGGGTAATAAGAAAAAGGTGTTTTTTTTAATTAATTTGTTTTTTAATTAGTGAGTCACAGTGAGAGTACAGTTACAGATTCACACATTTTCGTGCTTGTTTTTCCCTCGTGCAATGTTTAAGAGCCCATCCCTCCACCAGTGTCCATTCTCCACCACCCATGAACCCAGTATCCCTCCCACCCACCCCCAGTCCCATGCCCCCCACCCCACCCCGCCTCTGTAGCGGGGCATTCCAATTTGATATCTCTCTTTCCTTTTGGGTGTTGTGGTTCCAAATAGGGGTATTGAGTGGTCATCCTGTTCAGTCTCTAGTCTACTTTCAGCACGCATCTCCCTTCCCGCGCAGGATCTCCAATCACATATTACTTGGTGTTCCCCTCTCTATCTGGGATGACTTTCCCCCAGTGTGAGAGGCCAGCCTCCAAGCTATGGAGCCAACCTCCTGGTATTATATACTACTATTCTTGGGTATTAGTCTCCTACTCTGTTGTTCTATATTCCACAGATGAGTGCAATCTTTCTATGTCTGTCCCTCTCTTTCTGTCTCATTTCACTTAGCATGATACTTTCCATGTTGATCCACTTATATGCAATGTTCATGACTTCATCCTAAGAAAAAGTTTTAAATGGGATTTTTGTTTGTTTGTTTTGAGGTCATACCCAACAGTGTGCTCAGAACTTATTCCTGGCTCTGCACTCAGGAATCACTTCTGGCAGGCTTAGGGGACATACGGAGTACCAGGGATAGAACCCACATTGGCTGTGTGCAAGGCAAGTCCCCTATCTATTAGACTATCACTCTGGCCATGGATTTTTTTTAGACAATAATGGAGCTCAAACTCAAAGCTTCACACCCAAAATCTCTACTGTTGAGCCTTCCTGGACCCCCAAAAATGTTTTATTTATTTATTTATTCATTCATTCATTCTTGGACTGGAGCGATAGCACAGCAGGTAGGGCGTTTGCCTTGCATGCAGCTGACCAGGGTTCAATTCCTCCATCCCTCTTCATAGAGCCCAGCAAGCTACCGAGAGTATCCTGCCTGCATAGCAGAGCCTGGCTAGCTACCGTGGCATATTAGATATGTCAAAAACAGTAACAAGTCTCACAAAGGAGACGCTACTGGTGCCTGCTTGAGCTAATCGATGAACAATGGGACAACAGTGCTACAGTGCTATATTCATTCATTCATTCATTCATTCATTCATTTAGTATTTAGTGAGAAAGCCTCTGGAGCAGTGCTGAGGAGACCTAGTGGCCCCACCAGCAATTTCCAGCTAATCAGGCTGGTGGTTCAATGCCTGGGCCCAAGGATGCCTGTTCCCCAGGCCATTCAGTGCCAGAAGTGATGGGCCACCTGGGAAGTGCTGGGAGCCGTTAGGGATGCAATCAATGATGCCCAGGGAACATGCTAGGACCCAAAACAGATAGTACATGCTAACTGCTGTACTATCTTCCAGCCCAAAAGACTGATACCTTTTTTTTTCTTTTTTCAAAAGACTGATCTCTTAAGGCAAAGATTAATTCCAGTCTGAGGGTAGAAGAGATTGACACATCATACAAGCGGTTGGTATTCAAAATTGTATATTTTGAATTCAGGCAACAGAGGAATAATGACCCCAACCAAAAAGTGGGCAAAAGACCAACATGAACACTTCTCCAAAGAAGACATCAAATGGCCACAGACATGTGGGGAAAAAATAATTAGATAACTGTAAATCAGAACTAAATGAGGGCTAGGGATGAGGCTCAATGACAAAGTGCATGTCATGCATGCATGCTAGCATGGGTTTGATCCCCAGCACTCCTAAAATAACCAAAAATGCAAGAAACAAACAAAAACTAAACACCACAAAAATAAAGATAATGAGGCTCACCTCACACCAACAAGAATGGCCTATGGTTGAGGTTCCCCAACTTCTTTGACCTACATCCCCCTTTTCAGAAAAAAAAAATCACTCAGATTCCCCCTGCCCCAATCTGTCCTCTTCAAGGAAATAAACAGAAAGTACCACACACACACACACACACACACACACACACACACACACACACACATACACACCAACAATTGCACTTGTGGATAAAAATAATAGCACCCCCTGGGTCATTCCAGCATTCCATAGTGGGGTGGTATTACCAAAAGAAAACATTTTGACTGTAGCAAAATATATATATATATGTATATATATATATATATATATATATATATATATATATGAGCTGCTCCAGGGATGGCTCAGTTGTCAAAGCATGAAGCTGTGAGTTTGATCCCCAGTACTGCCCATATGCAGAGTAGGTCCACCAACTTTGTTCTTTGGGCCCCCCCAACACATAGCAGAGTATGTGATCTTTGGCAAACAGCCAGGTGTATGTAAAGTGTGAGAGTCCTGGAACACACCAGATAAAGATGTCTGAGCACTTCGACCAGGAGTACAGCTCCCAGTTTGCATATGTTTGACACCGTGAAGACTCCTAGCAAGCACCATGGTGACAGAGGGTGGCCCTTGGCAGGCACACTCTGAGAGTCAAGCACCACAGCTAAACATATCCAAGGGAAAATAAGCCCCAAGTGTATGGGCAGCCCCCCACTACCCCCCCCATCACCCTAGTCATTGCAGCAACAGCATAAGGAAGGGGAAACCATGTCTGAAAACAATGATTCCAAGATCTGGAGCATGAACAAAGTATGAAATCATCCTTGGCATTGTAGAAAATGAAAAATCCTGGGGCCAGAGAGGTAAGAGAGGGATTAAGATGTTTGCTTTGCACACAAGTGACCAGGCTTTGATCCCCAGCACCATTATAGTCCCCTGAACATAGCCAGGAGTGATCCCTGAGCACAGAGCCAGGAGTTAAATCCTGAGCACCACTGAGATGGCCCCCAATAAAACAAAAAAGCAAAAACAATAAAATTTAAAACATTGTCACCTAAGCATGTTCTCTACCTCAGGCCATTTTTACTTTTTGTATGTGTGTGTGGTGCTGGGGATTGAACCCAGGGCCTCACCCGTGCCAGGCATGCACTCTACCACTAAGCCATGTCCCTGCTCTCAGCTATTTTTAAAAGGCCCTTTAGAAAGTATCTTGGTGGGAGGCCATGTGATGTCTGCTGCTGTTTTCCTGGTGTGATGTCAGGGCTCTGCAGGTGGCTGTAACATGGCATTCTTTCAATCATTCATCCAAACAGTGTCCATCGAGTTGTACTCTGTGCTCCATGCTCTTCTAGGCATGGATAGAAAAGCAGATCTCACTGATGAGGGGCCAGAGAGATAATACAGCAGGAAGGGCACTCACCTTATACACAGCTGACCTGAGTTTAATCCCTAGCACCCCCTGTGGTCCCCAAGCCTCACCAGGAGTGATCTCTGAGCACAAAACCAGGAGTCAGCTCTGAGAACCACCACTGGGTGTAACCCTGAAACAACAACAAAAATCTCACTTATGAGTTGGGTATGTCACTCAGCAGCATAGCATTGCCCTTGCATGTATGAGACCCTGGTTACAACACACACACACACATGCACAGAATCACCTTTTGTAGGGCGCAGTGAGATGGTTAAAGGGGTAGAGCTCAAACTCAGCATATCCAAAACAGCATTCCATCCTAGTGGCAACATAGATCTCACAGTAGCTCTGGGTATTGCCCTGAGCTCTAATGGCCTATGCCACGCTGAGCACTGCCAGGAGTGGCCCCTGTTTTTGAAAATGTCTTTTTCCCCCCATTGGGCTTGTATCCATCTGGGAGGCAACAACCAACAACTACTAAGCAAGTCTGCCAAGGTGCCAGGTATTGATCAGTACTAGGATGGAAAGGAAAATAGAGGGGAGGCATAAGGGCAGGGGAAGAGGTGAGTTTTTGTTGGCGGTCTCCAGATCCTTACTTTCCAAAGGAGATTTCTTTGAGAAATTCTGTCTAAAAAGAACATGTGTGGGGCCGGGAAGATGACTCAAAGGACTGGAGCACTTGCTTTGCATTCAAGAGCCCCAATTTTGATTCCTGACACTCATGGTTCTCTGAACACTGCCAGGAGAGTCTCCTGATTACCACTGGGTGTGCTCCTCCCTCCCACAAAAGATACAGGAATGTATATTCCAGAGTCACCTCCATCAGTGTGTAAAGACTTACTCATTGCTGCCTCCTCCCCCAGAATCCAGCTTCTTAAATTATGGATAGCACTCCCAAATGGGATTGTATAGCTAAACATGTGAAGGGGGTTGGAGGGGGGCTACAAGAACATTAGCAACATGAAAACACACAACAACCCAAAATAAATTCAAAATCTGAACACACAACAACCCAAAATAAATTCAAAATCAACTATATCATGATCCATAGTGTATCTGGCAGTGTCTGGCTACGTGGCACTTCTCAGGCACAAAGGACTTACCAATGGGAAAAGGTGAAGAAATACTGCTGTAGAAGAACAATATTTACTTCGAGCAGCTGCTGAAGCCACTTGCTACTCATTTGGTGCCTTAAAACACACAAAAGCTAAGTCAGAAAAACAATACAGCGGGTATGATTTTGCTTAGCATATGGTTGACCCAGTTCAATCCCAGCACCGTATCTGGTCTGCTGGACGACTCCAGGAGTGATCCCTGTGGACAGAGCCAGGAGTGACCCAAGCCCAACCCTTCAAAAGAGAAAAATATCACAAATGTTATCTGTCACAGCTCTGGAAGCTAAAGTTTAAGCCTATTATCCCTGGGGGAAAAACACGATGTGGGCAGTGCCACACCCCTCTGCAGATTTGGGGGGGAAATCTGCCCATTGCCTCTTCCAAATTTTGACGGTTGCCAGGTTCCTTGGATTGTGGCCCATCAGTCCAGTGCCTGACCCTGAGATCTCATGGCCTTCTGTATCCCGGCTCATCTTCCTCCTACTCGTGGGGTATGTTTCCAGTCAGCGGAGCTATCTAGGACAATCTTTAATCACAAGCACAGAGATGTTTTCCTCTTCGGATAATGTTTGCACGTTCCAGAGATTTCAATTTAAATCTCTGTGGGTGGGGATGACCATTATTCAGATGAACGTACTTCGTTGTGTCCCACTCTTTCTATGACATTTCGTTATTTCTGAAAAGCCAGTTGCCTCGCTCAGGAAACATGGAGGGGAAGGTGAAAGATGGTTGTTTCTTAATCTTTTTTGAAACTTACAGTGGACCAAAGCCATACTTTGAAGACCTTGAACCAATATGTAAATGAAAACCATAAACACACTGCTCATATTTATAGGAGAGAAGCAAAACAAGAAGGTGCCACTGTAATTAAGGTTAACCATTCATCCACCTCTTTGTTCAGCTAGTAAATATTTACTGCTGCCATCTAGAGTTGTGGGGAAATAGCTACAGTCAGGAGTTCAGGCCACTCACTCATTCTGGGTTCAAATCCTGACTTGTCCATTGACTAGCTGTGTGATTGTGGGAAAGCCGCTGAACCTTTCTGAGTCTATTGTTTTCTTTTATGCCCTGGGCTCTGTTTATTGACTTCAGAGAACCCTTTAGATAAAGTTTTTTTATGGGAAAAAAATACCTTTGAAATTTGAAAGAATCAGAACCTGGGCCCAGGCTAGGGCTCCCTGATAATACAAGAATTCCCCAGCCTCACTGGATTTATACCCAATGCCAGGCCATGCTTCTCTTTACCAGCCTTATTCAGGTCTTCATTCTTTTTATATAGGTTTTGTATATTTTCACTAAACAAAACACCTTAGCATGGTGGAGCTAACCATTAGGTAGGTGCACTTACCTAATAAGAACCATTCAGGGACTGGAGAGCTAGTACACCAGATAAGGCACCTGCCTTGGATGTAAATGACCTTGCTTCCGTTCTCGGCACCACATATAGTCCTCTGAGCACAGTCAGGAGTGATCCCTGATCACAGAACTAAAATAAACCCTGAACACTGCTGGCCCCAAGACAATAGGAAAAAGGAAAACGTAGGCAATCATTCAACTCATTCATTCAACCTTTTCTAGACTGATTCTAAATCCAACACCAGGGGGAATGGCTGGACTCGCAAGATGTCCTTAGAGGGATTCCCAGTCTGGCTGGGGAAACAGAAAATTTAGTAAGGCAGAGGGGTGATGTTAGAAGGTAGAGAGGTAGAATGAAGCAAATTTTACTTGGCTGTAATAGAGAAGGTTCCTTGGAGGACACTTGAACTCTGTCATGAAGAATGAGTGACCGTTTCTAAGGTTGAGTGTGTAGTGGGGGATGGGAGATTAGTTTCCCTGTTGAAGGACCACAAAATGCAAAGTGAAAATCAAACTAATGAGCTCTGGGGTTATCTCAGTCCGCGTCTCCTGCCTTCTGGATGGCTGGGGGCCCCTACCTGAACTTTTCTCGCCCAGGCTCTGTAAATCTCAGTGACACATGAAATATTTTCTCCAGGCTTCGGGGTCTTAAGGTCAAGGTAATGGGTCGTTAGCCAGCCAGAGCCTCTGAGGAGTGAACCGGAGCCTGAGAATCACATCTGGGGGACACATACATTGGTGGAGCAGAGGTAAGGTGAGGGGGAAGGCACGTGGTGTTTACGTTCAGAAACTGCAGTGCCAAAGCCACAAGCTCACAGAGTCCTTACGTCTGCAGGTGGAGGCAATTCTCCTGTTGCTCAAGGACTCCCAGCTGGGGCTCTGATTGGTTTCTGGGGAATTGTTTTATGACCCAGAGCCAGGCAGTGATAGATAGGAGATGTGGTTTGCTGGGCAGAAGTTTACAAGGCAGGAAATTGCTTCACTGGGCACAACCATTCATAAGAAATACCTCTGGGAAAAAGGAAACCAAGCTCCTGGCAGGCCTGCCCCTGGCCATTTGTTTACATCAGCAACATCCCGTGTTCCTGGTTACACAATGTGGCAGCGTCACTTTGAGTGGGGAATCTTTGCCCCTTGGAAGAATAAACACATTCCTCCCTGGCCACGGAGTTAGCAAACTCAGAAGTTTTGATGACTCCTAGAGGCTTAATGTCAGGGAAAGGAGGCTCTGAACAGGGCTCCACATGTGGACTTTCTCCAAACTCCCTGGGACTTTGCTTTATGTACTCATCCAGGTTTACTATACTCTGGAGATACTCGGGAGGGGATGAAAGTGGTAAAGAGTGATAAACCTTTTCTGGTGCTTGCCAAGAGCAATCTAGGCGTGGGCCACTGACCAGTCTCTGGGGAGGAGGGAACAGTGCTGTGAGGTTGTTTGGATACATTCCAAAGCCCACATTTCCATTGTCCCACCAGCTCCTTGCTGAGTTCTAGAGTCCAGAGTTGTCAGCAGGACCCGCCCTCATCTCTGCACACCGCCTGGGGAGGGATGATAAGGGGCAGTGGCCAGCGTCTCCAGAACCGTGGGGGTCTGTCTGACGAGCCTGGAGGTCTCCCACCCCCACGCTGTTGAGCGGAATCGAGAGCTATGCACTGGGTCCCGCTCCCCTCCTCATCTCCTTTGGAATCTCCACTTCAATCCCAGCCCAGCCTGAGCGAGCCTCCCCCGACCTGGGTGAGCCCCCCCGCCCCCCGGCAGCTCCACCTCTCCGATATCCCACCCACACCACTACTCTAACATGAAGGTTCAATAAAGTCACCCACCCGTGAACACCATCCAGTGTGTGTGCATTTTTAGGGTTTGGGTTGTCGTCTCGAGAAGTTGAACAGGTGAGGGCTTTGGAGGGGAAGTTCATTTGATAGTTTTGTAGCTTCCTGTGCAATGTTGCAGACTCCTGCCCATGTCCAGGACTTCTGTTTGTCAAGTTGTGCCAATGGATGAAGCATTCAAAGACAAGAACGAATGGCAGCAGAAGGCCCCGGGCTTACCCCAGTTAGATTTGTCTCCTGTGCTTCAAATGGCAACCGTTGATTTTCTGCCTTTTTTCCTTTTGAGGCATACCCATATGTGTTCAGGGCCTATTCCTGTCTCTACACTTAGAGAACCAGGTGCTACCCAGGATCAAACCTAGGTTGGCCACATGCAAAGCAAATGCCCAGCCCACTCTACATACTGTTTGTCCCCTGGAAACCATTGATTTAATTCTGTCTCTCACTCACGAATTCCAGGCATGTGACTCTACCTCAAGTATGTCACATTGTCCCTGGTACATGCTAGGTTCTCTGTAAACTTTCGGTGTAGTTGAATGACTAGGCCAATGCACGAGTGTGGAAAGTAAGAAATGAATGGGTTGTACCTCTATTAAAATGTGAAAACTGTTGACGAAGTGAACCCATAATAAACCTACTATGGGGTGCAAGTCCCGTAACTTCTACCCCATCCAGTCATTGGGGAGCCCTGGTTCTTAGTTCCCTGCAGGGTGGAGTAAGGGAATCTAACCTGGTGTTTCTCAACATTTTCTGACCATGACCCACTTTCGACCTTGTTCCTTCTGTACGCCACTCTCATCCTACTGGGTGGTCTCCTAATCTCATGCCATAGTGTCCCCCACCTCCATTTATAAGATTTTAATCTGAGACCCCCCTTGCAGTATCCTGGAGGCTCACAGGGGGCCATATAAGACCCCGGTTGATAAATACTACTCTAGCCTACCAAGGCAACTGCCAGCTCCATTTTTGACCCGTTAGATAACCTTGTTGGTTACAAAACTACTCGAGTAGCTGTTTTCAGTTCCCTTCAGGGTCTCATGCTCACTGCTTCCCCTAGTCTGTTCATCTCTATGAAGGACATTGCAGTAACATCCAGAGCGACTGCGCACAAACATCTGGGGAGTGAGGTGATTGACTTCATTGTCTCCAAATCCTGCTTGACCAAACAGGAAAAGTCCAGAGGTAGAAGTAGAGCATGTGGTGCAGCCTGGAGGAGTATGTGGCCGAGCAGAATATAACAGAAGAATCCTGGGGTCAAAGCAATAGTAAGCAGTTAGGGCACTTCCTTCACACACAGCCGACCCAGATTCAATCTCCAGCACCTCATATGAACCCCTGAGCACTGCCAGGAGTGATTCTCGAGTACAGAGCCAGGTGTAACCCCTGAGCATTGCCAGGTGTGGCCTCCCTCCCCACCCCAAACCAAAAAAAAAAAAAATGAAAAGAAAAAAAAAACTGGAAGAGTGCTTCCAATTATAAGACTGGGGGCTTGGACAAGTTCACCCTCTCATGAGCGTGTTTCAATGGCCTGATTCCCAAACTGGCATATAGGGCAATGAGCCCACGGGTATAAGAGGCTACAGGAAATATAGTGTTTATCTTCCTGGATTTATTCAGAGATAAATAATTTTATCTGCATCTTTATCACTGTCACTGTCATCCCGTTGCTCATCGATTTGTTCGAGCGGGCACCAGTAACATCTCTCATTGAGAGACTCATTGTTACTGTTTTTGGCATATTCAATACGCATGGGTAGCTTGCCAGGCTCTGCCACGCGGGCTCCATACTCTCGGTAGCTTGCCGGGCTCTCCGAGAGGGGTGGAGGAATCGAACTCAGGTCCACCAAGTGAAAGGCAAAAGCCCAACCGCTGTGCTATTGCCTCAGCCTTTTTTTATAAAAGAGCAAATTGAGTTGATGAAAATACAATAAAAACTTTACATGCATTTATAAGATAAAATATGGGGCCCCCAAAATGTCCCCTTTACAGTGGTCTCAAGACCCTGGCCCCTGGAGAAATGTGAATTCAGTTCTCCCTGCTACTAAAGATACTTAATTCAGTAGAAAACTGTCAAAAGCACTGACTTAAGTCACACAGAAAACATCCCCTCACCATGGTGTCCCTCTATCCACATGTGCTGGGAGCCCCTTCTCCCTGCAGCGAAGGGCTCCTCGATTGGCTCCTGACCTTGGTCCACAGGAAACCCCATCGCACTGGATGGTTGCTGTGCCCAGAGGCCAGAGTGCTGCCCTTCTCCCAGGTTTCTGTAGTAAGGGAGCCCAAGGCCAGAGGACTGTCCCACCCCCACTATTATTTTCTCTACAGCCAGCACAGATGTGGCATTCAGTGGACACAAGCTGGGACATTCTGAACACCAGATGCTCTCCTCTCCTCTCCTCACCCGCTGAATCCAACAGAGCTCTGGCCTCTAGCACACAGGAGCCCAGTGAATCAGGCGCACCCAGCCAGAACAGCGCCAGCTGGACCACTGCTCCCATGGGGCACTTCCTTGGTTCCCAGGGCCAAGGGATTAAGAACTTCTTTCCAAATAGAGACACCATTTGTAACTTTTATGAGCATCTGTGTGTTGGGCCTCACTCTGATTCCTCCTGGCTCAGTGCTCAGAGGATCATGTAGTACTAGGAATTAAATCCAGGCCTCCTGATGCAAAGCATGTGCACTAACCCATTGAATTATCTCCCTTGCCCCTTTTATGCAAATTTAAAACTTTTGTTTGTTTGTTTGCTTTTAGGCCATAAGTGGTTGTACTTGGGGCTTCTTCTTGACTCTGTGCTCAGGGCCCACCCTTGGTAGGGCTCTGGGAACCACAGGTAGTTCTAGGAATCAAATCCAGGTTGGCCACATACAAGACAAGTGCCTTGCCTGTACTCTCTCTCCAACCCTATTCTGCACATTTTTAAGATAAGGACCCAGAGACCTCACACAGGAAAAGCCAAAGGTGAGACTCATGGGTGATTGAGGAGTTCCACTTTGAAATCTGCTGGTCTCAGTGGTGAATATGTGGGTCTGGGGGTGCTGTCCATGGGGAATTTACTCTGGCAGGTTCTGGTTACCAAAGCAGATTCTCTGGGGTCTCCCTGCTACAACCCTCCTTCCGCAAGGAGCTGGGCTGGGTATCCATCTCTTCATTATAAGAAAGGTTGGCATCCGCTTCCTCGCTGTGTCCCCGTCCGCTTAGTGGCATCACTGCCCGTCAGACTCCCTCAGTGGGTACCTGGTGTTGAGAAAGAGGACTGCGGCTACGAGTGTCCTTCACCCAGGGCCACGGGGCGCTCTGTGCAGCCTGCAGTCTATAAGGGCTGGGGGGTGGGAGGGAGTTTGATGCCATCTCTTCTCTCATCTCTAGCTTGCACAGGGCCCTCGAGTGTGGGAGGGGGGGTCCCCAGGGGAGGCAGGAGCAAAATGAGGCAGCAGATTCCACTTATTCTCCAGCGGGTGGGCTCAGGAGTTTGTCAAGCCCATCAAGGTGGGCGCAGCCTCACCCGGGTCCTGCCGTGGTCCCCAAGGGAGGTTCCCCTTTGAAGGTGGGTGTGCACAATCACAGGAATGCCCAGGGTGGGTGGGCCGGAGGGTGACCTCCCCCTCACCCTGGAGGAAAGTGAGGCCCTGCTCACACCTGCTGAGACAGGTAACTCCCCTTTGCCCATTGTCCGCTGTTTGCAGAGGAGGAGCAGGGGACTCCAGGAGTCAGAGCGGCTGGGTCACCACCAGGTGAGCCTCTCCATGCGGCACCACCAGCATTAGCGCCAGATACGGGCCATCCTGGCAGGATTTATAACTCCGGACTTCAAGGTCTTGTCGTAAACAAGCTCTTTCTCAACCCCAGCATGCCAAGGGGTGGGGGTGGGGGGAGCAGGTGGGGACAGACCGGAAAGCAGTGTTGCGGGTGGAGGGGGTGAGAATCCAAGGTAAATGTGGTCTTAGCACAGAGGGGAGTTTATAAGTGGGGGAGAGAGAGAGAGGGAAGAGGAAGCAAAACTGACCCCGGTTTATGTAATATGGGACTCTGTTTTCTTAAAAATTTTAAATCTTTTTTGGTTTGGTTTTTCTGGGTTACACCATCAATGCTTTCCTGGCTCCTGGAGGTGCTCAGGGGACCATATGGGGTGCTGGAATCGAACCTGGGTCAGTCATGTGCAAGGCAAATACCCTAACTACTTAATCCTTCCGGCCCCTGTGATACAGGAATCTAAACTGGTAGAAAGAAAGGCCAGCAGGGTTGGAGATGGCTTCCAGTTGGACCCTGGGTTCCATTTGTATGGTCTCTCCAAGCTCTACCAAGAGTAACCAACGAGTTTTGAGCCAGGAGTGCTCTTGAGCACCACTGGGTGTGGCCCAAACCCAGAAAATGTCCTCTTTCTCTCCCAGTGCCCACAGCCCCGGCCTGCAAGATGATAACCAGGCTCTGAGGCAAGTCTAGAGAACCAGCAGTGTGGAAACACTGGAAGCCCTGGCTTCTGCTCTCTAGAAGTTTCTCCTGTACACCCAGGACTCATTACCAGGGTATTTAACTGCTTAGGCGTGGGGGTGGGCAGTGCCTCTGGCATACCAGAGTCAGGAACAGAAGAGTGGGAGTTCCTGGGAAAAGGAAAGTTGCCCATCCACCACTGCCTACGGGTGGCATGGGGTGGACTTAGGAAAGTAACGAGGGGGGAGGCACGAAGGGGAAAAAGACTCAGTGGGCACCTCCAGGTGAGGACCTAAAGGCTCCAGGGCTGCCTCAGTCTCCCTCTGCATTTTTCATGGACACTGATTCTCTTTTGTTGTTTTGTTTTTGTTTTTGTTTTTGTTTTTGTTTTGAGGCCAGTCTTGACCACACTCAGGAGCTACTTCCGGCTCCCCACTCAGGGCTTGCTCCCAGCATTGCTGGGGGATTATGAGGTGCCAGGGGTCCTGCATGCAAAGCCTGTGCTCCAGCCCTTGGAATCATGCCCCTGGTCGTTGATGTTCACTCTTCCCCAACACTCCTGAATGAAAAGTGGGGGTTAGAGGGAAGGAGCCCCCATTTGGATGGTTCCCCCACAGGGAAACCTGGAAAGGGGGCTACTCAGTGTCCCCCTTCACTGCCCAATGCTGTCTCTTGGGACTCAGCCTGTTCTGCTCTCAGTTGCTCAGGAGCCAGCAGGCCTGGCAGGTCCCCCACCTCCTGCTCCCCAGAAACATCAAACACAGAAGTGGGGGTGGGGGAGTTGGTCCAGCCTGAGCAAACCCTCCCTGGGACTTCAAAGCCAGCTGCTTGTTTGCCTGGCCACGAGGCAGCAACAATGCTTTCCCTTTTGACCCGAGCAAGCAGCCCTGGCATTGTGGAGGAGTACTGTAAGGCTGGGACTGCCAGGATCCCAGGGACTTGGGGGCTGGCTGTGAGGTTCACATTCCTGCCAGCTTGCCCTTCCAGTGCAAGACCAGACCTGTGTCCCCCACTGCAGGGTGTCCCTTTGGAAAGACGGCAGGAGCCAGGCTCAGGACAGAGAAAGCAGGACTCACCTCCCTCAGGCAGGAGGTGTCTGGCCGAGGCCCTGTGCTGCAGATGGAGAGCCCGATCCCAGGCACTAGCTGACCCCGTGAAGGAGCCCTGGGGTCCATGGACTTCTATGCAATTTGGTCTGTGTGTTCAGCTGAGCCAGTCTGTGCTCATACACAAATACCTGTGCACACAGGGACGGGTGGGTTCCAGCGACCCCAGACCATCCATCCTTTCCTCAGCTTACCTTCTGAAAACATTTTTTTTCAATTGAAGGAACATTAGTTTATAACATCATATAGGTTTCAGGTATACGGACTCACATACCAACATCAGAATACACTGCACTGTGCTCATCACCAAAAGACTAGTTTCCATTCATGAACATCCATCCAGGCCTTTTACCCCATTTACCCATTCTCTATGCCTCTTCCCCTTGAAGTAACCACTATTTTGCTCTTTCTTTGGGGGATGTGGCTTGGCACTATCATCTGCAGTGCTCAGGGGCTACTTCCAGCTCTATGCCTCAGGGGGTCACTCCCAGCAGTGCTCAGGAGACCATGCAGTGCCAGGGGGTTGAACCAAGATTGGCCACAGGTAAGGCAACACCTTAATCCCTACACTATCTCTCTGGCTCTATCTTGTTCTTGCATTCTAGGATTTTGCTTTTGTTCTGTTTTGTTTGTTCATTTGTTTTGTTCTTTATCTACCACATGTGACTGAAGTCAGACTGGATTTGTCTTTCTCCCTCTCCTTGATTTCACTTAGCATACTTCCCACTAGGTTAATTCACTTTGTTGCAAATTATAAGGTTTCATCTTATAGCTGAGAACCATTCTAGTGTGTACATGTACTTCTGTGAATAGAGTGCCCCACTTTTAAGTATGAGTGGGCATCCACGATTGCCATGCTTCTCAGGAAGACCTCAAACTTGAAGGACAAAAATCAAAACAGATAGAATAACACAACATGAGAACATAGTCTATATAGGAAAAGAAAGTGAAAACCAAATTTTAAAAAATCTAAACAGGGGCTGGAGCAATAGCACAACAGGTAGGGTGTTTGCCTTGCACGAAGCTGACTCGAGTTCGATTCCCAGCATCCTATATAGTCCCCTGAGCACCGCCAGGAGTAATTCCTGAGTGCAGAGCCAGGAGTAACCCCTGTGCATTGCCAGGTGTGACCCACCCCCCAAAAAAATCTAAACAGCCTAAATAGCCAGAACGATAGTACAATGGGTAGGGCATTTACTTATCATGTGGCTGACCTGGGTTCAATCCCCAGCATCCCATATGGTTCCCTGAGCACCAAGTGGAGTAATTACTGAGTGTAGAGCCAGGAGTAAGTCCTGAGCACAGTCAGATGTGGTCCCCCCGCCACCTCCCCACACAAAAATCTAAACAAAAGTTAGAGATTGATTATTATAATTATTATTCTTTTGGAGGTAAGGTGACCTACTACATCCACAAAACAAGAGTTAAAAGCATAAAATTACAGTAAGGTCAATTTAAAAAAGAGATAGCACTGTAGCACTGTTGTCCCGTTGTTCATCGATTTGCTCGAGCAGGCACCAATAACATCTCCATTGTGAGACTTGCTGTTACTGTTTTTGGCATATCGAATACTCCACAAGTAGCTTGCCAAGCTCTGCCACGAAGGCAGGATATTCTCAGTAGCTTTTGGGTCTCTCCTAGAGGGACAGAGGAGTCGAACCTGGGCTGGCCGCATGTGAGGCAAACACCCTAGCTACTGTGCTATCGCTCCAGTCCTTAAAAAAAAGAGAGAGAGAGATAAGAAATTTAAAATATGTATAGCATCAAATAGAAGTTTTAAAGTGGGCTAGAAGTTGAGAAAATTCTTAGAAAGTTGATCTCTTTAGAAAGATTAAAGTTTTTCTCTTAATCTTTAAAAAGATTAAGAGAAAAATTGGACAAAGTAAGAGCACCAAAGAAATAGTGGAGAATATAAGAGCACCAATCTGGGTAGATAAATTAAAGTGAAAATTAGATTTTAAAACACTATGAATAAAAAGTATCATAGAAATAGAGCAGACGAAGAAAAAGGAAAAAATCCTCATAAATAGTCTAAGAACAATTTCTCAGAAGTAAAAGACATGACTTCACAGATGACAAGGGCCCACCAGACTGCAGAATTCTGCAGATTGGATAAAAACAGATTTTATCGACATTTGTGAATGCAAATAAACATGTAATATTGAATGTGTAAAACACAGGATGGGTTCAAACCAACTAAAAGAATGTGTCACTTCCTGCACTCATTTGTGGAGTATAGAATAACATAACTTGAGGCTGACACCCAAGGACAGTAGATACAAGAGCCAGGAGGATTGCCCCATAGCTGGAAGACTGCTTCATGAGCGGAGGGGAGAAGGCAGATGGAATAGAGAAGGGATCACTAAGAAAATGATGGCTAGAGGAATCAGTAGGGATGGGAGATGCATGCCGAAAGTAGATAATGGACCAAACATGATGACTTCTCAGTGTCTGTGTTGCAAGCTATAATGCCCAAAAGTAGAGAGAGAGTATGGGGAATATTGTCTGCCATAGAGGCAGGGGGAGGGTGAGAAAGCGGGGGTATACCTGGGATATTGGTGGTGGGGAATGTGCACTGGTGGAGGGGTGAGTGTTTGATCATTGTGTGATTGTAACTCAAACATGAAAGCTTGTAACTATCTCACAGTGATTCAATAAATTTTTTTTTTAAAGTGTCACTTTAAAAATCCAGGAGGAAGGGGCTAGAGCGACAGCACAGCGGGTAGGGCGTTTGCCTTGCATGCGGCCGACCCGGGTTTGATTCCCAGCATCCCATATGGTCCCCTGAGCAGTGCCAGGGGTAATTTCTGAGTGCAGAGCTAGGAGTAACTCCTGTGCATTGCCGGGTATGACCTAAAAAGAAAAAAAAAAATCCAGGAGGAAGATGGGAATCACGGGCAATACAGAGCAATAAAGAGTAGGTTTCAACTAAACAGTTTCTTTTCTATTTTTTCATATGGGGGTGGGGATCATATTGGGCAATGTTCAGGGGTTATTCCTGGCTCTGCACTAGGAATTACTCCTGGCAGTGCTCGTGGGACCATATGGGATGCCAGGGATTAAACCTCATGCAAGGCACATGCTCTACCTGCTGTACTATAGCTCCAGCCCCAACATTTTCTTTTAAAAATTACCTGAAGGGGCTGGAGTGATAGCACAGCAGGTAAGGCATTTGCCTTGCACGTGGCTGACCCGGGTTCGAATCCCAACATCCCATATGGTCCCCTGAGCATTGCCAAGGGTAATTCCTGAGTGCAGAGCCAGGAGTAACCCCTGTGTATTGCCGGGTGTGACCCAAAAAGCAAAAAAAAAGACCTGAATATGGCAAACTATGCATTTTTATTAAATATGGTCATAAACACATGCATTGTATAATATTCTCTGAGCTGAGATGGCTATATTTTGTAATTAAAATGTAAACGCAATGGAGCTCAGAAAAAATGTATAATAATGATCATAACCTTATTTATAACAGCCAGAAATTGAAAATACATCCATCATAGGGAAGCAGATAACATACATTTATATAGTATACAATATACAAATAGAAAAGGTATAGTCATACAATTTGGAGTTTGTTTGTTTGGGTGGTTTTGGAGGGCATTGGGACATATCCAGCAGAGGTAAGAGTCAGGGCTTATTCCTGACTCTGTGCTCAGGAATCATTTCTCCTGGGATTTGGGGGTTCACATGGGGTGCCAGAGATCAAACCTGGGCTGGCTGTGTGCAAGGCAAACACCCTACCTCTGTACTATCCCTTCAGTTCTAGAATTTTTTTTCTTTTTGGGTAATACCAGGCTCTGCACTCAGGAATCATTCCTGGTGGTGCTCAGGGGACCACATGGAATGCTGGGGACTTGCAAGGCAAATGCACTGCACACTGTACTGTCACTCCAGCCCCTAGAATTGTATTTTTTAAAAATAAATGGACTACTTATATATGCAACAATGTTTATGAATCTCAGAAATATATTTAACAAAAGGAAACAAGTGAAAAAGTATATGGATACAACAACAGGGGAGAAATTTTTGTGAGTAGGTAGACAGAAAGAAGAAAAAAATTGGAAGATTGAAAGAAGAGGATCAAGAAAAAATACACTGGGGTGATTGAAACTTTTATACCTTCTTTTTAATGGAAGTCATATGAGTACACACAATTATCAAAATTCATTGATCCAAAGACTTCTCATTTTATTTTGTGTAAACTACAGAAATAATGGAGGAATGGTGAATATATGAAAAAGCAAAGGTGACAAAAGAGAACTGAAAAATTAAATTTAGGGGAGAAGTTCACAGTCTCTGCTCCATATCCCTAGAGTGTTCTTAACATAAAGTCTCATTGTGGGTAAGAAAAAACAGTGTTCATAGATGGTCTATGTCTCTTTTACATTTTTGTCTTTCCATCTTCTCCAGAGTAAATTCACAGTGGTACAAGGGTGAATATCTGCTTCATATCTATTTAGAGGTGAGCTGGTTCTCTTAAACCACACAACTATTAGAAAACTTAGAGCTCAGATCTTAGTTTCTTCCATGGAATCCTCCTGGTAGCAGTAAACCTTTACAGAATGCCCTGTAGTAGCACTGTTCTAAGCCTTTTAAATATGTTGATGCCTCTCAAGTTAGCCCATTCTAAATTGGAACAGCTCTGTCTACAGCAAGTTCAGACATGACCCCAAATTTTCCCTTAGATCCTAACAAGTAGATTAACTGATGAGCTAAAATCCTTGGCAGAATCTTCGTTTTTGAATGGAGTTTCCTTGGGGAGGTTAGAAGGAAGACAGTATTGGTGTTCATGGCATTGCATGTTTATCATCGTAAGGACAATCTATTAAAAAAAAAGGGGGGAATAGAACATAGTTAATGTTTACTGAAACATATGCTCATTTTTACATGCATCTACCCCACTTAATCTACATAACTGTAGAAATTTACAGATTAGCAAATTGATGCTTTGGGTACAGTAGGCTGTGGACCTCTGGATATGGGGGGACAGCTTGATCCCTTTATAGAGCCATAGTTAAGGCTCTACAATTTTATGGTCATAAAGCTAGTTAGTAGGCATCCTCAAGCCCAGGTTGTCTGACCCAGAAGTGCTAACCAAACCTGCCTACACAAGTTTTCCAAGTCAGTTCTCCGAGAAGAGGGTAACAGAAAAATTTCTAAATTTGCACCCTCTACTGTAATTCTTTTGTGAGGTTGAGTCAATTGCTTCCCTCATTTTCTTAAGTGTAGACCAAGAGAACAAGACTGGATGTACCCTAAAGCCCATGACTAATTATGTTCCTTTATGTTACAAATTAAAGGTGTCAATAAATCTGGAAATATGGCTAGTGTAATATTTTGCATCTAACAGTATATAAAGAAGAAGAAGAAGATGATGATGATGATAATGATGGTGATAATGATGGTGATGATGATGATGAATTGTAGGCATGCATAAATGAATGAAGTGGAAACTCTGGCATTTTCTTTTCGCAAAAGTTGCTTCGGTCAGAGGTTTCTTGAGAAAGAAAGAGGGTTCTCTCATTCTTCAGTTCAGATTTTCACTGGTTGGCCTCAAGTCTCAGACATAAATAAATAAAGCCTGCTTCAACCCTAGGGCTTTCTCTGAAGGCCCAGCTGTAGGCTAGGAGCAGAAAGTGAATATGCAGAGAGTGGCCAATTAGTTCACTGAGTGCCCTCATGACCTCTGACCCCTGCTGGGCCACCCCATCCATTAGCTGTCTTCTTCCCCCCCACCCTCCACCCTCTTCTCTCTCAGTAATCGGTGTCCTGCCATTCTCTTTCAGCAAAGAAACAAGCTCAGGCATTCGGCCAGCTGCTTCCACTTTCTGTTCTTTTGTCTCCTCCCTCTGTTGCCTTGTTGCTAACCTGGTCACCACTCCTTGACCCTAGGCCCGGCTCTGGCCCCCCCTGGGGGCGGGGAGGGAGAGTATTCCAAGGCAGGGCTTACTGGGAGGAGATAGCAAGTTCTTACTTTTCCTTTCCACTCGGGTTTGAGTTTACAAACTGGAGTTTTGACTCCACTCCTCACTGCAAGAAAGTTCTTGAAATGTTTTCTCTGGGATGACCATTTCTTTCCAAGGCAAGTGAGGTTTTTTGTTTTTAAAGTCTTGGTGGAAAAAGGCACCAATCTATTTCCTTGAGATGTTGGCTCTCCAGTGGGGCTGGGCAAGTTACCCAGTCTATTGATTAGGAGGGAAGAGGCTCCTTAGAGCTTAAGGTATGTGAGCATATATTTGAAACAAATACACATACACACACATATACGTCTATATATTTTATATATATATAAAGTATTCATTAAAAGAGGAAAATGAAAGAATTTTCTTGAGCTTAAGGAAAAGAATTCCAAATGTTGATTGTATCTGCTAACTCTTTAGAATTCCAGCTTAGAGAATAAAGTTGTTGGTGGTAAATCCAATAGAAAAGAACAAAAACCAGGAGGCAGTCAAACCCATTGGGTTCAATTCCAGCTTTTACCACTTGTTTGGATGTCTTTGGGTAATGATAGTGTCTCTTGAGCCAGAGAGATAGTACAGTGAGTAAGACACTTGCCTTGCATGTGGCCCACCCTGGTTCCATCTTTGGCATTCCATATGGTCCCCTGAGTACTGTCAGGAGTGATTCTTGAGTATAGAACCAGGAGTAACCACTGAGCTTCACTATGTGTGGCCCAAAATTTTTTTTAAATAAAATAATTTAAAAAAATAATAGTGACTCCTGTTTAATGAGTTTTTATGTTTAATGAATGGCTAATTAATGTACTGAGTTACTTAAGACACGTCATCTTGTTTAATCTTCAGAATAAGCAATGAGATAGGTAATATTATGTACTATCTTCATTTACAAATAAATAAATGAGGGGGCTGGAGTTATAGTACATCGAACAAGGCACTTGCCTTGCAGACAGCTGAGCTGATCTGGGTTCATCCCCAGTATCGTATAGGGTCCCCTGAGCCCACCAGAAGTAATTCCTGAGCCCAGAGCCAGAAGTAACTCTTGAGCACAGTCAAGTGTGGCCCAAAACCCAAAATAAATAAAGGCTAAGAGAAATTAAATTATTTACTTAGGATTTATAGTAAATGACAGAAAAGGAAGATGAATGAGGTACCTATGACTCCACAGTTCTTAAATGCCATCTTCCAAACTTCCTCCAAGTTATGGTATACCTAAGTTTTCTCAACTTTATAAACTTCAGTTTCTTCACTTGTAAAATCATCTATAAAACACCTGATCATAATGACTAACAACTCCGAAATTGCTTATGGTCTCTCAGACACTTTCCTAAATGATGATAAGCATTATTTCATTTTATCTTCACAAAACTTCAACAAAGAGGGAACTCTTGAACTCTTTTATTTCCATTCCATGGATGGATCAAGAAACTAAGCCTGATCACACCCAACTTGAAGTGGTGGAGCCAGGGTTCTAATGGGAGCTTATGCCATGTGCTTTTCACCTTTCAATCCTTGACAGTTGCTGCACAAAGAACTGCTGAAGATGCTATAATTAGACAGAAAGGGCCACAGGAATAGAGGGAAGGAATAGAGGGTTCTGAATTCTAACAGAACGTCACAGGTGGCTTTGTGGAGGTTCACTTGCTGGAAATTCACTTTAATACTGGAAAGGCTCAGCAATACCTATGCTTTATAAAGTAAAGAACCTCCTTATCATGTATTCGTGTTCATGCTGAAGAAGCAGGCAGAATTCGTGTTATGAACTGTCTAAGAGATAGTCAGGCGGTTGCTGTCTCTTACTCATCTTGATTTTGTGCCCCTCCTCTCTTCCCCTTTATCTCCAAAAGCACTTAGATTGCTTTGCAAATAGTAGGTACTTGCTTGATAGACATTTTCTAAATGAATGAGTGAGTGATTTGATGGGGTAGATTCCCTTGCTGGTTTGCAGAGGGGGCAGGCAATGCTTCGGCCCTCCAGGTGGAAGATTCTATTCCCTCTCCTTTCTCCCTGCAGCTCCTCAGACAAGCCCACAGGCTGTGATAGGGAGCCCACTGTATCAGAGATGATTTATGGTTCTTTGTTATACAAACTCTTTCACATTCCTCCCTCTTCCCATTTTTGCAGCCAATTCATCATGATATTCAAATGAACCTTTGGATAGTAAACTATGGCTCACAGCCCTGAAAACAATTGCTCTGACCACCAGAACAATAGATGTGGTATCCAGGTCCCTGAAAAGACCCCTTCTCCATCAAGATTATTTTAGATTCCCCTGCCTTTCCCAAGAACTCAGGGAAACGCCTTTCTTTCTACCTTAGAAAATCCCAGGTACTCAGTTGACCTGAACAGTGAAACGAAAGGGAGTGACACATTTAACTGACACACATTTAAAGGAAAGAAATGCTTTGTGATTTTTTTTCATTATTAAAATAGTAGAAGTCCCCAGGATGATAGGATTACAATATTTCAGTCCATGTTGCAGAATACTTTTGTAAAGATGCTTT
The DNA here is from genome assembly GCF_027595985.1 of Sorex araneus. NCBI lineage: Eukaryota > Metazoa > Chordata > Mammalia > Eulipotyphla > Soricidae > Sorex > Sorex araneus. The sequence goes on from NC_073304.1 coordinate 201,565,565, forward strand.
GGGGGTGTTTTACTCAATGATCTATAAGTTTCAGGTTTGTTTGTTCAATTGGTCATCAGGATGATGATGCAAAGTGAAGTGAAACTTCCTTGGTTTTTCATAATTTTGATAAAAGTGAGAGTTGCTCTAGTCAAAGTAAACTCTTCATCACAGCTATGGAAATTAACTAGGTCTAAATATTCCCTTCCGTTTGTCAGTGAGCCTACTTCAATCACTGATGGGAAGGCTCCCGCCAAATATTATGAGACAAAGAGCACAAGTTAATCAACAGAGCTTGAGACTCAGTTGTAAACCAAGTCGAATAGTAGTATCTACCACATAGACTTATAACAAGATTAGGTGAGTTGATCACTAAACAAGATGTAGAACAGAATCTTGCAAGTTGTTGAAGTAATGTCACTGCATTACCTAGTATGGTTCTTTTCAATAATGTTACACTTATTTCTCTGTGGTAGAAAAACACCTTTTAAGAATATATCTCTGCATTAATATCAAAATATTACACTGCTGTTATACTTAGAAGTTTTTGTTTAATTTACTGCCTAGGAAGAGAACGAAAATGACTTCCTTTCCTTTTTTCTCCTTTCATTTTTAGTACTGAGATTGAAATCTTCATCCAATTTTTTTTAACAACCAAACAAGCTGGAACATAATAGGAAGTTCTTAATAATTGCTATAAAAACTTTCTTAACAGGTTTATATCTTTTCAAAAACAAAATATTTGAAATTTTTGTTCAAGGAAATATCTAATAAAGTTTTATCCTCCTCTCATACCCCCTTCTCCCTAGATATGACTTTCTATAAACTGTCCTGTTAAGGAGACAGAATTAAACTTGCTATAGATCAGAGCTTTTGCCTTGCCGTAGCTTAGAAAATGTGGAAGTACTTCAGTTACTGTTTTTTTTTTTAATGTCTCTCTCTCTCTTCCATACATATCTGGCTGTGTTCAAGGATCACATATGGTGGCAATCAAGAGACCATATGCAATGCCAGTAATTGAATGGGGGTCAGCCATATACAAGGCAAACATCTCTCTAGCCCCTACTAATTTTTTTTACTTTTAATTTAATTCCACCCTTACAGAAATGTGTAAAAACAGTACTTTGTTGATTTATCTTCTAATAATTCCACTTTCTATTTTTTGAAGTTATGTTGGAGCAAGTAATATGAAATAAATTTGTTTTATGCATGCTAATAGGGCAGGCGAGGGAATGGCAGGGCTCCTAGGAACACTGGTGGTAGGACAAGTGTTACAAGAGTGTATGCCTGAAATAATTCTATTATGAACAACTTTGTAAATCACGGTGTCTTAATTAAAAAATAAATAAAAGGGGAAAACTCCTGTTTTAAAAAAGAAATAATGGCTAAACTTCCAACTGAATGATAAGAAGGAATTAGGTAGACTGAGTGGAAAAAAAATGGTACAAAAAATCCTGTATTAAAAAAAATTCTTGTATAGCCCATGGGCTGGAGTGATAGCACAGTGGTAGGGTGTTTGCCTTGCACTCGACCAACCCGTGTTCGATTCCTCTGCCCCTCTCGGAGAGCCTGGCAAGCTACCGAGAGTATCTCGCCGGCACGGCAGAGCCTGGCAAGCTACCCAAATGTATTCAATATGCCAAAAACAGTAACAATGAGAGACGCTACTGGTGTCTGCTCGAGCAAATCAATGAGCAATGGGATGACAGTGACTGTGACAGTATTACCCACACTGAGATCTTCAGATGTGACATTTTACCATGTTTGTCTTATCACTTAACTTTGAACATTTATTTGTTAGCCTGGTGTCTGTCAGGTTTTTCCACTGTAAGTATACTGTTTTCCCTTTAGCAGTGAACAAACATCTCATGAGGGCATACTTTGTGACTATGTAAATATGCTGATTCTCATCCATTCAAATTTTACACACTAGTTTTACCTTGCACTGATGATTCTACTGTTGCCATAATGGTTACCAAATAGTGGCTTTCTTTTATTTTCCTTTGCCTTATTTTTTTTTTAAGGGGAGGGGTGTTGAATTATACCCTTCAGTACTCAGGGATTATTCCTGACTCTGTGTTCAGCAGTGACCCCTTGCAATATTCAGGGAACCAGGTACAGTGCTGGAAATTGAGACAGTGTTAGCTGAATGAATGGCTAACATCTTACCTCCTGTACTATCTCTCTGTCCTAATAGTGATTTTTAATTCCATCATTTCATATCACTTGCTGGTTGACATTCATCTGAAAGGACTTTCTTTCTCCCACGCTTACTTACTTACTTTTATGTCAATGTACTCTAATTTTATTCAGTGAGTTATAACACATCACCTTCATTATTTTTATGCTTACTAGTCTTGGATTTGACCAAAATAGTACACTCAAGCTAGTTCTTTGTCATTTTGACAGGTCCTATCATTCTCTGAGTACTCTCTACCATACTGACTTAAGATGTTCCAAGGTTAATCTAATACTTTCCCAACCCCAGCACTAAAATTGATCAATTCACCTGGTTTCCTCTAATAGCAGACAGAATTCAGAAACCAAGATCTGGGTGAGAAGTGTGATTATTATCCCTGGCATCTCATTGCTTCTGGACTTTTTCCCCCTAGTGGAAAGATCTAGGAAATACACTCACACAGATGCACACTGATATCTATATTATGTGAAAAATCGAGTTTATACTGTCATTTCTAATCCAACACAACAGAATTCATTCTGCTCTTCCAGTGATAAAATTAAATCTCATTATCTATGATATATTTACTTATTTTTTTGACCTAGAATATGCAGAACATGGTTTTTGAATTGTTTTAGTAGCAATCGGCTACTGGGAAAAAAGCAGTTTAATATTCATCAACAGTTCATATTTCCTTAAGTCTAAAAGTATGTAATGAAATTATTATTCTTGGGTTAGGTTAGTCATACATATCTAGTGTCCAGTGAGATTATTTCATTTGTTTATGTATTATGTTTTTGTTATTGTATATTGTACTATATGTATATTGTATATTATATGTTATGTATTATATTTTATTATATTTATGTTATGTATTATATTTTATTATGGAGCCATAGCACAGCGGTTAGAGCATTTGCCTTGGTTGAGTCGGGTTCGATTCCTCCATCCCTCTCGGAGAGCCTGGCAAGCTACCGAGAGTATCCCGCCCGCACAGCAGAGCCTGGCAAGCTACCCATGGCGTATTCAATATGCCAAAAACAGTAACAACAAGTCTCACAATGGAGACGTTACTGGTGCTCGAGCAAATCGATGAGCAACGGGACAATAGTGCTACAGTGCTATGTTTATGTATTATGTATTATTTGTTTGTACTCCATTCTTAGAATATTCCCCCACTTGTGTATGTGGGATTTTTTAAAGTATGGGAATTATTAACATTATTCCAAAAGACATAACCATACAAAATGGGGTACTTTAGAAAACTGTCATGCCCTTTCTTTTCCTCTACACCTATTCCTGCTTTCTGCCTCATTCCCAACCTCCTCCAGTGAGGAAATAATTTTATTTTTGTTGTTGCTTTGTTTAGGGGGCTACACCTGCTGGTGCTCAGGACTTAGTCCTGGCTCTGTCCTCAAGGATCACTCCTGGCATGGTTCAGGGGACCACAAGGTGTCAGAGATTTAACCTGGGTCAGTCATGTTCAACCCACTGAGCTATCTCTACAGTCCTAAACAATCTTAGTTTCTGATTTATCTTTCTTGTTTCCCTCTTTAATTAAAATTAAATACACACATTTGTCACTTCCCTTTTTTTGTATACAAAATATACCTAAGGTAACCTACTATACTGACCCTTTTTTCCCCACTAAATAACATACCCCAGCAATCTTTATCACTTTATTGGCATTGTCCTCTTTCTTTTATGCAAGGTCTAGTGGTCTATTATTCAATCACTCTCCTCTCTGTAGGCATTTAGGTTGATTCTAACATTTTACAAATGTAAATAATGATCTTGTTATAGCCATAACCTTGGATATATAAATGGTCATCTGTGTGTATGAGGGGTGTGTATTTGGGGCAGAGTCCTAGAAGTAGGATTACTTGGCTCAAATAAACACATTTGAAGGTTTTTTACCTTAACACTTGAAGTTTTAAATATAGTTAATAAGATTTTATTTGGAGGAGTAGGGTAGGTATGGGGCCACACCTAGAAGTGCTTGATGGCTACTCGTAGCTCTATGCTGGGAGGTTTGGTGGAGGGTCCCTCTCAGCAGCGCTCAGTGGACCATGCAGTGCTGAGGACCAGACCAGAGTCAGTCTGGCAAACATCATACATCTGGCTCATATAAGGTCTTACTATAGAGACTGGGGAGGTTGGGGGCCACATCGAGCTGAGGGGCTAGTCCAGATGTAGTTCTTGGAGGTTGCTCCCAACCATATTCAGGGAACCAGGCAGTGCCAGGGATCAAAGTCTGCTGAACTCCCTGCATACAAGCATGCCCTCAGACCTATGTGCTGTCTCTGTGGCTTAGGCTTTACTATGGATATTTAAGGCCATTTTAGGGATTTATGTTCATTTCCTATTTGTTTATAGGAAGGGTTTTTTTTTAGATAGTTTTTGAGTGGGGGGCTGGAGCAATAGCACAGCGGGTAGGGCGTTTGCCTTGCACGAGGCGACCCGGGTTCTAATCCCAGCATCCCATATGGTCCCCTGAGCACCACCAGGAGTAATTCCTGAGTGAAGAGCCAGGAGAAACCCCTGTGCATTGCCGGGTGTGACAAAAAAAAAGATAGTTTTTGAGTTACCAGACTATGTGTTTTTCTTGTCTCCATCACCCACTGACTATATGTTTTCAAGTAGCGCAATTATATAGTCATTAAGTATTCTACTCTAAGCAATTAGATTACAATATTCTTCCTAAATAGTGTAATATATAGGATTGGTGCTAGAACATTCTATGTCTAGAACTCAGTTACCAATAACTTTGTAAATCACAGTTCTTTAATGATTAAAAAAAAGTATTTATGTTTGGCTATGTACAAAGTTGGAAAAAAGTGTTATATTTCATACACATTGAATTAATTCTATTTTAGCCCAAAGATTATAATGACACAAAAATATTTGAGGGGGAAAATTCCCTTAGATCCAAATAGCACATAAGAATTGATCACATTCTGCCCATGGGAATGATCAGACATAATATTTTTACATCTCTAAGGAGGGGCATTTCCTCCCAGCTGCGTTGATCTGAAGACACTGGAAACATGATGAATGGCAAAAGGAACATGTTTGCTGGTGCTGCAGAGCTGGTTAATTATACTGTAAATCATGTAAACACTGACATGTTGAATAAAAAGCTTCTCCCAGACATCTTCTCACAAAGAGAGCAGGTTTTTTTTTCTTCTTTTTTTTTTTTTCTTAAGTAAACAGATCTTATTTAGAGGCTTTTTGAGGGAAGGAAGAAGGGATAAGAGAGAAAAGTAAGAGTAACGTGCTCAAGAGAGAACACAGGCTTCTCCGAGGGTGGAGAGAGCTCTACACACATCCTAGCACTAGACACGAACGCATGAAAATAAACATCTCAAGAGGGGAGATGCGGGCAACACATGTGCTCAGCCACGTGGGCACAAGTAGCACATGATCTCAGGCAGCATATGCGCCAAGAGAGCAGTTCTTTAAAGAACAAGCAGATGAGTCATTTGTAATCACTCTGTACTGAAACTACATGCTGGCCTAGAGGTGCAGAGCAGTGTTGTGGCTTTGGGATCCATAAAGCATTTTAAGAACTGCTCTACAAATGTAATTGGGCATTCAGGTATTCTAGAAGTCAGGACAACTAAATACCACTTTTTGTTCTTTGCTCAGAGTTGTATTATTATTCTGGAGTTGTGTCATGTGTCTTTCATCGGGGAGGTTTTCTTTATATAGTTTCTAAGACTTACCAATGATTCTCTACAACTTAGGAAGGCCAGTGTTTCATTTGGGTACCTTTACGGGATTTCACAGAGAGTGATCAAAGATAAAAAAAATAGTCCTATGTTCATTCCTGACAATAATGTCAACTAATTTTCCCTGTCCCTTTGTCTCTTCTGTATCAGATGAAAAGACTCAGTCCATGGCACAAGTAGTGATACTTTATCGCATTTTCTTGATTATTGACACCTTGATTATTGCTCTAATCTGGTAGCTATGCAACTCTTCCCCTGGAAATTTACTGGGTTTTCTATTTGCAATTAATACACACTTAATGAGACATACTTCATGGCTATATAAATATCCTGCTTCTTATATGTGGTGAAGAGCTAATGTAGAGGTCTCAAATTCAGACTGGGGCTCCTCACTAGATCTCTTTTAAACAATATTATTTAAATCACCACATGTGTAACAGTCTATACTCAAAGTAAACCATGTTTTCTTTTTCTTTTGTTTCATATTTGTTTGGAGAACACAATCAGTGGTGTCCAGGGCTTACTCCTGACACCACACTCAGGGATGACTCCTGGAGGGTTTGGGGGACCATATGGGTGCCAGGGATTGAACCTAGATCTATTATAACAAGGTAAGTGCTCTACCCACTATTCTATCTCTCTGACCTCATACCACATTTCCTCTGTTACTGCTTTAATCTTGGCATCAATAATATGAAGCAGGGCTGGAGCAATAGCACAGTGGGTAGGGTGTTTGCCTTGCATGCAGCCGACCCGGGTTCGATTCCCAGCATCCCATATGGTCCCCTGAGCACTGCCAGGAGTAATTCCTGAGTGCAGAGCCAGGAGTAACCCCTGTGCATCACCGGGTGTGACCCCAAAAGCAATAAATAAATAAATAAATAAATAAATAATATGAAGCAGTGTAGCCTTGCTTTAAGAACTCAAGTTTCTGAATCTCACAGATTCACATCACAGGGTTCCAAATGCAGCACGAGTCCTAACTACTCACTTTATTTGAGAGACAACTTTTTAACATCTCTCAGCCTCAATTTCTTCCTCAGAAAACTGAAAATAGTAGGGTTGAGGAGATGGTTCAAAGAACTACAGCACATGCCTAGCATGGGGAAGTCCTTGTTTAAACCCTGACACCACATGGCAACCCAAGCACTGCCAGATGTGGTCCAGTGGCTCCTTGAATTAGTGTGTGTGTGTGTGTGTGTGTGTGTGTGTGTGTGTGTGAGTCCTAGAAGCCTCCTTAACATTTCTGGGGATGGAGCAGCATCTTATCACTGGCCTGAGCACCAATTCTGTGGTGCAGAACTATACGACTGTATTGAGAGTCACTAGAAGTGGTCCCAAAGGTCCCCTAAACACTGCCTGGGAGCCTCCTCCCCCAGTGAATCTCTTCTGAATCTCAAGGATTGTGAGCATTCAATTATCTCACAATATATGAAAAGAACCCAAAAGTGTATTGGGACATGGCACACATCAATAACTGTAACTATCGGGGCTGGAGTGATAGCACAGCGGGTAGGGCGTTTGCCTTGCACGCGGCCAACCCGGGTTCGAATCCCAGCATCCCATATGGTCCCCTGAGCACCGCCAGGGGTAATTCCTGAGTGCAGAGCCAGGAGTAACCCCTGTGCATCGCCAGGTGTGACCCAAAAAGCAAAAAATAAATAAATAAATAAATAACTGTAACTATCATTAAAAAAAGGGAGGGTATCATTTTGGTTAATCTTGAATTCTGATAAACTCTTCTTTTACATGGACACATTCTGCTATATTATATATAGTCCAAAAATCAAATAAAAAAAAAAGCATACCTTTCCTCTGTACATTCTCCCCAGGAAGTTTAACTAGGAGGTCTATGGACCTAGAGTTTATGCTAACACTTTATTTCAAAGTAGACTCTAAGTAGAGATTAGTTCAAGTGATTCCAGAGCCCTTCATTCTGACAAGACTGGAGTGCCACCATGAGGTCAGCGCTGTTCCTGGTGGTGTTTGCTTAAATTCCGCCCTGACCATTTGAATGGTAACATTTATACTGCATTAATGCAGTCTGAAAAGTACAATCTATTGAAGCTCAGTGACCAAAAAAAATAATATACAAGAGCTTAAAATCTGGATTTTTAGCTATTTTGTTTTAGATTTTCTAGAGTAGTCTAGTGATGAATCTTGGGAATTTGAGATTGAAAGCCTAGCCCAAGGCAAAGTGAAATTATTTTCCCAAGATTTTTTTTTTAATGACTGCTGGATTTTTCTTGTATAGGCAAGCACTCTTTCCTCAACTTATACTTGAAGATTCTGAAACTGGAGTTCAGAACTTTCCAGCTCCGGGGCTGGAGTGATAGCACAGCGGGTAGGGCGTTTGCCTTGCACGCAGCTGACCCTGGTTCGAATCCCAGCATCCCATATGGTCCCCTGAGCACCGCCAGGAGTAATTCCTGAGTGTAGAACCAGGAGTAACCCCTGTGCATCACCTGGTGTGACCTAACAAGCAAAAAAAAAAAAAAAAAAAAAAGAACTTTCCAGCTCCTCTGGCAAAGAAACAATGATTTATATTTCCAAATGACCAACAGAAACTCCACTCAGGTCTCCCACAGTCATCTCAAACTCAACCTGTTAGAATGTAAACATGGAGCCAGAGAGACAGATCAAGGTGCTGAGCACATACTCTGCATGCAGGAGACCAACACACGAGTCTTCCAGCACTGTGCCACTGGGAGTGAGCCCTGGTACTGTTAGATGTGGCCTAGGGTCCCATCACCAAATTAAACTTATAGGTGGGGAGATGACTCAAAGTGGTAGGACATGTGCCTGGGATGTGTGAATTCAACTCCTAATATTACATGGACCCTTGAGCATCTTTAGGTATTGTCCTGGTGACCACTAAGTACCACCAAGGAAGCCCTGTTGGGCTCTAGCAACACCAGAACCAGCCTTGAACACTGTATTCCTAGGAGTATTCTCTTGCTCCACCCCCAGCACTACTGTGACCGATATCAAAACTTAAACTTACTCTATTGTTCTCACACACACCTAGCCCTCCAGTATTCCCCATCTCCATGAATGAGGCCACTTACCCAGTCACCTAAGTTGAGACTTGGAAGTCATTTTGGGTTTCCTATCTTTCTACACTCAATTCCTAAAGAAGGCCTATGACCCTTACCTCCCTAGAGTCATTTCAACGGTATTGCCTTCCTCACCACTGTACTACATGACACTACTCCTGTAGTCTCTTTGATTTCAGATGTGACTCACAACCCTATTGATACTGGAGTGATCTTTAAAAATTAAAAATTATTTGCATGAATATTAATACTATAAAAATCTCTGCTTAAACTATGATACTACCCCCTCCAAAAAAATTTAATGGATGACTGGAGTGAGAGTATAGTCAGTAGAATGTTTTCCTGGCACATGGCGAATGCTGGTCCCATCCCTGGCATTCCATATATACCCAGATCCCCACCAGGAGCGATATCTGAACACAGAGGCAGGAGTAATCCCTGAGCACAGCCAGGTATGACCCCAAAACAAAACTTTAAGGGAAAACTATGCAGCATAAAGATCTTCACAATAATTTTAATTAAAAATGCATTTGTTGTTGACTATACTCAACAGTGCTCAGAGCTTACGCCCGGCTCTGTGCTCAGGGGTCACTCGTGGTAGGGCTCAAGGGACAATTTGGGGTGCTGGAGATTGAACCTGGGTTGTTTGTGTTCAAGACAAATGCTCTACCTGTTTTACTGTTTCTTTGGTCCAAATGTCTTAAATAGTATAAATAAATAAAATAATATATTTTAAAAAAATAAAAAGAAAAATTATTTGCATGATTGGCTAAATATCCTTCAGTGATTTTCTGTATCTATAAGACCAAGTCCAAATTCTTTGTCCCTAAAGCATAACAGAGTTAGTCCTTGCTCACCGGTCCAGGTTTATCTCTTGCTGCATCATCTGCTTCCCACTTGGATGAAATACTAGATTCCTAAAATAGGCTACTTACATTTGTGACTACTTTTCCTTTTATCTGTGGGCTGAAGCAATAGTACAGCCGGTAGGGTACTTGCCTTGCATGCAGCCAACCTGGATTTGGTTCCTTGCGCTACATACAGTTTCCTGAACCCTGCCAGGAATGATCCCTGAGTGCAGAGCCAGGAGTAAGCCCTGAGCACAGCTAGATGTGGCCTAAAAGCAAAGATAAAAGAAAGAAAAACTCCAAGGATTAGAGAGATAGTATAGTGGGTAGGGCACTTGCTCTGTACATGACTGACCAGGATTGTATCTCCAGCATCCAATATGGTTCCCTGAGCACTGACAGGAGTGATTCCTGAGTGCAGAGTCAGAAGAAACCCCAGAGCATTGGTGTGACCCCCCAACAAAAACAAAAACAGAACAAAAAATATCTTTACCTTTCTTATTTATCAACATCTTATTTTTAAAAGCTAAGTAAGCTTTATCTCCTCTATTAATCTTTTCTAACTTTTCACAAAAATTTTCTCCATCTGCCACCGCAGAGTGAGGATTCCCTTAGAATTTATAATTTATTCTACAGTGCCTGGAGGATTTTCTTGCTCTGTTTCAAAAGAGTTAGCCAACTAGAATCTACTTGAGAGTAAAGACTATTTCTCACCCATTTCTGCATCCATATGCCTACATTAATCTTTGTATGCTGTTTAAAAGAAAAAAGAGCAAAAACCAGAAATTGGTTGAATAACAAAACAAATAATAGAGAATAAAAATGATTTTTAAAAACATATTCATAGATATGGAGTGACTTATGTTATCTGTTCATAACAAAAGTTATCCTGATAGCTTCCACTATAGTCTATTCTAAACATTGTGTTCTCACTTGCTACTGTTGGGAAACCATGTGTGTCTACCAGGCAGACCAAACTGTTTTCTGGAGAAATTCCAGTTGTACTAAACCATAGTTCAGTTTCTGTACTACTGTATTGACAATACCTTTAAATTTGCTTTGTTTTCCCAAGAGAAACTGAACATTGTCAAGGTAATAAGTAGAATAAGTAGAATAAACCCAAAGTTTTCATTTGACTTAATTTATGCATTCACTCAAAATTTATTACATAGTACTAAGCGAAAGGCATAGGTTCTTCCTAATTCCACAAGGATGGCAGTTTTAGGGATCTTTGTCTTTGACTTCATTTCATTAACTCAAGATTTATTGACCACTTATTATGAAACAGGCTCCAGGGTAGACAAACATAATATGAAGATAAATGGGATGTAAACTAAGCCATTAAAGAGCTGGAAGTCTGATGTGGGGCAGACATAGGAACATAATTCCATCACAACAGGTCAAGAGCTAAAATAGAAACATTTACAAAGTGGCATGAATACTCAAAGATGGAGATGTCAAGAAGAGAATAGAAAAGGGTATATCAGCTGATTTTTGAAGAACAGAAGGAATTTTCCAGGAGGTAAAAGAGAACATACCAAAAGAAAAGAAAAATATATGTGCAAAAATTTGTAAAAAAAAAACAAGCAAAGTTGTAAAAGCAAAGTTGAAAAGATGAAACTAAAGCTTAGAGAGGACAAGTAACTTGCACACAGTCACTCAATATTAGTAATAGGGCTAGAAGATATATAGTCCACTCCTTAAGTTCTTTAAATGAGTGGATCATATATCTGAGAGTGTTGAGAACTGCTACCAAGGTCTGGCATACAAACTACAGGGAATTAGACTACATGTGGAGACATTGGGAAATCATGAGAGACTTATAAAGAGAGAAGCAACATGATACACTTGGGCTTTAGAAAGACAATTCTGGCAATGATTTTTAATTTTGATTTCAATTAGAATCAATGAAAACTTCCACATTTACAAATCATGGAGCTACTTCAGAGTAATAAAAGAGAATTTCTGGGGATTAAATTCAATTTTTATTTGCTTTTCAAGTTTCTCAGGGGGGTTCTAAAGTGTTATTAGGGTTAAGGACTATACTATTGTAGGTTGGAGAAAAAATATAGCAGACAAGGCAGTCTCCTTGCACACAGCCAACCCAGATTCTACCTCTGGCACCATAAATGGTTCCCAGAGCCTCACCAGGAGTGATCACTCCTGTACTCCTGGCTAGGAGTACAGTCAATATGGCCCAACCCCCTCCCACATGAAAAAAAAGCACCCTACAGCAATAAGTGAGCAATGTAGCTCAGTGGTAGAGCACGTGCCTTGCATATGTGAAGCCATGGGTTAGACCCCTGGCATTGCAAAAGAAAACCTTCAACCATGTCATATTGTATAAGGGTAGCCCATTTAGGGAGAGAGGGAGAGAGTGAGGGAAAGAGAAAGGGAGGGAAGTGCTGTTGCAAACAAATGGGCTAAAAGATTAAAATTAAATGGGATAGGGGCAAGAGCAATAGCACAGCGGGTAGGGCGTTTGCCTTGCAGGCGGCGACCCCAGTTCCATTTTCAGCATCCCATGTGGTGCCTTGAGCACCACCAGGAGTAATACCTGAGTGCATGAGCCAGGAGTAACCCCTGTGCATCATTGGGTGTGACCCAAAAAATAGCAAAAAAAAAAAAAAAAACCTAAATGGGCTAAAAGTATAAAACTAATATTATGCACCTACTATGTTAAGATTTTTCAAATGTTTCACATAGTAACACTTCTTTTTTTTTTTCTTTTTGGGTCACACCCAGCGATGCACAGGGGTTACTCCTGGCTCTGCACTCAGGAATTACTCCTGGCGGTGCTCAGGGGACCATATGGGATGCTGGGATTTGAACCCGGGTCAGCTGAGTGCAAGGCAAACGCCCTACCTGCTATGCTATCACTCCAGCCCCCAACACATAGTAACACTTCTAATATTACACAATAATTTGTATGCATTAACCTATTTATTTTCCAGCCCATTCTTCTGGCAGCTCTAGTGCAAGATGGGAGCCAATTCTGCACAAGACACTCTGTCTTCCCCTTTCCCTCTTGCTCACTCAGATAGGGACAACTGAGACATGCCAGTGAACCCACATACACATCTGTGGAATGCAGGCAGAAACTGGAGAAAACCCATATGGGTAATGGGTTTTGGCATTGGTCCTAACTTGCAACAGATTTTCCTTTTTAAATCAACATTCTAATAAAATTATGTGAAATGAAATGGTTATTTGCAGTAATGAATAATAGGCATATGATTCCTAAATTTCAAGCAGATATTATAATCCCATAATCTGTTTTACTTGTGAGGGATGGAAAAATGAGATAATCCAAGATGCTCAAATTATTAAATAATAATAGATTCAAATGTTAAGCCTTTCTGACACCCCAAATCTAGGCTCTTGCCTCTATACATACACCAGTAAGCACCTCGTGTGATCCTTGGAACAAACGTGCAAGTTAACCTTATCAAATGAATCTTTCTAGAACAGATAGGCCGACCTGGGTTCGAATCTCAGCATCCCATATGGTCCCCTGAGCACCGCCAGGAGTAATTCCTGAGTGCATGAGCCAGGAGTGACCCCTGCGCATCGCCAGGTGTGACCCAAAAAGCAAAAAAAAAAAAAAAAAAAAAATCAAAATAAGCCTAAAAAGCCTGAAAGCGGTTTCCCTGCCTTCTCCATCAATTACATTTGAAAAGTTTCCTTTTGAAAAGTATAAACAATGTATCTGTCCACCACTAAAACGTAAATTTCATTAAAAATAAGAACATATTTTCCTCCCTCCTGGTTTTGGGGTCACACCCGGTGGTGCACGGGGGTTACTCCTGGCTCTGCACTCAGGAATAAGTTTTAGCGGTGCTTGGGAGACCATATGGGGTGCCAGGGATTGAACCCTACCCTCTGTACGTTCGCTCCGGCCCCAAACGTACATGTTTGGGGAGGACAAATTTGGAATATTTTTGTTTACAAAGTTTCCATAAAAATTGAGGCGAATGTCCAGCATTAAACAAACCTTGAGGGGCTGGAGCGATAGCTCCGTGCACGCGGCCGACAAGCTTCTATCCCCAGCAGCCCATAGGGTGCCCTAAGCACCGCCAGGAGTAATTCCTGAGCGCAGATCCAGGAGTAACCCGAGCGTCGCTGGGTGTGCCCCCAAAAGGAATATATATATGTATATATACATATATATATACACATATATACACACATATATATGTGCATATATATATATATGCATCTACAGACCTTGACTTTTTTGTTGTTGATAGATTGCATGGTCCGCAGACAAATTCCTAGCATTATGGGGCGGACCCCTCTGTCATCCCTCCTCCCCAACCCCCCTACACACACACACACACACACACACACACACACACACACACACACACACACACACACACACACACAAATTCCTAGCATTATGGGGCGGACCCCTCTGTCATCCCTCCTCCCCAACCCCCCTACACACACACACACACACACACACATACACACAAACACACAAAAAGGGAAAGAAAAGGGGGGCGTGGGCGGGGGGGGGGTAAGAACCATAACACAATACAATACTCTAGCAGCTCACAGCCAGGCTCCACCCCCCGAGAGCTTTTTCCGCGACAGGCCCCGCCTCGACTTCCGGGGGAGGGGCGTCTGCGCAGGCGCTGTCAGGCGGGCGCCCTCCGCGCAGGCGCCGGAAGGACTGGTGCTTTCCGGGTAAAGATGGACGCTCACGATCTCTTCCGCCGCCTGGGCGCGGGCGCCAGGTTTGACGTGAGGCGCTTCTCTGCGGACGCGACCCGATTCCAGGTACGTTTGCGCCGAGGCTGAAGCCCCCGGCAGGTAGCTGGGTGGGAGCTGGCGCAGCTTGGCGGGGTGACCGGCGTTCCGAACGTGTCCCCGGAGCGTCGCGAGGCGTGGTCCGGGTCCCGGCGGCGCTTGTGCACGGTTCCCCGCGTCGCGTTCCCAGGAGTTCCTCCCCGGCCCTGGGCACGCTCGGCCGGCTTGGCGTCTGCGACAGTTGCCCCGTCCCACCCTCCCACGACCGTTTATTCCAGGCACCGTTGCAATACTTTGAGAAGTCTTCTTCCCACCCCGCTTTAGGAGCGGGGGAAGGAATTTTGACAACCGGAACCCCCTCATCCCCCCGCCAGATAGAGGGAACCGATCCTTGTTGCTGTCGTCTTTTTCCACACCGGGCATGTGCTTCGTTTAGCGGGCGGGGACTGTTTCCTTTTTCTTGGATACAGGCGTGCGTCCTGCGTGTTAGGTAACGGAATGAGACGCGCGGTTCAGAAGGGGGAGCAGGAAAGAGAGGAGGAAGTCCGGGCCCGGTGGTCTAAAGATTTTTAATATGACCCCTGCAGCCGGCGAGAGAGATGTGTTTCTTCGTTTTCCCATCGGCGGCATGTTGTATATTGGTCCAGAGTTCGACGGGCCGGGGAGGAGCTCGCGGACCAGGTGGAGGAATCTCGTGTGGTCCCCCCGGGCCACCTCCAGAATCACCGCCACTACTCCCAGCCCGGCGTGGGGAGTAACAACCCCTGGGCATCGCTAGCTGTGGTCCCCAAACGAAAGAATTTGAAATCTGAACCCAGATTGTTTGGTTGCAAAGCCAGGAGCTGCTAGCTACCATGGTTTTGAGACTACATCGAATTAATGAGCCTCCTAATGCCCTGATTTTCTCATTTGTGGTACTTCTGTTTACCTCGCAGGGTTGTTGGAAGGATGGGGTCACTTAATGGGTATACATATGCTTAGAGGGTTTGGAGAAATAGTACAGCTGGTAAGGAAGGTGCTTGTCTTACATTGCCAGGTTCAGTCCCTGGCATCCCATGTGATCCCGATTCCTGAGCATCACTGGATGTGGCCCCCAAACCAAAAAACAAATAAATATAGTTAGAAATCCGCCTGAAGATATATTTATGTGTACAATATAGATGTGAACGTCTGCTGGTGCTGATAAGCATGTATGTGTTCGTTCTATTATTATATTGAGCTCAGGAAGGATGCCTTTGTGGATTCCATTTTTTTTCAGCTTTGTTAGCTACAACCAATGTTTGGTGAAAGAATGAGATGGGAAATTACTGTCCATACTATCAGTTCTGCTTGGATGAGAGCAGTACCTGTCAATAGACATAAATTTTGTGGTCTCAGGTAGGAAAACGGAAATGCGACTTTGATTCATCGGAGGTGCTTCAGAGACTGGACTTTTTTGGAAACAAGAAGTCCGTCCCAAGCGAGAATGGCGCATCAGCAATTTTTCAAGAGCCCCAAGATGAAGAGAAAAGAGAAGAGTGCCTTACTGAAAGGAAGCAGAACAAGAGAAAGAGGAAGAGATTGGCTTCAGGTTCGCGCTTGATTTGTTTCCTTCTGTTAAATCTTTTCATTTTTATTTATTACTCAGACATTTAGGATGTTAGCTGTGTATTTATTAGCATGTTATGTTTACAGATGTTTTCTAGTTTGTCACATGTCATTTGTTTCATCATTTTTTTTCTTATTTATTTGTTAACTTTGTCTTGGCTTTTGGACATCTGACTGTTCTCAGGTCTTACTCCTGGCTCAATACTCAGAGATAACTCCTCACATGGTTGGGGACCACAGGTATTGTCTGGGATAAAGGGTGCTGGCTGCAAGACCAGAGTCTTAACCTCTGTCTCTTCACCTCCAAGCTCCTCTGAAACTTATTTTTCCTAAAGTTTCAGGGCCAAAGAGAGAATCTAGGGGTTAAGTCAGGTGCTTCAGAGACTGGACTTTTTGGGAAACAAGAAACAGTCCCAAGTAAGAACGATGCATCAGCAATTCAACAATGGCACATTAACAATTCTGACATTAAGCCCCCCTCAGCCCCTCTAGGAGTGATCCCTGTGTGTAGATTCAGGAGTAGATTCAGGAGTAAGCCCTGAGCACTGCTGGATGTGGGCCCCCCCAAACAAAATTGTGCTGGTATTACTGGAAAAACAAAGTAGGCTTGATTATACAGTGGTGACAATTCTGTGGTGAAGTGTGATACCAGAATTTGCTTCTCTTCCAGTTTTTAAAACACACTACTTTTCAGTTACCAGTGAAATTACAAGGTTACTCAGAATTGGGTTTCAGGCACACAATGTTTTAATACCAATTCCTCCACCAGTGTCCACTTCCTCCCCCAATTCCCTGCCACCATTAACCCCATTTGCCTCCCACCTACCAGTCTGCTTCTATGAGTGTGTGTGTTTGTGTGTGTGTGTACAGATATATATATATATATATAATATTTGCTCTGTGGTTTACAGTACTATTGCTGGTAGGGTTTTATGTATAACACTTTACCATCTTTCAGCACCACCTCCTCCTCCTGGTTAACCTTCTCTCTGCCATAGATTGTCCCCTCCCCTCCCTCTCCTATCCTCCAGCACCCTCAAATGTCATGAATACCAGTTTTAATGATCTTTGTTTCTATTGTCTGTGGGTACTTGTTATTCCACCTTTATGTTTCTCTATATCCCAGTATATTAGAGAGATCATTCTGTGTTGTTTTCTCTCCTTCTGACTAAATTCACTCAGCATCGTACTCTCTAGATGGAGGGATCCATGTAGCAGCACACTTTTCTTATGGCTAAGTAATATTCCATTATGTTGCTTTATCCCATTGTCTATTCTCAGACACTTGGGTTGTTTTTAGAAAAATGGGGAGAAGAGATGAAGAGAAACTTCCTCAAAGAAGAAATACAATTTTGGCCAAATGCACGTAAAAAAAAATGCTTGGCATCACTAATCATCAGGGAGATTACAAATCAAAACAACATGGATCATCTCACATCACAGAGACTGGTGCACATCAAAAACAACAAGAACAACCAGTGCTTGTGTGGATGTGGGGAGAAAGGAACTCTCATTCACTACTGGTTGAAATGTTGACTGGTACAGCCTTTCTGGAAAACAATATGCACATTCCTAAAAAATCTAGGAATTGAGCTTCTCAGCAACTCTGCTTCTCGGAATATACTCTAAGGACCCTAAAACAAAAAGCAGAAAATACGTTTGCACCCCTAAGTTCCTTGCAGCACTATCTATTCCAACTTTTATACCTCCTATTTTATTCTATGGACTGGAGCGATAGCACAGTGGGTAGGGTGTTTGCCTTGCACGTGGCTGATCCGGGTTCGATTCCTTTGTCCCTCTCGGAGAACCCGGCAAACTACCGAGTATCCCGCCCGCACAGCAGAGCCTGGCAAGCTACCATGGCATATTTGATATGCCAAAAACAGTAACAAATCTCGCAATGGAGACATTACTGGTGCTCGCTCCAGCAAATTGATGAACAACGGGAGAACAGTGCTACAGTGCTACAATGTTCTTTGAGGTGCATCAACTCTTGTGTTTTCTATTGGGGTGAGGGGCCACAACTGTATGGTTTTCAGGGCTTAATCCCAGCTCTGTGCTCAGGGGGTCATGTGGTGCAGGGATTAATTGGGGCCTCCATGTTTTGTTGGGGGATTATATTTTGACCCTAGTGCACTTAGCATGCTCTCGTCTTGTTGAACTATACTTCCAATGCCTGTATGTTTTGTGTGTGTTGTGCTCTGTCCGTTTGCTGTACTTAAGAATGTTGCATTTAAAATCTTATTTTGTTTTTGTTTTTTGGGCCACACCTGTCCGCCCAGGGATCACTCCTGGCAGTCTGCAGGATCAAATGGGGCGCCAGGGATAGAACTTGAATTGGTGCCAGGCAAACACCTTCCCTATGTATTATCTCTCCAGCCACGTACTTAAAACTTTTTTTCATTTAAAAATATATTTTAGAAACAATTACTCAAGAAGAAGGTTCTACAATACAGTGGATGTCATCTGTGGAAGCAAAGATTGAGGATAAAAAAATTAAAAAAGAAGGTAAACTAACTTCAGGAAAGTTGGAACATCTCAGAAAAGAAAAGGTTAGAAATTTTTCATTTAATTCCTTGTTTTTGTCATTGTTGGTGGTTCTTTGGCCACACCCAGCAGTGCTCAAGACTTACTCTGGCCTCTGCACACAGGGATCACTACCAGTGGGGCTCGGGGGACCAAATGTGGCACTGGGAATAGAAACCAGATTGGTTATGTGCAACGCAAGCACCCTACCTGCTGTTAATATCTCTCTGACCCCTTAATTGTTTTTTTTTCCCCACTTTTGCTTCCACAGTGGTGCCGCATTTAGAGGCTCTTTCAGGTCAGGGGAATGAAACCCATCATTGTTACTGTATTTGGCATATGAATACACCATGAGGAGCTCGCCAGGCTTTCCCCCATGCAAGCAGTGAACTCTCGGTAGCTTGCCAGGCTCTCCAAGAGGGAGAACTAGGCTATCAGATGTCACGCAGCCACATTGCAGTTGCACCCTTCCAGGAGCTTGGTTTTATAGTCTCTGGATGCTGGCCACCATTGATGAGATTACACAGCACCAGGGGCAGTTTCTGGGTGTGACTGCCTACCTACTGGAAAATGGGGAATCTGGGTGGAAGAGGCCCAGTCCTGATCCAAGCAGCCTTGGAGATCTTGGTCCCAAGTCCCGCACACCTGGGTTCCTCTGCTGGTTCCTTCATGTGTGAGGCTTGTCCAAACATTTATACATTTATACATGTCATAAATGTCCATATACATATAATATGGTTGTCCAAGGACTTTCAGTTCTTTTTCACAAATTGATCAGATTGAAAACTTTAAAGTAAACAAATTTAAAGTTTAAAATTCTTTAAGGGGCCAGAGCAATAATATAGTGGGTAGGGCATTTGCCTTGCACGCTGCCAACTCGGGTTCAATCCCTGGCATCCCATATTGTTCCCTAAGCATCTCCAGGAGTAATATCTGAATGCAGAGCCAGAGTAACCCCTGAGCATTGCTGGATGTGACCCAAAAAGCAAAATAAAATAAAATTCTTTAAGAAAAAGTATGCGTTATTCTTAATTTGGTCAGTTTTCAAGGCTGATTTGTGTTTAAGATGGTGTTTTCTTGGGGGATGCAGAGAGATCTTCGGGTTGGAATGCATGTTGTGTGTATAGGAGTCCTAAGTTTGGTCCCTGGCACTCTGTTGTCCCTTGAGCTCTGTAGGAAACAAAGCCTCAAGCCAGGAGTAGCTCCTGAGCATTTTTGTGATGCTTATTTATTTATTTATTTAAAAAAATAAAGTTTATTTTGTGATTTTGGGTTAAAACCCAGTGAGCACAATTTGCCTCCGGGCCATCTTAGCGGACCAACAGCCTTGGCCCAGAGACTCCCAATTGAATCCCAAAATGGATTAGTGCCATACAGAGATGTCTCTGGAACCCAGCCGTTTACAATTTGGAAATTTACATTTACAATCATGGCTGTGTGAGCTCTCATGATATTCAGAACGATCAATCACTGTCACTGTCATCCCGTTGCTCTCGATTTGCTCAAGCGGGCACTAGTAACGTCTCCATCATGAGACTTCTTGTTACTCTTTTTGGCATATTGAATATGCCACAGGTAGCTTGCCAGGCTCTGCTATGTGGGCAAGATACTCTCGGTATCTCAGGGGGCAGAGGAATCAAACCCAGGTCGGCTGCGTACAAGGCGAACGCCCTACCCGCTGCACTATTGTCCCTGCCTATGTGGCAGATGATTTTCACTTTACTCTCTCTTTACTTTGATTACATTCAATTTTCAACAGAAAACCCACTATTATTATTTGGAGTTTCTCCCCCAACAATCAGACCTGTCGAAATGCCATCATTAGAACATGTGTTTTTCTATTGCTTATAACAAAATGAGCAATAGAAAATAAATTATCTAGCATCTGCCCCAGGCAGGTAGACTTGAATTAGTGGTGGGAAATTTCGAGCAAAACATAATGCCCCTAAATTAGAGAGAATATTGGGGAAATTGTCTGCCATAGAGGCAGGGTGAGGACTGGGATGTGGGTGGTGGGAAATGTGCACTGGTGGAGGGATGGGTGTTCCATCATTGTATGGCTGAATCTCAAATATATATATATATGTATATATGTATATATATATATATATATATAGCTTTGTAACTATCTCACGGTGATACAATTTAAAAAAAAGTAATGTGGAGTTTATGCCCATTTCAATCAGCTTAATCAATGGCTGAACAAATAGCAGTACTCCTACATTATTAAAAAAAAAAACCACAAAAACTCGGTGCGCATCAGTGAGGTTCTTGACTTGGATAGCTGAGCCATAGCACTGTACCTTAAATTTCTTTCTTCTTTTTTGCGGGGGAGGGAGACTGAGGTGGAGGCAGGTATACCCTCAGTGCTCAGGGCCTATTTTTGGCTCTGTGCTCAGGGGTTATTTCTGGCAGGACCTGGGGCACCGTATGTGATACCAGGATTGAACACAGGTTGACCACATGTAAGTCCCCTACTTGCTGTACTATCTCTCCAGCCCCTCATGGCTAACCTTTTACTTCATTTTCAGATAAACTTCTTCCGGAATAAACACAAAATTCATGTACAAGGAACTGATCTGCCTGACCCAATTGCTACATTTCAGCAACTTGATCAGGAATATAAAATCAATTCTCGACTCCTTCAGAATATTCTCGATGCAGGCTTTCAGTCACCTACACCAATCCAGATGCAGGCTATTCCAGTTATGCTCCATGTGAGTATGTAGGTCTAAAATGCCTCTAATTGTCCTTCTTTCATCATTTGTTTATTCCTTTCACTCTCTTTTAAATCTTCCTATTTTATGTGACCTATTGGAATTCTTTAAAGGGCCCCTCTCATAAGTCTATGCTTTCATGAATTTGTCTTGACCACTACAGCTACAGTTTTAAATTCTTTCCCTTGTACTTAATGTGCTTGGTTTTAGGGTCGAGAACTTCTGGCTTCTGCTCCCACTGGATCTGGAAAGACCTTGGCTTTTAGCATACCTATTTTAATGCAGCTGAAACAACCAGCAAATAAAGGCTTCAGAGCCCTAATTATCTCTCCAACACGAGAACTTGCCACTCAGGTATGACTTGCACTTTAAAAGAGGATGTGTTTGCTGTTTGTTTGCTTTGGTCATCTTTTATTTTTTTAAATAATTTTAAGTTTCTTTAATTTACAATACTATTAACTTTTTGAGATGGCCATCTTATTTGAGAATGATTAAAAAGGTTTTAGAAAGGGAAGGGTAAGGTCCACATTCTTTTCATGGTTAATATTATTCATTTTATTTTATTTATTTATTTTTTCTTTTTGGGTCACACCCGGCGATGCACAGGGGTTACTCCTGGCTCGTGCACTCAGGAATTACTCTTGGTGGTACTCAGGGGATCATATGGGATGCTGGTAATAGAACCCGGGTTGGCCACGTGCTAGGCAAATGCCCTACCCTCTATGCTGTCGCTCCAGCCCCTATGGTTAATATTATTTATATGACACATTGCTCTGTATCTTACTGCAAATGGACAAGTTCCTTTTACCTTGATAATTGTCTAAATGTGGCTTTAGCATTTTGTACTTTTTGCTAAGTGCTCCTAGATCCTGGAAGTTAAAAGAATATGTCATGTAGCCCATCTCTAAAATTAATTTTTCTCATCTAGGGAAAAATGAAACATCTGTTTTTGAGATAGTACAATGATATAACAATCTACTCCACCCTCCCTATGTACTTAAAAGAAAATTCATGCCCAGAATGGAACAGCTTTGTAAAAATATTCTTAAAGACGTGTAGCATATAGATTTTAATCTCTTAGTTTACTAGACATGAAGTTTACTAGAAATGATTGAATTTAGTTGATCATTGAAGTCTGAAATGCTGAGATTCCAGGTTAATGTAAAGATTATTGCCAGTCTAAATTCAGATAATCAGGATTGGAGATATATTTATTTTGTTAATAGTGTATAAGAGACTATGAATCTTAACCAAGTATTTTAGTAGCTAATGTTTCAGACATCTTCCCTTTTAGATTCACCGAGAGCTGGTAAAAATCTCTGAGGGAACAGGATTTAGGATACACATGATCCACAAAGCAGCAGTGGCAGCCAAGAAATTTGGCCCCAAATCTTCTAAGAAATTTGGTAAGAGATTCACGCTTGAAATACAGAAAGCATGTAAGATATTTGAAAATCACTGCATTCCAAGTTCTTAAAGTGTAGCTGTGCATGTAATTAATTTGACTTTCAGGGACGCTAAGAGCAGATCTTCTCTTCACAGGCCCCCAGTAGTTGTTTAAGTGCAGCATATACCAGGGCCTCTCAACCAGAGGCGATGCTGCCTTCTACCATCACCTCATCGTTCACCCCAAGAATGTTCTGCAGTATATGGTGACATTTAAAGTTGTTGCCACTGATAAGAGATACTACTAATTTATAGTGGATAGAGACAGTGATGCTGTTAACGTGAAACTAAAACTTAGGACATAGTAATTTGGACTTTGGTGGACTTTTAAAAGTACAGGTAGGACTGGGGAGATAAGTCAAAGAGTGGAATACATGCTTTGCAAATGTGAGGCTCAGGTTTGATCCCTGGCACTGCATGGTCCCTGAGCACTGCCAGAAAAAGCCCCTGAGCAATTGCTAGGTATGGCCCCAGAACAATCATGTTTATGGGCTTATTCATAAGAATTACTAATAAGTTGGTGTTTCTTCAAGTATAAAATTCTTTTTAGAAGAGTTAGCTTCTTACAAGGGAAGAAGATTGTAATATTTATATTACCAGTATAATGATAGGTTTAGATTTTGGACCAGTTATAATGATAGGTTTAGGTGTTGGAACTTTCCTTTTAAATAGGAAAGATCCAGTTATCACTGGGATGTTTTGGAATTCGTAGGAAATCAGAAGAAAGTATCAGTTGTCAGATTCTTTTAACAACCAGCAGTCTGTCATCAAAGTTTTACTTCAAGGCCTAGGAAATGGTGTATTTTCTCATTTCAAATTAATTATTATTGGTGAAATAAGTCACTCAGTATAACACTTCCTCTCGATGTCTCAGGTTATTTATTAGCAGATTTGGGGGATTAAATCCCTGGTTTAAGAGGGTGAAGTCTGGTTATTGCTATTTGTACTGTTTGTTTTTCTACAGATATTCTTGTGACTACTCCAAATCGACTGATCTACTTACTGAAGCAAGATCCCCCAGGAATAGACTTAACAAGGTACAGATAATATTGTCGTGTCTTTTATGTGTGCTTTTCATTTAGTGATTATGTCTTGTCCTCAGTTGTTTATACAATGCCCTCTGGGGCTTGTTCTCTGCCAGCTTCAGTAAGTGCTGGTGCTGAAAATGGTTTTTCATTGAAACGAGTAGAAAGCAATTATCTGGTCTGGGAAAGAGTTACAGCTTCTGGAGCATCCCATATGGTCAGGTGTGTGCCACCAGAAGCGATTCCTGAGTACAAATATAGGAGTAACCCCTGAGTATTGCAAGTGTGTCCCAAAAAGACAAAGATCTGATAAACAGTGCATCATGCACCTAGACTTTTGCACATCTTTGAACAGTCATGGTTGATGAAGTTCATACAATTTATATGAAACTTGGTTGTTGTTTAATGGAATTTCATAACTTTGAGGCTAATGGAATAGAGCTTTGTTTCTTATTTTTACCTTTTCCTACTTTATTTGGTATAAGTAGAAATAGTGTCGTGATTGACTTCTGATAGAAATAGTTTCCTGATTGACTTCTTCGTGTATGCCCAATTAATGAAATGTGGATCTTTCAGTTTAATACCCACACATTTTTTGTTATTTCTTAGTGTTGAATGGCTGGTGGTAGATGAGTCAGACAAGCTGTTTGAAGATGGCAAAACTGGATTCAGAGAACAGCTGGCTTCCATTTTCCTGGCCTGTACATCCCACAAGGTCAAAAGAGCTATGTTCAGTGCAACTTTTGCATATGATGTCGAACAGTGGTGCAAACTCAATCTGGACAGTGTCATTTCTGTATCTATTGGAGCAAGGTAATAGTTCTTCTGCATTATCCACTGGTGTGTGTGTGTGTGTGTGTGTGTGTGTGTGTGTGTGTGTGTGTGTGTGTGTACACAACAAGCTATTGAGAGTATCCCACCCCCACAGCAGAGCTTGGCAGTCTACCAGGCATATTCGATATGCCAAAAACAGTAACAACAAGTCTCAAAATGGAGACGTTACTGATGCCCACTCGAGCAAATTGATGAGCAACAGGATGACAGTGATACAGTGATACGATTAATAACAAGTTTTTATTTCTTTCTCCTCAGGAATTCTGCAGTAGAGACTGTAGAACAAGAACTTCTTTTTGTTGGGTCTGAAACTGGGAAACTTCTTGCAATGAGGGAACTTGTTAAAAAGGTACATTTGGCTAACATTCTTGAACGTTTATGAAGTTTACCTAAGCTTGTGTTACTGGTGGAGAGTGAGCACTGTTTCTGTATCATATTTAGTAATCCAGTGTAAAATCTTACAAGACACATTGAGCCAAACAATGTACCAAGTGCAGAGCCATTTAGAATATGTTACCAGCACAGGGTATGCTAGGAAAAGGTTTACCTGAAGAACTGAGCCTCCTTCTTTTATATCTATATCCTATGCCTAGAGATACAGATACTCTTAATACATGCTCCCTTCTTCTTCCCATTCATTACTCCTCTGGTTTCCTGTGGAATTGGAGCATTATAGAAATGTAGGTCATTAAGCAAAGTTCTTCTTTTGTTGTTTCAGTATGTATTGAATAGAGCTATCGATAAAAATTCATGATGGGGGGCTGGAGTGATAGCTCAGCGGGTAGGGCGTTTGCCTTGCACGTGGCCGACCCGGGTTCGAGTCCCAGCATCCCATATGGTCTCCTGAGCTCAGCCATGGGTTGATTCCTGAGTGCAGAGCCAGGAGTGACCCCTGTGCATCGCCAGGTGTGACCCAAAAAAGCAAAAAAAAAAAAAAAAATTCATGATGGGGGTCTAGAGCAATAGGACAGCAGGTAGGGCAGTTTTGCATATGATCAACCTGGTCT
Source organism: Sorex araneus (assembly GCF_027595985.1). Classification (NCBI taxonomy): domain Eukaryota; kingdom Metazoa; phylum Chordata; class Mammalia; order Eulipotyphla; family Soricidae; genus Sorex; species Sorex araneus. The sequence goes on from NC_073304.1 coordinate 201,591,255, forward strand.
TGATCCTCTGCCTCCCATATGAGCATCATCAGGAGTAATTCCTTAGTACAAAGGCAAGAATAACCCATGAGCATCACCAAGAGTGGCCCCAAAACAAAAAATGATGAAAAAGTTCCTGCCATACAGGAAGCTGGGGTGGGAAGGGAAGTAGACACTGGTAAAGGGACGGGTATTGGAATATTGTATGCCTGAAATTCAATCATAAATAACTTTGTAATTAATTCACGGTGATTCAGTATTTGAAAAATATTAAAGAACTTAATGATGAGGAGCCGGGAGATTGCTTAAGTACTGAAGGGCATATCTGACATGTGGAGAAACTGTTCAATTCCTGGCACCGCTGGAAATGGCCCTAGTGACCTCTAGCTCCGCTGTACTAATGCAGCACCAAGGCTAGTATCATTAGGAATAGCTCCAGCCTCCTGAGCACTGCTTAGGATATCCTTCTGACCCCCCCAAAAAGTGAGGGGTGAGGGCAGGGGTTAATAGATATGAATCCTGGGACTCAGTGGTAGAGTACTTGTCTTGCATATTTGACACTCTGGATTTGATTCCCAGCACAGCAAAAGAGAAACAAAAGGAATAGAAATCCCACGTCCTCCGCCTTGAATTTAGTTTTTTGGAGGATGAGTTAAATATGTGTACTGGATTTATGTGTACTGGATTTATGATCAGGTATCACAGAAGGCTCTGGAGTGTTTTGATTCTACATCCAGAGAGTGGGTGGGACTACCTTGATGAGTTGAATTGATTGGGAAAAGCCTTACAGAAAAAATACAGTTTGTCTGAGTCTTAAAGGATTTTAGGATCGAAAAGGTAGAGAGGAAACTAGGGAGCAGATAGCCATGTATGTGTGAGGCCCTGAGTTCTGTCCCTGGCAGCCTCACCCCCAAGACTCTCACCCTCAGTACCACTGGGTGTGACCCTGCTGGCACCCAAATACCCTTGGGCCTGTGAGCACAAAGCTTACACCCCTGGGCCCAGCATTGACAGGAGTCACTTTGGCTCCCTCCACCTTACACTTCTACCTCCAGCTCTTCTGAATATGGCCTCTATAAAAGGAAGTTAAGAGATAGTGATAAAAACCAGAAGAGCATCTGGGGTGAAGTTTAAGATTCAGGGGTGAACAAGTGCGTTTGATTAATGAACAGGTTACCTAAGGTGAAAGCCTTATGTTGAGAATTAAAGAACAGGTTGGACAGAACCATTTGTCAGACTGAAAGAAACCACTATTGTAGCACTGTGGTCCCATTGTTCATCGATTTGCTCGAGTGGGCATCAGTAACGTCTCCATTGTGAGACTTGTTACTGTTTTTGGCATATTGAATACACCACAAGGTAGTTTGCCAGGTTCTGCCGTGCGGGCGGGATATTCTTGGTCGCTTGCCGGGCTCTCCTATAGGGATGGAGGAATTGAACCCAGGTCAGCCGCATACAAGGCAAATGCCCTTACTATGTGTTATGTTGCTCAATATATATATATATAAAGAATGTGGCCACCTATGGTTTTTATTTTTGGTGTTTGGGGGCCACATCAAACTATCTGAATTGGAAACCTTCCTCTAAATAAAATAACCTCTTGACTTCATAGTTTTCACATCTGTAAAATTGGAATGATAATAATCTACCTCATAGAATTGTTTTAGGATTAGTACTTTTCATCTAATACAAAAAAAACATTTAGCATTTGGCATGTAAGTGCCGATGTGTTTGTTTTGTTAATAGTCTTAAGTGGAAAAGAGAAAAAAGAAATCTGGAGCCAGAGAGACAGTAGAGACAGTACAGGAACAGGGGCTTACATGCATGGGACAGCAGCCCTGGCTCCATCCCTACCACCACTGATGGTCCCTGAACACCACCAGTGCCACTCCTGACCTGGAGCCAGGGACGCCTCTGACAACCATAAAGTGGTTCCAAAACTAAGGAAGGAGAGAGAAAGCAAGCTGGGTGGGGGGTGGAATTAATGATTTGTAAAAATCATCTGCTTAGAGCTGACAGATGATACATGAAATTTTATTTACTAGATATATTGAAAGAATTAAAAGACAAGGACTAAACTTTGGAGGCAGTAGAGGGACTTAACACAGTTACAATAACTGAGTTAAAAGATAGTATTCTACATTTAGTAGAATAAAAATGTTCTGAGGCACAAAAACCAGAAGATTATTTTAAGTAACAAGTATCTGCCCTAGAAAGATAAAGTATTCAGGGGCTAGAGAGATTGTACAGCAGGGAGGATGCTTGCCTTGCACATGGCCAATCCTTGTTCAATCCCTGGCATTATACGGTCCCCTGTGCCCCACCAGGAGTGATCTCTGAGTACAGAGCTGGGATCAGCTCTGAGCATCACCAGGTGTGACCCCAAAACAGTAAGAAAGGAATGAAAGTAGACAGAACCTGGAGTTGGCATATAGGAAATCACAGTTCCTGTCAAGTAGAGAATGGATGGTGGGAAGATGAAGGCAAATTTAGACCCGGGTCTGAAAATTGGGAGGAGGAAAATATGCCGAATTGAATTTGGTTTTTAAAAAACTAAAATCATGAAAATAGTGCAATTGTGTTCTTGATTATAGGGTGCTACATTGATGTTTTTTGCCTTTCTTTCAGGGTTTCAATCCACCTGTTCTTGTTTTTGTTCAGTCCATTGAAAGGGCAAAGGAACTTTTTCATGAACTCATATATGAGGGTATTAATGTGGATGTTATTCATGCAGACAGAACTCAACAACAGGTAAAATCAAATGTAGCACTGTAGCACTGTCGTCCCATTGTTCATCGATTTGCTTGAGCGGGCACTAGTAACATCTCCGTTGTGAGACTTATTACTGTTTTTGGCATGTTGAATACGCCACCGGTAGTTTGCCAGGCTCTGCCATTCGGGCGGGATACTCTCGATAGCTTGCCGGGCTCTCCAAGAGGAACAGGAATTGAACCCAGGTCGGCTGTATGCAATGCAAACGCCCTACCTGCTGTGCAATCAATCCAGTCCAAAATCAAATGTCACTGTCACTGTCATCCCATTGCTCATCGATTTGCTCTAGTGGGCACCAGTAATGTCTCCATTATGAGACTTGTTGTTACTGTTTTTGGCATATCGAATACGCCACAGGTAGCTTGCCAGGCTCTGCTGTGCGGGCAGGATACTCTTGAGTAGCTTGCCAGACTCTCCAGGAGGGACGGAGGAATTGAACCCGGGTCAGCCGCATTCAAGGAAAATGCCCTACCCGTTGTGCTATCGCTCCAGTCCAAAATCAAATGTATACTTTTAAAATAAGATTTTAATTACAAAAAATTTTAAAGGCCCCTCTCCATGTTCAGACGAGCCTCATGCATGAAGGAACCGGCAGAGGAACCCAGGTGTGTGGGACCCGGGGCTGAGATCTCCAAGCCTGCTCAGTTAGGGACTGGGCCTCTTCTACTCAGATCATTTTCCAGTAGCTAGTGACTACACCCAGAAACTGCCCCCAGCACCATGTAATACCATCAACAGCCAACATCCAGAGACTATAAAAGCTCCCAGAAGGGATATCTTATAGCTTGGTTCTCCCTCTCGGAGAACCTGGCAAGCTCCCTGTGGCGTATTGATATGCCAAAACCAGTAACAATGATGGGTCTCATTCCCCTGGCCCTGAAAGAGCCTCCAATGTGGCACTGTTGGGAAGGATGAGTAAAGCAAGGCTTCTAAAATCTCAGGGCTAGGACGAATGGAGACATTACTGAGACCACTCGATAAAATCGACAATCAACAGGATGGTGATGGTGATGATGATCATGATCATGATCATGATAAAGATAAAGTATATGAAGCATTTCTTTTTAACTCCTAGAATGGCCCTAAAACATTTAATGATAAAAATGTGTTCTTTTAACCAGAGAGATAACACAGTCCAGAGCTTCAGAGCTGGAAAAATCTGGGTTCTTATTTGTACAGCCTTGCTAGCCAGAGGGATTGATTTTAAAGGTGTGAACTTGGTCATCAACTATGATTTTCCAACCAGTTCAGTGGAATATATTCACAGGATAGGTGAGTTGTCTCTGCTCTTTGCCTCTGCTAAGCCCCTATTAACCTAGCTTCTTAGTTCCTTTCTGTTCTCCCAAAGATACTGTTTTTAGTGCTGTGAAAAGTTCAATTACTTTTGAAACCAGAGAGATAGTACAGAAAGTAAGGCATTTGCCTTGCATGAGTCTGATTTGGCTGTGACCCTGATTAGATCTGCAGCAAGTATAATTCCCCAAGTACCACTGGTATGGCTCAACTCACCCCTACCCCAAAATTCAGTTTTATGGGTGACTATTGAAGGTCCTATGCTCTCTCAAAAGTGTATTTTGGTGGTCTGATTTCTCTTAGGTCGAACTGGAAGAGCTGGGCATAAAGGAAAAGCTGTTACATTTTTTACTGAAGATGATAAACCGTTATTAAGAAGGTAAATTAGAAAAAAAAAGCTTAATCTTAATTTTAAGTTGGCATGGTTATTTTACATATGTGTATATTATTACATATGTATCTATATAAACTGATAATTATGAAGTAACCAAATTCTTACATGGTATTAGTCAATGAGAATTTAGCCAGGATAGAAAGGCAGGTGATCACAGGGCTTTTTATTTTCCAGCCACTGTGCTGAGGGGGTGAGACAGGGAGACACACACATACACGTACTCACTTGATGGTGGTACCCACATACTTGGATTATGGGGCTTCCTTTTTCCTTCTCTCTGATGTTATATGCTCTCTCTTTCACTCTTTGTCTTTTGTGGTACTCACGCTTGTCTTTTGGTGCTTACCAGTGCTGAAGTGACCAAACTGGTTGTGCTTGCTGGGATTTTTTGGTGGTGCTCAGACACATACTTGCTGGGGGCTGGGGGAGTTACAAAGGAGTCATAGTTTAGTTGCAGTGTTCTGGACATCCATGCTCCATTATGACAACTGGGGTCCCAAGCAAAGGGCCAGGGACTGTCCTTATTAGCTTACATGTATGGCATTGGGATTGAATTTTTGGGGTCATGCAGGGCATGTATAGAGGAGTGTACTCCAATAGCCCCTAGATCCTCTTGAGCAGTTTAAGGTTAACCTCTGGGTCTGGAAAGATAGAACATGGGTTAAGGCTTGGCTTGCATGTGACCAACCTGGATTTGATCCCCAGCACTGCATGTGGTACCCTAAACACTTCAGGAGTAATTAATGAACAAAGACAGGTGTGTCCCCAACCATCCCCTCACCCTCTCCCTCAAAAAAGTTAACTCCCAAGGGTTTTGGGTTCAATCAAAGTTATTTCTTCCATTTCTCTCAGAGGCAGATGGCGTTCTATATTGAATCCCAGGAAAAACTGTTCAGATGTTACACAGTCCAGCTCATGATATACTTTTAGAATTTTGGGTCTAAATTTAAGTCCTCCTCATAGATTTTAACATAATTGAAATTTGAGTTTTGTGCTTTGATTTATCAGTTTTCATAAAGATACAGATTTGTGCTTTCTAGTTGGGCTCAATCAGCCTTGGTTACCCCATGAGCAGACTTACCCAAGTGCAGGTATAGAGGAGTACATTCCAATAGCCTCTCTTCACCAGAGGTCTGCTATACAAACCTGATGACCCTGATATCAGTATACCCAGGCATCTAGGTTTTCCATGTGGGAAATGGCAGCAGTGTCATTTACTACAAAGGATCATCATGAGAATTGAGTAACTCTACATGAACTGCTTAAAATAAGGCCACGCCTATAGTAAGCAGATGTCTTTTTAATAAATTTAAGTATGAATCTGTTTCCATCAATGTCTCATCCTTGGGCTAAGTAACTTTTGAGAGCTTGATGAATGTTGAGTAGAAGTAGTTGCTACCTATAATTATTCATCAAGGACCAGAGCAATAGTACAGCTTGTAGGGAGTTAGGCTTGCATGTAGCCAAACCAGGTTTGATCCCCACATTAGAGCCCTACCAAGAGTGAATCTAAAGTGCAGAGCTAAAAAAAAAAATAAAGTGCAGAGCCTGAAGGAAGCCGTAACACTGCTGAGTATGGCCCAAAAAACAAAAATAAAATTATTTATAACTACATAAAATTATTCATAAATTTGATGATTTATTCAAAATTAATCTAACAGAGGTTTTAGTATATAATTCTTTCTTGTCCTCTGTGATCACTTCTGGTGGCAGTTGATAGTATATCAAAACACTTGGCTAGGTTTGTTTGTGCTTTATTTTTTCTTATTTAGAGGGTCTAAATAAACATCTGTTGATATTATGCAAATTTACGTTTATGGGTGTATTTTCAGTGTTGCCAATGTTATACAGCAGGCCGGATGTCCAGTACCAGAATACATCAAAGGTTTCCAGAAACTGTTAAGGTACAATCTTAATTTTTCCTGGAACTTTGCTATTTGCATTTACTTTCCTGGTTTCTTGCACATTATAGTTCCGATACTATTACTACTACTTTACAACATCTTTAAGATAAAATGAATCTATTAAATGTCAGTGGATATTATGTTATTTCCTCACCAGTTTTTTCTTATTTGAAAATATAAGTATTTGGATTTTTGAGGGGGGGTGCTGGTTTTGCTTTTTGGGTCACACCCAGAAGTGCTGAGTCTGTTCCCAGCTCTGTATTTCAGTGTTATTCCCAGCTGTGTTGAGGACTGACCCCGGGCCTCTAGCATGCAAAGCATATGCTCAACCATTTAATTATCTCTCTGTTGAGTATTCAGGGATTTTTTTTTTTAATTAAAGCATCTAGAACAGGTGAAGTTGCTCAGAGTTTATTTTACTTTAATAAAACAAAAACAGTTAACTAGGCAAAATCAACTCTAATGCTTGTTGGTATGGGATCTAAGGTTGACACAGATATTTTAATCAGAGCTTTTTAAAAAACATACTGAAAGTGGATTGGGGGAGGAGCTGGAGAGGGAGGGAGAGACTGATGAGTGGTTACTCAAGGACAGTGGAGGAGGGTCTTTGTCATTTTGATGGCGGTAAAGGTACAGTAACTTTATACATCTAAAAGCATAAACATTAGGTACCATTGAACCATGGTACCTAAAGTACAGTAAAAATAACTTTTAGGGGTTGGAGGCATAGTACAGTGGGTAGGGTGTTCACTTTGCATCAGTTAACTTGGGTTCTATCCCTGGTATCCTGAACCTGCCAGGAGTGATCCCTGATTTCAGAGCCCAGGAATAGGCCCTGAGCACTGCTAGGTGTGGCCGCAAAACAAGTTAATATTGAATATAGGGGCTAGAGAGATACTTCAAAAGGTCAGGCACTTGCCATCCATGCTGCTGGCTCCAGTTCAGTTCCTGGCACCACTTTTGAAAGCCAAGAATGACCCCTGATCACTATTAGGTATGGTCCAAACTTCCCCCCAACGCCAAATACCAAAAAAGATATTTTTCATCTGGAGTCTGGAGCAATAATACAGCAGGTAGGGCACTTGCCTTGCATGCAGCCTACCTGGGCTCTATGATTGGTATCCCATTTAGTCCCCCAAACCTGCCAGGAGAAATTTCTGAGTGCAGAACCAAGTGTAACCCCTGAGCACCACCAGGTATGGCCCAAAACTTACCATCTCTCTTTGGTGATAAGTTTTGTTTTTGGGCCATACCTGGTGGTGCTCAGGGGTTACACTTGGTTACACTCTGAACATTATTTTGTAATCTACTGAAGTAGTTACAATATCACTATAAGTAAAAAATGCATTAATAACTGAATTTTGTGATCAAGTATCAACCTAGTTTTAGTTCTTTTAAATTATGTGGCACTTTGGGGGCTGGAGCGATAGTCCAGCGGGTAGGGCGTTTGCCTTGCACGCGGCCGACCCGGATTCGATCCCCGGCATCCCATATGGTCTCCCAAGCACTGCCAGGAGTAATTCCTGAGTGCAAAGCCAGGAGTAACCCCTGAGCATCACTGGGTGTGACCCAAAAAGCAAAAAAAAAAAAAAAAATTATGTGGCACTTAATGCTTTCCTCTTTTAACTTTCAGCAAACAAAAGAAAAAGATGATTAAGAAGCCATTGGAAAGGGCAAGCATTAGTACAACACCAAAATATTTCTTAGAAAAAGCTAAAGATAAACAGTAAGTATATGATTCAAATAAGTTATTGCTTGTTGTCCTATAGTAGTAAAAGGCATTATTTTTCCTCAGTCTCTATTTTTTAGAAATAGAATGCATAGAACTTCACTTCTTTGGGGGATATAGTAAAAGTAGTGGATTACCTTTGATTTGGAAACTTGGAGAACTATTATATTCTCTGTATATAATAGTCTGGCTTTTTGTTGTTGTTGTTGTTGTTTTTCAAGTATAATTTCAACTTACTTTGAATTAGAATTGCCTTGCACACCATCTTCACACTGCCTGTATTTGAACATACCTTGAGACACAATGGTTATGATTGTTAACACAGTTTAATCCTAAAGTATTATACCAGACTAGGAGTTTATATTATACAAATTGTATTGATTGTGTTACAGTTACTATGCTGTAAAGGAGTCATTCTTGAATGAATTTTGGGCAGGATTTCAATATAACCCTAAATTATTGCTGGAGCATATTGTAACACTTACGAAAAGTAACACGTGGATAAACTTGTAGCAGTTTGAGCAAGTTTATTAGAAATTTTTTAAGTTGCCCTTTTTGTGGTGTTATACACATGTGGATGCAGTGCAGTCTGTACCGACCACCCCGGAGCAGAGCTGCCAGACTCATGCTTGGCATCTGTGGAGGTGTGAACTTGTGACCTTACTCTTTGTGGAGGCTCTGTAAGGCCCTGCACTTTTTCTCTGCACCCTGGGAGAGTCTTAAAGCCTACAGCTTTTTTACCTAGCATAGAGTTCTATCTTGTTGCTCAGTGTTGCTCGAAGCACCATGTGTTGATAGGATATTGTTAATTATTTAAGAAAGATGATATTTTTTTATCAATTATTTAAGAAAGATGATATTATTCAAGCTTTACCTGTACTAGTAATATAAAATATATATGAAATAAAAGCCTTCACCTACATTCACCTAATAGACAAGTATTTATTGTTCTTACAGGTACTGCATAGTTGGATATGTGAACAAATATAAAATGAGACTTTTTTTCCCAAAATTATGCAAACATAAAAAAAATTAGAGAATAATTTTTAAATAAGATAGAAGTTTTCAGAGAAGAAACAACCATTGATGTGATTACTGAGATTTCAAGATGGCAGAACTATCTTTCAGGATAGGAGGACTTTGGGCATATAGAAGGAATAGGGTAGAATACCCTTCTTTTCTAAGGGGAACTAATCTTAGCCTAACATTTGGTGTTAACTATAGGAAGTAATATTCAGTTCACTGCATAGAGCATACAAAGTATCAAAAAGTGTCTCTTTTCTTAAATTTTATATAAAAATATTGGGATTTAACAAAGTTGACCATTATACAGTTGTTTCAAGCATTTAATGTTCCAACACCACCAGTGTAACCTTCCCTCCACCAGTATCCCCAGCTTCCCTCTCCATCCCAACCTGCCCCCTTAGGCACATAACGATCTTTATATTGCTTATTCCAGAAAAACTTTAAGAACTGGAAGATATGATCAGAAGATAAATCAGTAAGAGCCAATTAGTTATTACTTACGATTTTGACTTACAAAAAGGAAAATTAAAACCATTTAATATAATGTAATCTGATGCTTATGCTCATTGACATATATACATTTCCAACTCTGGGATCTAAAGTAAATTACCTTATATTTTATTTTAGATTTGGATTTCATTAAGGTAATAATCATTTCTCACCTGTACAAAAGAATCTCTTAAGTGAGTCTCATTAGTTTGATACTGGACATATTGAATGCAAGTTGACTTATAGGTCGATTATGAGGTATCTCTTAGAGTCTCAACTAATTAAACCAAATTGTCCAATAACAGAATTTGAAATTGAGGCAAGATTGGAATTTACAAAAATGGTTTTCTGGGGCTGGAGCGATAGCACAGTGGGTAGGGCGTTTGCCTGGCATGTAACCAGCTTGGGTTCAGGTTCTATTCCCAGTATCCCATATGGTCCTCCAAGCACTGCTAGGAGGAATTCCTGAGTGCAGAGCCAAGAGTAACCCCTGAGCATTGCTGGGTATGACCCAGAAAGCAAAAAAAAGAAAAAAAAGGTTTTCTTTGGTTTGACAAAATGCATTCTATCCAGGCATATGACCCCTCCACTCAAATGAGCCTAACCCTACCTAGAGCCTCAGCTCACACCTCTATACTGAAAACTCTTAAGTCCAGGTCTTCAGTCTCAGCTTCCCAGCTGAGTAATCAGCCTGTATCTGTATCCTGTTGCCTGGTGGACTGCAGCTCACCGTATTGTATAGAGGGAAAAATGGATTTGGAGCCAGAACAACTAGTTCTGATATGATCTAATTTTGGAACTTTGGACAAGTCACTTCACCACTCTAAGCATCTTTCCTTTTCTATAAATTGAAAATGACTGTGTAAATAATACCAACTCTAATTTAATCCTTAACCAACTCTACACTTAGAGTTGGTTAAGGATTAAATTATTTGGTACACATCTAAGGACTTTGACTTACTACACTACAGTTGAAAACATTGATTACATCCTCTTATATTCACTTAGTTGATAGCATTCATCATTCGCCAGAGTCTAAGCACACTAGGACACTGTCAGGACTTAGGTCTGACTTCTATTATTAATAGTGTGGTAGTGATGGGCAAGTCATTCAGCCACTGCCTCATTTTCTTCATCTGTAAAGTGAGGATATTAGTAAAATCCTTTTCATAATTTAGGAAATTTGCCTGGGTTAATACATATAAGTTTATAATAAAATACTTTCTTATTTGATGTAGTTGTTACTATTAAGGTAATATAAAGTTAGGTTCAGAATCTGTCTTTTTTACCATGTTATGATGTTTCTCTATTAAGTGATTGTGGTTTTTTAAAGGAGAGGCCATGTCTGATGTGTTTTTGTGTTTCTGGTACCTCGTGTGCATGATTATGTGATAGTTTTCAGTAAAGGTCTATCAAGCTGGTAATCTTTTGGAAGTACACACATCTAGAATTTCTGACTCATCTTTCTTTTTTCTTTTCACAGGAAAAAGCCCACTGATCAAAATAGCAAGAAGAGAGCTGTTGAAGATAAAAGTTTAAAAAAAGAAAAGACTTTTAAAAAAAGACAGAATTAGAAACCATTTTGTGTTTCTCACACAAATGATGGTTTCATGAAATTCTTCAAGTCTCATATTATCTGTACCAAACATTTGAAATCGACTACAAGAACATGGGACTGATGAAAAAAGATCCTAAACTATGAGTGCTTCATGTCAAATTTTGTTTGTAGGTGACTTTCAAATGATTATATGAATGGAAATAGCATTCATTGACATTTTTATGGCTTGAATAGAGAAAGATACTTCTTATAGAAGAACAAAATCTTATGCAAAGAAAAAATAACAGCACCCAATTGTGGTGAACTTTTAAGTGTTTTCCTTTAAAGTATGAAGGAAAGTGATAATATGCAATGTAGAGGCATCTGATTTCCAAATAAAGCCTTAAGGTTGAATATCCTTCCAACCACTTTTTTTTTTTAATGGACAGGAAGTTGCAAAGACTAACAAGTGAAAACTGCTGCTTGATTTATTGTTTCTCAATTTGTTAATAGCCTTTTATGGTATGAGCAGAGAGTTCTATGACTGTGTTCAAGGGCCATGAGAGTCTTAATTCTGTGGTCATTAAATATCCTTAGACCTCGTTTATGATGTTGCTTATATCTTAACCTCTCACAAGGCTGCAGCTACAGTATTATGATCAGCTTCTCCCCTTGTTCATTTTTCCACTGTTCTTCCCTGTCTCTTTCCATTGAAGACGACTTTGGTCAAAAACCAATGAATGTTTTATCCTGATAAGGAAGACTGTTCCTATTACTTGATACACCTTTGGCTTCATTCTTTTACAGCTTACCTTTCCCAAGACTTTATTTGTAAGCAGGTCCTTGCCCGTGGGTAAAGGAAAATGACCATACAGTGACAAAGACTTACTCTATGCAAATTTCCCACAGTGGCTGATTTTATGCAGAGTAATAAAAAATTGACTTCATACTTGTAAGGTGCTTAGAATGGCACCTGATGTGAATGCTGGTTATTAATATTGATAGACCTATAATAATGCAGCCCTAGTTTTCTTAAAAATATTTAAAATTTTCTCCACCAAATCAAAAACAAGTAAATAATTTTAAAACATTTCTCGTTCTCCTCACCATTCTGGCAGATGCAGTATCTAGAGACTGGCTCTGGGGAGTACATCCAGCAGAGGAACCCATGGTCTCAGCAGCCCTAGTCAAAAGTCAATCCCTTGGCAATAATGCAGTCTTTTCACCAACAACTCTCATTCTTGTTTTATTTTTTTTATTCTAGAGCCAGGATAGGTAGACTTTATCTTGAATATTTTGGAAGAGACTAAAGTGGTCCATCTTCAGAATTTATATACTAGAGTCAATTGCAAAAAAATAATAAGGGTGAGGAGATAGTACAGAGGATAAGGCTTGCATGCAACTGACCCAGGTTCAATCTCCAGCAATTTATATAGTTCCCTGAATACCACCAGGACTGATACCTGAGCGCAGAGCCAGGAGTAACCCCTGGCATTTCCAGATGTGGCCCAGAAACCCAAAATAAATAAGCACATGACTTATCTTTTTGTTTGCTCCTATCAACATAAAAAGGGCACAACTTAAGGGGTTGTACTGGGGCCACCCAGTTATTTGATGTTAAATAAATTCATTCCCAGAGCTTTTGGGACTTTTTTCCTTTATGAAATTGGAGATTACTATTTCAAAATTAACGTAGCATGGGGCCAGAGCAATATTAAAGTGGGTGAAGCGTTTGCCTTGCGTGCGGTCTACTCGGGTTCAATCTCTGGTATCCCATATGGCCCTCTGAGCACTACCAGGAGTAATTCCTGAGTGCAGAGCCAGGAGTAACATCTGAGCATCGCCAGGTATGACCCCAAAATATCAAGCACTATGCCTCTCATGTAGCCAACTCCAGTTTGAATCTCTGGCACCACATGTGATTCCTCAATTACCTCCAGGGTCACTTCTGAGAACAGAACCAGGAATAGCCCCTGAGCACCATGGAGTATGGCCCAAACTGCTTCCTCCCTAAAGGTAACTAGCATTGTGCCTGGCAAGTTGTAAATTTATAACAAATATTCCTTCAGCAGACATGTTATTTACTTAGAAAATCAAGACTTAATAACAACTTACCTTTAAAATGTAGTGATGGCAATGAAATAAAAGAACAAATTAGACTGGAGATGTAGCTTAGTAGCAGAGCCCGTGCTTCGTTTGTATGCACCCTAGGTTCAATCCCTGGCACCACAAAGGAAAAAAAATAGGGTGTACTATTTTGTTTGCTTTGGAGCCACATCTGGCTGTGCTTGGGATTTATTTCTAGTCCTTGGCTCAGGGATCACTCCTGGTGGTGCTTAGGGGACCATATATTGAAATGGCTCAAATGGGGATCTGCCATATACAAGTCGAGTATTTAATCCATGTATTATTTCTTCATCTGGCACATAAATTTACACGGTCAAAACACTGAAACATCACAGGGAGATTATTCAATCCAAATTGAAAATGTCTTAAAACGTTGATATCCTGAATTTAACCTCCACATGCACGAGTCAATGTGCAAATAAAATATTTTAAAAATATTGCATCTGTGGTTCTGGACATTATTCCCATTATTTGGCTTTTTAGTTTCTTCTGTATAACCACCCATCCTTAGAAGTGGCTTGATAAACCAGTTTCACCTTAGATTGTCAATGGGTTGATTACTGAATTTGGTGCCTTTATATTGGAACAAATTGCCACAAAAATACCAACATTCGACTTAAAAAGAAAGGAATGAACTTAATATAGGAGTTGATAGTACAGGAGTTAAGACACTTGGCTTATTATATGTGGCCCAGCATCCAGATCAATCCCTAGCACTTCATATGGTGCCCAGAGCAGGTCCTGATGTAGCCCCAAACAAACAAAAACAGATTAATAAATATAAATGTTAATTGAATAGCTGGTCTAGAAAAAAAAAAGTACTCGCAAGGATGACCTGGCAAATGGTATTGTTTTGACTGGTTTTCTCATCTGTAAAGTGTCCATACTCTGAAATACTGAGGTTTTAAGTAATGGCCAGTGATTTGTGCCCAGTAAAAGACCTAAGGCAAGAGAGAGAAAAAGGCTAGCAGATTGCTTGAAGGGCTTGAAAAAAGCTTACATTCATACTGAAGGTTTGAAAGTTGTTTTGCTTACAGCGATTTTATTAGTAAAAGAAATAATCAGTAAAACTATAACCGGGTAGGGTTAGTCTGCACTGTGTTTGCTCCTGTTTGCAAGTGTAGGCAAAACGGATTACTGGTGTCATAACAGAACAAATACTTGGAAGGTTTAATAGATTTATTTGGGTTTACTAAAATAACATTTAACTGCCTTCCACTCTCAGAATGGGTAGTAAAAAGAAGCTAAGAGGCTCCGGAGGAAAAGTGGAGTTATGTCTTCAACATTCTCGAGTTACTAGGGCTCAGGATCCATCCCCATTGTTGTGAGTAAAATGTATAACGAACACTTGAATATCCAACATCCGGTTTAAAAAATAGCTTACTGTTTCCAATAACCCCAGCTGCTGGTTTTCAACTAGAGAAACCGTGATGCTTTTCCGTGCAGCCTCCCGCTGCACCCGCCCGCGGCCCTTGTCAGAGAGAATGAATGGGCTCGCGGGCCACGGGCGTTCGAGACCTCCCTCCCTCATTCTGCACGGGTCGCGGACCTCGAAGCCCCGGAGCCCCGCGCTGGGCCACGTGACGGGGCGGGCACTGAGTCACGTGGGCGTGGGCAGCCCGCAGTGCAGGGCGGGGCCGGCGCCTGCCCCGGAAGTGGCTGGCTTCAGCTGTCAGCTGGGTCGGCGGCGGCGGCGGCGGCTGCGAGCCGGGAGCAAGATGGCGCTGCGGCCGGGAGCGGCGGCGGGCGGCGGCGGCGGCGGCGGGCCCGCGGGAGCTGGCGCGGGGGCCGCCGGGGGAGGCAGGTGGGTGTCGGGGCCGCGCCAGGGCTCCGCGGGCGTCCCCGCCGCGCTGACACGGGCCCGGCGCCCGCCGCGGCAAGGGGTGCGGACGGTTATGGCGGTTTTCGCCTACCCGGACCCTGCCTTTCGGGCCGGGCGGCGGGCGCCGGCGGAGGGGCAGGTGCATCCCGGCGCCCCGCTCCCGGGATTCCCGGCTGGCGCCGACGCGCGGGGCGAGCGCGCGCTCGGGGCCGGGAGCAGCGGAGGGGAGAAGGGGAGGGTCCCCCGGCTTCTGGTCCTGGAGGGGCTCTCCGGGGCGAGCGGGGACGCGGCGAGCACTGGGCGGGGGGTGGGGAGGGGATCAAAAACCTGGTCCCAAAGCGAGCTGCGTGTGTGTGCGTGCGGCTCGGCTTTTGCAGCGCTCCGGCCTTTCTCCGCTTCCTTACACCACGCCGCAGGGAAGGCTACAGGCCTTTGAATGGGGACAGGGGCCGTCGGAGACCTGACGCGTACTTAAGAACACTGGCTTGCAGTCAGCGCAGCCTGCAGAACAAAAAGCTTCCAGACTTTAATTTAAGCCCGCGACCGTGTGTCAGCAGTTGTCTGTGGCTCTCCGAGCCCGGGCTGCGAGGGAGAGGATCACCTTTGCAACACCGGACAAGCCCCTCGTTTCAGGAAATATTTTATTCCGGGGAGTGTTCACCCCCCATAGTTCTAGCATGACCTAGTTCTGTTTTGTTTTTATATATGCCAGTGCATACCGCATTCACGTTGGAGAGAAAGCTTGTTGTCTTCAGAATCCTAAATTGCTTGGGGGAGAACAGTGTTAGTTTGTTTTGTTTTGAAATAGATACAATGTTAATTTCTGGACACTACAGAAACGCACAGTGTTTCTAGTTACCACCTCCTGCGGTTGCTCATAAAAGAGCAGCCTGTTTCCCTTTCCTCAACACTTCTTTTGACTTTAATTTTAAAACTTTTGTCTTATAGTATCTCTTTAAGGGAAGGTGGCCACTGAAAGAGGGTTCTGGGACTGTGCTTGGTGACTCCTGTGTTCCCAGTACTTCTGGGCGACCGTGCCTGTATGCTAGGCAAGAATCATAACCCCTGTACTCTCTCTTGTCTTACAATTTCGTTAGACTTTTTTAGTTCGGGGGGTCCACCCCCCGCTGTGCTCAGGGCTTACTCCTGGCGGAGTAAGCAAGTGCCCTACCCATTGTAGTATTTCTCCAGCCCCTCGAGAGTTAGATTTTTTTTTTTTTAATGACTGCTAGTTAGAAGTTTGTTTGCAATTGGAGAATAAAATGACATATATAATCTTTATTTTCTGTGTGAAGTGATGGTTTCTAAACGATTGTTGAATGACATTCATTTGATAAAGTAAGATTCATTCTGGCAACAAGATACGGGAGAAT
Organism: Sorex araneus; assembly: GCF_027595985.1. Classification (NCBI taxonomy): domain Eukaryota; kingdom Metazoa; phylum Chordata; class Mammalia; order Eulipotyphla; family Soricidae; genus Sorex; species Sorex araneus. Next base: position 201,607,700 of record NC_073304.1, read on the forward strand.
ATAACCTTAAAATAATATAGTGTTCTAGGCCCAGTATTCAACTTTTTGGAAAGGAAGGGCCTCAGTTGTGGAAAATTGAGTTTACCTGGTTCATAGTATTTTAATACTGTTGGTCTTTGAGCACAAAATTTAAAAATAAGTGCTAACTTGGGGCTGGAGCGGTAGTACAGTGGGTAGGACAATTGCCTTGCATATGATAGACCCGAGTTCAATCCCAGCTTCCATTATGGTCCCCAGAGCACTGCCAGAAGTAATTCCTCAGTGCAGAGCAAGGAGGGAACCCCTGAGCCTTTCAGGGTGTAAAGCAAATAAGTAAATAAATAAATAAATGCTAACTAAATTATGATGCAATTAGAATGATTTGTTTTCATTTTTTTACCCCATGAGTAGTAATATTTGCGTTCCAAAACACTAGAGCAGCCATTATCCATAGGGAACTATAGGGCCCTCAGGATAGTTCAAGGGGCTATAGGTGAAAATAACATAAATGAGGGGCCACAGATGGATTCTAGGAGGCCAACTTTTTTTCAGTCTTGGTTCCCTTCCAACCTTGTTTCCTTCCTGTCATTCTGGTGTTGCTGTTTGTTCCCCAGTCTCCCGCCATGGCCCCCCATTCCCATCATTTTCACCTGTGGCCCCCAGTTGGAAAATGCTGCTCTGGAAGATATGAGCAAAAGAAAGTGGTTAAGCTGACCCTTACCTTGAAAAATATATGGCAAATATGTCATATATATTAGACACTCTGAGGCTGAGATACTATGTGGAAAAATATCTTGCGGTTTTTCGAGAGTAATGATGAATGAGGGGGCTGGGGTAAATTTATAAAGAAGCTAACATTGTGGTAGCATAAACATTTTAGGGGGAAGAGAGAAGAACTTGGTAACTTCTTTTTTTTTTTTTCTGGAGAAAATCCATTGAACTATTACCTAACTGCATTTCTCAGATGTCTCACTTCTGAGAAACTAAGTAAAAAGCTGTGTCATTTTTATTATTTGTGTCCTGAATGGGCTATTTGTGGGTAGATGATAGACCTGCATAAAAGTCAAGTTGAACCTAAGAAGTATTTTTAAGTATGGCAAAAAAAAGAATCTTTAGATAACAATTAGCCTGTGTCTTTTTGATATATTATCACTTATGAGCTAATCTTTTTTCCTGCTTTTTAATAAACTCCTTAAGAGGTCAGAGCAATAGTATAGCAGGTAGGGTGTTTGCCCTGCATGCGGTCGACTGTGTTTGATCCCCAGCACACACTAAAAAGAAGTAAAAATTTTAAAATAAACTGAAGGATTTTCTATTTTCACTTTCCTCTACTTTGAATGCATCCAAATACATAAAAAAGAAACATTCGACATATATTTGCAAGTAACTATGAAGACAAAGATGAGCTATTCCAGCTGGGCCACATTTGGAGAAAGAGAAAGGGGTGAAAAAAATCAAAAGAGATGATTTTGTAGAGGTGGGAAGACCTAGGGACAGACGGAACAGGAGGTGGACCAGATGGACTGGCAATAAATGGGGGTTTTGTGAGTTGAAATTGAGAAACAGGAGAGAGCCTTGAATATAAACAGGAAAATCATTTTAAGAGGGAGTTTGTAAAGGTTTTTCAACCTTGGAAGTGACCTTGGTAGTTCTTTAGAAAGATGCACTTCACTTGTGTTGTTTGAGGTGATTTAAAACAGAATATTTGGGCTGGAGCAATAGCACATCGGGTAGGGCATTTGCCTTGCACGTGGCCGACCTGGGTTCGGTTCCCAGCATCCCATATGGTCCCCTGAGCACCAACAGGGGTAATTCCTGAGTGCAGAGCCAGGAGTGACCCCTGTGCATCACCGGGTGTGACCCAAAAAGCAAAAAAAAATAAATAAAACAGGATATTCCATGGGGGCCAGCAACCAGTAGATAGGACAATGGTCAGAAAAGAAGTCGAGAAACACTGGTTCAGAACAGAGTTCTTCAATCTTTTTGAAGAGGTTGACCAGCGTTCTTTTCAACTGCAAACTGGCCGGTAGGCCAGTGATTTCCAGTCTTTCTGACTTGCAAGCTGATGCTGGTGGTCAAGTATGCCAATTTAGAGGACTCAAGTGTGTCTAGGTGGAAGAGTTGCATTGGGAATTTGAATAGCAGTTCTGGCTTAAGAAGTGAAGGCGAGGGGCAAAGAGGAGAGCTCAGGGGAATGAAGTACATGCTTTGCATGGGGAAAAGGCCTGGGTTCCATGGCCCCCTAACACCTGGCTGGGAATGTTCCATGAGCAAACAACAGCAAAAACAAGAGAAGGCTTATCCTGTTAATTTCAAAAGTAACCAAAGCAGAAGGTTGATTGAGATATGTATGGGACAAGCTCCCAGTTCTGCTGTAGGCTGGTAGGGGACTTGCCTTGCATGTGGCCAACCTGTGTTTAACTACTGGCACCTCATGTGGTCCCCCCAAGGCCCACCAGGAGTGATCCCTGGGCACAGAGCAAGAGCAAGCTTTGAGCACAGCTGGGCATGGCCCCAAAGCCAAATGAAACAAAAAGATGGGAAACAACCTGTGTCCAATAGAGAGCTAGAGAGCTTAGGATAGGGAATAAGGCCCTTGCCTTGCATGCAGCCATATGGTCCCCTGACCCCTGCCAGGAGTGATCCCTCAGCACAGAGCCAGAAGTAAGACCTGAGCACAGCTGGGCGTGGCCCCCAAATAGAAATATTTTAAAAAGCAACTTTTAGCCAACAGATGAATGGATAAACTAAATGCAAATATACACATATATGATACTGACATGAATGGTAATGAAATTCTGATAGCCGCTATGACATGGACAAACATTGAAACATGCTAAGTGAAATGAACCAGGTACAAAAGGATAAGTATTATGATTTTTTTTAAATATAAAGTTCGTAGATTAGGTAGATTTATAGCGAGACAAGGTAGAAGAGTGGTTGTTGGAGGTTGGAAGGGAGTTATTTAATATTTGAAAGAAATTGAGGTCTTAAAGTTTCTTTAATATGCTTTTTAATCATGTACGTTTAAATCATTTTTCTTAAATCAGACAGTTCTGGCCTCAGCTTTTTTGTTTAGCTACTTATATTCTGTTATTTTCTTTAAGATTCAGCTCAAAAAGATAAGCTCCTCAGAACTTTCCAAGATGAATCCTTTTTATTTCGATTAGTGTTTTGGACTCTCTTCGTACTTAGTACACACTGTCCTATACTAAGGTTACTTGCTCGCATCTGTGTCTTCAACCAGATTGTGAGCTAATTTAGTCTTTTCATGTAGTAGCATCCAATAAATGTTCACTGAACTGCATCTGATCGAACCCTTTCATTATATTGAGGGGGAAAATTGGGATCAGGGAAGCCATCCAACGGCAGAACCAGGACTAGTTTCAGCACCCGACTCTTCTGATATAAAAAATATTCCCCAGATGGGGCCAGATTGATAGTACAGCAGGTAGGGTGTTTGCCTTGTATGCGGCTACCTGGTATGATCAGTTTCCCAGTACCACCAGGAGTAACTCCTGTGCATTTCTGGGTATGACCCAAATAGCCAAAAAACAAAAAAGAAAAACAACAACAAAAAAATTTTCCCTGGAGGCTCATAGGTTTTCTGTTGTGGATGTTCAGTCTGTATTAGTGTCGAATGATTCAGAATTGTACCGCAGTACAGACACCGTGGCTGTCTACAGTTTTCTCAGAGAGCTGTGTGAAAGTTTTCTTGTTTTATTTTTAATGGCATGTTTTATGTGAAATATGAAGATTCCAATATGTTTCTGTTCTGTTTTCAGCTTCATGTTTCCTGTTGCAGGTGGAATAAGACCCCCTCAAAGTACGTGAAAGTTTATATATTTGGTTACTAAATGCATAAATAGTAAGTTCTGTTGCTGTCGAATTGGGTAAGATTTTTTCTATAGTATTCAACCTATATTATTAAAATTTTTTTAAAGTGTGTAATTTGGAGAATAATAAGGATCATTTCTTCCAAGCTTATTGAAACATTATGCTGACATATTGTTGCTTAATCTCATAAACAAAGGATACTTTTTGTACAGAGTTAAAGGACAAGTGACAGCAGTGCAGTGAGCTGTTATTCTCTGACATCTTTCTACTGTCTTGTTTTGTGATATTTGTTAGGGCAGGGGCCATGTCTGCCTTACACTCATCAGTATCTTCAGTACGCAGGATGCTGAAGGAACTTGACAGATTCTCTGTATGTGTTTGCTGAGTGAATGAGTGAATCTCTTTCCTACTGCCATGTTTCCTTGATATGAATTTTGTCTTATTATAATTATGTACAAAAAATAGCACATTCTGAGGCCAAAGCCATAGTACAGTGGGTAAGGTACGTGCCTTGCATGTGTATTCACATTCACATGTGTATTCACCAATTCATACAGCTCAATCTCTAGGACCCTAGGTGGTGCCCTAACCCCCAACAGGAGTGATTCCCTGAGAGTAAAGCCGGCAGTCACACACACACACACACACACACACACACACACGCACACACACACACACACACACACGGAAAATAAACAGGGCCGAAGAGATAGTACAATGGGTAGGGCACTTGCCTTGCACATAGTCAACCTGGGTTCAATTCCCAGCATCTCATGTGGTCCCCTGACCCTGGCAGGAATGATTTCTGCTCACATCTCCCAGTCTGACATACCCTCTCCCCTCTAGATAAGCCAAGCTACTACTGAAAACAAAGCTGCCCTTCTCACAAAGCCCATGTTGTGGGTTATTGTAAACTAGTTAGAGTAACACTCTAGGTCACCCAGCAGAGATGAGGGAGATAGAATTGCGTACTAGCAGGTGGTTAGTTGCTCAACTGACCTTGTCTTCTATTATAATCAGTGATAGGGGTCTGGTTTCAGGGAAATTTTTCCAAGGGTCAGTTGTATTCTTTACATTATGTTCACTTATATGCATTATTTATGTGGCCCAGATTTAGATCCGAGAACTTGGAACCTTGTTCTGTAGAAAGGCATTACAGTTATGTGCTTCTTATTATTTTGCATATTTATAAACTTTAAAAGTCTGCCTAATGGAATGAGGGACCAGAGAGGTAGAACAAGAGGGAAAGCGCTTGCCTTGTAAGCATGGACCCAGGTTCGCCCTGACCTAGGTTCACCCCATATGGTTTCCTGAGCCCCTCCAGGAGTGATCCTGAGGGAAGAGCCAGAAGTAAGTCCTGAGCACCACCAGGTGTGGCCCAAAAACAAACCAAAAAAGTCTACCTATCTGAGGAGTGAAAGAACATGAGAGCCAGGAGGCTGCCAAGGTATTTTTATTCTGAAACTTGGAATTGATTTTGAGCCTTTTTTTTTTTAAAGATAAAATGTGTTAGAACTTTTTTATCATTTGAAGTTTTTAAATTATGCATTAATTTTTTAAAACACATTTAAGAAACAATCGCCAGAGTAGCCATAAGATTTCAAGAGATAAAACCTTTGGGGACCGGGAGTTTGGAGTAATAATACAATAGGTAAGGAATTTGCCTTGCACATGGCAGACCCAGGTTCAATCCCTGGCATCCTGTATGGTCCCCTGAGCACTGTCAGAAGTGATTCCTGAGTGCACAGGAGTAACCCCTGAGAATCACTGAATGTGACCAAAAAAAGCTAAAAACAAACAAGCAAAAACTTGTGCTGCCTTTTTTTTTTTTTAATGTGGGGGTCCACTCCACTGTTGCAAATGGTCTTCTCCCTGTTATGGGAGGAGCTTGAGAAGTGGGCACCAAGGCCACACCAGGCAGTGCCTATAATTCCACCCAGTGCTGTGGATTGAACTAGGGCTTTACGCATGCAGTGTATCTGCTTTGTCACTTCAGCCACACCCTCGACTTTTCATCTGTTTGCTTTTATGCTTTTAAATGTCTTAAGCAATTCACTTGAGAATTAAAATTACCTGCAGAGCTTATATTCTTAACCACTACTGTATTTGTTATCTGCTGCTGCGTAGAAGGTACCCAGAAACTAAAAAAAAGGAAAGTAAAGAAAAAGTCACACTGTGGGGAGTGGGAGCAGGAGTCTGGAGCAACCTCACTGGTCTGTGTTGCTTGTGCTCAGTGCTGGAGATTGCAGTACACACATCATTGCCCAGGATGACAGGCAGCGGAGGATTTTGTGGGGCTGTTTCCAAGATCTGTTTCTAAGACATAGATGGCAAATTTGTGCTGCTTTTTGGCACAAGACTTGAGTTCTTGCAACATGGATTCCCTCACAGGACTGTTTGCGAGCGTGTCCAGCAGGTGTTTGCAAGGCAATGCTTTTCTTAGAGCAGGTGATCCAGGAAGCATGCACTGAAAATGGACAGAATAAATATTGTCTTAACTTACAGTTGAAGTTTTTTAGCTTGCTCAAGATTATAATGTCAGTGGTAGAGTTGGAAGTCTGCCTCACAGTGGAGCCCTGTGCTCTTTCAACCCAGTTGACCAGCCTGCTTAAGTAACAAGTCTTTTAGGTACTTAGGGTTTTAAAGAAGCTTTGAAACACATTACCTTTATTGTTTGTTTTTGTTTGGGGGGGGGGGCATTGCTCCCTGTGGTGCTCATGGGACTGTGTGATGCAGGAGATCAAACCAGGACTTCTCCCATACCAAGCATGTATACCAGCCCAGTGAGCTGTCTCTCCAGCCCCAAGTACACTGACTTTAATGATACTTTTATCTTTCAGCAGGCCTGATGCCAATGCAGCAACAAGGATTTCCTATGGTCTCTGTCATGCAGCCTAACATGCAAGGCATGATTGGAATGAATTATGGCTCTCAAATGTCCCAAGGACCTATTGCTATGCAGGTACTTGTCTCTTTACACGTAATTTACAAAGCGAATGTTTGTTATGGATCAACATAAAATGAGCTACGTGCTAGGGGTTTAATGAGATACATGGAAATAAGTGTTGACCACAAATTAAGTGGCTTTCTATTAAATAACATGATACATTCATAAGAGTGGGGAAAATGAACAAGATAAGCCACTTAAGGAAAATATGGTGACTTGTCTGGTGATGTGAGAATATCAGGAATTCAAGACATCTTAGAAATTCTGGGATGTGGTGCCAAGAAGTTGCATTGAGAAGATGTACCACTGTGCTCAGAACAGAAGCAGTGTTGGCACCAGAGAGATAATACAGGGGGTAAGGCAAGTGCTCTGCAGATGGCCAACCCCAGTTCAATTCCCGGCAGCACATGGTCCCCTGAGTGTCACCTGGAGGACACTGAGCACCACAATACATTCAAGGCCAGCTGAGAATCTCCAGGAGGGGCCCCAGGCCTCCTGAGCATGACTCGTGATTTCCCCCCACTGAAAAAAGCCCTCAAACAACAGCAGTGTTTGAAAGAACCAATAATTTGGAAGGCTCAGAGGCTTCTTAATAATGAATTATCTAATGCCTCTAACTACATTTAAGGTAGGTAGTGTTTCCATTTTTCTGATGAGGAAACTAAAGTACCACAAAGTATAATAAGCAAAAGGTAAGTCTCCAAAAGCTTGATCTTACTTGTGAGTTTCTAGTATATCTATAGTTGACCATAATATACATATTATATCTTTAAAATTTTTTCCCTAACAGTTTAGGGAGCCATTAATTGGTTTATTATTTTTTTTGTCGGGGTACACAACCAGTGGTGCTTAGGGCTTAATCCTGGCTCTGCACTTCGGGACCACTCCTGGTGGGGCCCAGGAGACCATATTGGGTGCCTTGGATTGAACTGTTGGTATGTTGGCCATGTACAAGGCAAACACTCTACCAATGTGCTGTCTCTCAACCCCCTCATAGAGTGGTTTAAAGCAGTGGAATGATATGATTGGTTTTATATTACAGAAAGGTTTTACGGAGTTAAGTGAGGAATGATGGGAGTGGAGAGGGAAGAGCAAGAGAAAGTGTAAGGAAACATATTCTCTTTGTTAGTGAGATGTTGGTTTATTTTATTTTATTTTTGGGCGGAGCAGTAGGCAGGGTGTTTGCCTTGCATACAGCCAACCCGGGTTTGATTCCTCCATTCCTCTCGGAGAGCCCGGCAAGCTACCAAGAGTATCCCGCCTGCACGGCAGAGCCTGGCAAGCAACCCATGGCATATCCAATATGCCAAGAATAGTAACAGCAAGTATCACAATAGAGACGTTACTGGTGCCCGCTCCAGCATATCAGTGAACAATGGGATTACAGTGCTACATTTTTTATTTTGGGGCCACACCTGGCTGTGCACAGGCTTACTCCTGGCTCTTCACTCAGTGATCACTCCTGGGTGAGGCTCGGGGTTCATACTGGGTGCCTGAGATTGAACCCAGCTCGGCCACCTGCAAGGTAAACACCCTACTTGCTGGTCTACCTTTGTGACCTCCTGAGGTTTGTTAGGGTATTAACAGAGGGATAAAAGATAAATGTTTTTGGGCTGAGGTGGTAGCACAGTGGATAGGGCGTTTGCCTTGCTTGCAGCTGACCCGGGTTTGATTCTCAGCATCCCAAATGGTCCCCTGAGTGCTACCAGGAGTAATTCCTGAGTGCAGAGCCAGAAGTAACTCCTATGCATTGCCAGGTGTGACCCAAAAAGAAAAAATAAAAATGTTTTTGGTAAGATTTTTATTTAGGAAATAAAACCAATAGAACTTGCTAAGTGATTGACTGTTGAAAACGAAGAAGGTAGTATCAAATGTATTCCCTGCTTTCTGCATATTTATTAATGTACCACTGCAGGGAAATTGTTTAATGTGCACAACTTTGAAGACCCTGTGCAACACTCAGGTGGGAATGTACAGAGATAGCAAAATAACCAGAAACACAAGATTTATCACCCTTGGCTGAAAATTATTGATTTGGAAATCACACATAGAAGTGAATTGATGCCATAGTGATCAGTTTAGAACATCCAAGAAAGAACATCCAGATGGAGAAAATAGTCTAGGGTAGAGTCTACAGGATTTCAACTTTTATTAATTAACATTTTAATTTACGGGGCCTCCAAGCTCAGGAGTCACAGGAAGTACTTCTGGAGATACTCGGCCAGTTTGGTGGAATGGTCAGTGCTTGGGCCCAGTGGTGCTTGGAGGCCATTTGGTGCCGGGAATTGAACTTAGTTCCCTGTGCACACAAGACATGCACCCCTACTTCCTGAGCTATGACCTTCACACCAGGATATCATGTTTTAAATCTAAGAGAAAGTGTTGTCAGTAGAGGATATTGAAAAGGAACAGCTACAAGAAGTGTGTGTAGGGGAAGAAGGATTTTTTTTTTTTTTTTAGTGTATACATTGGTGTCAGATAGCCCTAAAATCAAATCTGAGCTTTGCCACTTGCCTGTAAAATAGGATGCAGTAATACCTGTGAATTGAGTAAAACATAGAAGGGAATGAATGAGAAAATTGTGTAAGGCTAGAAGGGACGGGTGTTGGAACATTGTATGCCTAAAAACCTAATCACAAACAACTTTATAACTGTGTATCTCACAGTGATTTGATTAAAAGGAAAAAATATTTTTTTAATTTTTTAAAAATTTTGTATCTAGCACTCAGCCAGAAGTGGCAAAATTTTTTTTATTAATCTTAGTATCAGAAGTAATCACTCTAGTGACTTGCTATTTTTTTTCATACTTATCTGACTGTTTCCATGCTTTAATTGATTCGCAATTCCCATTCTTGTTAAGAAATTCTTTATAGAATAATAATAGCCAGTGATAACCACTATGTATTACTTACATGTGCTGTATTCACTGTGTACATTGTACCAATTCTTATGATAACGCTAATATAGGTAATATATTTTTATTTCCTTTCATAAAAAAGGAAACTACAGAGATTCAGTCATCCTTTCAAGATCATAAAACTTATTTCAGAGAAGAAATTTAAACCAAAGCTATCTTATATTTAAGAGATTAGTTCTTAGTTACTGGTGCTTCCTTAACTTTGGTCATTGTGTATCACCCTTTTTGTGTATTTTTTCCCCCAGTGCCAGGTTTTAAACACAGGTCTCATGTATACCAAGTATACATATTACCACTGGGTCACAGCTCTGGCCTCTTACCTTTATGATTTTTGCCACTTGTTATTAGCATTTCAACTGAATTTTAGACAGAAATTTTGTGGGTGGTAGGGAATTGAAATGTAGGTTTTGGAGCCATATTCAAGGCTTGCTCTTGGTTCTGCACAGAGATCACACCTGGCAGGATCAGGGGACCATTTGGGGTGCCAGGAATCAAACCCAGGTTAGTTATGTGCTAAGCAGGTGTCTTATCTGCTGTACAAATTCTCCAGCCCCTTAATTTGCACTTCCCTAATGGAAAATGTCCAAAGAAAATTCTGAGAGCTTTACTTGATACAAATATTTTATTGAAAAAGAGTAGGAAAAGAGAAGACTTCAAATCAAAAAGTTATAGACCAGTTGTAAACTAAAGACACAATTCTCTTTTTTTAAGCAAAGAAAACTGCATTCTCCAGGCCAGAGTGATAAGTACAGAGAGTAGGGTGCTTACCTTGCATGCAGCCAACCCAGCTTCAATCCCTGGTATCCCATATGGTCCTCGAACATGCCAGGAGTAATCCTGAATTGCAGAGCAAGGAGTAACTCCTGAGCATCTCTGGATGTGACCCCAAAACAAAACCCATTTCCTGATTGTTGGCTCTTTACTTCATGGATAATGTCCCTTAATATACAAAATGTTTGAACTTTCGTGAATTCCAATTTGTTGCAAGTGCCTTTAGTGTTATATGCAAGAAATCATTACCAAATATGTTGCAAAAGCTATTGTGCTGTTTTCTTCTAAGGGTTTTACTAGTTTAGGTTCTTGATTTGTTTTCAATTAACTTCGATGGTGTGTTTTATAAAGGCCAAACTTCAGTCTTTTGCAGTATATATCTAGTTTTCTCAGCAGCATTTGTTGAAAAAGAAGTTTTTTTTTAGATGGTCTTGGTACCCTTATTAAAATTATTTGACCATAGATGCCACTACTTGTTTCCAGATTCTGTGTTCTGTTCCTGTAGTCAATATGTCTGTCTTTATGTGAGTGTCACACTGTTTTAATCACATATAGTTTTAAATAGAGAATTTGGAAATAAGACAATGTTATTCCTCTAGTGTTTTGTTTGTTTTTTGCATTTTGGATCACACCCAGCAATGTTCAGAGGCTACTCCTGGCTTTGCACTCAGGAATTCCTCCTGGCGGTGCTTGGGGAAACCATATGGGATCCTGGGGCTTGAAGCCAGGTCAGCCACTTGCAAGGCAAACGCTCTATCCACTGTATTATTACTCCAGTCCCGTGTTTTGTTTGTTTCTTTGAGCCACACCAGGAAGTGCTCAGCACTGACTACTGGCTCTACTGTTGAGGGATCACTCCTGGCAGGACTTCAGCAACCATAAAGTGCTAGGGCTTGAACCCAGGTCTGCTGTGTGAAAGGCAGGTCTGCTGTCTAGGCTGTTTCTCTGGCCCCACGTCCTTTAGTTTTCACTTCAAAACTCTTGGGCAATTTTGGGTCCCTTGGGATTCCATATGGATTTGATGTTTTATTTGTTTTCATTAAAAGCTAGTGCATTTTTATAGGGATTTCATCTTTAGATTGCTTTGGGTAGCACTGACATTTTAACAATGTGAACTCTTCCAAAAATTGATATAGGATATGTTTCTTTTTGTTGTTGTTTAGTTCTTACACCAATATTTTGTACTTTTTTATTGTACAAGTCTTTGCCCTCTTTGGTTAATTCTTAAATATTTCCCTCTGTGTTATTTTGTTTATTTTATCTCGGGGTGCTCTAGCAAATGCTAGGGAACAAGGCAGTGCCTGACCTGCATGCACTCAGCCCATTGAGCTCTTTTTCTCTGGCCAAAGTATTTTACTCTTTTTGATGCTGTTGTAAATGGGATATATTTTTGTGTTTTTTTTTTCCTTTTCAAAATTGTTTGGTGTTTGGTGTGTAGAGAGGGCACTGCACACCAAACATTTGATGTTTTTGCTGTGAGTTGACATCTTCTGCTGCTTTGCTAAATTTGTTTATTCTGACATCTTTTATGAAGTTGTTAGTATTTTCTACATAAAAGATTGCATCATTTGGGGCTGGAGTGATAGTGCAGTGGGTAGGGCGTTTGCCTTGTAAGCGGCTGACCCAGGTTCAATCCCCAGCATCCTATATGGTCCCCCAAGCACCACCAGGAGTAATTCCTGAGTGCAGAGCCAGGAGTAACCCTGAACATAGCTTGGAGAAAAGAAAAGAAAAAAAAAAGATTGCATCATCTTCAAGCTCATGCTTTTACTTCTTTACAATTTGGGTACCTTTTATTCTTCTTGCCTAATTGCATGAAATACTGTGTCAAATAGAAAGTGAAGGTGGCTATCTTGAGAGGAAAAGCTATTATTCTGTTATCATAGAGTATGATGTTCATTGTATGCTTTTTTGTATATAGCTTTTATTAAGGTAGTTCCTTTTATTCTTAATTTGTTAAACATTATGAACCATGCTGAATTTTGTCAAGTTCTTTGTATCTAATGATGATGATTCTGTAGGTTTCTCCCTTTTGATCTCTTAATTTTTGTATTCCATTGCTTTGGGGGGTTTTCTTTTGTCTTCCAGCCACACCTGGCAGTTCTCAGGGTTTAATTTATGGCTCTTGCCTTTAGGAATAACTCCTGGCAAGCTCAGGAGACCATATGGGGTGCTGGGGATTGAACCCAGGTCAGCCGTGTGGATCGGCCACTACATGCAAAGTATGTGTTTCAGTCAACTGAGCTATCTCCCCAACCCCTGAATAAGAATTAAACTTTCACAGAATAAAGAATACAAGGCCCAGGGCTAAGCAATTAAAAGTTGCCTGTTCTTGTCTTAATAGCTTCACAAGAGGCTGGATTTGTGATTTGGGTAGGGATTATCTCAAGGCTTTCTTACTCAAGGGAAAAATATTTCTGTTTTTCCAAGAAAAAAGTCTTTGTGGCAAACTGCCTCAGCCTAATGAAACTTTTTCCCACACACCAGTACATAAGCTTGGAACAAAAGGTAATTTTGAGTGTTATTTTTTATCATAATAAAGACCACAGATCAGTAATATCTTTGTTCTTGGGAAACACATTATGAGAATATGAAAAACTAAATAGAGGTATGAAGAGGCATAAATATACATCTTGCACCCAAATGATTCAGGAAAAAGTCACACACACACAAAAGGGAGAGAATAAATGTGAAGAGTAAAGTAGTTACATGTTAGCACTGAAGGAAGCGGGTCTCATTGCTTCTTAATCACTGTGTCATGTGCCTGCAGTTTGCCACTGGGCACAGAGCTAAGCTTTCCACCTTTGAAGGCCCAGAGCTAAAAGGGCTTTAAACCCAAAATATGACAATACTTATGTAATTTAAGTAACCTAAATGGTTTGTTTAAAACATAAAATTCAGGCAGGCCCTGAGAGATTTGCCTTGCATGCAGCTGTCCCTTGTCTATTCCCAAGAACTGTCAGGAGTGATCCCTGAACATTGTGAAGTATGAGACCAACTATCATCCTGAAAAAAAAAAAAATTAGGATGGGAGGATGCTTTAAAGTGCTGGAGAGATGTGACTTCATGCTACTATGTGTGGTCCCCTGAGCACCATGCTGAGAGTAAGCCCTGGCACAACCCAGTGTGGCCTGAAAACAAACAAAAATGCTCAGGGTTTACTCCTAGCTCTGCACTCAGGAATCACTCCTGGCAGTACTCAGGGGACCATATGCTTGGGATTGAACCCAGGTCAGCCACATGCAAGGCAAGTGCACTACCCTCGTACTATCTTTTTTGGCACCCCACCTCTTACCAATATTTTTTTCATTTTCCCTTTATTTAAACAACTTTTTGGTTTACAAAGTTGTTCATAATACAGTACTAGGCATTCAATATTCCAACACCAATGTGTGACCTTCCTTCTAGTATGTCCCCCTTTCCCCAACCTCACCCCAAGCCTGCCCTCTTAATAGGCACAAAATATGTTATACTGCTTATTACAATGAAATTGCTAATGGAATTATCAAAAAATATTTGAGTAAAATAAAATTTGTGAAAATTGTTGTATCTCATCACGGGGTCACTAAATACATGTCTTAGAGTTTACTAAGCTAGTTGAGCCTTCTGTGTTATTATTTATTGAGTATAGTTGGCTTCTATGTTACTTTCCCATCAAATTTAGTGTACTCCTACTGGGATATCAGTATTGTCAAATTTGGAGGTGTCACATAGCTCTAGATGGCAGCTGCAAGCGCCAGAAACTCCAGGCTATGTTGCTGGACTGAGTATATGAGAAGGGTTGTGAGATGTGGCTGTGGCTGTGGCTGTCAGGCTTCCAGAAGTACCGAGCAGTCGAAGGAGGCTGCCTGCCTCCACTCCAGGAAGAACCCAGAGTTCTCAGCCTGAAAACTGGTGCACTTGCAATTTTGGTATCTCTGCAGATATTAGTCATGAAGTAGTGGAGTTGGGCTGTTGGCATGGCAGCAGTTGTGGGCTGTGGGTGCGGCTGCCCAATCTTCGAAACTGTGGGACTTGAGCCCACCCCCTCCCAAGGACACTCCGGAGATTTCATTCAGGAGACCAATGTACTCTTGAATTTTTGCAGCTTGGTTTGCATCTCTTCTGAGATTTAATTGTTAGCCTGTAAAGCTGGCCCAATGAATGACCTTATATGGTAACAGTTGGAATTACCGGAGGGAGGGATGGGTGGAGGGAGTGAGGGAGTTCCGGTTTTTGGAAAATTGAGAGAACAGAAGCCCAATGAAGAAGCAAAAGGGACCGTACTTTTTTTTTTTTTTTTTTAGTGATAGCACAGTGGTAGGGCATTTGCCTTTCACAAGGCCGACCTGTGTTCGATTCCTCCTCCCCTCTCGGAGAGCCCGGCAAGCTACCAAGAGTATCAAGCCCGCATGACAGAGCCTGGCAAGCTACCCGTGGCGTATTCCATATGCCAAAAACAGTAACAATAAGTCTCACAATGAGAGACATTACTGGTGCCCGCTCAAACAAATTGATGAGCAACGGGATGACAGTGACATGACAAAAAAACCACTTGTAGGAGTGTGGAGGAGAAGCAGCAGTCTCCCAATGAGACGGGCTTCAGGGGACAGCCAGCGTCTTCTCAGAGAGCAGGAGGGAAATGTGTCAGGGAGAAGGAGGAAGAGTAGAGAAATTCTACTTGGTGAAAATTAATCATTTTCATATTGTCATCATAGTTAGCAGATTTTGTGAGTAACAATCCTGGTAAACTGTTTCTACTCCGGAACACTTGGGTAAACGTTATTCTATTGCATTGATACGTCATTAGTCATATGTTCTGTGAAAGTGTGCATGCTATAATATCAAGAAAGTATTTCATTCCCTTTGCCAGTTAACTGCCATATGTTGTGATATCTCAAAGATTTATGATATGCCTCTTCTCAGAGTATGGACCAGCGAGCCACCCAGAGCATGTTCGCATGTTTGTGCTCCCTGAAAGATTTTATATACACAGACTTTCAGACTGTCAGCTCTGGTCACCTCTTAAGGCAGTGAAGGAAATAGAAGGGGCAGCATATTAAGATGAGCTTCCCCTGCTCTTGTATTAAAATTAGTTGCATAGTTGATGAATAAAATTTTTATAGAAATTGCAGCGATCTTTAATAATTAGAAGGAGAAATTCCAGTTTTAAGTCTGTAACTGTTTCTTCTAGGCAGGCATACCAATGGGCCCGATGCCAGCAGCAGGAATGCCTTACCTGGGTCAAGCACCCTTCCTGGGAATGCGTCCTCCGGGCCCACAGTACACTCCAGACATGCAGAAGCAGTTTGCTGAAGAGCAACAGTAAGAGACCGCCAGGATTCTAGAGTAACAAAGATACAGGATAGTTCTTTTGTGTATTTTGTTTTGGGACCACACCCAACTGTACTCAGAACTTAGTCCTAGTTCTGCACTCGGGGATCTCTCCTGGCGGTGCTTGGGGGAACATGTGGTGTGCAGGGGGCACTGAACCTGGATCAGCTGCTGCAAGACAAGCATCCATCTTACCATCTCCCCAGCCCCATGACACATTTTTTTCACTGCTGTATGTGTTTTAGTGCAGATTTGAAGCCAAAACTGGTGTTGGCTTTTAAAACTCTTTTAAATACTTTTATTATAACTTTGAAAAAGGAAACTCGGAGATCTCCCAATTCAGCTCTCTTACTTTGCACCAGAGAAATAAAGCTACTTGGCAGTCCAGGTTACACAGTGCAAGACCAAGTGCAGACCTTCTGATTCCCTGAGCATTACTCTTTTTCTCTGACATTGCCTTCCCAAGTGGAGGGTTGTTTTTTATTTTATTTTATTCATGTGTAGAGCAAAGAGTGTTTTTATTTTATATGCTTCCCTATTGTTTTTCTTTCTTTGCTTGTATGTTATTGGTTGTCTCCTCCCCTTGCAAGTCAGACCAGAAGTGAGTTCTTACCTGTAATTTAGGAAGCTCACTTCTTTAGATGCATTAGATTAGGTGGATTCAGAGTCTGTAATTTTGATAAATGGTTTTTAAAACATATTTTATGCATTTTTTTTCTCTCTGTTGTTGTCATTGGCCCCGAGATGCACGCTTGGCCATAGTGCATCCGAGGTACCATACCTGTAGTGCCCAGTGGTGCTGTCAGGCCCGTGGTCTCCATGAAGGCCGGTGCCACTGAGGCCTGAGAGCCACATCCCTGAGCATCCCCTGAGCTGCACCTCCAGATGATCCATGTATTTTGAAATCACAGTAGTGGGAAAACAGGATTGCTGTGAGAGAATTAGAAAGTGTACCCCTAAAACATACACAGTGGTTTGCATTAACTTGATAAATAATCAAGCACTGCTAGGCATATCCCTGGAGGCACCTTATCCGTGACTCTGACATCCCTGTGACTGGTGGCCCTTCAGCACCTCAGGGCCTGCGCAGCACTGACTTCAACTATGAGCTTGAGCATTAAGCAGCGAGGCCTGTTTGATCGAATATCGCTGTGGGCACCCCCCCCCCCAGGCACCTGAGCATTGCTTGGAAGCCCCCTACCCCCCTCTGCAAAAAAAACCATATATATATAAAATTAGCAGGGGAAGTTTTTCATTCTAGAAATTTTGATATCATTAATAATATTGGTAGAAATATGAATATAACATAGTTTGCTAATCCCTGAAGCTGGTTCTTTACTGATGCTGTTTTTTTTTCCCTCAGAAAACGATTTGAGCAGCAGCAGAAATTGTTAGAAGAAGAAAGAAAACGACGCCAGTTTGAAGAGCAGAAGCAGAAGCTCAGACTTCTGAGTAGTGTGAAACCCAAGGTACTCCACCCCTCCCCGTGCACACAGGCTGCGTGCGCCTCTCCTCATTCCGTGGGTTTGTAACTAAAGCTGAGCTTGGTTAATTTTGGTTTCTGAGTCCCCAAACAGAGCATTTTTCTTATCTGAAGAAACACGGTATTGTTGAAGGGAATAGCATATGTTTTCAACGAAAAAACAATTCTGTTTAATTCCCTCCCCCCACCCCCATGTTTTTGCTTCAGCGATCATGTGGGTGTTGCACCTGGCTATGGTGCTCATGCGGGGCTCACGTGTCCCGTTGTTGTGTTACTTGTGTACTCAGCCATGGTGCCTGCCGAGGTTTGCAGGTCTTTTGTTGCAGTGCGTGTATGCATGTTAACTGGGAATCACATCCTTAGTTGAGGCACACAAGTTAGAGTTTTTTTCACTGGGAGTCACTGTACTGCCTTCTCACAGGCTCACCAGCTATCAGACTTGCAGGCCAGGGTGCACACATATTCCCTTTTAAAAAACAAAAAATCTTTTATCACAGTGCTTGTAGCCTTTTCTTGAAAGCGTGTTAGAAAATATCTGAAACCTAATAACTATGTTCTAGCCAGTGTTTCTCAATCTTTCCCAACCATGGCCCTTTTTCAACGTTATTTCCTTCCGATTCCCACCACTCCCGGCCCACCCACCCAGACCTACAGGTTGACCCCCTAGTTTTATGCTTTGGTCCTCCATTAATTTGAATTTGAATTTCACTTGTAGCCCTCTTGGTTTGGTTTTTTTGTTTGTTTGTTTGTTTGTTTTTTTTTTTTGCTTTTTGGGTCACACCCAGCGATGCTCAGGGGTTACTCCTGGCTTTGCACTCAGGAATTACTCCTGGCAGTGCTTGGGGGACCATATGGGATGCCGGGGATCGAACCCGGGTCGGCCGCGTGCAAGGCAAACGCCCTACCCGCTGTGCTATCACTCCAGCCCGTCACTTGTAGCCCTCTTGGAATATTCTAAAGGCTTACAAGGGGCCGTGTGCCAGCCCCCTTTGAGGAATGCTTTTCTAGATTATTTACAAAAGATTCCTTTGTATTGAATGTTTGTATTATAATTTGTGTTTTATTATGCCTTTGTTTTATTCATTTGCCTTTTTTTTTCTGAATTGGAGAATTCTTTGTCGGAAGTATGCAGTAAAAATATTGAGGATAGAATAATTACTATGCTTTCAATTTTGGAGAATTTAAAATGAAGTGAAAGAGAGTCAGTACAATATTTATTGTCTCTTAGTCAGGAGAAAGGAGTCGAGATGATGCTTTGGAAGCCATTAAAGGAAACTTAGATGGTTTTTCCAGAGATGCTAAGATGCACCCTACGCCAGCATCGCACCCTAAGAAGCCAGGTATCTTTTCTTTGAAATTTATATTTTGTTGACAGGTGACATAGAGTCCTTGCTGTTTAGTTGACTGATATGTGTGTGTGAAGAGTAAGTGCTGAGCTCTTATTGCAGGCAGTTCACAGATTTGGATATTGTACATTATTTACATTGGAGTTAAGAGCTTCTGGTCTAAATAACTAAGGTAGATAAAACTTCTTGACTTATAATCAAAGTCAGTATGGCAACTTATAGGTCGTTGGTATAGGTGGCTGTTAGTAAAATCCAGTCACTGGAGGCAAATGTAATAAATTTATTGTTTCATTCTCGTTTACGGACAATTTAACTTCTGCCCAGAGAGGTGGCTCAGTGCATCTTTACAGAGCACATGCTTATCGTGTGAGACCCAAGTTTGAGCCATAGCAATAACCTCCCTCAAAAAAACCCAAAACTACCAACTTTTTATGGGCCTACTTCACAATTTACTTAATGTGATTGAATTTCTGTTTTAGTTTGGGGCTACATCTGATAATGTTCAGGTCTACTCTACTCACTAGACTATTTACTTGAAAATATATACAACCTGTATTTTCACATAATGTGCTAACACCTGTGTAGCTACAATAATGTCAAGCCAAAATATTTACCACATTCAGTTAACGTGGTTCCAGAATACAATGTGGCATGAGTGTTTTTTCATTGTTAAAATTAAGGCAATACCTTGTGTATTCATTTTGCTTTTTTTCTTCTTCTTCTGGTCTTTGAGCCAGACCTGGTGGAGCTCAGGGTTTACTCCTGGCTCTGTACTCAGGGGTAACTCCTGGCAAACTTGGGAGACCACCTGGGGTGCTGGGGTTTGAACCTTCGCCTGCTGCTTGAGAGACAGATGCCTTACCCCCTGTACTATCTCTTTATCCCCTAGATGAGAACCTTTTGAAGATAAGACTGCGTATTATTGACTATATTGACTTTAGACTTAAGTAACTCTCAAAGCAATTCAATAATTAAAAATGTGAAGGGCGAGGGAGATATTTCAAAGAACTGCTGTGCATGCAAAGGAGGCCTGGGTTGATCCCCTGCCCCAAATGGTCCCCCAGCCACCACAGGGAGCAGCAGCCTCTAAGCCATGGAGTATCCCTGGAGCAACATTGGAAGTGCCCCTAAACAAACACACAAAAAGTGAAGAAATGACAACAATAATACTGTTATGAACTTTATGCTAAATGTAGACATTCTAGAGAAGATTATTAAGAACAGTAAAATACCACAGTGATATTTATGTTCCTTAGAATTAGAGATCTTTTAATTATTTATATTTGGATGGGAGTTTGGTATTGGATGGGGATTGGACCACACTGGCGATGCTCAGGGTCTAGTCCCAGCTCTGTGCTCAGGATCACTCCAAGTGCTTAGGGGACCGTGTGGTACCAGGGATCAAATTTTGACCTCACATATGCAAAGCATGTACTCCACCAGCCCTTTGAACTCTCTCTCCAGCCCCAGAATCAAAGATCCTTAAAACATGGATCTCACTCAAGGTTTATTTTATTAAATTGACTGTTGTTTGATTTAGCACTGTTTGGTGCCCCAATTTCAGTGCTTCTCACAAAAAAAAAACTGTCACTCAGTATGTTTAGTGGTCCTTTATAATTTTCATTCTCCATGTGGTAAGTTTACTGAAATATGATCTATGCAGAGTATAAGACTTAGGATGATTGGGGCTGGAGCAATAGCACAGCGGGTATGGTGTTTACCTTGCACACAGCTGACCCGGACTTCATTCCCAGCATTCCATATGGTCCCCTGAGCATCTCTAGGGGTAATTCCTGGGTGCAAAGCCAGGAGTAACCCCTGTGCATTGCCAGGTGTGACCCAAAAAGCAAAAAAAGAATTCGGCATGATTATCAAAATTTGGAAGTGTGTAGTTTTCCCTTGTATTTTTGGTATAATGAAACTTTATCATAAGAATGTGTGTCTATCCAAAATATATCCTCAGCATATAGGTGGATTTTATTATTTCTGTCACATATTGGCTTTATAGAATGTTACCTAGATTGTTTACATTTCAAAAGCAATCACCATTTTCATGTAAATTATTAGTGAAGGAGGAGTACTGTCCTAATTTTAAAAAAGGAAGAAAGAAATTTTGTTTTTTGTTTTTGAACAAAATATAGAAAATGTCTTTTTAAAACAATAGGAGATTGTGTATAACATCAGAGCATTTTTGCATTGTGTGGATAATTCCAATTCAGTATTGTTGCACATTACATACCTATTGTTACATATTATTGTTCCTTATTCATCTCCCTATTCATGTTACTGTGTTCTTTTAGAATTGTACCACATCTAATTTCTTTTCTTGTTGATTTTCATTTCTGTATGTTTCATTGCATTTTCCATTTTGCAGATTATCCCACATCTCATTCTACCAAAACTGTCTCCCCATCACCTGCTTTTCTTGATGAAGAAGAATTCAGTGACTTTATGCAGGGGCCTGTTGAAGTCCCCGCATGTGGGCTCCCCTCCACTTCCCAGCCTTTTCAGTCTTTCCATGCCACCATCCCACTTGGCCAGTCGCATTCACAGAAGGCTGGAGCACAGCCTCTCCCTCCAGGTCAGATCTCAGTGCCCTTCGCCTTCTGTGGGGTCTGTAGGCAAAGCCTGTATTTCTCTGCTGCTCTACTTCACACCGTGTACAGAGAGCAAGTGACTCCTAGAATAGTGATCAAAGTATCCTTCGGGAAATTTAGGATGATGTTTTCTTTCTCTCCTGTGAAGACAATACAGAGATGTGGGCAAACAAACATGTGCCTAACTGTAAGAGTACTGTTGAAATTCACGAGAATGTGAGTCTAGATTTTTTTTAATTCCTAAGGGCTTCCCATTCTAAAAAATGACTTGAACTTTTTCTCCTAAACTGGCTTAGAATTTTAAAGCAAAGTGATTTCTTTTGTTGTTGTTGGTGGTGGTGGTGTTGCTTTTTGGGTCACACCTGGCAATGCACAGGGGTTACTTCTGGCTCTGCATTCAGGAATTTCCCCTGGCGGTGCTCAGGGGACCATATGGGATGCTGGGAACCTAACTTGGGTTGGCCTCGTGCAAGGCAAACGCTCTACCTGCTGTGCTATTGCTCCAGCCCCGCAAAGTGTTTTCTGAAGGAGATTAGTCAGGGAAAAGCTCTTGGGGCTGGAATCCTAGTACAGTGGGTAGGGCACTTGCATTGGCCTGCCAAACTGGATTCAGTCCCCTGCACTATAAGGTCTCTCAAGCATTGCTGGAAGTGATCCCTGAGTATAGAGCCAGGAGTAAGTCCTGAACACCACTGGGTATGACCCAACAACAACAACAACAACAATAGCAAAACACTCCTTTAGTCACAAAGGAATGGGATCTTCACTTGTCCATGGTTTGTCCTTGAACAAGTCTTCAAATGTTTCTTTACCTCAGTTTTATTCTTTGGGAAATAATGAGGGGAGGAACAGTTACACATTTTCCACAAGTCATACGGAGGGCTGTCTTAGTCCCACTCTTTCAGTTAACAAATGCAGAAACAGATCCAGTAGTTAGTGGAAGTGTTCATCTCTTGTTTTGCTCACCAGATTCCTAAGCCATCCTACCTCTTGTCTCAAAATTCTTGAGTCAAACTACGTAATGTTGTTTAAGTTCTCTAAAGTCTCTCAAATCCCATACAAATGCATAGTGATTGAATCATCTCAAAATTTACTCTCAGATGGGCCTTCCCTTTAGCATATGGGGGTGGGAATGGATGATTGAAACAATTGGAAAGTTGCAATCATAAACAAATAATCCTTCGTGCTGTTTGTTTAGGCCCTTCCTTGGAAAAGAAGCTTCTAGTATCTTGTGATATAAGTACATCTGGGCAGGAACAAATTAAATTAAATACTTCTGAAGTTGAGCACAAAGACCTAGCCCCAGGTTCCAGTAAAACTCATTCCAGTTTTACAGCCAATAACGGGGGTGCTGTAGATGGCCGTGTAAGTGGTACCACTACTGCAGACGCAGAAAAGACTTCAGATCAAAATCTGTCCATTGAAGAGAGTGGTGAGCTCATGAAATATTCAGCAACAAGTTCACTTAACCAAATGTCGCTCAAATGCTAACAACTTAAGCATTAATCTTAAAATGAATGCTGCTTGATTTTGCTAATCGAAATTTTGCTTAAAATATATTTAATGCATTCTTTTCTCCAATTAACCGTTATGATTTTGTTCTAAATTCTTTCAATGCACTGTTACTCCTTTTTATATAATTGTTTGATAACCACTTTTAAAATTTGAATCATTCCTGGTTTTAAATCTCCTTGTATTTTATAAAAATTATTTCACATCCCCCTTCTCCCTCCCACAAACACACACACACACACACACACACACACACACACACACTCACTTTCTGTTCTTCTGTAAGGATTGAAAGTTAAAACCTACCTTGGAAAAGTCACCAATGACAATGTAATTCTGTTTCTCTGAAATAAATTGTATACACTGCAGCCAAAAAGATCCAAATTTTTAAAACTCTGCTTATAAAGATCTTTAGAATGTAAGCATTCTCGGAGGATACTTTACAAAATTTAAAAGGTGTGCCTCTATAGAATCTAAACATTTACAGTATTGGTAGACCAATGTGGTCTCAAAATATCAAAATATTTATATCTCAAAATAATATCAGCAGATATTATTGAAGTAAAAAAAATAGTCAGACTTTACTAAGACATGTTATTAAAAGCTGCAAGCCAAGTTGAACATTAAGTTTTGAAAGCCAGGCTGTGCATGTGACAGCCTGGTAAAGAATGTGCCTCACATATGTGAGACCCTAAATTTGAACCCCGACACTACAGTCCTTTCACATGTACAATTTTGAACCACCATCTTGCATACTTTTCTCTTAGATTTGCAATACATGTGAAATAGTGCAAGCCTCCTATGATTCAAAATACCAATCTCAGTATAAGAATTAATCTCAGTATAAGAATTGTTTAGAATTGTGTAAAAACTGTTTGGAACCAAATAGTTTAGTTACATTGGTGACTTTTTATTTTAACATCTCCAGCCAATGCCCTTATAAAAACTATGCCTCTCTATGATTCCTTCATCTCCTGCATGGATCATTATATGTAGTAGGTCGGTAGATAATGTTTCTTGTCTTCTAGGTGTGGGGGTATTTCCCTCACAGGATCCTGTCCAGACTAGGATGCCTGCTTGGATTTACAATGAAAATTTGGTTCCAGGTAAAAAGCTTCTTTGTTCCAGATTTCCAGTATTTTGAGATTTTTAGTATATTGAGTATATTGGATATATTGAGTATTTTGCTTTAACTGTCATAAAAGTAGTTGTAAATATTTGTACTGTCATCATTATGAAATATGAAGCAGAAATTGAGACACTTGTCATTTGGGGTTTATTGTTTCTGAAAGCTGTTCTGTAGATTTATATTTTAAGATATTATAAATATTCATTTCACAGATTATGAAGCCTACCAAGAATAGTGCTGATATACTTAATGTGATATTCCAAGTGCGTCATGATTTATTTATTTATTTTAATTTATTTATTGTTTTTTGAGTCATACCCAGTGGTGCTCAGGGCTTACTCCTGGCTTTGCACTCAGGAATCACTCCTGGCGGCTTGGGGAACCACATGGGATACTGGGATCAAACCCAGTCGGCCACATGCAAGGCAGGCACCCTACCCACTGTGCTATCTCTCTAGCCCCGAGTTTATATATGTATATTATATATATATATATTTTTTTTAAGTATGGCCTCTTTGTTTTATAATACTATATGAAGTAAAAGGCCCTATTGACATCTTTTTCTACATTGCAAAGTGGTATTTACTCTTTTCTTTCTGCATTAGTTTTTGATTACTGTTAAGCCAAAAACAGTCACGTAGGTTCAGTTTTGCAGCCATATTAACACAAGGGAATGGTCTGTTCAGGATAGGGCTTTGTGCACAGAATAGCAATTAGAATAGCATATGTTATGTTACTATAACTTCTCATTTTCTGTGCTTTGCGTCCTCTTGAAAACAAAAGATAGCTTTCATGAGATGTTAGTTTTCTTAATAGATCAAAAACTAAAGCTAGTTTATACTTTATTAGATAAAATTCTTTATTAAAGCTCTTTATTAAACTCCAGAGAGCAGATGAACTACTTCTCTTCTCTGTCTTTAAGTCAGACAGAATCTATATCTTGTTATATTTTGTAGTTGTATTCATTTTCTGCCAGCTTTTTTTTCTTTCTTCCTCTTCATTCCAAACATTGATGTACACATAATTTCCCAGCCAAAAATGCTTTTTGTTTTTACCCTAGTGTCAAGATTTGAACTCACTTTCTCACACTAGCTGGGTGAGCCATCTTCCAGCCCTCCACAGATGTTTTCCTATGGATAGCCTATTTACCTATAGTTCGTATCTAAATCTTACAGCATTTTTGTTTTAGATCCTTGTGTCTGAGCCTTAACTCTATCTGCTTTTATCCCCAAAAACTCTTTTTTTTTTTTCTTTTTGGGTCACACCCGGCGATGCACAGGGGTTACTCCTGGCTCTTTACTCAGGAATTACCCCATGGCGGTGCTCAGGGGACCATATGGGATGCTGGGATTCGAACCCGGGTCGGCCGTGTGCAAGGCAAACACCCTACCCGCTGTGCTATCGCTCCAGCCCCAATCCCCAAAAACTCTTTTAAAGAGGATTGCCATATTTAAAAAAAATAAGCCTGTAGAATGTGTTAAATTTGAATAAATAGCAATAATTGCTTTGTAGAAATTTGTCCCCTTTAACATTGGCATTCCATACCAATATGAAAACCCTACTTTCTCTAACAATCTTTCTGTTTTGTGTTTTGGAAGTTCAAATTAATCGTGGAAGAACTTAGCAGTAGCTTCCTTTTTCCAAACACTCTGCTTGCTCACCTTACAGGGTCTTTCTCTAAAAACTATTCCCCAGTGATGTTCTACTATTCCCACCGTTATTACAATACAACTTCTCTTTTAAGGTGCAAAACATCTACTTATACTACTTCTGTCTTATTTGTACTATTTTTTTACCCAAATACTTACCTTTAGGACAAAGCTCCAACCTATTCTTAATTGTTAGCATACAATTTCCATTTGAATAGCAGCTCAAACCCTGATTTGACGTAATTTATGAGTAATAATGAGGCCAGAGAGATAGTACAGAGGATAAGGCTCTTGCCTTGCATGCACTGACTGACCTGAGTTTGACCCCCAGGATCCCATGTTTCCCTGAGCCCTGCCAGGAGTGATGCCTGAGCACAGAGCCAGGCATAAGCCCTGAGCACTGCCAGGTATAGTCAAAGCAAACAAATAATAAAAGCAATTAGACTTTAGATTATTCTTGTTTGAGTGTGTACCCCATTGTGTAAATGCTTTGCATCTATAGAGCTCTGGGTTGAATCCCTAGCACTAAAAATAGAACAAGTCAAAATTAAAAAAAAAAAATTATTCTAGAGCCAGAGAGCTAGCTCAGGAGGTTGTATAAGTGCATGCTTATGTGTTTCCTGGCAGTACAAGGTCCCTTCTTGGATTGCTGGGAACAACTCCCCAGCCTCCCTGGGAGGAGTCCCCTTTGGTCTTGGCGCCATACTCACTGCTCCTCAGAGGCTTCTCCCAGCCTGGTGCTCAGGGACTATATGCAGTGCTTTGGTTCAGACTCGGGTATCCCACATGCAAAACCCTGCACTCCAACCTGTTACCTCTTCAAGTCCAACAGAGATCATTCTTAAAGAAGACCCAGGCCAACAAAAAACAGTCCGTCACTTATATTAACATTTGTAATTTGATTTTCCTCTAACAGATGCCTATAAGAAAATTTTAGAAACTACAATGACTCCAACTGGAATAGATACTGCTAAACTTTATCCCATACTGATGTCATCTGGGCTTCCCAGGGAAACTCTCGGACAAATATGGGCCTTAGCTAATCGAACTACACCTGGCAAACTTACTAAAGAAGAACTTTTTACTGTTCTTGCGATGATCGCTGTGACACAGGTAGACAATTTGTCTTGTTAGATCAAGTAACTTTTCAGTATGAATTGAAAAAATAATAATTTGTTTTGACTGCAACCTAGTAGGATTCTTTCTGTATTAAAATTCATTTTCAGGGTGCAGTGTTTCAAAAGTGTGCCTTTCATATGATATGTATACTAGCAAAACATTTAAAAGGCTGAAATAGTAATACCATCTACCTATATTCTTCCTGATCTTGAAAAATAATACTCTTTTCTGCCCTTTGAGTTCCTGTTTAAAATTAGGTAGCTGCAGGTAAACTATTCTCTAAGCTAACCATTTTTATCATAGTAGAAATTGTTTTTGATGATGACTTTATTGAATTAGGTACTCTGTCAAAGTGAAAATATCAGAGCTGATAATGTGTTGGCTGTTTCTTTGCTTAGTAATAGGTTTGCACATATCTTCAGTGATCTGAAGTGATCTACTCTGGTGATATATTTAATGTACAAATACAATAATGATATTGCAAGGTTTAATGTACAAATACAAACGAATACAATAATGATATTGCAAGGTTTTATGCATGAAACATTCTAACTCCACACCCTTCACCAGAGTTTCAGCTTCCCTCCATGTTTCTCCCCGTGTCCCCAGTCCTGTCCTCACTCCCCCACCCCATCCTATAGTGATAGGCTTCCTGCTAAAGACCAGTTCTTATCTCTGTTGCCTTTGGGTACTTGTTTATTCTCTAAAAAAATGCAAATAATACCTTGCTTGCATTAATTTAATCAAATCAGATAATGTATGAAATACAGAACAGTACTTCACTCTTAGAATGAATTGTTATTAAAATGAGGAAATGACTTGAAAAAAATAATAGGTTTGCAGGAAATTTAGCTTGTTTTCTTGTATCAGATTTAGGAGTTTAGGGAGAAGAATCCCAATGCTATAGATTTTGCATTCATGCCTGACATAGATCATATTTGATTTAGTTTCCTAAAGAGGTTCCTTTTATTTTCCTCCTGTTCTGCATAGAGGGGTGTTCCTGCCATGAGTCCCGATGCTCTAAGCCAGTTGCCAGCCGCTCCTGTTCCAACTTTAACTGGCTTTCCGATGACTTTGCCTCCTGCCGTGAGTCAGCCAACTGGGATGCCTTCAGTCCCTGCCAGTTCCATGGCCCTCAACCTCGGGCAGCCGGTCATGGGCATTAACCTTGCAGGGCCAGTAGGGGGAGCTGCAGCCCAGGCTTCCAGCGGTTTCATACCAACTTACCCTACAAATCAGGTAAATGGTACATGCCAATTAATCCCTGAAAGGCTGCAAATGTTGCTCATCAGTAGGGAACTTGCCATGCATGATCTGGTACCACAAACTATAAAGAACATAAAGACCCTCTCAGAGCTGAGTGTAATTCCCATTTGCTTATTTGTTTTGTTGTGGGGATGGGCCCAACCAAGTTCAGGGCTTACTCCTGGCTCAGTACTAAGGGAGCACTCCTGGTTGTGCTCAGGAGGCTATATCTGGTACTGGATTGAGCTGGGCAGCTGCGTGCAGAGCAAGCACCTTTCCCCCTGCACTATCTCTCCAACCCACTCCCCATTAACAACAACAACAACAACAACAACAACAACAATAATAATATTATACTTGAAAGATCCCAGCAAAAATAAATGCAAATAGAAAAACTCCCAGGATACATTATTACCAGAAATTTGTGGCCTTGAAACCAGTTTCATAAGAAGCATTAAAGGAGCCTCTTTAGAGACAAGACAACCTTAACACTTTGCACTGAGCCGTGTATCCACTGTTGGGTATGGTTGTCCTCTATCTTTTTATTCCTAGCTCTCTAAGGGTTTTAGGCTTTTAAAATTTTTTTTGAGGGGGGAACCACACCCTCAGGGATTACTCCTGGCTTTGCATTCAGGATTACTCCTGGACCATATGAAATGCCAGGGATTGAACCCGGCTTAGCTGTGTGCAAAGCAAATGCCCTACCTGCTGTATTATTGCTCTGGCACCACGGTTTTATATTTTTTAAATAATGAATTAAGGTTTCATCTGTTTTGAATGTACTATGTATTCAAATTATTTTATGTCTATAAACATAAAAATTCTATGGATTTTTTTTTGCTTAATGTAGATACTTAAGCATTATCTATAATGTAATATTTTCTATTATAAAACCAACATTACCCTTTTAGGATAAAACACCTGTACTTTTGTAGGCCTATCAGATTTTCCCTTTAATTTTTTTAAAGGTTTCTCCACACTCTTACTAAAGTATATATACATTTATAGAATTTATCTCTTTCATGTAAAACTTAAAATGTAAGGGACTGGGGAGATAGTTGAGTGGGTAGAGCACTTGCCTTGCATGTGGCTGACCCAGGTTTAATACCAGACACCCCACTGATCTCCTGAGCCCCACCACGGGTTATCCCCAAGTGCAAAGTCAGGAGTAAACCTATACCCACCACCCAAAATGAAAAACTAAAAGTAGTAGCATAGAACTATTTATGTTATTAATTTTTAAATTTATGTATATGTAAAAAAGATAATAGTTTTTTTTTTCTTTTTGGGTCACACCTGGCGATGCACAGGGGTTACTACAGGCTCTGCACTCAGGAATTATCCCTAGCGGTGCTCAGGGGACCATATGGGATGCTGGAAATCGAACCCGGGTCAGCCGAGTGCAAGGCAAACGCCCTACCCGCTGTGCTATTGCTCCAGCCCCCCCAAAAAAGATAATAGTTTTGAAAAAATATAAATATCATTTGCAGTTTTGTAGAATTTAAGGAATTCAGTTCTATTCATCTATGTGTGTATAGGTGTCATCACCTCCGCAATCAAAAAAGACCTCTCTCATATGTGGGATACAGAGAAAGTCAGTAAACACAGCCTCAGAACTGGAGACTTTTTTTTTTTTTTTTTTGCTTTTTGGGTCACACCCAGCGATGCACAGGGGTTACTCCTGGCTTATGAACTCAGGAATTACTCCTAGTGGTGCTCAGGGAACCATATGGATACTGGGGATCGAACCTGGGTCAGCCACGTGCAAGGCAAACACCCTACCCACTGTGCTGTCACTCCAGCCCCGGAACTGGAGACTTTGTCTAGAAAAATGAGCTTATCTGGGGCAAGACGGTTGGATGGGAGGGTTCCTCAGGACACTGGTGGAAGAAAGCAGGCTCTCTGGCGTAGGTGTGGTGTTGGACCGATACATACTTATAAAAATAATTAACAGCATTATAAGTCATAGTACTTCAATAAAAGTGCTAACTAATCATCATCCCTGAAAGTAAATCTGGGAAACATTTTTTTCTAGAGATAGAGAAGATTTTTGTAGTATGATGAGCCTACAGGTGAAAATTAAGCACTATTGAAATAATACCAAGGGCCAGGGAGATAGTTCAAGGACTGGAGATAGTTCAAAGATAGTTCACTGGCATTCATGGGGCCCCAGATTTGCTGCCTGGTGCCTCGTGACCCGAGATTCCCAGTGCCACTGGACCCAAGCAACATCAGATTGCCAGCTGAACATTAACCCTCCTGCCCACAGAGGAGCTCTAGAGACTTGACCTGGCTCTGTCCCGAGGGCAGGCCCCAGGAACACTGCGCACTGTCTCCTTAGAGTCTGTTTCCTCTCAGAAAAGAACTGCAATTATAAGGTATATTGTTGATACAGCGTAAAGATCTTAAGACTTTAAAATACCTGGATTTGGGCCAAAAGATGATGGTTCTTCATTATCTATACACATTATTTCCCCTTTCTTCTTGCTGTTGCAGTTATCAGGGCTTCAGTGCACTTGATATACTTGACTGCAGTGCTCCTGAACATTTTTAAAGTTACAGTGCTCCCTAGAGCTGCACACTTTATTTGCAGTGCTCACACACACACGTGGTCACAGTGTACCAGGGATCACACATTTTGTTATGGCCCTGGGGGTGGGGGTGGGGAGAGGGTCCCAGAGAGCTGCCAGAATTGTGTCAGGTGCATATGTGGCAGAGCCAGGGACCAAACATGTTTCCTCATGCTTACAGATTAGGTTCTCTGCCACTAAGCTAGTGCCAGGTCACACTTATAGAGCTAGAGGAATCAAATTTGTTGAACCTTGTCTGGTGGACATTTAGATATTCTAAATTTTTTACTCTAACAATGCTATATAATATCCTTGTATGTCTTTCTTTATTGGAGTAAATGTTTCTATAGGAAAGAATTTAGCTATTGCCAAACTGGTTTTCATAAAACACTCTATTGTGGGCTGGAGCAGTAATACAGCAGGCAGGGTGTTTGCCCTGCACATGGCCAACCCAAGTTCTATCCCCGGCATCCCATATGGTCCCCTAAGCACCACCAGGGGTGATTCCTGAGTGTAGAGCCAGGAGTAACCCCTGGACATTGCTGGGTGTGACCCCAAAAGCCAAAAATAAATAAATAAATAAAACTTTAAAAAGAAAAAAATCAATAAATCCATAATATATTAGTCTCATTGCCTCTACATTTTTCACTGGAACTAAGTATGTTCAAATTTTTTGCTAGCCTGAGATATGGAAAATAAACTGATTCTAATTTCAGACTTAACAGCTTCCTGGAAATACAAAAACTAAAAGTTTAATTTTACACCTGCATGCACATACATCAAGCCTAGTAAAAATGATTCATCTACACAGTGGCAACCTGTTTTAGCATTAGCTCTACATGTGTTGCATGTAAAAAGATGCCCATGCTATGTAATTACATTTTAAATTATATAACAATGTAGTTTAACCTCATTTTTCTATAAATGAACTATGAGAGGCTAGAGCCATAGTACAGTGGGTAGGGCATTTGCCTTGCACGAGGCCAACCTGGATTCAATCCCCAGAGTCCCATATGGTCCCCTACCACTGTCAAGAGTAATTCCTGAGTGCAGAGCCAGGGGTAACCCCTGTGCATCGCCAGGTGTGACCCAAAAAGCCAAAGATAGATAAATAAATAATAAAATGAACTGTGAGCATTACTACTAGAGGACTTGGTGATATATCTCAGCGGTAGAGCAGTTGCCTTGCATTTTTGTGAGACCTAGGTCTGACCTTTCCCTGGACCTGCAATGAAATGAACAACTACTTCTAAAACATGAGATTAGGGGCTGGAGCAATAGCACAGCGGGTAGGGCGTTTGCCTTGCACGAGGCCGACCCGGGTTCGATTCCCAGCATCCCATATGGTCCCCTGAGCACCGCCAGGGGTGATACCTGAGTGCAGCCAGGAGTAACCCCTGTGCATTGCCAGGTGTGACCCAAAAAGCAAAAATAAATAAATAAATAAAATAAAACATGAGATTAGAAATCAGCATTCTTTTTTTTTTTTTGCTTCTTTTGGGTCACACCTGGCGATGCACAACGGTCATTCCTGGCTCATGCACTCAGGAATTACCCCTGGCGGTGCTCAGGGGACCATATGGGATGCTGGGAATCAAACCCGGGTTGGCTGCGTGTAAGGCAAACGCCCTACTCACTGTGCTATTGCTCCAGCCCCAGCATTCATTATTAATGCATGTTTGTGTTCTAACAGGCTTGCATTTTGTGATTTATGGATATGAATAAAATGCCTTTGAAAGATGACAGATTCTCAGTAATCAGCAGTTTCAAACTTGCATGGATTACTTCTTAAATCAACCCTAAAGGGGTTTAAGAACCCATGTATTTAAGATAGTATCTAGAAACACAGACAATACTGTGCCCTCCATCCCAGGTCCCACTCGAGGAGTCCCTGCCCCCCACCCCACCCCCGGTATTGCCCAGCGTGGCAAAAAAAGACATTAATAAGAAACACACAAAATAGGATATATATTTTTTCCATTAAAAGTACTTTATTTTAATTTTATTTACTAAATAACGTAATTTATTTCTTGGGAAGGGGTGTATTTTTTATTTTTTATTTAACCACTGTGAGATACACAGTTGCAAAGTTGTTTGTGATGGGGTTTCAGTCATATAATGTTTCAGCACTCATCCCTTCACTAGTGTACCCATGTCCCCAGTTCCCAGTTTTTCCCTCTCTCCAACCCCCTCCTCCTACCTTGTGGCAGGCACCAGGAACTTTTCACTTTTCTTCTCTCTCTCTCTCTCTCTCTCTCACACACACACACACACACACACACACACACACACACACAAACTCGGTTTCTTTTTCTTTTTGGGAATTTATGGTTTGCAATACAGAAATACAGATACTAAAAGGTTATCTTGTATATCCCTTTACCTACTTTCAACACTCAGTTCTTGTCCAGAGTGATTATTCCTAATATTGTCATACCATATATATATGTATATATATACATATATATTATATATACTCTGATATACTCTGATACTCTGATAAATGGGATTTCTTAAGCAATTTAGTTGATGTAATATCTAAAGGCTGTTCTAAAATTTAGTAGTTGTACATAAAGTTGAGTTTGGCAGCAGGAGATGTGTCATTATCTTACCAACTTGATGCTTTTCATTTAAACGTCCCCTGTAAATCTAGGTAAAACCAGAAGAGGATGACTTTCAGGATTTTCAAGATGCTTCTAAGCCAGGATCCCTTGATGTCTCCTTCAGTGATTTCCAGGAGTTGCCTGCTTCTTCAAAAACAGCTACTTCCCAGCAAGGAAACAGGTAGAAGGACTTTGTTACCATTAACATTGTCTCTAGTAATTGGGCAAGAGGTGTTCCAGTGAGAATCCTAAAAAAGACCATCAAGACTCTTCACGCTCCAGCCAGGGATAAGTGTTAGAACACACAGCAAGTATGTGCAAGGCCCTATGTGCAGCCCGGGTACCACACAGCCCTCTGAGCACCCAATAGCCCCTGAATGCACCGAGGGTGACCCCTACATGTGTCTATGTAGGGACTCTTTACTTGCGCTCTTCTGGAATTTCCCTCTTTATTTATACCTTCACTCTCTAAGCTTTTCTCCCCTTTGTGTCTGCCTGCCTGCCTTAAATTTCAGCTCTAGCCATTTCTCCTTGGGAACCTCTCTAGGACAGTTTTGGTTTTTCATTTTTCCCCTGTATGACACCTGATTTATTATAACTGAGGGCACCTGTGCTGTGATGACTGATAACTTCATGTTCTTGTATTAAATCCAAGTTTTAGCTGAAAAACCTTCTAAACATGGGCACATGCTGTGATATTTTTCAGCCATTGACTTTCCACATGAATCATTATTCAGAAAGATGTTTCTAGGTTTCAGTGACTTTTAGGATTTTATGTGTATTTATGGAGAGTTGCATTTGCATCTGCCCTTTTGTTTACTAGTTTATTCAGGTGCAGTGACTAATTCAATGCATTATCAACCACTTTTTATATCACTCACTTTTCTAAAGTATTCACTCTTTCACAGAGTGGAACATACTGAACTTTGAGTAAGCAAGAAGAATTTCATTGCTTTTATTTTTAAAACTTGTTTTTATCAGAATACATACTCCGTTGCTCTTATGCTCTGTTGGTACAATTTAATTGATCTTATATTTAATCACTTAATTCTTTCATGGTTAACACTTGCTGCATATACACTGTTATATAACTCAGAGATAGACGTTGCATATAATTACAGATTAGGAAAAGAGATTATTGTGTTTTTAAGAAAACATGAGAATGACACATTGAAGAAAAATACTATGGAAATACATTTCCAAGCCCTTTATACAAGCAGCTGTATAATTAACACGAGAGACACATTGCATTCTTTTGCTGTTGTTTTTAATTCGTAATTGAATCACAGTGAGTTCCACAGTGAGGTGATTGGGTTTTAGTCATACAATTTTCCAGCACCCATCCCTTTAGCAGTATACATTTCCTACTACCAGTGTCTCCTGTTTCCCTCCCAACTCCCTACCCCCACACATTGTATTTCTTTACTAGATCTTTCACTCATTTTTATTTGTTTCTGTTTGGGGGGCACACCCGGTGATGCTCAGTGGATACTCCTGACTCTACACTCAGGAATTGCTCCTAGAGTGCCTGGGGGACCATATGATGTGCCAGGGATCAAACCCAAGTCAGCTGTATGCAAGGCAAATGCCCTACCCACAGTACTATCATTCCAGCCTCTAGATCTTTTTATTTTTTTTTCTTTTTGGGTCATACCCAGTGATGCTCAGGGGTTATTCCTGGCTCTACATTCAGGAATCAGACTGGCAGTTCTCCAGGCACCATATGGGATGCCGGAGATCGTCTGCGTGCAAGGCAAACACCCTATTCACTGTATTATTGCTCCAGCCCCAATCTTTTTCTCTTAAAATTCATTCTTTTTAATGTCTCTTAAAAAAACAAATCACCCAGACTTCTCAAGTTACCATCTTAAAATTAAATTGTTTTCCAATTTAAGACATTAGATTATCTTTTTCTTCCTTGGTGAATCATGTCATTATATCTGGTCACCAAATCAGAGACACATTTTTTTGTTGGGGCTCCCTCTCCTTTTATTGTTATTGACTCCAGTAGCTTTTTTTGGCTTGGAGAAAGATTGTATGTGACATTCTCTTCCTGCCTGCTCTCTCTGCTCTTTGCCATTTCTCTAATACTTGTACTTCAGCCAGGCCTGTAAGCTGACCATACTCTTCATCTAGACCAGCCTTTAAATTTCTGGCCTTTTATATTCTCTCTGTAGGTAATTCTAGTTCTGTTTCAAAACTAAGCTCAATATTAAAGTTATTATGTTAGTTTTTAATAATCCTCACAATCTCAATGCCCACTTCCCCTCCTCACTATATCAAAAATGCCTTACAAGTACCTGTGCCCTGATTGGTACTTTCTGGCTTTATTATTTACCTCATTGGACCATTAAGATCCTAAAGAGAATATTCTATGTCTCTCATGTAGTGCTTTCCCAGAGGTAGAGGTGGAAGTACAAGCACACCTGGGGTATATTTCAGGTTGGTTCCAGGCCACTGCAGTAAAATTGTAAAGCAAGTCATACAAAATTTTCTTTCGTTTCCCAGGGCATATGAAAGTTCACAGGTGGGAGAGATCGTACAGTGTCTAAGGCCTTGCCTTGCACACGGCCAACTTTGATTTGATCCCCGGCACTCCGTGTGTCCTCCAAGTCCACCAGGAGTGATCTCTGAGTGCAGAGCCAGGAGAAACTCCTGAGCACTATCACGTGTGGCTCAAAAAAAATGCTCTGGGCTGTAGGGGGAAGTGCGTGCTTGGCATACACAGGGCTGGGAGTTAGTCGTGTCCTCCATGTGTCTCCCAGGTGCCTCTCAGTGCATCCCTGGTGGCCCCCAGAACCACTGAAGAGGTGAAAAAGAGAGAACGTTGCATTTGACTATACTATAGTCTGTTACCTATATGGTAGCATTGTGTCAAAAAATATATATGTGTGTGTACGTGTGTATATATATGTATATGTATATATATATGTATGTATATGTATATGTGTGCATATATATATGACAGTAAGACACAAATGAGTTTACACTATGTTTTACATGTGAAATTCCCAGGTTTGATCCCCACCACCACATGCCTCCCTGACACCAACCCAAGAGTGACCCTGAACACCTTCCAAGTGTGGTCCAGAGACAAAAATATAACAGTATTTATGAAGTACAATAAATCAAAACATAACAAAACATAAAAAAATGTAATATGGGCTATATTGTAACAAGTTTATTAAATTGGTTATTTATCCCTCTGGGATAAAATGTATCTTAATATAGATAAAATCAGAATTTGTTGATAGAAGTTTTAAGATGATGACCAGATCTAAGAGACAGTAATAACAATTTGGGTGGCAGTGTCCACGTAATAGTTCACTTTTATATGCAGTCATACCTTACAAACTGAAATGTTTTCATTTGGGGGCCAGAGAGATAGTACAGCAGGTAGAACACATACTTGATGTGGGTTCAGTCCTCAGCACCCCATATGGTCCCCTGAACCTTGCCAGTAGTGATGATCCCTGAGTGCAGGGCCAGGAGGAAGACTGAGCACTGCCAGTGTGGCCCACCCAAAATCAAAACAAAAAACAAAGTTTCCATTTTGACTTCACTTCTTCCATGATTTCCTTTTATAAAAACATGGTGCTCATGTCTACAAGTCCCCGTTCATTGTTCATGGACTCCTTCAGGAGCATGTATGTGGCATCTGCTCGCTCTATGCCAGACATAGAGTAGGTACTAGAAATGCAGCAACAGAACACAATTCCTGCTATAAATAAGTTTAATCTGAGTATTTGTGTTTTCTTAGAAACTCTCTTAGAAATGGTTCAGGTTTATATACTCATATATAATGAATTTTCTGGTTTATGATAGTCTTTCCTTTGTGTGTTTATCTTGAAAGTTTGTATGAATAGTCTGTATGAAAGTCACAATATGAATAGCTAACCTACAGCAAGAATGACTACTTTGGGCAATATGTAAGAGCAGAAAATGAGCATTTGTCCAAGAAGATGAAAAAGAAAGTAGGGTCTTAAAAATAGGCTGGGATGATTAAGTATTGTTGGTCTGTGAAAAAAATGACAATTGTCAAGGGAGATACCACGTGTCTTATGATTTGTGACATAATCTGTAAAGTATTTTTGAAATAAAAAGTGACAACATGATGTTGATTCCTGCTGCTTAGTTGAGATAAATTCAGCTGCCATGGCAGTCCTGTTGTAAATGAGAGAGTTATTCTAGATTTGGTTACAAACACTGAGACGTGTCTGAGTAATTGATTGGACTTGGTGTTGAACTGGATGTCAAATGAGAGGAGAAATAGTGCTTAAACTTGCTCCTCAGACATGAAAGGGAGGCTGGAAGACAGCAACATTATTCATTTATCCACTCAGAAAATACTATGTGCCAGGCACAGGAGAGCTTAGAATAGTAATTAGTCATGGGACACTGACAGTAGAATAGAGGAGGAAAGGAGCTAAGGGGCCAAGATTGTATTTGGTTAGTTTGTTTTATTTTGCTATTTAAATGTGTGTATTAAACAGAATGAGCTACTAAGTAAAACCATCTATTAGAGCCACATGGAATGATTGGGAAAAGTTAATGGGTACACTAGAGGAAAAGCAAAGTATATTTTTGTGGCCAGGTTCTCTAGTCTTTTCAAGGGTATGCAAGCTTAACTTTTAAAAAATTTAAATACCATGATTTATAAAGTTGTTCATAATACAGTTGTTTCGAGCATTTAAGCATTCAGTGTTCCCACCAATTCCCCCACCGGCCAGTATGATCACCTGTGTGCAAGCTTAACATTTTTAAACAGTACTTACCTCTCTTACTTGAGTACCTTTCAGTGGTATTGAAGAGTAGAAATAGGGGTTAGATTGATAGGACAGTGGGTTGGATGCTTTCCTTGCACATGGCAAACCTGGGCTCGATTCCCAGCAGCTCGTATGGTCCCCCAAGCACTAATAGGAGCAATTCGTGATTGCAGAGCCAGGAATAAACCCTGAGCATTGAGCATTACGGGGTGTGACCCAGAAACAAAAAAAAAAGAAGGGAGGAAAAAGTAGAAATAACTTTTTTTTTTTTTTTTTTTTTTTTTGCTTTTTGGGTCACACCCAGCGATGCTCAGGGGTTACTCCTAGCTTTTGCACTCAGGAATTACTCCTGGCAGTACTTGGGAGACCATATGGGATGCCGGGGATCGAACCCGGGTCGGCCGCGTGCAAGACAAACACCCTACCCGCTGTGCTATCGCTCCGGCCCCAGAAATAACTTTTAATATTTAAAATAGATAATGACTACTATATGTAGCATAAACATTTTCATGATGACTATAGTTTTTTCTTTTTTTAAGTAGCTGCCAGGGGTGCGGTTGGAGAGATAGTACAGTGGGTAGGGCATTTGCCTTGCACTCAGCCAACCTGGGTTCTATCCCCGATATCCCATATGGTCCCCCGAGCCCTGCCTGGAGTGATCCCTGAGCACAGAGCCAGGGGAAAGCCCTGAGCACCGCTGGGTGTGGCCCAAAAACAAGTGACTGTAGAGAAAACTGTAATTAATTAATTTGTAATAGTCATAAAAATTTCAGTATGAGCCATAACTTTCATTGAATTGAATTTTACTTTATTTCAAACAGCAGTTCATTTCCTTTAATATTTCTATTTTTCCCAAATTTGGGGGGGCAGAAATTTTAATTTATAATCTCAATTAAATATCGCCTTCAGATAATTTTGACAGTATGCATTTTCCTTTTTGGTTGGAGCTGCTAGGAAGACCCAGGGGCCTCTCCTGGCTTTTCTCAGATCACTGGGCAGTAGTTCAGTCTGAGTGGCTGAGGCTCTGGGCTCTGCCCAGCAGTGATGCCCTAGGGACCATGTGGTGCGGGGTCAAATCAGAGTTGGCCACATGCAAGCTACGTGCCTTAATCTGTGCACTTCCTCTAACCCCTTGCCAATGTACTTTTAAAGACCATAGCTAAAGTTGGTGGACCATGAAAAATAAATTCACATTTGTTTATTTTTCCCTATGACATTAATTTTCTTTAGTCCTATATACCTTTCTGTATGGTAAGTTGTAGTTTACTTATGGAACATTTTTAAAAAAATCTAGCTATAGTATATAGAATATAACCTATTTGTCAAGATCAAATATATAGCAGATATTTATTAATGATGAAAAGTTACAATATTTGAAGCACTAAGTCCTAAAAGGCTCTGGACCTCCATGCCTTCGTAAGAGCTGGGTTTTTCCCTAGCTTGTAGGCTGCTGATAAGAATGACTGGAAATATTTTTGCTCAAAGGCAAATAACTCAATGGAAATCCATTTATAGAATATGTATGTGGTATTGAATGACACATGCTGGTAGTGAAATGTAGTCATTCATGTGCAAAGATTCCACAGAGCTGCCTGAGTCTGATAAGGAGAAGGGGGGAAAAGGCAAAGCTTTTAATAGTATGCCTTTAAGCTATCCAAGAATTACCCACACATATACAATTCATTACACGACTTTTCCATCCATAGTCAAAAGTATCTGTATCTAATTTTCAAGCAATTGTTGTTTTCCTACAAAGCTAGCTTCTGGAGCCACTGATGTCACCCTTGTAAAGATGCAGATTGTTTTAGCTCTGCTGTTGCCCATCAGATCTGTTAGCATCTGCCAGTAAGCACTGGAACATGATCAAAAAGAAAATTTACATCTTGATTTGAACATTTCACAAACTGATTTTCACTTATATTTTTTAAATGTTAGTATCATTCAGGTAACAGGGTTACAACTGTGTTAACATTTATGGTATGATAAATAGATTTTTGGGTTGTTGTTGTTTTGGGACCACATCCTGGATGCTCAGTGGTTACTCCTGGCTCTGAACTCAGGAATTGTTTCTGGCAGTGCTCGGGGGACCACCTGGGATGCCAGGGATCGAACTTGGATTGGCAGCGTGCAAGGCAAATGCCCTGTTCACTGTACAATTGCTCCAACCCCACAATAAATAAAATTTTATCCTAACTATTCCACCTCTGCATTCTGAGCCCATTTTAGGGAATATATATATTAAGGCTAACATGATTTATGTTAAGATGCTGGTTATAAGACCACTGAAGCATATGTTTTGCATATAGAAGGCCAGGGTTTGATTCCACCACCATGTGGTCCCCCAAGCACCACTGGGAGGAAACCCCAAGCACCGAACAGGAGTAACTGGGTGTATATATTTGAAGCTGAGAGTCTTCCAAGCAGTGGCCAGATGATTGGCACCAGGCATTCTGAGAGGTGCTTGGGGATTTTACAGGATCAGGGGTCCACGTGGTACCAGGGAGCAGACTCAGGTACTTTTGCATGTAAGGCATGTCCCTGGCCTCCGAGCTATCTCCCCGGGCCTGGAGCTCTTCACTCCTGCAGTTTTGTCTTTTGGATTTTTTTAATTGGGGCTACACTCAGTACTGGGTGGTCCAGGGCCACAGCTGGCAGAGATGGACCCATGAAAACCAAGGCCGACAGAGGTTTAGGACTACAGGAGTCATACCCAGCCAGATTCAAGCTACATATGGCAGTGCTGCTCAGGAGGGGGTCCATGCAGTGCCGGGGATCAAAGTTTGGACTTTGCACGTGCAGGACATGTGCTGTATCTCTTCAGCCACTTCCCTGGCTCCCACTTTGCAGATTTATGAACCTTAAATTAAAATGACAGGTCATCATTCTGTTGTTTCCCCGTGACATTCCATTTATTGTTATAGCTTGAATAACAGATTAAACAGTCAGCATGCGTCAAATCCTTTGAAGATTATCAAGAAAAGAATTACTTATTTGAATGCTCTTTTAATGCAGGGCAAAGGGCTCGGGGTCACTCCTGGTATTGCAAAGCTGAGGATCAGGCCCCTGTCTGCTACCCCTTTACTCTCTGTCTGGCCCGGTGTTTAACTTTTTATTGTTTCTCATTTCTTTACATTTTAATTATGAAATTAAGCAGATTTATGGGGGCTGGAGAGATAGTCCAGCAACAGGGTTTGATCTCCTGGCACCCCATATGGTTCCCTGAGTGCCACCAAGAGTGATCCCAGAGTACAGAGCCAGAAGCTTTGAGCACTGCTGGGTGTGCCCCCCCAAAAAAAAATTTTTTAAAGCAAATTCATAGAAGAAAAGTAGACTTCAACTCAATTTAAATAAAAATTTCCCCCCCCCAGTTTCCAGTTTTAAAGTAGGGATCCATGAATTTTAACCAGATACCTATTTGTCATTTTAATTCTGATTTTCTACATGATGAATAATTTGATGTTCTGATCATTAAGGAATCTTTTTCCCCCTTTTAGTGCCCCTTCTTTGTTGATGCCACTTTCTGGAACTAAAACATCTGCTTCAGCAGATAAATATGCTGTGTTTAAAGGAATTACAACTGACAAGTCCTCTGAAAATACTGTTCCATTTGGAGGTAAAACCAGTTCACGCGTCATAAACCTGTGAATGTCATTTAGTTTTTGGATGCCACGATTCTAACCCAGGGCCTTATGCATGCAAGGCAAGAAGGCATGTACTCTACCACGTGACCACATCCCCAGCCTCAATCTTTGTTCTTCATGGTTGTCTTTCATGGTGAATGTGTAAAATGCTTTCTACCATATGTAAGTCTGTTTAATTAACCTGGTCTGTTTTCCTTAAACTGTGATCTTACTCTTTTAAAAATTGTTCTTCTTTTTGTGGTGCCAGGGATCAGACCAAGATTTCATGCATGAAAGTCATGCGCTTTACCATTGGGCCACATCCCCGGCCCCTGATCTCAGGGTCCTTAACTTTAATTAAACTTCTGTCTTTCATCACAGAATCTGGTGATAAATATAGTGCTTTCAGAGAACTCGAACAGACAGCAGAGAATAAATCTTTAGGTAAGTTTTCATTTCTCAAATTTGCTTGTTAATAAAAAGGGATTGTTTTTTGGCAGGGATGAGGGATTCTTTCAGTGACATTCAGCATTATTCAGTGACTGAAAATTACAGGAGGAAAAGTATGGTTCATTTTTAGGGGAATCTCTTCAAATTTAGGGCATTTTCCTGACAAATAGTACATTCCCTTTCACTAGAAACCTTAAAGCAGGTTAGAGCACTGAATAAAATGGGGGATGTGAATACTTTTATTTGGTTTTGTTTTAGGGGTCACACCCAGCGATGCTCACTTTTACTCCTGGGTTCAGCACTCAGTGCTCCCTCCTGGTAGTGCTCAGGGTACAATATGGGGTTCTGGGGATCGAACCTGGGTTGGCTGCTTCCAAGACAAACTCCTTACCTACTATACTATCTCTCTTGCCCCAACTTTTATTATTGTAATGTTCAACAAACTTTGAACTGTCTGGACTATACAAAAGGCAGCAATCTTTCATACTACAAATTTTTTTAATTGGTTGTAATTTTTGTAGGGTTGTTTGTTTTGGTGTGGGGGGTTGAGCCACACCCATCGATACTCAATACTTACTACTGGCTGTGTGTTCAGGGATTATTCCTGGTAGACTTAGGGGAAAATATGGGTGCCAGGGATCAAACCCAGGTCATCTATGTGCAAAGCAAGTACCTTATTTGTTGTACTGTCACTCTGGTCCCTGCTTGCAGTTTAATTAGATGAAGTAAGAATTTATGTAGGTGTGTAGTTCCTATCCCTGAATAAAAGAGCTTAGAGTTGAGAGAATATTAAACAATAATTTAGGGCCTGGTGAGATAATACATCAGGTTGGGCATTTGTCTTGCATGTGGCCTACCTGGGTTCATTCCCCAGCACCCCATTTGGTTTCCTTAGCCCTCCAGGAGTGATCTTTGCATGCAGAGCTAGGAGTAAGCTTTGAGGACCATGGGTGTGACCCATAAACAAAACCAAAGAAATTTGAGCTGAAACATGTGTTAAGGATTATGTTTGTCACTAAATCTGCTAGCTATATAATTAACTTATTGCCAAAAAATTACTTTCATTTTTAAATTTGTAAACCTATCCATTTAAATTTCTCTCACCCAGCTTACATTTCTAATGGAAAAGTTTGCAAATCAGCAGTAAGTTTAGTTTGCTGTGGTGATTTTTTTAAATAGCTACGTAAAACTTGTCAATTTCACAATATTTCAAAGCAGCCTAGCATAAATTTAGTCTGTGATAAAATTAGTTGCTTATTGGACCAGATGTATGGCTCATTGGTAGAGCATTTGCCTTGCATATGTGAGCCCCTGGATTCATTCCCTAGTACTGCCTGGTCCCCTGAACACTGCTGGGAGTAATTCCCAAGTGCTACCGGGTGTGGCCCAAAAAACCAAAAATTAGCTATTTATAACTTTTTATTATTTATAAAAATAACAATGCAAATCAGTGATAAACTTGCCTAAAATTGTAGGGTGGTCTTCAAAGTTTTACATCTGCTTCTCTTAGTTTGTGAAATTGACCTTAGTTTTATTAGTCGTATGTCTTAAAAGCGTAAAATATCGACCCCAGTGTACATCTCAGTAGTCGTCCATATGTCTCACATGTGTAAAGGCCCTAGATTCAACTTCCAGCACCTCAAAAAACAAACCTGAAATACAGAAATTCAGAATACTGCCTTACTCTTTCTAAATGTTTCCTAGTAATATTAATTAGCTTTCTCAGTGTTGATGAATTATCCTGGTGAATTGGTAGCACTATAGTACTGTCATCCCATTATTCATCGATTTGCTTGAGCGGGCACCAGTAACATCTCCATTGTGAGACTTGTTATTGTGCTTGCAACACAGACACTGAGAGGTCATCATGTTTGGTCCATTATCTACTTTCGGCATGTATCTCCCATCCCGACTGATTCCTCCAGCCATCATTTTCTTAGTAATCCCTTCTCTATTCCATCTGCCTTCTCCCCTCGAATACACCATGGGGAGTTTGCCAGGCTCTGCCATGTGGGCAAGATACTCTCAGTAGCTTGCCGGGTTCTCTGAGAGGGACAGAGGAATCGAACCCTGGTCAGCCGCATGCAAGGCAAACGCCCTATTCGCTGTGCTATTGGTAAGGAGGAAAAATCAAAGATTGTTTCCCATGCTTTTTTTATTTGATACATCAGAATACTTATAAATATAATTATTTAAAGCAACTATATTATTTGAATGCCAGCTTTAATTAAATTTTGGTTTTAAATTCTATTTTTTGGTGGGAGAAGGTTGTTTAGGGACCACACCCAGTGATGGTCAGGAGTTACTTCTAGCTTTGCACTCAAAAATCACTCCTGGTGGTACTTAGGGGGCCATATGGGGTGCCAGAGATCAAACCCAGATCAGCTGAGACACCCAGGGACAGTACATACAAAGGCCAGGAGGATTGCTCCATAGCTGGAAGCCTGCTTCACAAGCAGAGGAGAGAAGGCAGATGGAATAGAGAAGGGATCACTAAGAAAATGATGGCTGGAGGAATCAGTTGGGATGGGAGATGCATGCCGAAAGTAGATAATGGACCAAACATGATGACCTCTCAGTGTCTGTGTTACAAGCCATAATGCCCAAAAGTAGAGAGAGAGTATGAGGAATATTGTCTGCCATGGAGGCAGGGCGAGGGTGGGGAAGGGGGAGTATACCGGGTATATTGGTGGTGAGGAATGTGCACTGGTGGAGGGATGGGTGTTTGATCATTGTGTGATTGTAACCCAAACATGAAAGCTTGTAACTATCTCACAGTGATTCAATAAAAATAAAATAAAAATTAAAAAAAAAACCCAGATCAGCTGTATGCAAGGCAATCGCCTTACTCACTGTACTTTTCTCTGTGTCCCCTTAAATTTATTTGTATAATTCATGTGTTTCTATAGTTCATTTTTAGTGAAAATTAGGATTAATAAAAAAGATTTGAAATCCTGTAGGTGGAAGAGGTAGTTCAAAAGGTTGGAGTGCATGGTTTGCGGGGGAGGTCCCAGATTTGATCCCTGACATCACTTAGTCCTCTTAGCATGGCCAGGAGCTATCCTGGAACACTAGGATAGCCAAAACAAAACAAGAAGTAATAGA
Organism: Sorex araneus; assembly: GCF_027595985.1. Classification (NCBI taxonomy): domain Eukaryota; kingdom Metazoa; phylum Chordata; class Mammalia; order Eulipotyphla; family Soricidae; genus Sorex; species Sorex araneus. The sequence goes on from NC_073304.1 coordinate 201,652,658, forward strand.
AACCTTACAAGAATAGTGGTCCAGATTGTGTGGAAAGGGCTCTTGTCTTTAACCAAGCCCTTATATATGCACATATGCTCTGTCACTGAGTGCTATCTCTAGTCCCCAGGGGACCAGATTTTTTTTTTTTTTTTTTTGGTTTTTGGGTCACACCTGGCGATGCACAGGGGTTACTCCTGGCTCTGCACTCAGGAATTACTCCTGGCAGTGATCAGGGGACAATATGGGATGCTGGGAACCGAACCTGGGTTGGCTGCGTGCAAGGCAAACGCCCTACCCGCTGTGCTATTGCTCCAGCCCCAGGACTAGATTTTTTTATTCACATGTTTTGAGAAGTTCATTAATATCTATTTTCTTCAAAAAGAATAAATTGGGGGGGGGGGGGCTGGAGCGATAGCACAGCGGGTAGGGCGTTTGCCTTGCACTCGGCCGACCCGGGTTCTAATCCCAGCATCCCATATGGTCCCCTGAGCACGGCCAGGGGTAATTCCTGAGTGCAGAGCCAGGAGTAACCCCTGTGCATCGCCGGGTGTGACCCAAAAACCAAAAAAATTAAAAATAAAAAAATTTTAAAAAAATAAAAAAATAGAATGACTTTCACTTTTTGGGTCACGCCCAGCGATGCTCAGGTGTTACTCCTGGTTCTGCACTCAGGAATTAATCCTGGCAGTGCTTGGGGGACCATATGGGATGCCAGATATTGAATCTGGGTGGCTGCATGCAAGGCAAATGCCCTACCCGCTGTAATTTTAAATTTAAAAAAAAAGAATACATTTTAAAATAATGACAAAATAAATTAAAATCTCAGGTTGCTATGGTGAAATGGCTGATTTCAGGAAAAATCCAAATACTCAGACTTTTTTTTTCCCTGCCAGATTAAAATAATTTGTCAGTGATTATAGGAGAAATTACTTTAAAATGTGCCCTTGAAACTGGTTCAGTATTGACACTGCATGCAATCTCCTAAGAAATGACCCCGAGAACTTCAAGGTGTGGCCCACACCTCTCCCCCCCAACCCCTCAAAAATATATGCTCTTTGGGACATAGTATAGGGTTTATGGCCTGGGTTTAATCCCCAAAACCACGTGGTCCCCCAAGCATCACCAGTAGTGATCTTAGAGCACAGAGCCAAAGTAATCCCAGAGTACCATTGAATGCTACAAGCAAAACAGTAAAATAAATGAAGTGTACCTTGGGACCAGAGAGCTTAATGAGATGCAAGCATGTTTTGCATGTTGGAGGCCTGGATTCCATCCCTAGTGCCACATGGTCCCCCAAACACTGCCAGGAGTAACCCCTGTGCACTGCTGGGTATGGTGCAAGAAACAAACCAAAATAAAATGTCCCCTTCGCTAGAATGTTTTCCAAGTAAGTAGATACCTACTCAAAACTGTTTATCAAAATTGCCTTAAAATGAATGATTCCGTATTGTGGAGCAAGACCACATAGTATCCAATAGTAAAGCACCTCACGGAGCAGAGTGTTCTACATGGCAAATTGTAGATTTACATGTGGATTTTCCACAACTTTATTTCTACCTATGGTATGTTTTCTTGATCATTATTGATATGTTTAATCTTTAATTTTGGGGGTGTGGGCGCTGAGGCTTCGCAGTGCTTAGGGGCTACTCCTGGCTCTGTGGTCAAGTGTGACCACTTTCAGTGTTCAGAGGACTGAATGTGGTGCCGGAGATTTGAACCAGGCTTAGCGGGAGGCAAGACAAGCTCTTTACTATCTCGGTGGCACATTTTTTTATGTGGGGCCACACCTGGACTCTACCCAGCAGCACTCAGGAGACTGTGCTGTGTTGGGCATCGAACTTAGCCTTGCTTATGCACGGCACGTGCTCCATCATTGAGTTACCTCCCCAGGCCCCGAATTTTGTCTTCAGTGTGCCACTACATGAATGGGCACCAGTTTCTTAATTCTTCGATGCTTATTTGTTGGCTCACTATTGTGAAAAAACATCTGATGAACAGTGTTTATTGCCATCTGGATGATGTCAGATTAGGGAGTGTAGCACATAATAATAAACAGATGAAAACATTACTTTTGGTGCTCTCAGTTTGGCTTTTATTTCCCAGCCACTAACATTCAATGTGAAGATGGATATGTGGTCTCCAAAGGAATTATTTTTAGGTTTTTGAATTGTGATTAAATACTGTCAAGCCTGTCAGGGAAAGTTGGCAAAATGATGCCTGTAATTTCATATGCTTGCAAATATGTGTCATGTGGCCTTCGGGTTGTCTTTTTTATTAGTTATTTGGTTGCATTTTTTTCTTTCAGGAGAAAACTTTGCGGAATTCAGATCTGCAGGAGCCGATGAGGGTTTCACTGATTTTAAAACCGCCGATAGTATATCACCACTAGAGCCACCAGCTAAAGACAAAACTTTTCCAGCAGCGTTTTCCTCAGGAGCTGTACAACAGAAACATCAAACTCAAGTGAAAAACCCTCTGAACTTAGCTGACCTAGATATGTTTTCCTCAGTTAACTGCAGCAGTGAGAAGCCGTTGTCTTTTCCTGCTGCCTTTAATGCTTCAAAATCCGTTTCCACACAACCCCAGCCAGCGGGATCTGCAGCTACAGCCTCATTGGCATCGACTAAAACTTCTAGTTTGGCCGATGACTTTGGAGAATTCAGCCTTTTCGGAGAATACTCTAGCCCAGCACCCAGTGGGGAGCAAGACGACTTTGCAGAGTTTATGGCTTTCAGTAATAGCTCCATTTCATGCGAGCAAAAGGCAGAGGAGAAATACGAGGCCGTTAGGGAGGAAGCGTGTCCCGCTCCTGTCACCAGCAGCTCAAGCAGCTCAGTGAAGAGTGGACCAAACTCCGTTGCTCCATCTACCAAATACGACGTCTTCAAACAGCTTTCTCTGGAAGGATCTGGACTGGGTGGCGAAGAACTGAAAGAAAACACTCCTTCAGCCAAAAGCGATGATGATTTTGCTGACTTCCACTCCAATAAATTTTCTTCCACGAGCTCAGACAAATCCCTGGGCGAGAAAGCGATGGCTTTCAGACACGCCAAAGAAGACTCTGCTTCCGTGAAGTCTTTGGATCTCCCTTCCATTGGGGGCAGCAGCGTTGGCAAGGAGGACTCCGAAGATGCACTCTCTGTTCAGTTTGACATGAAACTGGCTGATGTAGGAGGAGATCTTAAGCATGTCATGTCTGATAGCTCTTTGGATTTGCCAACAGTTAGTGGCCAGCATCCTCCTGCTGCAGGTGAGGAATTGGTACGATTGCTCTGGTGATGGTGTTTTAAGTCTCAGAGATGGTTCTGTGGGAGTTCATTTTACGAAGAGTAAGTCTGGCCCTTAACCTTTATGAATTTCCAGTAATTACCTTCTTCATTGCCAATTCTTTAAAAAAAAAAAAAAGTCTTCAGTTTAATTCAGTAGCTAATTGGATAAACGGATATCATGAATACTGTACTTATATTGGATAGCCAAAATATTTTCATTTTGAAATCTGCCACCAAGTTAGTGTTACCGAGGCACAAAACAGTCTACTGCTAACAGAACCCCACGTTGCCAGGAATGATAAATACTTTTGTAGTGTCTGTAATGTTCCTCAATTCCTGTGAGTGAAATCAGTGTTTCTTTCTCCTTTTTCTTTTCTTGGGCTTATGTGGCAGCTGCCAGTATAGTATTCTGTTTGAAGTTGAGTCTTGTGAGACTAAAGAAATGAAACTGTCTAAGGAGTTGTATGCCACAGTTTGTCACATCCCCACAAGAAAAGAGGAGGGAGAGTGTTGAGCGTCCTTGGGGGTCAGGGATTGGTGAGGAGGAGGTTGTGAGTTGTTAATTGAATCAGATGTGATTTTTTTTCCCAATGTTAACTCTGATACCAGAAGTATTGCATTGTAACATAGCTCTAGATGGTAGAATAGGGTAATTACTAACTTTCTCATAAAATGTTTGAAAGTATCTTATGATTGAGCCCTCCTTACCTTTCCTGTGGATTTAAATGTAGCAAACATTTATTCTCTAGTCCAACTTCCTGTCATTTAAAAACTAGATTGCCAAGTGTCCGAGTTTTTATTTAGTTTTGTTATTTGGTATATACATAGAAAGATAAACCTATTTTTGTGGCCTTTAACAATGAGAACTATCTCAGTATTACTGTATTATTCTAGCAAAGGTATTTGCATATGAAGGGTTTGTTCTCTTTCAACTGGAGAAGGACACATTAAGCATTTCCAAGTTTACAGATTCATGCAGAAATTGTAAAGTATTCCAGCTTTTACGTAGATCTAATTGGTAAGTCAGAAAACAAAACTGCAACCATCCTTTGGCTATTGATTGAAATCTGGGGGTGTATTCTTGAGTAGATTGCTGAATCCAGAATAAATTATCCGAGATCCCACTAGCTGGTACAGCGTTTTCCAAGTGCAGTGGACTGTCTGGAGAGTTCCTTGTGCCCTAGGCAACTCCTTTTTTTTGTACTTTTCCTCAGATATTTTCCTATTTTTTTTGCTGCTCTATGTTTAATAGAATGGCTTTGTTTCTCATTTTTCTCCGAGCTGCTTGAGCCACAGCAGTGGTTGAAGAGTGTGCTCTGTTTTCTGAACAATCTTTGTTTTCTATTTCAAATCTCATGACGTAGATACTTACCTTTTGGACTCTGAAGTTATTAATTAGAAGCTATTTTTCTGAAAGTGAATCTATATTCTTTCACAGTGCCAAGCTTGATGTCTTTATGAGAGAAGTCTAATCTGGGTTTGGGATGTCTTTTGTTTTAACTTTTCATTTCATTTGGGGAGGGCTGGTTGGGTTTTTGATCTAGCTTACTCTGACTGGACTGTTTAAAAAAGAAAAAACAATTCTGTGCTCATGTTCTTTTCTGTATGTTTGGAACATTCCCAGCTTGGAAATTAATGTTCAAGCCAAGTGTCTTCAGTTTGAGGATCTAAAAAACAAAGTGTTTCCTCTTTTTTGATCTGTAAACCTTCTGTCAGAAAGGAGCAGTATCCCTTTAGAGCGGTTGTTCAAAAGGGCTCATGTCTGACCAATGAACTAAATTGTTTTGAACAAAACGACTGTATAAATGCATTGTCGAGGATAAATGGCTTTCTTCACTGCAGTTTGGTGTTACTTGGTCCTCAGGTTCATTACAGTTTGAAGTACTTCTTATTGAAGTAAGCGGGTTAATGAGTGAATTAGACCTACTAGATTGCTGTCTCAGGACCTTAGTCCTGGTTTGAAACCCTAACTTAACTCTGAAGGGGATACTGGCTCTTTTAACTCTTGCTATAATTGTCTGTATGGAAGGTAGATAATGATACTAATAACATTGCCTGATTCTGCTGCATATTGCATTTAACCCTTTGGGCCCTTGCTGCATATAATTTCAGTTAGGTTGCTTTTGTCTTCCCCTGCTTTCCCCCTCCCCCCACCTCCACACCCCCTCACACACACACAGTTTAATCTCTGTCATGTAGCATCTTATGTGCGCAGTCATTAAGATTTTCTGGTTTTGTTGGCAGCAAGGACTTAATCTCATTTGTGACACTCTCAAAGGGTTAGCAAGACTTGTAGCTAACTACCTACCACCTGTAAAGTAGCTCTTCTTTGACACTGAAAATCTTTGTATTTTATCAGCTCCCCATCCCCTTTTTTTGGCTGCTTTTCTGATGTCTTTTTTTTTCAATTTAGACATTTTCTGTGTGAATGTGCCTTTTTGAACTTGCTTTGGTATATTCCTCTGCAAATACTGATCTGCATGCTTATTCTGATTACTCCTTTTCCAGCTCTTCTGTACCACTCTTTTTGTGATCTGTAAGTCCTATGTTAATAAATAATTCTTTGGCATATTTTGAAAGTGTGGGGATGTGTGTAATTTGTGCTTTTTCAGGACTATGCTATAGAACTACTTGGTCCTTATCAAGTTTAAAAATAGCATCTCCTAAAATTAGAGGGTTTTTTCAATTTTGTTTGTTTCTTCAAGCACCTTTCTCATGAGAGTATTGATACATTTTAATCTTTTTCTTTTTCTCTTAAAATATCATTGATCTGACTGGGGATGTAGTTCATCAACGTTCCACTTGATTTGCATATGTGATGCCCTGGGTTCAATCCCCAGTACACCTTCCTACCCACCCCAAAAAAGTACTTTTTAAATTTTCATTGGTCTAAATTTATAACATGTCATTTAACTGAAATATAACTTTAAACTTAGGAGTAAGTCTACTTTTACCTTAAATACTTAACATAATATATATAGGGGGAAATTTACCCCCAATTTCTTCCAGTAGAGTCTGTTACTTACTCTGTGAAGGGAGGGACAGAAGAAGGGGAAACTGAGGAGAATATGAATTTAGTGTTAGGGAAAGAGGGGCACAGAACTGGGGCACAGACTGTTAATAACTAAATAGCTGTAAATTTAATTTAAATTGTCAGATATTATGGAAGTGGTCTTCTGAGCTTAGTAGTCCAAACTGAATTTAAATTGAGAATCTCTTTGATGGAAAGGTTCAGTGCTAATACTGGGAAGTCTTCAGGACTGAATTTGATTTGAAATTGGTCATCCCATCCTTTAATTGTAGAGCACATTAGCTTTTCAACTTAAAACTGCTCTATGAAGCTGTCCTTCATCATTTTTACTTATAGTTCATAAAGCAACTTCTTAAAATGACCTTAGGAGATTCCTCAAATTAAGCTTTAAACCATTTTCCTTTTAAAGAAAACAGTTTTAGAAGGACCCATAAAATTTTTAATGGGTGTAAGCCAAATTTGGCAGGTTTTTTTTGCCACTATACAGTATAATAAAAGCAATAAACCTGGAAATACTGTTTTTCAGATAAAAGTCTTAGACCAACAAAAATTTGAGGGAAAAAATGGTTATTTCTTGTATTTAAAATGTGTATTCTTAGGGCTAGAGAGATAGTACAGAGGTTAAGGTGCTTGCCTTGCACACAGCCAACCACAGTTTGATCCTGATACCACATATGGTCCCTTGAGCAAAGAGCCAGGAGTAAGCCCTGAGCATTGCTAGGTATGCCCCCCCCCACCTCCCACCAAAATAATTAAAAATAAATACAATTTTTATTGTAATATTTTTAGGTTTTAGTTATTTGTTCTCTTTTAAAATTTGAGGAAGAGGGGCTGGAGTGATAGCACAATGGGTAAGGCGTTTGCCTTGCACGCAGCCGACCCGGGTTCGATTCCCAGCATCCCATATGGTCTCCTGAGCACTGCCAGGAGTAATTCCTGAGTGCATGAGCCAGGAGTAACCCCCGTGCATTGCCAGGTGTGACCCAAAAAGAAAAAAAAAATTTGAGGAAGAAAGAGTTGAACTGTGGGAGATGAGGATTTTGAAAAGGATTCCTGAGATCATGCACAGAATTTGAAATAGGCCATTTGAGAAAGAAAAAAGGCTAAAATTGCTTGTTAGAGTTTACATGAATTCTTGGAGAAGTTGTTTTCTAAGAAAAAAACTTAAAATACTGTGTTTTCCAGAGCATAATGAATCCTGAGAAAGTAGATGAATACTTGTTTTCAAAAGCCTTGATTAATGGTATTGCATTTCAGTTATTGAAGTATGCTGCGAACAGCTTTGGAAGCAATCTCTTGGTGTTGCTTCCAGCTAGTGTTAAAGGCTGCAGCCCTTTAGGACTCTGTGCTGCAGTGTGTAAAAGCAATCTTGTGGTGGCTTTGATCAAAGAGTCTCTTTGTCTGTAGAATTTTTTAAAATTTGGCACATTCTGACTAACAATAATGTTCACAGGAGGGTTTCATGCATACAACATCCCAATACCACACTGTCCACCACTGATCACTTCCCTGCACCATTATCCCACCCATGCCACCCACCCACGCCCCACCCCCCAGCCTTGGGAAATTCAGTTCTGTAGAGTAATTCTCAGGTTCTATTGCCTTTGACCATTGTTTTTCCCTTAGCATCTACCCCAAAGTCCCAGAAATACTATTTCTAGATATCACACTCCTGTGTTCATTGCAGCACTACTCACAGTAGGTAGCCTAGCTAACAACGTAATGACTAAGATGAAGATCTTAGATATAATATATTATGATTAATAATATCTTAATACAGTAAACCAAGTTTTTTTCAACCTTTTGAATCTATTTTGTTTTAAGATGACTGGAAGAACAAATTCTGGTGTATATATAGATAATGATATAGTACTTAAATGTAAGAAAAAAATGAAATTGTACAATTTGGTCCTACATGAGTGGAACTAGAGGGAATTATGTTGAATGAAGTTAGAAGGAGAGGGTCAGATACGGCATAAAATCTCTCATGTGAGATATTAAGAATCATTGTAAGGGAATAGTAGAGGCCAAATTCAGTAGAATCTTTCACACCATATTAGTCCTAATTTTATGTTATTCTTTTATTTTCATATAGGGCTTCATGCATGCAAGGTTAGCACTCTACTACTTCAGCTCCATTCCTGGCCCTAGGGAGTAGGGATTGTAGGGGGGGGGGGGTTGGTTTGTTTCTTTCTAGTGCTGGAATCAAACCCAGAATCTTACACATGGCAAGCAAATGCTCTGCTTCTGATCTCCATCCCTGACCAAAGTCACCCGAATTTTTCTGTTTCGAGGCCACACCTGGTGTTGCTCAGGGCTACTCCTGGTGGTCGTTGGCCAACAGCAATACCATAGATCAAACCTGGACCTCCCTCATGCACATCATGTACACCAGTTCTTTGACTATGTCCCCAGCCCCAAAGGAGGTAGTTTTAACAATAATGTAACTTGCAGTACATACATGAACTTAATGTTATAGGTTGAAACCAGCTGTGTTTCCTTACCTGTGATTCTAAATTAAAATACCTCTTGACTTCACACAAGCTTGCCTGAGAAACACAAATGCATTTATATTCTAGAGTTACTCTATTATTTTTCTTCCTGTTAGTTTTTCTTTTTTGTTTTGTTTCCTTATTTGGGCCACACAGTGCTTAGGGCTTATTCATAGTTCTATGCTCAGGGATCACTCCTGGCAGTGCTCTGGGGACCATATGTTGCACTGGAGAGCGAACCCAAGTCTGCCTCAATCAAGGCTCTGACCCTCACATTCCTGCTAATTTTGTGTGTGTGTGAGTGTGTGTGTGTGTGTGTGTGTGTGTGTGAGAGAGAGAGAGAGAGAGAGAGAGAGAGAGAGAGAGAGAATCAGAACATTTTTATTGAAACTTATTTAGAAAGATACGATTACTTAGAAAGATATGAGGGTAGAGGAAGGGAGAAGTGTGTGTTCAGGAGAGAACACATGCTTCTCCAGAGTAGAAATATGCAAGTAAAGAAGTATAGCAACAAGCAGGCAAGGTACATGTTCAAGGGAGAACAGGAGTAAGCCTACCTGATGTTTTTTAAAATAGCAGTTGTATATGAACAGAACATAGTCCATATCAAAGAAGCTTAGCTCAATCCTAAAAGCTGAAAGAATCTTTTTTTTTTCTTTTTTTGAAGAACTGCTTCTAGCTCTTTTATTATCAAAGCTGAGGAAATATGTGCCCAGTATTTTTGAAAACATGAAAGGCTCGTGCTCATTGGAGGTTCTGGATATTAAACCTCTCCCTAACATGAACGAAGGACTCCGTTATAATTACCATCTTTTATACTCATTTGGTAGATTTTGGTTTGTTTGGGCTTGGGGTCACAGCTAGCAGAGCTCTGGGGCTGTCCCTGGCTCTCTGCTCAAGGGATCATACAGCGATTGTGCACGGATCAAATCTGGGCCTCGTGCCCTGCAAGCTTGTCAGTCCACGGAGCAATCACCACTGTGGTCTCACTGTGTCTCTTGACACACCATTCTGTGGCCTACCAGCTCCCTCTGACTTGAAATGCCCACAGAATTGCTGCTGTTCTTTATTTAATTTTAAAAAATAATAAAATAATAAAAATAATAAAAATTTTAAAACCAAGCTCCCGGAAGGACGGACGCATTCACAGCCGCACGACATCTTATAGCCTAGTTCTCCCTCTTAGAAAAGCTGGCAAGCTATCGAGAGTTTTCCTGCCCACATGGGAGAGCCTGGCAAGCTCACTGTGACATATTCATATGCCAAATACAGTAACAATGATGGGTCTCATTCTCCTGACCCTGAAAGAGCCCCTAGTGTGTCACCGTTGGGAAGGACGAGTAAAGAGAGGCTGCTAAAATCTCAGGGCTAGGACGAATGGAGATGTTACCAGGTTTGCTTGTGCAAATCGAGGATCAACGGGATGATAGTGATAGTGATAGTGATAGTGATTGAAATTAAATTACTCACCTAGCAACCTAAAGATGTTTACAAAGACCACCAATATCATATAAACCAATTTTTTCAACCTTTTTTTTTTCACCTATATACCCACCACTAGCCTGCAGTACAGCAATTGAAAATTACAGATTTAAACCATAGATTTTATGAGTCATCAGGTAGGGCATTTGCCTTACACATGACCGACCTGGGTTCAATTTTTCCATCCCTCTCGGAGAGCCTGGCAAGCTATCGAGAGTGTTCGATATGCCAAAAACAGTAACAACAAGTCTCACAATGGAGACGTTACTGGTGTCCACTAGAGCAAATCGATGAACAAGGGGAGGACAGTGCCACAGTGCTACATTTTATAAGAAGAATGTGAGTTTCTGTGCAGATTAGAAAGCACTGAATATCGTCCTACAGCAGTATCTTATATCTATCGTACTTAACACTATTGGTCACCTTTAGTCCTATCCTCAACAGCACCTGTCAGGGTATTTGAGACTTACAGTCGAACCGTTTTTTCTAGTTAATGGGAAATATGACTGGGCCGGAGCGATAGCACCGCGGGTAGGGCATCTGCCTTGCATGCGGCCGACCCGGGTTCGATTCCCAGCATCCCATATCATCCCCTGAGCACCGCCAGGAGTAATTCCTAACTGCAGAGCCAGGAGTAACCCCTGAGCATTGCCAGGTATGACCCAAAAAAGCAAAAAAAAAAAAAAAAAAATAGGAAATACGACTATGACTGATCTCCAAAGGCAGAAGATACGTTGGTATTTGGAATACTGAGTTTTTACATTCCTTATATATCTTTGTGTGTGTATTTTCTGTTTCTATTCTTGATTTTTAGTTGGGGGGGCACACCCAGCAGTGCTCAGTGGTTACTCCTGAGTTTGTGCTCAGCAGTGACTCCAAGAAGTGCAGTGCCAGGGATTGAATCAGGGTCTGCCATATACAAGGCAGGCGCCTTAATCCTGTACTATTTCTCTGGCCTCTGTAATTTCTCTCTCATATATATATGTGTGTATGTGTATATATATATGTGTGTGTGTGTGTGTGTGTGTGTGTGTGTGTATGTGTGTGTGTGTGTGTGTGTGTGTGTACACACACATATATATATAGGCTTTTTGGGTCACATCCAGCAATGTTCAGGGCTGACCCCTGGCTCTGCACTCAGGAATCACTCCTGGCGGTGCTTGGGGGACCATATGGGATGCTGGGACTCTAACCCTCCTAACAAGGCAAATGCTGTACTATCGCTCCAACCCCTTTAACTTACATTTTTTAATGTTTTATTTTGGGGTTAGGGGTGCACACCCAATGGTACTCAGGGGTCACTTCTGGCTCTACACTTAGGAATCTCTCCTGGTGACCAAAGGAGATGCAAGAGACCAAACCCAGGTCAGCCACATGCAAGGCAAGCGTCCTACCCACTGTACTATCAGACCCTACGTTTTTAAGTGCTTTGCAGTTCAGCAATTTACTTTTTTAGTTTTGAGTAGCCAAAAATATAAGTAAAAGTAAAGTTTATAAAACAACCTTGAGGCTTAATCTTAGTATTATCACATATTTAATCTTTGTTACTTTTACATATAAAACATTTCACTTTAATATTTGATATTTAATTTGTCTTTTGTTATTTCTGTGAGTTGCTCCAAGAGGCAAAATGTTAAACTTAACAATTTTTAACAAAGGTTTTTTTGAGATTTATAGTACTATATAAATGCTTTGAAAGCAATTCACCGAAAGTAATTCCTATTGTTTATGCCTTTTACCTGATTATATTACAATCTGTTCTAAGTATTTTATTTGTTTAAAAAACAAACAAAAAGCCTCCTGACTTCCTTTCTTGTTACATAGCAACTTGGTTGTAATACTGGAAGTTGAGCTTAACTTCTCATTAAATTTACCTTTGGTCTCTTAGAAAACTACCTTATAAATGACCTGGATTTAACGGTTTAAGGACTTGTACATAATATAGCTTTCTTAACAAACTTCCTAAACAGTAGGAATAAAAGGTCTGTGTTGTGAAACACTCTCTCAACTCTACCTGGAAGATTAGTCTGTGTGTAACTGCATCTGTGTGCAACTGCTTGAATTTCTCATCATTTCAGTCAGGTCACCTTCTGGTTCCTTTAAAAACTGAGGAAGCAAAACACTATAGCCAGAGACTAAGGAAAGGAAGAATTTTGCCTAACTGCTGGGTTCATTCATTCCAAACTGTATATTTTTTATTCTCCCTCCCCTCTGTTTATTTGTCCATTTATCTATTTATATTTGAGCCCAGTGGTGCTCAAAGGGTCACTCCTGGTTCTGCCCTCAGGGCTCACTCCTGGTGGGCTTGAGGGATCGTATGGGATGCCCATTACCGATCCCAGTTGGCACGTGCGGGGCAAGTGCCCAGTCCACTGAATTTTCTTCCCAACACCTCCCCCCTCCAGTTTAGTAACTCAGATTTGAGGAGTACCATTTGTATGTTAGAATTTTGAAGTATACTCTTGTTCTCTGAGAGATGCCCGCTCTGCTGACTGGCCTTTCTTGTCCCTTGAAGGTTTTCCTTATTATTAATTTGGTGCCCTTCTACTAGGCTTTAAGGGGTGAGGGTTGGGGCATACTGTTCGAGGAGCTGTGGCACGTCAGCAGCCCCTAAGCTGCTTCAGGAGGGGGGGACACTGCTGCAAGCCACAGAGAAAAATGACCCGAAGTGGGCTCGCCTCTGGGCTTTGCTCCGGACATCTGAGTGACAGATTCTGAGCATTTTTCATATAAACCAGGTTTGTGGGTGTCAAACAGGGAACCTCACGGTCAGCCTTCTTGCCTCCTGGCCAATGACGAAAGCGGGTGAGAGCACAGAGCAGCCTGAGTGGAAAGGCCCCTCTCACACCAGCACTGTTCAGCGCAGCCGCCTGCCTTGGGAAACGGACAAGAAAGACACTTTCCCCCTAGTGAGGTCACTACGAGGAGGAGTTGCTTTTTCACTTAGACTGTGAAATTATTCCACGTGAGGCCCTGAAGCAGCAGCTAAATTAAGGCAGGTGGCCCCTCTGCCGTACAGATAACCGGTGGTGTGGATCGCTCACCAGGCTGAGCCAGGCCCTGTGTGCCCAGAATCGGTTCATGGCCCACCACAGCTATTCCAAAGACTGGGCTTCTTATGTCACAGGTATGCAAACTGAAGAACTGTTAACTTGCTTAGAGTGACACAAGTAGGATGTAGATGACAGTACTGGGTGTCGACCTCAGGTTTGTCGCCATAAAAAAAAATCTTTCTATTCTTGTAAGCTACCCCTTAAATTATTTAACCTGAGAACTGCTTTGTAAAATGAGGTTCCTGCCTGGCATTTTCTTCTTTCCCCCCCTTCTTTCCTTTTTTTTTGTTCTTTAAATGAGGGGCTAACACATAGTTGAAGGAGAAATAAGAACCCAACAGGACTCAGACCTTTGATTCTATTTTTTTAGGGGCTAAAGTAGATTAGATTGATTTTTTTTCCCCCCTCATACTCCATCACAGCAGTATGACGTCCATAATGACCAAAAATAACAACTAGGTAAGTAATGATTTCATTAAAATCTCATATTTGTCCTTGCCGGGATGGAAATTGATAATTGATTTAAAATTAAGTCACAGAGCCCAGGAATGGGGTGCAGGAGGTAGAGCACATGCTCCGTATGAGTGAAGTCCTGTGTTCGATCCCACATATGTATACCCCAGCACCACTGGGAGGGGGCCCCTCTTTCCCAAATTATATTCAGATATAGAGGATTTAAAACATTTTGATTTTAGGCTCGAAAAGTTTTTAGCTTTTAACTAGGAGCGATAGCACAGGGGGTAGGGCATTTGCCTTGCACAAGGCCGACCCGGGTTCGATTCTCCCTCTCGGAGAGCCCGGCAAGCTACCGAGAGTATTCCGCCTGCACAGCCGAGCCTGGCAAGCTCCCCGTGGTGTATGCGATATGCCAAAACAGTAACAACAAGTCTCACAATGGAGGCGTTACTGGTGCCCACTCAAGCAAATCGAGCTTTCATATACAATTTATGTGACTGTGTTTTATCTTCTTTGAGGAGGGACAGTGCCCAGACCTGGCAGTATTCAGGGACTACTCCGAGCTCAGTGGCTCGGGAATCATTCCTGCCAGTGCTCAGGGACTGTGCGGTGCTGAGGATCGAACCAGGCCTCCCGTAGGCAAAGCATGCACTCAGCCCCTTGTACTCTCTATTTTAAAATGATCTAACATGTATATGAATGTATTTTCAATGAACATTTTTCATTAAAGTCAAGATACAAGAGACATGTATTTTAACAGGAAATATTGTAAGTACGTTTAAAGGTTTATAAGTGAACAATTTATTAAATGAACATTTTATTAAATGACCCTAATCTTATATCAGAGAGTATAGACACATTGGTAGATGAACTTTTCATCTTTTTTAAGTAATTTTCATGTCCAAAGAAAATGGTTCTTTGTGAATAAATATAAATGTCCATCTGAGGGTTGTGTGGGTTTTAAATATCAGATTTTACAGCCCAATTCCTTTCATTTAAGTACATGCTCTAATTTAGTGAACTCCAACATAGCATAAAACTAATCAAATATGCTAGATGTTTTGATTTTGAAGAGTTTAGGACATTTTGCCTAAATCATGCACTTGCCTCTAATTGTAGGGTCTTATTTCCCTTTCAGATATAGAGGACTTAAAATATGCTGCTTTTGGAGCCTACAGTAGCAATTTTGCAGTGAGCACTCTTACAAGCTATGACTGGTCAGACAGGGATGATGCATCTCAGGGCAGAAAACTCTCTCCATTTGTCCTCTCAGCAGGAAGTGGACCCTCCTCAGCTGCCTCAGTTCTTCAGAACAAAGAGCCTTCCTTTGGCAGTTCTGAAAGCATCACCATGGCATCTCTCTCCAAAGTGAAAACCTTTGCAGGTGAAGATACTCTTCCAGATGCCGCCTTTCCAGCTTTCGCCAGTTTTAAAGACGTGATTCCTCAGGCTGGTGAGCAAAAGGAATTTGAAAGTGGTGACTATCAAGATTTCACACGACAGGACCTGCGTGCCACTGAACAGAAGCAGGAGATCACGTGTCCAAGCCCAGCGTCCAGCAATGCTTCTCATGACACCCCCAAGGAGTGCTCAGATGACTTTGGAGAGTTTCAGAGCGAAAAACCCAAAATCAGCAAATTTGACTTTTTAGTGGCAAATCCACAAAGCAAAATGAAATCCAGTGAGGAAATGATCAGAAGTGAGCTGGCAACTTTTGACCTTTCTGTTCAGGGTGAGTAGATTTTGGTTTCTTCCACCAATTAGATGTCCCTCCCTGCCCATGTTTCCTCCTTCCTTCCCTTCCCTCCCTTCTCCCTCCCAAGTGCCCTCCCTTCCTACCTCCTCCATCTTTCTCCCTGCATTCCTTTTTCCCCCCTCTCCTTTCCCCTCTCCTTTCTTTTCTGGGTAGTGGGGAGCCCCTCAGCAGTGCTCATAGGGCCCAGCGGCTACCCCAGTGACTCTCCGCTGGAGTGTGCTCCTTGACGGGTCAGTGTCCAGGCCCAGTGGTCTGATGCAGTAGCAAGTCTCTGTGCTGGAGTTAAGTTCTCAGATGCTTGTCCAGTGGTGTCCAAGAGTGAGCACACCCAACTCGCAGTTGTCATGGCGCATAGCAGTTTAACTGAAGCGAAGCACCCTGTGGGGGCATCAGAGGGAGAGAGGCCGCTGTGCCTGCAGTGAGGAATGTTGCTGTGGGGATTGAGCACTTGTCCTTACACCAGGATAGCTGTGGGGGCTGGGCACAGATGCTGTCCTAACGTTAGGGCTTTATTTCTGGTTACAGCATCTAGTTATGGCCTGGCCCCGGGTGCAGTTGACCCATTTATCTTAGAGCAGGCCTTGAGAAGCAGCTACTGACCAGGTCAAACAGGTCTGGAAGGAGACCTCAAGGAAATCCAGAGTAAAGTAGAATTTCAGGTGGTGGAGTCTAGGAGAGTTGGTTTCTCCTGACACAGGGAACCCCTGAGAGGTTTTTGATCACTACCCCAGTTCTGCAGGGTGAGGGAGGGGGCACGTGATCTGAGGTTTGCATTCTGGACCTTGAACATGCACTTGTTCCAGGCCTTTAAACTATCCCCAGGACGTAGATGTTCTTTTTACCTTTTTGATTTCTCTTTCAATTTTTTTGGGTTTTGTATTTGGGTCATACCCAGGAATGCTTCAAGCTACTCCTGGCCTTGTGCTCCAGGCTCACTCATGGGGGAACAGGTGGTGCCAAGTATCAAACCTGGGCCTGTAACTTCCAAAACATGTGCTTAACTCTTTGAACTGTTTCTCTCATCGTTGGTGTTCTTTCTTGGGAATAAGTCACTGGGGCTGCAGAGATAGTACAGGGGTTAAGGCACTTGCCTTATATGCAGCCAACCCTGGTTTGATCCACCAGCAGCACATATGGTCCCCTTAGCACTGGGCACTGCCAAGGGTGACCTCTTAGCACCATTAAGTGTGACCCAAAATAATTAAAATTAATCCCTGGTTTAACAGAAAACAAGCTTTCCAGCCTTTGGAGTTAAATTTTATAACAAGTAGCTATAAACAAAATTCCCCTGAAACTGTACTGAAACTAAACCAGTCTCCTCAGATAATTGCTTTTGGGGCTAAAAGCAAGCAGGGCCCGAGTTCTATTATGTTCATTTATTCATTCACTTGGAGCTGCATTGTATTAAGAGCCAGAGAAATGGTTATCTGTATTCTTAATCTCTGTATCTAGGCTTGTTGCTTTGTTTCATTTTTATTTTTGAACTGTACATAGTGATGTGCAGGAGCTACTATTGGTGCAGTGCTCAGGGATCATTCCTTTCAGTGCTCAGGGAACTATCCGGCACTGGAGATGGGCCCTAGGCCTCCCACCAACAAAACGCACCAAAACACACGTGCACAAGCCCTTTGCACTCTGTCTCCCCAGCCCGGACAGTTTCTGCTAATCCAGAGACAACAACTTGACAGCTGTGGACCTGAGTTTAGTCTACAAGCATGTGGTAGTGGTGACAGTAGTAGTAGTAGTAGTAGTAGTAGTAGTAGTAGTAGTAGTAGTAGTGTATTTATTGTTGTTGTTGTTGTTGTTGGATGCCTGCCTCAGTGCTCAGGGACTCCTCCTGCCTCGGTGCTTGCTCCCCAGCAGTGCTCAGGGGATCCTGCAGCAGCAGAGCTGAAGCCCAGACCTCCCACATGCAAAGCACAAACAGCCTTTCAAGCTATGTTCCCACATAGGATGTTTCTTTCATGTGTGAAGCAGTTGCCAGTATTCAGAAAGTCATGAACTGTCACAGTATGGATTCCCTTTTTTTCTTGACAGTCCCTGATGTTGAAGCTGAGTAGCACTGTCCCTCTAAGAGTGAGAGGTGGGGTCAGCCCAGAGAACTGCAGTACCATCTTTGCATGTGGGAACTCCGAGGGCTCAGTCCCTGGCACTTCCGGGTCTCCCAGGCACTGCTGGGAGTGACTCTTGAACATCGTGCATGGAGTTGTCACCGAGCAAGCACCCAGGTGTGGCCCCAAAACACACCAAAAAAGAGATGGGATGTGGTCTCCTGCATGTTAGCTCCCTTACTTCCTACCTACTGATCTCTTCTGTCACTTACTTGACTCAGCTGCTCTCTCAATTCCGTTCTCAATCGGTCCATTGAAGTTGAAAGCATATGTCGTGCTCAGTATTAATGTGTTTAATGCTTAGGAAAACAGCACAATGCCTGTGTATTAATACTGAGGAAAACTTTTGTTCTCTAGACTCCAGTAATTTTAGACTTAGAATTATGGAAAAACTGTCAGAGAAGGCAATGGAGAAAACAAAAGACAAGGAAACCAAACAGGAAGGAGCAATGGAGAGGATTCCATCCATTGCTTGCCTGACAGAATGAACGCGGTCTGTATCTGTGAATGCCTCGTGACATAAACGTCTGTAGAAGAGGTTATCCGCTTAGTGAGAGACTCAGCTTGAACTGATGAAAACCTTTGATTGTTCTTTCCACTCCTCCCAGGGTCACACAAGAGGAGTCTGAGCCTTGGTGATAAAGAAATAAGCCGTTCTTCTCCTTCTCCAGCCCTGGAGCAACCTTTCAGAGACCGCTCCAACACTCTGAGTGAGAAACCCTCTCTGCCTGTCATTCGTGACAAGTACAAAGATCTGACCGGAGAGGTTGAGGTGAGTGCAGGCTTTTCCCCCAGCGAAGGACCAGTAAGACCAGCTGAGCACTGAAAAACCCAGGAAAAAAATGCTTTGAGCTTTGTAGGGAGAAAAGTCACAGTGCACCAGACTTAAAATGTGTCATTTAAGTGAGACAATGGTAACATTAGCCCTAGATGAAAATAATTCCCTCATGTGGCATCACAGAAAGTAATCTGTGACTTAAAACCAGAGCTACTCTTTACAACTTCACAAAGAGAAAAGTGTTTGGGGGAAATTACTTTTGAGCACCTAGACTTTTACTTTCAACATCTTAGCAAATGTTAATGCATCAAAATAGAGGGGAGAGCTTTTTTTTTTTTATCACTTGTTATTTCTTCCTCCTACAGCCAACACTGTTAAAAAAAATCTTTTTTTTAATTTTCAGGCCACATCCTTAGGGCTTATTCCTGCCTCTGTAGTCAGGAATCACTTCACAGCCTCAGGACCACATGTGCTGCCACAGAATAAACCCTGGTCTGTCACATGCAGGGCTGACACGCTCCCACTGTACTGTTTCTTTGACCCTCTATAGGCAACACTCTTGTTTTTTTGGTTTTGGTGGGTTGGTTTGATTTTTGGTTTTGGGGCCACACCTGGCTAATGTTTAGATACTCCTGGCTCTGCACTCAGGAATGACCCCTGATGGATTCACTCAGGAGACCATATGGTATCCCAAGAATCAAACCCGGGTTAGCTGTGCCAGGCAAGCATCTTACCCTCTGTACAAGCTCTCTAGCCAAGAAGGGTTTTTTGTTTGCTTGTTTATTGGGGGGTCATACCCAGTGATGCCCAGAGATTATTCTTGGCTCTGTGCTCAGGAATCACTCCTAGTGGTCCTTGAGGGACCATATGGATGCCTGGTTAACCCAGGTTGGCCGCATGCAAAGGCAAATGCCCTACTGGCTGTACTACTGCTCTGGGCCTGCAGCCAACTCTATTAACTCGCCTTCCCCTTTCCTTTATTTTCCCATGTATGTGTACAAATAGACACACACATGGCTCGATACTGACTCTTGTATCAGACGCCTATGTAGGGCACATGAAATTTGAAGAAGGTTTTTTTGTTACTAGAAAAAAATATTCTAGTGAATTCAGAAGAAAAACTGCTAGAGTTATTATAATAAAAATGAAAGTCTTTTAAAAAAAATTTTATTGATTCCCCGTGAGTTATAGTTACAAGCTTTCATGTCTGAGTTACAATCACACAATGATCAAACACCCATCCCTCCACCAGTGCACATTCCCCACCACCAATATCCCCAGTATACCCTGACCTTTCTCACCCTCCCACTGCCTCCATGGCAGACAATATTTCCCATACTCTCTACTTTTGGGCATTATGGTTTTGCAGTGCAGATACTGAGAGGTCATCATGTTTGCTCCTTTATCTACTTTCAGCACACATCTCCCATCCCGACCAGTTCCTCCAACCATCATTTTCTTAGTGATCCCTTCTCTGTTCCAGCTGTCCTCTCCCTGCCTGCTCATGAGGCAGGCTTCCAACTATGGAGCAATCTTCCTGACCCTTCTATCTACTGTCCTTGGGTGTCAGTCTTATGTTATGTCAAAAAATGAAAGTCTTGGGCTGGAGTGATAGCATAGCGGGTAGGGCGTTTGCCTTGCATGCGGCCAACCCGGGTTCAAATCCCAGCATCCCATATGGTACCCTGAGCACTGCCAGGAGTAATTCCTGAGTGCAGAGCCAGGAGTAACCCCTGTGCATCGCCAGGTGTGACCCAAAAACCAAAAAAAAAAAAAAAAAATGAAAGTCTTCACCATACTCTTTTGGTGGACAGAAGTTATGGGGGATCCCAGGCCTTTTTAACCCACTTCTTGTTACCAATTCACAGGAGAATGAGAGGTATGCCTATGAGTGGCAGAGATGCCTGGGAAGCGCTCTAGATGTAAGTATGTCTCTCTTGTGGCGTTCACACATATTTAGATGCTTTCGTTTAATTTTGCATTCTTGGTCTTTGTGAATAGACAGATGCAAATTTGCAGAGACCTCAAAACCTCCATAGCATTTGGAAACCAACTTATCTGCAAAATCATGCATCCTAAGTGAGACAGCTCTGACTCAGCAAGTGCAGGCTCACTGTCCACTGTGCCCTTGACCATCACTTTGTTTATACCATTAACTCTACCAAAGTTAAAATGACTTTTAAGCTAAAGAACCTGTCTTTTATTTTCCAAAGAAATAGAGGATTGTTTCTTCAAGATTAAAATTCTCAGATTTGTTTCATTATCTTCATAATCTCATCTCACTCAGCCATGCTTTTTCACACCTCCTGACTTTTAACAGTAAATTAATTTGCAGTGACTTTCCTTGATTATATAAGGTAATGTGATTTCATTTGTTGTAGGTCATTAAGAAGGCAAATGATACCTTAAACGGAATCAGTAGTAGTTCTGTTTGCACAGAAGTAATCCAGTCAGCTCAAGGCATGGAATATTTATTAGGTATGTTATTTTACATTTCACTTATCTAAAATCAGAGTGCTAAAAAAGTCATAATGTTTCAATATTTTTATTTTTCTTTGTGTTAAGTAATTTCATCTAAATCTCTCAAGCTATGTAAGATTTCACTAAGTAGCATCTGCATTTGTCGATAAGATGTGTAGGTCACAGGCAGTAACAGCTATTTGAGTTACGGTCTCTGGCCAACTCCATGCAATAGTAACAATGTGAAATTACATCCATGTCACTAGTTTATCAGTCTACACTGGGGGAGGCATTAAAATAAAATCATTGTATCTCCAGTGCCATTTCTCCCTCGCTATCATTTCATGGCATCACGAATTCCTTTCCTTTCTGCCATCTTCATCTGCTAAACCTCCCAGTCCCTAATCAGCCTGAAATTTCGGTCTCTGTCCATTTCACTGTTTCTCTCCGCCCCAGTTTCATGTGACCTAGATTTTTTTTTTAGTATCTTCACTGAAATGTCATTGGGGGTCAGGGAAAGGGATTTGAGGCCAGAGAGCCATACACTCCAGAACTCAGGTCTTATTCCTGGCTCTGTGCTCAGGGATCACTCCAGGTGGTGCTCAGGGCAACATACAAGTGCTGGCTATCAAACCCTGGTTGACCACATGCAAGGCAAGGGCAAGGGTAAGGTAAACTCTTAACCCCAGAGATACTCCCTCTCTGGCTCTCAGATGTCCTTTTCTTTTCTTTTCTTTTCTTTTCTTTTCTTTTCTTTTCTTTTCTTTTCTTTTCTTTTCTTTTCTTTTCTTTTCTTTTCTTTTCTTTTCTTTTCTTCTCTTTTTACTCCCTCCCTCCCTCCCTTCTTTCTTTCTCTCTTTCTTTCTTTCTTTCTTTCTTTCTTTCTTTCTTTCTTTCTTTCTTTCTCTCTCTCTCTTTCTTTCTTTCTTTCTTTCTCTCTCTCTCTTTCTTTCTTTCTCTCTCTTTCTTTCTTTCTTTCTCTCTCTCTCTCTTTCTTTCTTTCTCTCTCTTTCTTTCCTTCTTTCTTTCTTTCTTTCTTTCTTTCTTTCTTTCTTTCTTTCTTTCTTTCTTTCTTTCTTTCTTTCTTTCTTTCTCTCTCTCTTTCTTTCTCTCTCTCTTTCTTTCTCTCTTTCTTCTTTACTTTGTTTTTGTTTTTTGGCCACACCCAGTGGTGCTCATGGCTTCCTCCTGGCTCTGCACTCAGGGATTATTCCTGGCAGGGCTCATGGGACCATAAGGGGTGCCGGGGATTGAACCTGGATCAGCATTCTCTAAAAGATGTCTTCTTTCTCAAAAAATCCCTCTCCCCATCCTTGTATGTTCTGTCCTTTCCCCTGTTTGGTTGTTTTCCTTGTATATCACCTTTAGTCTTGTGTATATTTTACTTTTTATGGTTTTTTGTCTTTCTTCCCCCACAAGAATGAGTCTCCAAGAATGGAAAGTGATTTGGGGTGTTTCATTCCCTGCTGCCTCCAACATCTACACTAGTACCTGACACATAGTAGTCCCTCAGAAATATTGGCTGGACGAATGGCTAGTGAAGGGATATAGTCTCTTACTCCTGCCACTTCACTCTGGTTCCTCCTTCTTGCTCACACAGGTACAACTCTATTGCGTACACATTAGGTCACCAGGTAAGGGGGTGCCTGTCTCTCCCTTACAATTGGGTTTCCTAGTATCAGTGAAAGATTACCATAGAAGTCCCTACCCTATCTTAGGGTGGGCAGGAGCTTCTGCCTTTCTCATGGAAAGAGGAGAGGAAAATGTTAGTGTCCTACATTCAGTTGATGGTGGCCTGGAATTCTTCCAGCCCTCTGTTACAGAGGCCAGGAATGTCCTTTGAACATGAAAATACTTGGCACCAATCACCTTTGTTTGATGCCACAATTCAGACTTTCTGTATCCTGTTAAGTGTGAAAGGTATAAGAAGTCTCTGAGCTTATAAATCCTTGGGCATTCAGAAGAATAAGATGTTTCTTAGTTACTTTATGTTGATGATGTTCAAGTTCTTTTAAATTTTTAATAGTCCATTTTCAGCCAGTGTAATAGAACTTCCCAAATTCAAACAGATGGACTTGGAAAGAAACCAGGAAATTAAAATTAAGATTCACACTAATACTTCCATGAGGCCTATTGTTTTGCAGGCATTATTCCCAACTTTTATGGGAGTTACACATTTGATCGTCTCAACCATCATTTGAAGAGATCTTGATGTTACAGCTTAGGAAACTGAGACCAAGAAAGGTTACATAATTTGCTCATGGTTACACAGCCCCTGAACAGAATCCAAATAGTATAGCTCTGCAGTCTTTATTCTTTCTTATTTTTTAAAAATAGGGGCCATGCCCAGTAGTGCTGAGGGCAGGTGGTGCCATGCAGTGTTGGGGATGCACTCAGAGCCTCACACATGATAGGCATTTGCTTCATAATTGAGCTGTTCCCCCAGCTTCTAAAGTCCGTGAGTTATACTGCTGTTATGTCGAGAGGCAAATTGATCCCAAGGAATAAGAAATGCCCCCTCTTCCCAGATGAAGTTCGTAATTCCAACTAGGATATCAGCAATCAATAATCTCTTCTTGGGACTGGAGAGATAGTATAGCTGGTAGCACACTTGCCTTACACGCAGCTAACCCGAATTCAATCCCCAGCATCTCATATTGTCCCCTGAGCACCACCAGGAGTAATTCCTAAATGGGGAGCCAGAAGTAACTCCTGATCATCTCCACGTGTGATCACCCTGGCCCCCTAGCCCAGGAAAAAAAGAAAAATCTCTTTTCTTGGACCAGAAAGATAATAGGCTGAGTGCATCTAGCATGTTTTATATGTGGGAAGTCTGAGTTTAATCTCAAGCACCATGTGGTCTCCCAAGGACTACCAGAAGTTATAAATACCCCCTCAGCATCACCAGCCAAAATCATCATCATCATCATCATCATCATCATCATCATCATCATCTCTGGCTCATTTCTTGCTCTTCTTTACTGCTTTCACTGAACTCTGTTCTCCCACCTATCAGGTGTTGTGGAGGTGTATCGGGTGACTAAACGTGTGGAGTTGGGAATAAAAGCCACTGCAGTGTGCAGCGAGAAACTCCAGCAGCTGCTGAAGGACATCGATAAAGTATGGAATAACCTGATTGGCTTCATGTCGCTGGCCACACTCACGGTAAGCTCCCACAGTCCTACGGTCACAGAGTGTGTGTTCCTGTACCACTTACCGGAAACTGCAGGTGCTTATGTTTAAGAAAGGCGATCATGTGTGGGGTTTACTTGAATAATACTAGACTGATCTATAGATAGCTCTCAAGCCCACTGACATGTCAAAATAAGATAAATGTATAGAAAAACATTCATCCTTCTACATCCTTTTTGTTGTTTTATTTTCGTTTGAGGGTCATCCCCATCTGTACCCAGAACTTACTCCTGCATCTGTGCTCCCGGATCTCTCCTGCAGAGTTTGGGGGACCATATGCAGGGCTGGGGATTAAACTTGGGTCAGCCACAGGCAAAGCAAGCACCCTACCCGCTGTGCTGTTTGTCTGGTCCACTGCAGATTAATGCACATACAAATAAAGGATATGTGGGCTGTTGAGATAGTACATGAGCTAAGGTGCTTGCCTTGCCTGAGGCTGACTCCAGTCACATCCCTGCCTCTGTATATGGTCGCCTGAGCACCTCCAGGGGTCACCCCTGTGTGCCTCTGGATTTGGCTCCAAATTAGCATTAGAGTATTTGGGTTCTTTCCTTTGTAATTCGAATTACTTATACTCCCATTATACTCCCATTTGTGTCCTTTCTAAAAGCTTTGTAATAGGACTGGTGTGTGGCTCTGTGGGAGATCATAGGCCTTGCACGTGAGAGGCCCTGGGCTCACACCCCAATGTTCATGCCCTTACTTCAGCTTGACTTGGTAAGAATCCCACAGAATCAAATTAAAAAAACTCTTTGAACTCTTTCCTATTCTGGGGTTTATTAACCGTTTTTGCTTTTTAGGTTTGGGGGTTATTTTTAAATTGCCCTGCTATGCCTCTCAGAGTCTTTAAATAAAGGGCCCATTTGTTCCAGGCCTTCATTTAATTTGGGGACCACATCCTGTGGTGGTCAGTGTCTACTCCCTGTGTGTGTAGTGGTCCCTTTGTGTAGGACCTCGGTTCATTCCCAGCGGTGCTGGGATACCGTGCAGTGCCAAGGACGGAGTGCGGCCTCCCTCATTCCAGGCGTGCTCTGGGGCATCTCCCTCCTACCCCTCCCACCGTCTCCCCTTTAAGAAAGAGAGTTCTTCCAAGTGGGTGGAGTCAGTGAATTTACATAAGTACATGCATTCAGTATTTCACCATTATTACGTGTGTTCATGTGTTTTTTTCACTGTGTCAGGGCTAGCTCACAGTGCTAGCAGAGGTACATAAGTACACAGTTCTCTGCATTGTGTCCTGACTGTCTTTGTCAGTTTCCTAATTTAACAAACATGTAATGTTAACCAATAAGCAGTTTTTCCCTATTTTTTTTTTCTGTTGTGGAGGCTCTGCATCTCCAAACGATAATTTACTATTTGTTTCCTTTATGTTTAAACTAATCATCTCTTGACCATTTGGTGACTTATTCAATGAAACACAGTTACCAAAATTATTCAGTATTGCAGTTTTTGTTTTGTTTTGTTGTCAGTATTTACTATTTTGTGCAAACACATGCACTCACACACATGCCAGTAAGCTTATGGGAATTATTTTTTTCTCCTAATTCCCCTTCCTTTTCTTATATCTCATTGGGCAAAACTAGTTTTAGATATCCATATTTATTCAGATGGTCTCTCATGATATTCTTTATTGCACAATAGCTAAAAATTTATCTCCCTTGCACAGCTGGAATAAATATGCTACTCCATTTTCTTTCTTTTTTCCTTACATTTCACTGTGTGAGCATCCGCCTGGATTGTAGCCCGGCGTAGGAAGTGGTTCTCCCTGCCGTGTGTGGATCGCCGCCCCTACCCAGTGGCCCTAACAGCGCTCAGTGGATCCTCTCCGAATTGGGAGGTCCTTCTGGTTGTAATAATAGTTTCTGGGGGTTTAAATCATTTCGCAAATCTCTGTCCCTTTGGACCATTTTTCAGTTTGCAATCTAAAATTACACAGTTTGGATATTTTTCGCCCATTTTTGTTTGTTTTCTGGTTTGGGGGGGTGGATTTGAAGAGGGCGAGGGGCGGGGGCACTATATACCCAGCTATGCTCAGGGATCTTATGCACTGCCAGGCCTCAAACTGGAGTCAGCTTCACGGAAAACAAATGCTTTACCTCCGGACTCTCTCTTTCACGCCTGGGTAATTAAAAAAAGACACAAATGCTGTTCTGGTCACTGTAGTTAAAAATTTATTTACTCTAGATTTTCAGAGATAAAATTATGTTTAGCTGATGATATAAAATGCGCACAGAATTTGAAGTCAGAAAGTCCGTTGTTTGATAAAATTCATAGCATCCTTACATTAATAAGAATTGGAAAATAGAGAGAAGTGGAAGCCTTTCTTTAATGTGCCGAATCATTCAGGTTCTTGCCTTATCACTTCTGACCACATAGGTAGGTTCATTTTTTTTTCAAGTCCCTTATCAGTCTGTTCTGCACACACAACCAGGCATTTCTTTCTAAAATGCAAATCAAATCATGTCATTTAAATCCCATTTAAAATTCTATAGTGGGCTCACCATGGTCTTCAAGATCAGGTTCAAATTCCAGAGCTCACTGTGAAAGGTCTTTTTATTACTCGGACTCTGCCTGTCTCTCTCGCTCTGTTAGACTTTCCCCTCTGGATTGTGTGTTGTCTTCCCCAGACACCATTCCGAGCTCCCTTCATGCTGAATTAAATGCTTTCCTGTGTGTCCGTAGCATATTTCTCTCTTGTAAAGCACTTCACATATGCTTATTATGCTTATTGGTAATTGTGCGATTGTTTCCCACCCACTAGCTTGTGAGCTATTAAAAATAGGTCTGGGTCTTTTCTTTGTGTTCTAGCACAGTGTTTGTTGAGACTTTCTTCTTCCCAATTTATAAATTTCCCCCATTGTCCAAAAGTAAAACAGTACCAATTGGTATGAATTGGTAGGTTATATTTTTAGTGTGGAAATGCTGTTACCACTAATTTAGGAAAATTTTTGAGCATTCCCAACCTTGCAACCCACAAATAACCTACCATGTCATACCTAACAAGGGTATCATGGGCCAAAGAGATAGTACAGGAGCTAAGGCACTTGTCTTACAGGTAGCCAGTGCTGGTTTGACCCTGTCAGCATATAAGGGCCCCCACAAAACTTCAAGAGTGACCCCTGAACACAGATCCAGGAGTAATCCTTAAGCACCTCTTGGTGTGTGGCTCAAATACTCTCTACCCAAAGAAAATATTCTAGGGCTGGAGATGAGACTGCTTGCCTTGTATGTGTGAGGCCCTGCGTTCTATAGCCAGCATGGTGTGATTCCCCCAAGCCTCAAACCAAGAGTACCTACCCTAAAAGCACTGATGGAAAGAAATAGAAAAAAAAAAAGGAAAAGGATGGACCAGAGAGATGGTACAGGTGGTCAGGTACTACCTCAAATGCAATTGTCCCTGGTTAGATCCTCAGCACTGTGTGTGGTTCCCTCGGCCACCATTTGGAGCCATTCCTGAGAAAAGACCAGTGCTGGGTAGCTGGGTATGCCACCTTCGGAAAGGAATGTTCTATGTCAATCCAGATTCCTAAGCATATTTATCCTCTGACCTCTCTTATGAAGGAAAAAAAAAATCCCTGAGAGTTGGAGTAGTAGTACAGTAGGTAGAACATATGGAGTGCCAGATTTGAACCCAGATGGAACCTAGATTGGTTGTGTGCAAGACAAGCACCTTACCTAAAAGCTAAGCTAAGATTTTTTTTTTCTGGGTTTTTTTTTGTTTGTTTGTTTTGGTAGTATTGAGGATCAAACCTAGGACCTCACACATGCAAGGCATGTTCTTTAACACTGAAATGGGCTTTTTTTACCCCATTTTTTAAGTTGAATTCTAATTTCACCACAAGGTAAAATGTGGACTATATTTTAGGAAGTTAATGGAAAGTCCACATCGAGAGGATTAAATCAGCTGTGTGATTTAATTTTCACTAGGATACTACACATCCACTTCTTAAAGGAGCACAAAGCTAGAAGTAACACACAACTGTCCAGTCTTGGAAGGAAAGATGGAGAGCTGTAGAATATATTCAGGCAACGAAATTCTCAACTGGAATTTTTCTTTTCTTCTTATTTTGGGCCACACCCAGTTGTACTTAGGGCTTACTCCTGAAAGGCAAGCACCTTACCCACTGTGCCATCTCTCTGGCCCATAATATTAATTTTTTAAAAATACTTCTAAAAATAATGCTGGCCAAGTTTTTTGATCAAGTTTTTGATGCATTCACTAGCTCATGGGGAGGCTCTGGAGAGAGGAGGAGGAGTTCCCCATCGGGCATGCGTGGTTCCCTTGGTATTGTAGTCCATCAGAATTTCTCTACTGAGTTTTACAAAGATCTTACCTCAGAGTCTATTCCTTGTTTTTATGTCTAAGACCATGTGTTAGGAACCTAGAGATCTGTATGTCTAGGTCTTTTCTTTCTTTCCTTCCTTCCTTCCTTCCTTCCTTCCTTCCTTCCTTCCTTCCTTCCTTCCTTCCTTCCTTCCTTCCTTCCTTCCTTCCTTCCTTCCTTCCTTCTTTCTTCCTTCCTTCCTTCCTTTCTTTCTTTCTTTCTTCCTTTCTTTCTTTCTTTTTTTTTGCTTTTTGGGTCACACCTGGCACAGGGGTTACTCCTGACTCTGAACTCAGGAATCACCCCTGGCGGTGTTCAGAGGACCATATGGGTGCTGGGAATCGAACCCGGGTTGTCTGCGTGCAAGGCAAACGCCCTTCCCGATGTAGTATTGCTCCAGCCCCAGTCTAGGTCTCTTCTAATGCAACTACTTTCTACTTCCTTTCTCTGTGCTGGTGAGAACTAAATTAAGCCTGAATATCATCAACATGAACCAGCTTTTACTCAGTACTAATCACATGCTTAGCGCTCACTCTTTCTTTTTTTTATTAATTTTTTTTAGTTTATTATTTTTTTATTAGTGAATCACCGTGAAGGTACAGTTACAGATTTACACATTTTCGTGCTTGTGTTTCTGTCATAAAATGTTTGAGAACCCATCCCCTCAACCAGTGCCCATTCTCCACCACTGATGAACCTGGTATCCCTCCCACCCCCCAATCCCATCCCCCTCACCCCACCCCGCCTCTGTGGCAGGGCATTCCCTTTTGTTCTCTATCTCCTTTTAGGTGTTTTGGTTTGCAGTAGGGGTATTGAGTGGCCATCGTGTTCTGTCTATAGTCTACTTTCAGCACGCATCTCCCTTCCCGAGAGCTCACTCTTTCTTTCTTTTTTTTCCCCTGGACTAATGCTTGGTGGTGCTCAAGGGACCATGTGGTGCTGGGGATCCAGCAACCTGCAACTCCTTCCAGGCACGGCGTACACTCTGGCCTTAAGCTATCTCCACTATTCTGAACTCTTTAGATGTATTTAATTTTCATAAAAGTTTTGAGAATAAGGAACAGGAATGTGGCTCAGTGATGGGGTACTTATCTTGCATGTATGGGGCTCTATATTCAATACCTGGCACTACCAAAAATAAGGAAATAAAGTCTTTTTAATATAAATGCTATTCACTTTCCGTGTACAGAAGAAAATACTAAAATTTGGAGCTGCCAGACTGGGTGATAGCTAAAAGGATGACAGCCTGGGTTTGATCCTCAACACCACATGGTCCTCCTTGCCCTGAACTGGGTGTAGCCTCTGAACACTGCTGGGTTTGATACAAAACCAGAAATTTTCCATGAGATTTTGTTCGGTGGAAATGCTTTTCTTAAACCAGATGTCTATACAGATGCATCTCTTCTAGTACTGTTAGAAAAAGATGCCTGGGGTTGCACAGCCTCCCCTTCCTCCTCATCAGAACTGCGTAGGGATCACTCCGGTGGGGTTTAGGAGACCATATGTGATACAGGGAATAAATCAGGTCAGTCACAAGCAAGGAAAGCGCCTTAACTCCTGGGCTACCTCTCTGGTCCAGCAAACTCCTTATGTATTGCCATTTTTAAGTCTGGGACAAAGGCTAATTGGCTCGAATACTGACCTTGGTTACTGACATTATTTACTGAGATCACTACTGCCAGCAGGTGAGATAGGAGTTACTGCTAAGCTCCCACGATGCTTTTGTGGCCTCCAGATGTGACCACTTCCCCCAAATTTGTTTTATTTTGTGGGAATCAAAACCAGCCTTCTGTGCAGTGACCTGGCTGTGCTTTTGGAAGGGGTTGGGGGGTGAAGGGATGGGGGAAGACAGGGCAAGGGTACATGTTTTGCCAGAGATCAAACAGTCTAAACACAGAGCCCCACACATGCAAGGCATGTACTCTGCCACATGAGCCTCCTTCTTGGCCTCAGCCTCTCTGATCTTTCTGAAATGCCAACATCTTCACTGTAGCATTCAGTGAATTTTGTCATCGTCCAATGAATTAAATGAGGACCATAAAAGCCTATACCCCTACCCAATGCCCATCATTCCAAGAAGGACTCTAGCATGCCTTCTTAGTCATTCTCCAACTCAGAATCCCTGTTCTGATTTTTCACACTAAGAATTAGTTTTGTCCAGACTTTTTAAAAGAAGTCGTGCAATTTAATTTTTTTTTTTAATGTTGAAGAAAGCCAAAAGATGGTTTGCATCATCCATCTGCTATGAGAGTTCACAGGCACCAGTGCTGAATTGTTCAGGGGTCAGAATCTGAGGAAAATGGGAAGAGTGGCTGAACATTCTCTCTTCCCTTTCCAGTTCCCCTTAGGAGCACCCACCCTAGCACCCACACATGGGTGGTAGGGAGAGGCTAGCTGACATTTCTTTCCACACCAGGATGGCTAACGAGGGTGACTCGTCTGCAGCCCAGCAGCTCGGCAGTGGGCCGCAGACTGTGTGTGAGCACCACGGAGTATTCGTTTCTCTTGTTCCCCTCCCTCTCTCCTAGTTGTGATTACTCCTGGGTTCGGTGTCACACAAAATCAACCATTCTCCACTCAGGTATTTGTGCTGATTTTACTGTGTCATTTTCTCTGACTGATAGCTCCTCATCCTATAAATCATACTTGATTTGCCCCGTGCAGATAGGATAGCAGACAGTCTCAGAGGAAATGGAAGTTGTGCCTTGTCATGGAGCTTGTACTCTGAAATGATGCATAAATATAAATGAAACACAAACCAATATTTATGTAGTTCAGTTGGAACAAACTATACAAACTGTATGGATTTTGAATTGGTCTCATAGCAGAGAAATCATTAAGAAGAGGCATAATTGAGGTGATAAAGAAATCTTTAAACTGCCAACAGCATTGCTTCATTTTAAGTGAAATTTAAAGTCCCTAACGAATTTAATCTTTGTAGTACACCCAGAATCTACCAGACATTGTCCTGTATGTTCAGTATGTATGTCCTGTATGTCTATCTTTTGCAGTTCTCATGTAATCCTGTGAATAGTCACTTGAACTCCATAGTATGATCCCCATTTTATTTATTTTTATTATTATTTTTTTTTTTTTGCTTTTTGGGTCACACTCAGCGATACACAGGGCTTACTTCTGGCTCTGCACTCAGGAATCACCCCTGGCGGTGCTCAGGGGACCATATGGGATGCTGGGAATCGAACCTGGGTCGGCCGCATGCAAGGCAAACGCCCAACCCACTGTGCTATTGCTCCAGCCCCATTTTTTTAAGTTAATTTATTTATTTGATGATCCCCATTTTATAGGAGAAGAAGCAAATCTAGGATTTGAACGCACATAAGAGTGCTAAATCCTTTCTTCCCATTGTGTTAACCCCAGCTTCTAAGAAGTAAGACTTGTTTCTTCTTTATTCTCACAAAAACTCCATGAGACATAGTTCAGGAGTAAGATACTTGACTTGCATGTGGCTGACCCTGGTTCAATCGTCAGCACCGCATATGGACCCCTGAACACCAGCAGGAGTGAGCACAGAGCCAGGAAGGACCCCCTGAGTACAGCTGTGTGTAGCCCAACTCTCCCAACCCACGCCGCCAAAAAAGACTGAAATTCTTCCCGTGGAAAGGTGACCACATAACTTTTTGTCCATGAAAAAACTCCCATAATGTTAATGCTGCATCACAGCAGAGAAGTAATTCTAAGGAACGCAAGAGTACACAGCCTTAAAAGTCCAAATTGGAAAGTCCTTACTCATTTCAGCTGGAATTTCTACTAGCCAAGTTTTATTTTTATTTTTTATTTATTTTATTTTTGCCATTTCCTCTATCTCAGGACTAAAACGCCCTCTTGTGGTAGAAGTGTGTCTCTTGTGGGCGTTGACTGAAGGAACTGGGCTTCCTTCTGTTGAAGTAAAAACCAACTATTTTAGTAAGGATGTGCCCCAGTCGTTAGCTCCCTGACAGAATTGTTATGTAATTTTCTCTCATGAATGTGGGCTGGAATTAAGTAGGTTTGGAACAGAATGATTCAGTCCTGGAAAACAAAGTGAATTCATTTTCCTAATTAAAAATCTACCAAAAGAAAGGGCTGTTTTATCCTTCTGACCTCTAGCCAACTGAACATCTTAAGACTCTGTGATGCCATTTTAATCCTCAGTATAATACAAATTCTTTCGTATTTTCACTGTGAAATAAGTAGTGAATTTCAGAATATTCAGTGAATTAAAAACCTATAGTACTTTTATTGCTGCCCTACATCAGAAGAACAATTTTTTAATAATGATTGCATTTTTTTTTGTCATCTTATACCTGTACAGTGTTTTAGAGACAGACTTTTCATGTTTCTGCTCAGTTGCCCAAATGGCCATAAGGTGAATATTACTATTACATACCATAAAATAATGCCCTCTACCCGCTGCCCCAGCGGTATTCAAGTCCCCACTGAGGGATTTAGCACTGGTGCTGTGAACTCTCACAGCAGATAGATGACCCAAGCCAATAGGCTTTCTTCAAAAAATTTTTAAAAAATAATTAAATTGTACGGCTTATTTTAAAAAGTCTGGACAAAACTAATTCTCAGTGTTAAAAATCAGAATAGGGATTCTGAGTTGGGGAATGACTAAGAAGGCACCTTCCCAGAATGATGGGCATAGACTTTTATGGTCCTCATTTAATTCATTGGATGATGACAAAATTCACTGAATGCTATAATGAAGGTGTTGGCGTTTCAAAACGATCAAAGAGGGCGAGGCTGAGAAGGAGGTTCACATGGCAGAGTACATGCCTTGCATGTGTGGGGCTCTGGGTTTGACTGTTTGATCTCTGGCAAAACATGTACCCTCGCCCCGCCTTCCTCCCATCTCTTCATCCCTCAGCCCCCTTCCAAAAGCATAGTCAGGCTATGCTTAAGGCACATAAGGCTAATGTGGATCTTACCCACAAAAAGTGGGGGGGGGGGGAGTAGGAGAGGCCACATCTGGAGGTATAAATACACAAAAGCATCATGGGAGCTTAACAGTCACTTCTACCTCAGTTGCTGGCAGTAGTGATCTCAGTAAACAATGTCAGTAACCAAGGCCAGTACTCAAACCAATTAGCCTTTGTCCCAAATGAAAAATGGCAATACATAAAGATTTTGCTGGGCCCAGAGAGCTAGTTCAGGAGTTAAGGCACTTTCCTTTCATGTGGCTGACCCGGTTCAATCTCCAGCATCACATATGGTCTCCTAAGCCCCACCAGGATTGATCCCTGAGTAGTACCTTGATGGAAAAAGGGACATTTTAGATGTTCTCTGTAGTATCTCCAGCTGGGAAAGCTCTCCAGGGGTATCCAGGTGGGCCCAGGAACATCACAAGGCGCCTCATCAGGGGAAGGCAGGAGAGGAAGAGAGAAGACGAGTGGCATGCCGAGGGAGGAAAAGTGACAGAAACTGTGCTCCTGGCCCTAAAGACAGAGGTGTTTAGACGGAGTGCTAGGAAGGAACAAGAACGGGCAGGAGATATTCCTCCCATGAATTTTCAGATGGAGCACAGCATTAGCAGCCTGTCGTAGTGCTGTATGAATTCTGAATTCACAGAAGTTTAGAACTTCTCATGCACTCAGCCCGTGGAACCTCTGTCGGGCCCTGGCATCAGTCAAGTTGGTTAGGTTAAGCTGCAGTAATGCACACTCACAATGCACCCGAGCAAAGCTGTGTTTGTTGCTCCCGCTGTGTGTCCGTAGGGCCTCTGTGGCCTGTCCTCCTCACTCAGGGACCACAGCTGGAGGAGCTTTACCGTAGAGAACAAGACTGGTTACCATGGGAGGGGCAAGGGAGCATGATCAGTGACACATTGCTTTTAAAGGCTTCCTTCCAGAAACGACATCTATGACACACTCCCGGCCTTGATCCTGGCAAGATCCGTGTCTTATTTGAAGGGCTAAAGAGGCTCTTCCTGTCATTTGTCAGGAAAAAGGAGAATGAGTATATTGGTGAGGAACACTAATTACTGTGAAACTCTCCTTCCCTAATAATTCTTTTATTGGGGTGGGGAAACTCAGAGGGCCAGAGTGCTTGTCTGAGACCTGAGTTCAACTCCTAGCACCACATGGTTCCCCAAGTGCTTCTGGGACAACCCCAAAACACTGAGCCAGGAGTCACCTCTGAGCACTACCCAGTAAGCCCCCCCCAAAAAAATTACTATTCTTTTTATTATATTATTTTTTTGAGGCATGGAATATAGTTCTGTGGTCAAGTGCTTACCTTGTACGTGTGAGACCCGGGGTTCAGTATCCTCAAGCAATGCAAAAAATAAAGGTTTTCTTGAACATCATTTTAGTAGCTATTAGCAGAAGGCTCAGGATTATATCTCTAAGCCTGACTCTGAGACTTGTCACTATAGGCCGTCATGTGTAATACATAATTTTTAATCTGTTTGTTTTGCTCTGGGGTCACATGCAGCAATGCTCAGAGGTTACTCCTGGCTCTGCACTTAGGAATCACTCATGGCAGTGCTCGGAAGACTGTGTGGAATGCTGGGAATTGAACCCAGGTCAGCCTTGTGCGAGGCAAGCATCTGACCCATTATACCATCTCTCCAGCACCAAATTTTTTTTTTTTTTTTTTTTTTTTTTTTTTTTTTTTTTTGGTTTTCGGGTCACACCCGGCGATGCACAGGGGTTATTCCTGGCTCTTCACTCAAGAATTACCCCTGGCGGTGCTCAGGGGACCATATGGGACGCTGGGATTAGAACCCGGGTCGGCCGCGTGCAAGGCAAACGCCCTACCCGCTGTGCTATCGCTCCAGCCCCCACCAAATTATTTTTTATCTTTTTTGGTCACACCTATGATGCTCCGTGGTTACTCCTGACTCTGCACTCAGCAATTACTCCTGGTATCCAGCACCAAATTTTTAATGTTTACGGGAGCGATAGCACAGCGGGTAAGGCATTTGCCTTGCATGCGGCCAACCCGGGTTCAATTCCTCCGTCTGTATCGGAGAGCCGGCAAGCTATTGAGTATCCCTCCCGCATTACAGAGCATGACAAGCTCCCAGTGGCGTATTTGATATGCCTAAAACAGTAACAAGTCCCACAATGGAGACATTACTAGTGCCCACTCGAGCAAATCAATGAATAACAGGATGACAGTGCTACAGTGCTACTGTGTAAAATGTCTGCCAAATTAAACTAGATGACAGTCTGTAGAAACCATAGCTTCCTATAGAATTATAGCCATTGAATGGCGTCACATCATTACTGTGGACTCCAGTCCTTTGCTGACACATTTATAGAGGTGGATTTTATCATT
Organism: Sorex araneus; assembly: GCF_027595985.1. Taxonomy (NCBI): domain Eukaryota; kingdom Metazoa; phylum Chordata; class Mammalia; order Eulipotyphla; family Soricidae; genus Sorex; species Sorex araneus. The sequence continues at coordinate 201,688,329 of NC_073304.1, forward strand.
TGGAAAGATGAATTTGACCACACACTAATTTATGCAGAACATTACGTATTTCAACCAGAAGTTACAATATGACCTTTCCCTTTGATTCCCTCTTGTCTTTGGAATATAAATATTAAAGGGCTCAAATAAATATTAAAAGGCTCTTATTAATTTGATTGGGTTCAAGATGAAGAGTTTTCCCAGATTCTAATTATTTTTCAAATAGTTCTTCTTCATTAACTTGATAAGTATCTACAGTGTCAATTATGGAAGTGCTACTCTTTCATTTAGTTTGAGTTTTTGTTTATTTCTGAGCCACATCTGGCCTTGCCTCAAGGTGCCCCTGACAGTGCATAGGGGACACACGGTGGTGCTCAGGGTCGGATCCAGTTCCTCTCCACTGCTCTGTGGTGCTCAGGGTCAGACGCAAGGCTCCCCCGGGCAGAGCATGCGCGCCAGCCCTGTGAGCCATCTCCCCCATCTCAGAACTGCTGTTTTCATCCTCTCTGCAAAGCTTTCTTATCTTATTTGTCAAAGTGAGTAATTGTGATTAATCATTTAGAGCAGGAATTAGGGCTGGCCAGCCTATGGACATTCAGGGCCTGCAAAGCCTGTGCCTGGCCCAGATCCAGGACAGCGCGGACACATGGTTCCCACGGCTGCCCATGACCTGTCGGCCTGTGTTGTAGGGTCCACGACTGATGTTAGTGATTCTCAAGTGTAAAAGTTCCCCACCCCTATATAGAGTAGTTTATCATTTCTGAAGCAACATATATATATATACATATATATGTATTTATATATGTGTGTGTGCACATTTTATAGATGTGTATATACATACAGATGTGTATATACATACAGATGTGTATATATTTATAGGGTGTCAGCAACTAAAGGAGATAGAGCTAGTAAAATCGTGACCATTTCACAGATGACAGGACTTTACAGCAAGCAGTACTAAGATAGTAACTCCTGTTTCTAGAATTGCACTCACAAGAAAGCAAGAAGTCAGAGAGAAGATAGTGATGTGGCCAGCCCCCATCTGATCCCTGGTCCTCTAAGCACATCATATGTCACTTCTGAACACAGCCAGGAATAGGGGAGAGGGCTGGCAGCCAGAAATAGGGGAGAGGGCTAGGCACCTCTAGGTGTGGCCCAACACTCCCCAGTTCCAAAAACAGAAGCAAAACTTTCCCTGCTGAGCTCCATCCTGTGGGTCTCCGTCGGCCACTGGAGAAGAGTCCTGCGCGCAGGCGCTCCCCGGCCAACCTCCCCGCCTCGCCCAAGATGAGTCTCCACAGTTCCAGCCCAGGTCCCTTAACAAGTCCGAGGGGCTTACGTCAAATTAGAAAGGAACAGGGAGGGCCGGAAAGGGGGCCCAGGCCCTCAACCTTGTGACACACATTCTCTGAATTTCATCCTTGGCCCCCACAGCTCCCATTCTTGGCTGTAGACTGGATTTTTTTTTTCTTTTTGGGTCACACCTGGCGATGCACAAGGGTTACTCCTGGCTCTGCACTCAGGAATCACCCCTGGCGGTGCTCAGGGGACCACATGGGATGCTGGGAATCAAACCCGGATTGGCCGCGTGCAAGGCAAAACGCCCTACCCGCTGTACTATTGCTCCAGCCCCTTGGCTATAGACTGGAGAACTACAGCAATTCCAGCTCACTTGTCGCCAAACAGACATCTCTCCCCCTCCTCCGCTGCCAGTCTTGGTCTCCTCACACACACTTTTGTTGGTTTGGCTTGGGGCCACATGCGGCAGTGTTCAGGCTTACTCCTGGTTCTGCAGCCAGGGATCACTCCTGGAAGAACTCAGGGGACTAGAGGAGGTGCCAGGGATTGGCCCCACGTCAGTTGAATGGGCAGGGCAAGCACCCTTCCTGTTGTCCTTTCGCTCCGGCCCTCCTCACCCCGTAGGCTGTGAGCCTGCTCAGCTGCCAGCCCTCTCCCCGCTCGCCCCTCATGCGGGCTGGCCGAGCCCATTGCCTTACTAGCTCTTCCATGTGGCTGGATGCTACACTTTGGTCCTCACCTCTATATCTGCTGCCTGGGCCTCTGCCACAGCCAAGTCACCAAGGCCCATGCCTTGAGATTTACTGCCTCCCAATCAATACCTATTCTTGCAGCCGAAGGGTCCAGTTGTGATTCAGCTGGAACTCTGAAGGCTTCCCAGGAGAAAGCCGCCACCCCTTCTAGTTCTCGAAAGGTCTCATGCTCCAGTTTCATTTGCTAGCTCCTTTTCTAAGTTTGCTCCAGTCCCTCAGCTTCCTTCCCACACCCCATCTGTGGCTTAGAGACCTTTACCTGTGCTGCTGGTCTCCAGGGAATAAACACCTTCCCCCTCTCCCTCACCCTTTCACCTAGCCTAGACCCCGTAGACACAGCCAAGGTATTTTTAAGTTTTTAAGGCTGGGAGTCTCAGCCTTGTCTGCCTATCCTGGCACCGTGTTGCCTGAGAGTTCCCTTACCCGACTCTGGATGTGAGTTCTGAGATTAGGGGCTAGTGGGCATTTCCTGCGGGAGCCTGAGCCCTGGAGTCCAGCAGGTACTCAGTATTTGGGCAGTGGCATCATTTTATTGGTGCTATTAGAGCCTTGATCCATTTTACTGATGAAGCTGTCGGGGAGGAATGATCCGGGAGGGAGGCCAGCAGCACTGCGAGTTCTGAGTTCTTACCCAGATGTCTTGTTCTCACAGCCCGATGAGAATTCACTGGACTTTTCCTCCTGTATGCTTCGGCCCGGCATTAAGAACGCGCAGGAGCTTGCTTGTGGGGTATGCCTCTTAAACGTGGACTCCAGGAGCCGGGTAAGTCGTACGCCCTCCTGCTCGCAGTGGCAGTTACCATCCCTCAGATGGCCTGGGACGGCCCCTCCAGCGCCCTTGCGGCCAGCCCCAGGTGCAGAGGCAGCGCTGTTACCAAGTTGAGCTGGGCACAGAGGCAGGACCGTGGGAGCACTGTGAGGGAATGGACACTAGGTCCTGTTGTCCGCCCGCCCTGTCTGCATCTGTGCCTGCAGCACCCGGGGCCACAGAGGGGTGGCAGAGAGGAAAGCTTTACCCAGCGAATCTGTTTGGAGGCAGAATTCTAGGAACTTTGTTGACCTTATGGTTTCGACGTTATTTCAGAAAGAAGAGAAGCCCACAGGAGAACATCCTAAAAAAGTATGAACCAGCTACACCTTATCTGAGCGTCTCCATCTTAACTCTGAGTGTGGAAGGCATATCAGATGATTCCATGTCATCCCAAATTGTTCCAATCATGAATCCTCGACTGAGTCATTCTTGTTCCCATAATGTTTGATTTAATCAGCGACTATGTCTGTGGAGCCACTTCTGTCTTGTTTGCATGCTTGTATCTCATAATTGGCTTCTGCTATTGCGGTTATTTTTCTCTGCCATGAAGAGGGTAACAGACTGGGCAACTTCTGGAAGCTGGAAGCGGTATTGACACAGAGTGAGATCACAGACCTTCAGGATTTGACAATTAACAGACAAAACAAATTCTTTGGGTTTAGAGTTGTGTTTGTTTACTTGTAATGCCGTAGAGAATTCCTCAGGATTGTGGCTGGAACTAGCTGGCTGTAGCTTGCCTATAAGCTCTTCTCACCTGGATGATGTTTTAATGCCTTTTTCTTTTCGAAGCAGTGTGCCTACTCGGACTTTCTATATCAATTCTCTTAACTCCCATTGGCATTAGACCCTAAGAGTTTTCCGTTCTTTGTTTTCTAACTCTCAGGCCATTTTTCTTTTATGAAATTACGGTAACCAGGCACAGAAGCTTATTGGATTACAGGTCCCAGTCAGTAGCCTGGTTTACCTCTCACAGGAGGGAGGAGGCAGCCACTGCCCCTGGCTATTTCACTTCCTTAGCCCCACCCTAGTCTGCCTTTTCTTTCTCTTTTATTTATTTATTTGTTTGTTTGTTTGTTTGTTTATTTTTGTGCTTTTGCGGGTCTAACTCTGGGCCTCACACATGGCAGGTCAAGCGCTTGGTCGCTGATCCACATCCCCGGCCCTTGACAGGCTGTTCTGGGACAGAGCTGACCTTTGTTTACGGAGGCTGGATTGAGCGGCAGAGATCTGAGGGCACCTTGATTTAGCAGCAGGGATCCCGGCTAAATCAAGCTTGAATCCCAGCTCAGCTCTTGTAATTCTTGCTTGAATCCCAGCTCAGCTTCTGTGTCTGCTCCAGCCTCGCCTCAGCCCCTGTGACCTGGGGCATTGTCTGGGCTCTCAGGGGTGTGTCTGTCCATTTCCCACAGGCGTTCAACTCGGAAACAGACAGCTTCAAGCTAGCGTATGGAGGACACCAGTACCACGCCAGCTGTGCCAACTTCTGGATCAACTGTGTTGAACCGAAGCCTCCTGGCCTCATCTTGCCTGATTTGCTCTGAAAAGCCCCTCTGGGAAGTGCAAGCCTGAGTATTGTTTTTTTTTATTTTTTGTCATACCTGATGGGGTGACAGGAACCAATAAACAGAATCTGACTACTCCGTGAATCTGTGTGAAGAGAAATCCCCAGCAGGTGGGGGGAGACCAAAGCTGAGGCGGTCCCCAGGCCTTCCTACAGATGACCTTTGTCTCCCGGCTGCCACCACCAGTGGGACAGAGAGAAAAAGGGCCCTGCCCCTCTGTGGTGGCGCCAAAAGTTGGCGAACTTATCCTGAGTCTCTTAGGATGTTTCCAAGAATGGACCATAATTTTCTTCCCTACGAGATAATTTGCTGTTGCTGCTGCTGCAGAATGGAAACTGTGAAGAAGCCATGTTTGAAGAAACATAAGTTATTGTTGTAGAATCGAAATTAGCAAAATTGTTTTGAGCACGTGGTCATTCATAGCTAGAACCCTTACTGTCCTGTGAAGTAGAATGCCTTTATCTGCCTTGAGTTTAATATCTCAAATGAATAAAAGGGGAATTTGTGATTAAACTGATGTCTTATCTATTTATAGGGGGAAAAAATCCTGGCAGGTAAGGGCAGATTTACTAGCTATTTCTGTTGAAATTGGATCGTTTTTGTCCTTGTGTTCATCCCCTTGGCTGCAGGGGCCACTCCCACACCAGGCCGGTCTCAGAGCTCTCTCCTGCTCAGTGCTCAGGAGTCGCCATGGGTGGTGTTCAGGGAACTGTGCGCCATGCAGGGGATCAAACCAGCACTGGCTGCATGCAGGGCATCTCTCCAGCCCCTACTTCTGCTCATTCTAAAACTACCCACTTTCAAGAGGACTTTCCCAAAAGGGGCCTCGGCATTGTACAGTGATGACTGTGTTTTGACGGAGATCCCCATTTGCGCACGTCAAGATAAAATATCCTCACCTTAGAAACTGTTTTATGGCCTCATAAGGGCTACAAACACGGTAAGCTTTGCCAGCAAGTGTTGGAAGGGCAAGGGAGTGAAATGTTTTTACCCAGGCCTCTTTTCAGATTTCCATAAATATGCTGACATGGGGACCCACACTGCCTGACTTTGCAGTTCCTGTGTGGAGACCTGAATGTTAATTCAGAGTTAGAAGGTGGAGCTGCTGCCTGAGATGTGACTCAGTGGCAGATCAGAGGTCGCTTCCCTTGCACAGGGCAGATCCTGGCTTCAATCCCCAGCACCACAGAAGACCAAAATAAAAAACAAAAACAAAAAACCTGATTGAACTTAGAATTCCTGCCTAGTGAAGTGACTAGTAAGATGGATAGTTATGGCAGCGATCTGTGACTGTTTAGAAACAGCTCTGAATTTTAGAAGAAGGCTTGCATACTCTGGTGTCAGGATTTGGCGGGGGGGGGGGGGGGCTATATTCTTAAATAGGATGCTTTATTTATTTTAAGTGGTTAAAGATAATTGTTTCCTGAGAAGCACATGTTACTCCAGGAAACAGTTACCTAAGTTGTTGATTATGTCTTATATGTGTGCTTTGAAAGTTTTGGTTTTGGGGCCACTCCCTGTGGTATATAAGGCTTACTCCCGACTCTGTGCTCAGGGATCACTCCTGGTAGTGCTTGGGGAACTGTGTGTGGTGCTGGGGATCAAATCCAGGTTGTCCACATACACAGCAAACACCTTAGGCCTTGCACTATCTCTCCAGCCCTGTTTGTTTAATTTTGTAGGACTTAGGTTTTCTGTCCTGCAGCTAGTTTTCCACTGATTCGGTTGGTTTTTTCCTTTGTAATTGTTGCTTTACTCCTCTGAACAAAATGTGAGCAAACCTGTCTGTTCCTTTTCACACCTTTTCCCTCCTCCTCCAACAAAGGTGAAAGCGAGCAAGCGTTCTTACAGACCAGCTCTTGACGGGACTTCTGCCTCCCCCACCATGAGCCCCAGGCGCAGACACAGGGAAAAGCGGTGCTTCAGGTTGGCAGACCAGTGCCGTCTCCCCTCATGAACAACTGAGACATCTCTGCAGTGTTCCTTCACAGCCTTTCTCCCCACGCACTTGTGGGTTATCATAACGAGTGGGCCAGTTTCTAGCAGACTTCTGAGGTTTCTGTGCTGTGTTTCAGTCTACAGCCTAAGCAGCACCATGGCTTTCTTTGTTGTTTTTTTTTTTTTTCTTCCAAACAGGCCACCACTAGCGATGCTGGTGAAACAGCGGGGCCAGAGCCAGTCCTGGTGATGCTTAGCAAGGTGGTATAGGCGTGAGAGTTGAGGTGCTCAGAGGCCACACAGTGCCGGGGGAGAACATGCAGATATTCCACTGGGGCTACGCACCCAGCCTGCACCTGGCATTTTTGAAGTCCGCTCACCTGCTAACTTGATTGATCCTTTTTTCTTGGAGGGGGATGTGGTTGTTGGGCCTACAGCTGACACTGTTCAGGGGCTACTCCTGGCTCATTACTCCTGGTGATATTCAGAGCACAGACCATGTAGTGCCAAGGAGCAAACCTGAGCCTCCCACTTGGACCCAGCCCTGGAGCCTTTCCCTAATCCTGGATTGATTCCAGAATGCTCAGTTCAAGTTGTTAAGGTAGAGGATCTGCTGATCTTCCTGGATATGTCCGCTTAGTTGCTCTGTGGGGAGCAGACGGCAACATCAACCTTGGGCGTGAGAGGTACTCGCTACTTTCCATCGTTCTTTAATAATGGAAATATTTTTTTTAGATGCCACTGATAAGGGATTTGGGATGTGGAGTCTCAGTGTGCTGGTGTTTGTGTGAGAGTACTGGAATGACTCAACATTGCATTCATCTTCACCATGGCTCTTGTTAGCCAGAGTCCAGTGTCCTTGGAAACAGTAACCAAGGTTACTTATTTCCATACTGTGCATTGTGGCGGCGGTTTCACCTTACGGCCTGAGTGGCGATTAATAAACACCCTTCTTTTTTGGGTATTGTATTCTGCCGTTAATTTTTTTTTTTTTTTACAGCTTTGTGTGTAATTGAATTTGTCTGGACACGTTTGAGGCAGAAGAGGTACAGGGTCCAGCAGGGTGTTATCTGGGCTTTGTCTTCACTCCACATAGGCTCCTGCATAGTCTAGGGGATGTGTTGAGTGCATATATGAATCTTCTGTTTAAAGATGCCGTCTGCTTGTTCTTTTTAAAATGACTAGTTGAAGGAGGGGGAGACTGTTTTTGTGGGTTTTTTTTGGGGGGGGTCCTCCCAAGCAGTGCTCAGGGAGCCCAGGGATCACTCCTAGCAATACTCACACATTCAAGTTGGTGAGTCAGTGCTCGGGCTGAAGAGCCCTGCAGGGATGGGGGTCAGGTGAGCCCACACCTGGCCATGCTCGGGACGCCACGTGGTGCCAGGAATTGAACCCAGTCACATACCTCACATGGTCTACTCCCAGGCCCAGAACTGGTGAGGGTTTTTGTTGTTATTTTGGTTTGGGAGCTACACCTGGCTCTGTTCAGGTTTTATTCCTGGTTCTGTGTGCCAGGATCACTCCTGGCAGGCCTGGGACCATATAGGATGCCAGGGCAAACCAGATTGGCCATGTACAAGGCCAGTGTCCTACCTACTATACAACCTCTTCAACCCAGCTGGTGAGTTTTACTGTTCTGGAGTCACACCCAGTGATACTTCAGGGACCTTGTGGTGGCAGAGGTTGAACCCAGGACTCCAGCATGCAAAGCATGTTGTCCAGCCTTCGAGCATGCCCCCGGCCCAAACTAGTGAGTACTTAAGCCTTTGAAAGATTTCAGACACTGGAAACAGCAGTGGAAGGAAGTTGGCATGGTGGTGGGACTGGTGCCGGAACATGGTGTGCCTAACACTCAGCTATGACTAATTTTGTAAACAATGGTGTTGTAATAAAAAAAAAATTTTAAAAGATTTAGAGCATTTATGTGATGGAAATCTGAAATGTTTGCTCAGTGCTGGGGATTACTACAAAATTCTAACACCTCCTAGGTCACACAACATCCTCTGTGACTGGCTCATAAGCTGATATTTACTTTAGAAGTGTTAAAGGGGCATCCTGCTTAAGGGGATCCCTCTCATCACCTGGGCAGTTCCCTGCCTTCTTTCCTTTCTCTTAAATAAAACCTTTTCTGAATTGGGGAAAAAGGGAAAAGATGTTGGTGGAGCAGAGAGTTCAACAGGCTGGGAATATATGTTGAATGCATGCAGAAACTCAGATCCAATCCCGGCACCTGTGTGGTCCTCCAAGCACCACTGGGAGTGATCCCTACGCATCACTGGGTGTGGCCCCAAAAAACAACAACAAAAAGCACAATTTTACTTAAAAGGTGTTAGATTTGGGCTGGGAAAATGGTACAGTCTTTAAGACATTTGCCTTTCACATGGCTTGCCCGGGTTCTATCCCCAGTACCCTATATGATCCCCCAAGCATGCCAGCAGTTATCCCTCATGCATAACCAGGAGTAAGCCCTGCATACAGCCAGGGATAATCCCCCCCAAAATGTGCTGGGCTTCCTAAATACAAAAATTTTTCTGGGGGCCACAGAGACAGGTAGGTAGGGTGCTTGCCTGGCATATATCCAACTGTTTTATCCACAGCACTACATGTTCCCCCGTACACCACCCAGGGCCACCCCTATGTACAGAACCAAAAGCAGGCCCTGATGTGTGGTTTGCCCATACCCCCCCACACCCCCCCCAAAAAAAGAAATTTGCTATCTTTCATGTCACAGTAGAGTGCCAGGATTTCTCTAGGAAATACTCCTTAATTACCTGCGGATTTATTCGGGGTCTCATAGGGCTTGAGATTGAGTTATCTTCCTGCTAACAGTCCGGGCCCCCTTGGATTGTTTTCTCCAGAGAATGTGCTGATTATCATCTATACAGGGGCCTCTGGCTTCCCACAGAAGCCAGTCCTTGATTTTCATTCCCCTACTTAGACACCAGTAGACGTTTGCAAAAGTGAGCAAGTCATATGAAATCAGAAAAGGTAGAATTTAGATGGAAACCATTGCCACAGCCCATGTAAAATCTGGAAGATTTCATTTATATCAATATGCAGCCACTGGCAATGTTCTTTCTGGCCTCTTGCTGGCACGCATCAAAAGTCTAGAAAACCGCTGTGGATGAGGAGCCTCATCTGCCTGGCACGGGAAGTGACGTCAGACTGTGCAGCTGACGGTGACAACTAAGTCTGAGAGCATGGGGCAGCCCTGGGCAGTGCCTGCTGGATTCCCAGGAGAATGTGATGAAGCCCATCAAGCTTCTCCCCAGTGTGTTGTCAGAGGTGTTAGGACCCATGACCAGGGTCACATTTCCAAGCTGCGGCAGAGGAAGCTGTTAGTTGCCCTCACCTGTAATGAGGTTTGGTCCCAAACATCTGCGGGTGTGAAGAGCCCCAGTCAACATGCCTTTCAGTAAAAACTCGGCTCTGGGCTGGAGGGTTCAATTTTTTGGCATCCTCCAAAAGACAACAAAAATTTTATCTTTTATGTAGTATTGTGAATATGAGTATCTGCCAGTTTACAAGAAGGTAAATGTTGACATGCTCTTTCAGGCTTTTTTTGTTTGTTTTTTGTGGGTGGGAAGATTCAGGGGTGACTCCCAGTAATAATCAACCAGGATGTGTGATTCAAAGCATGGGGCCATCTGGTTCTTGGGCTTAAACTCAGATCCTTACCCATCTCCTCAGCCCTGCCTGGGAGTTCATGCCAGATCAGTCAGCAAACCCAGGCCTCCCACCTGCAAAGCCTGCTCTCAAGCTGCTGAGGTCTCTTGGCCCTTGTTTGCTTTGGTTGGGGGCCACACTCATCAGGGTTCAGGGCTCCTCCTAGTTGGAGTAGTCCTGGATCTATAGTGGTGCTGGAGATCGGGTGGGCCTCTCGTACCTCAACCCCTGTACTATCCCTCCAGCCTCTGGTAGGTATTGTTTTTGGTGCCACACTGTGTGATACTCAGTCTCTGTGCTCAGGGATCACTTCTGGCGGTGCTCAGGGGACTGTGTGTGGTGCCGGAGATCAATCACCATCAGTTGCATGTAAGGCAAGCTACTGCCCCCTCCCTCTGGCCCCCTGATATATATTTTTTTTCTTTTTTAAGTACTATTAATAATGTCACCAGAGCTGTTCTTTATACAACTGTTGGAACACAATTTCTTCCATCAATACATACATACACACATGCCCTGAGAATTATTAGTAAAAATTCTAATGTTAAGCAGATATATTTATTAAAAATAATGCTAATGTAACCCTGGGACACATTGACTCCAAGAGGGTCTTTGCAGCAAATTTCATTCTATTTAACAAGATGACATAGTGTTTTCATTTACAGAGTCACTAGTAGAAGGGAAAGGAAGAGAAGGGCTAATCCGAGAGTGGGAGCTGGTGTCAGCCCTGGACAGAGCTGGCCTCAGGGCTGTAAGCAAGGCCCAGAGAGATTTTTTGTTTGTTTGTTTGTTATTTTTCTACTGAGCTCCCCGCACACCTGCTATGGTCACAAAGGCATGGGAGTCAGCACAGAGCAGAATCAGTTTATTAAACTGTCCAGATTGTTAAAAATGATTAAAAGCCAGTTAAAGATTTTTCATAAACACTATTCCAAAATGTTGATTTAAAAATGTTACTAGCAATGTATACTTTCCCGTTATGTTCCTCCCCTCCCTAGGTCGTAAAATAAATTTCAACACCCAGTGTAAAAAACACTTCAGGGAAAACCAGAGTCAACCATTGGAAAAGAAAGGTGACGAGGGGCGCGGACGGTGTGTAGCAGCTGCTGGTACTGCGCCGGGGGCTGCTGCGGGCGCTGGTGGCATCACATCCCCCAGTAAGGCATCAGGTGTCGGGACTCTTTCTCGTAGACGTCCGGGACTATGCCATAAGGTGTCTGTACCATTTTCACTGTCGACTTCCCAAAGAGCTGGCGCTCGTAGTCTATGAGCTGTCTCCAGAAGCCCACGTTGGGCCTGATGACGGGCCTCCGGGCTTTCACCCAGTTGTACGCCTCCAGCAGGCACACGTTGTGGAACTTCATCAGGTACGCGATGCAGAGGGTGGCCGAGCGGCTCACCCCAGCTGCACAGTGCACCAGCGTGGCCCCGTGCTTCCTGCTCACACTGTGGATCTTGTCGGCCACCGTGTCAAAGTATAGTCCGATGGGGGCGTGAGGCATGTCGGCCAGAGGCACTTTAACATACTCGAACTGGGGCCAGTTGAAATTGGGGATCTCGATGGTGGCGTTCACGATGCAGGTGATGCCACGAGCCTGGAGGAGGTGCCGGTTGGAGGCCACGCTGCCCCTGCCCAGGAAGAGGGAGGAGGTGATCTGGGCGATGCCTCCTATGTCTCCCTCGGAAATCATGCGAGGGGCCATGAGAGTCCGCGGGAGCGTGCTGTGACCTCTGGAGCTCATGAAGACGCCGGCGGTCACACTCGCATCCTTGGGGGCAAGACCGGAGTGTGCGTGCCGCCTTCCGCCCAGCAGTCCGAACTGACCGTTTCCTTCCTGAAACACAGGGATCTGTCATTGATCTGACACTTGGATGATTGAGCACAGCCTTTGGTGGGGTTTGTAGGATGGGCTGGTAAAAGGCTGAGGAGGTTGTTTTCTATAATAGATTGTGTGCTTGAACAGAGGGAGGTAAATCAATTTCTACTGACCAACTGGCGAAAGCAATTGATTTTCCATTGACAATGGAAAATCAATGTGGAACTCAGCTCTGGTGATTGTTTAAAAAGAGGCAGGGGTGGGGAAGGAGCACTAGAATAAAATAGCCAACTGATTTTAGGAAAAGTTAAAGAGAAACAGGCCCATTGATTCCTGAGCAAGTCTTCAGGGTCTTGCCTTCTTTCGGGGACGAGGGGATGTCTCCCTGGCTGTGCTGGGGGGCTATGTGTTGCCAGGAATCAATCAGGGGTGGGCCACATGCAGGGCACGTGTCTGTACTCTATTTGTTGGCTTGTGCAAGAGGGGGTGTTGCACCCAGCGGTTGCTAAACAAGTGCTCCAGCCCAGAGCACGCGCTTTCTGGCCCAGGTCCTTGCGCCTGCTGAATAACAATGGGTGATGCTTCCTGGTAATAAAGATGAAATAGAATTCTGACCCCTCCTTAGAGACTGTGGGGGGCAGAGGGTAGAGGTCACACCTGGCAGCACTCTGGGGACCATGCAGTGTCTTGGAGATCAAACCAGGGTTGGCCACATGCCAAGACAGGCACTTTAACCTGTTTATTTGGCCCACATGTTGTTTTTCATATGCGTGCTAGTCTCCTCAGGATGGCTATAGTTTCCTAGCCTAATTTTAGACAGATCTTACAACGTAAGTACAAAATATGATATCACATTGAGAGCTATGTTTAATAAAATTGCTTTATGGACTAGAAAGATATGAAATTGTAACTGCATTATATGAGAGAAACATTACAAATATATTGTTACCTTAGCTTTGTGTTACTTTAAAAAAAAAATAGGTAACTCCTGGCCAGAGAAAGAGCTCAAAGGATGGAGCATACGCTTTGCATATAGGAAACCTGAGTTTGATCCCCAATACCACAGGGTTCCCCAAACACTGCCAGGCGTGACCCCAAATCAAAAGATAGCTAACTCCTATTGTATCTGACATGAACACTTGGATATCCAACATGTTTGGGATAAAATGTGCTGCAGCATTTCCCTGGAAATAATTCCTGTCAATTTGAAGGCCTAGGCCTCAAATATTCATGTTAGGCGCATGTTAGCTGATCTGTGACTAAATGTGGGAACTTCACCTCCCTCGGTCAATACTAGGCTCCGAGATGAATCCTACCTACTTAGTTTCATATCCGAAGTCTATTCTTTCTTTAGTATTTACTCTAAGCTCTCTTCAGTATTAATAGTGAAAAGGGAACTGTTTGGTCCTGTGACTTTGGGCACTTTTATTCCTCTCACCACAGAGTCCTACTGCTGGGTCCTGTGCTCCCTGGGACAGGGTGTAGCCGCGCCCAGGAGACGAGGAGAGCCTCTGACCTGCAGCCAGGGGAGCAGAGGGGCTACTCACGCGTAAGCGATCCAGTGTGCCCTGGGGTGCTGGAGCTGGATCCAGGAAGCCTTAAGCAAGAGTGCTGATCACAGCAGACACAAGTCAGATCTGCAGGTAAGACAAGGAGGCAAGAACAGGGCCAGTGAGACGATCCAACAGAAGAAGGACTAGAATATAAGTCTTAGCAGAAGGCAGGCTCAGTGGCTACATGGACAAAGAATGCATTAGTAAAATAGCCTGAATTTTAATGCGACGAGGCCCACGCGGTGCCAAGCTGTGGTCAAAAGGCCTTACATTTCGTAAGGCGATTCAAGAGCACCGCCTAGACCGAAACCCAGGGAAACCCAAGGCGATGCTCTCTGTGGGCACCGAGAAACCAGCCATGCAGTTCCAGAACTGGGGCTGCCCGCCCTCCTGCTTGTGCCAGGAACCAGGGCTCTGCCTTGCCCACTGGGCTGAGGCAGGAGTGACACAGGATTTGATGGGTTTTACTATTGAAAACCTATCACCTCCACTCCCTGTCAGAGTCCTCGGCTAGCCCTACTCCCAAGCGAGGCTTCTACCTAGACACCAGTTTGTGTTTTGTACACAGAATGGAAGCCTAGTGTGAAGGGATTTATTGGGGTGGAGGGTGGGGCAGTCTGGCATTGGCTCAGCCTATCTTGAAGCTTGAGTAGTCCTTTTTAGGGCTAAGTAGCATTCCACTGCGTGGCTACACCGTGAATGAGCCACTCTACTGAGGGCACACGTTCCCTGAAGTTCTGGGCTGTTCAAGCAGGGCTCTGTACCCGTCCAAGCATAGGAGACCTTTGTGTGAACCTACACCTGCCTTTCTCTGGGCTGAAACTGAGGAGCACACAGGCCAGAGCACCTAATGCGCATGTTTCCAGTTTTCTTTGCAAACAGTTACAGCTTTCTCCTGCGGTGGCTTTCTCCTGAGCATGTGAGAACTCGCGGGAGGGCCGGTTAAACAGTGCCGGGTCCCACCCCAGCTCTGACTCAGTGGCGGTGAGTGGAGTGTTTCCCAGAGCATTGTAGAGGCGGGTACTGTGCTGTGCCCCCCAGACCCCGCCCTGCCCAAACTGAGGCCCGTGCATACGCAGACAGATCCCAAGTCCCTCCCGAGACACCGCTTTGCCCAAAGGGAGCCACTGCAGAGCCACCCTAGATCCTGCAGATCCTACAGAGGTCCAAGCACTTGCCTTGCATGAAGCCAAGCCTGATTTGATCCCCAGCATCAAATACAGTCCCTCAGTACCACAGGGCATGGCGCAAACCCTCTCACCTCTTACCCACCCACCCCCCCCAAAAAAAGAGCTACTGCTGCAACTGCACCCCAGGTCACACTCTTCTTGGGGGAGTCACATCCTGATGACTCAGGAATACCAAAGCGGCACCCAGAGAGGAATTCAGTGAAGTCACGTTGGGAGGAAGAGCAAGCACGCAGTGCCGCAAGGAAGCGGGCACACGTGCGTGTGCAGGAAGGCGGAGGGAAGAACATTCTGTCCTGTGGCAGAGCAATCGCCTGCCACTTCCAAGTCTGTCCCTGGCAGATTCCTGAGAGTTTAAAAAGCCAAGTCACTGTGGTAAGAAACACAAAGTGCAGTTTTCTAACGGCGAGCGGCGACTCCCTCCTGCAGGTCCCACCTCCACCGAGGTTTCCGTGTGACTGTGGCCAGGACACTGTGAGCCTTGTGGGCAGCATCGCCCTCTGAGCCGAGCCTGCCCGGGCACCACAGACCTGCACCAGCCTTCCCCGCAGGGCCCAGGGCACCGGGTGGGGGCGCTGAGCAGGGAGAAAACAGACTGAGTCCTCAGGGCAGAAGCCAAGAGAGACAGACACGGCGCTCCGCCCTGCCGCGGCTGCTGCCAGCAAAGCTGCTCAGAACGCCACAGCCAGGTCCAAGGGTTGGAAAACAACTCCTGCCGGAGAGCACTCGGAGGGCACCGGGCCTGGCTGCGCCTCCAGCACACGCTCCTGGGCACTCCTGCAGAGCAGAAAAGGGCTCCGAACGGACCAAATGATGGAGAAGGACAAGTCACAGGAAGCTTGGAGGTAGCCAAGGCGGTGGAGCTGCTGTGTGCCCGTGGGACAGGACAGCTGACACCCCCTCCCCAAACCTCGGCACTCTCAATGTCCCAGCCGGCTCACACACCTGCCCGCCATCGTCAGTTTTGGTTTAGGGGGAGGGAAGTTAGGCCATGACGATGACACAGTGATAGACTGGGCACCATAGCAGTGCTGGGAACCACACCAGTATCTACTGCGTGCAAACCAGGCGCCTTAGCCCCTGATGATCTCTTGGGCCCCCTAAGAACGTTCCAAATGCTACTCTGAAGCAAAGACCAAACCCCAGTTTATTCCTGCCACCCAAAGTAGGAAGCTCCAACCTATAACGACATGTTAGTGATCTCTATACAAAGACTGAACGGCTCCAGGTTGAGATACAACAATCTTCACACACTTTCTTCTAAGAAAAATTTTTTTGATCATTTTTAGTGGACTATTCATAACAAGCACTGCAAAATTAATTATTCAGGGCCTGCAATTGGGGCAGGCTTGGGGGGTGGTTAGGAAACTTCGAAATAATGGTGGTGGGAAGGTGTAACAGTGGTGGGATTGGTGTTGAAATATTGGATGTAATAAATTATTGTGAACAACTATAATAAAAATAAAATAATTTTTTTTCAAAAAATAGGAAGTTCTCTCCAGACTACTCCTGGCAACACTCTGCCCTACAGAGACCACAGGCAGCTCACAGGGGGAGCTCCGAGGTGCCATCACAGCACATGACCTTTCACCTGGAGACCAAGGAAGGGCCACGTCACTGTCCATGGAGTCCCACCCAGTCTCCCAGGATGTTCTGGGCACAGCATTTACTACTTTTTTTTTTTTTTGCTTTTTGGGTCATACCCATCAATGCACAGGGATTACACCTGACTCTTCACTCAGAAATTACTCCTGGCGGTGCTTGGGGGACTCCATGGGATGCTGGGAATCGAACTCGGGTTGGCCACATGTTTGACAAACGCCCTACCCGCTCTGCTATGACTCCAGCCCCCAGCATTTACTTCTTGGAGGGAAAATTTTCCCTGGCCAGGGTCATAAGGGTAGGGTGAAAGTCAAAAGGAATGATCCTAGTTGAGCCGTGCATGTGTGTAAGTGTGTGTGTGTATGTGTGTGTGTGTGTGTGTGTGTATGTGTGTGGGTGGGTGAAAGATAAAAGGAATGATCCTACTTGAGCCGTGCATGTGTATATGTATGTGTGTGTGACGTGTATCTTGCAGAATGCTCTCAATGCTGGTCTCTGAAGGATAAACATCAGAGTACAAAGTCCTATAAGAAAGACAAGATCCGCGCCTGCAGTGGCCTCTCATCCCAATAGTTCAGTATCAAGAGTGGTGGCCACAAGAGATGCTACCTCGGTCCTGCCAGCACCTTGCCAGGACCCTGCAGGTACTCTATTTTTTTTTTCAAACCACGACAACTACCATGATTGGCATTTAAGGCCATTCTATCTGCTGCTTTTCTTCCTCATGTTGAATAAGCAGAAACTGACCATAGTGCTGCTAGAATGACTGTAAAATGATCTGGCAAATATTTTTAGCTTAAGAAGTTTCAGAGGGGAGCGCCTCTAATGGGTCTCTGTAAGGGTTAATACCTGGAAGGCCAGTACCACCCCCTTGTTGCCTTCCACTAAACTGCCCAGCTAGCTCTTAAAAAAAAAAAAAATCAAAGTCACTTTTTTCCCAAAGTCACTTTTAACACTTTGGGCTGAATCAATAGTACAGCAGGTAGGGTGCTTGTCTTACATGAAGCCAACCCAGGTTCAATTCCCAGCACCACTGCCAGGAGTGATCCCTAAGTGCAGAACCAGAATAAATTCTACCAAGCACTGTCAGGTGGGACTCAAGAACAAAAAACAACAAAACAAAAAGTAGAAACCATTTTAGCCTACAATGCCATAAACAAATAATAACAATTAAATAGAACAATAAATAGCATTAAATCAGAAATGTGCTGCACTAGGAAGAATGTTAAAAGACTATGGAAAAACTACTTTCTGACAGAACAATAAGAATGAAAGTTAAATACTGAATTATGGGACAAGAGATAGTACCGCAGGTTAAGGCTTTTGCCTTCCATGTGGCAGACCGGGATTCAATTCCCGGTATCATATATGGTCCCCCAAGCCCTCTGGGAGTGAGCCCTGAAACCAGAGCCAAGAGTGAGCCCTAAGCTTACCAGCTGGGTGTGGCCCCCAAACCATAAAAACATAAATAAATAATGAGTTACTGACCCATTCAAGTAAAATGAAATAAAGAACATTCGCCAGTCGTTCTTGGTGATTTAGCTAAAACAACACCATCTTACACTTGCAGAAGAGATTGGGTTTTGCTTTTCCTATGACATAAATTGATTGTGACATAATGTCCTGAGAAAAAAGGATAAAGGCACATAAAGTTCCAGACAGAGAGTTCACATTCTGCTCTGGAGATCCCCAATGAAACAAGCAACTAGAGCAACCGCCAGTGGCACTGGGAAAGTTCTCGGATACCGCCGCCGCCCGGAGGGGCAGGCAGAGTACAGCCCACGGAGGCACAGCCCCAGACTGTCAGTCTCACCTGAGAAGTTCCATGACTCCCAGGCCAGAAACAGAATGAGAAGAGACTGGAAGGGGACGGTCACAATTTGAGTACTATGAGGTAAAGTTTATTGAGGGAACTGAGTGCTTTAATTTGGTCCTCATCCACCTCGGTGCTTAATACTTTATTTTGCAGCGGGGGCCACATCCCAGCAGTGCCTGGAGGACCATACAGTACTGCGATCAGATCAGGAGGGGCTCCCACGTGCACTCCAGCCCCCTTGAGCCTTCTCCCTGCTTATCCAATCCCCCAACCTGGGTGTTTAAATATCATTACAGTATTTCCTGAGTTCATGCCGCATGTTCCACACTA
This sequence comes from Sorex araneus, assembly GCF_027595985.1. Taxonomy (NCBI): domain Eukaryota; kingdom Metazoa; phylum Chordata; class Mammalia; order Eulipotyphla; family Soricidae; genus Sorex; species Sorex araneus. The sequence continues at coordinate 201,706,641 of NC_073304.1, forward strand.
TTCTAGGCAGTGCCAGGGACATCTGGCAGGATGCATTTGCCAAAGATGAGCTCCCTTATGTTGCCTCTCACCTCACACGGGTGTCACAGTCCCATCAAATGCCGGGCAGGGTGGCTATTCCCTCCACCTTACCCTGGACAAGCCTCTGAAACAAAATGCAGCCACAAGTGGACAGCAGAGTCGACATTTCCCAGGCGAAGTGGGAACCCATCCCTCTCTTCTACCTTTTCCTGCAAGTCAAATTCCTGGAGCCCAGGCATCGTGCTGGGAAGAAGTCCAATATCATGACTTCTGGATATTGGATATTGGACGACTGGAAGGACAGGTCATGGTGGATGTCCTGGCTAGGAGCAAGGATCGACCACTAAACCGTAACAAGGGACTCATAGGAACCCAGCTGTTAAGTCACCAGCAGCCTTTGGCTCCCCCGCTGCAGCGCACCAGACATTGTGGACGAAGATGGGTCATCCCCACTCTGCAATTTCCATGTTACAGGAATCTCAGCAAAATGCAAAGCAGTCTGAATACCACTGTGTGTGGTGTGGCAACCGTGACCACAGCAGGGACATAAAGGTAACAGAAGACACGCCTGGTGTTAAGATTGTATCCTCTTGTAGAGATAATGATATGAGACATACATATAAGAATAGTTCTATAAGGGGACTGGAGCAATAGTACAGCGGGTAGTGCCCTTGCCGGGCACACTGCCGATCTGGGTTCGATCCCCGGCATCCTGTATGGTCCCCCGAGTACCATCAGAAGTAATTACTGAGTGCAGAGCCTGGAGTAAGCCCTGAACATCACCAGGTGTGGCCCAAAAAAAAAAAAAACAAAATCAAGTTCAATAAGAGATGCACATTAAGCAAACCAAACAAGTAGTGTAAACAGAATAAAAATTATAAAACTAGAGCAATGAAGACACGGTTAAAGCAGAACCAGTAATGGTACTAAAACACCAAGATCTTTGATTCTTGGGTATCTCTGGACCATACCAGCAGGCTCTTTTCCTCCAATCTCTCTTTTGCAGAAAGCCCACCTGGGAAGGCTGGATGCCACTCCTGGCTCTGTGCTCTGGTGTCAAACTTGGATTTTTCCACCTGCAAGGCATGTGCCCCTGAACCATCTCCTCTGCCCTCTCCAAGCTACGTAACACGCACGGCCTTTCACGCCTTCCCAGAGCAATGGAATGAGGCCTGCGTTTTAACAAGCTCCCAGGGCATCCGCAGACACCCTGCAGTGTGAGGAACAGGGCTCTCCGCTCATTAATTGGCCTCACCTCATCCCACTGGGCTTGTTTTGTTCTAACCCCAGGAGCACATCCAGTCTCTAACCAAGATCAGCATCGTTCAAGCTGTCATGGTTTCCAGATGAGGATCAGAGGTACATGGAGGGTAAGAGGCTTTCCCAGATGCTATGCAGAAAATATATAACCGCACTGGGACCACAGGCATTGGCCTCTGTCCTTCCACCCTCAACCCATCTCAACAGATCAACTGGTCTAACACTCCCCAGATCGACATTTCCTCAAGAAAGAAGATGGAAACCACCAAGAGGGGCCGAGCAGCATTGCTGGGCCCAAACACAGAACCATCCAGCCCCGTCTGCCAGTGGCACCAGGACTAGCCTCTGGGCCCCTAGAGTATTCTTTGGGAGTCCCTCCATGGTCTGCCCTGCAAAATGGAGCTCATGGAACCCATCTGTGTCACAGCCTTTGTCAGTAATAGGCCTGGATTCGAGCCACAGTGACTCATGGTGCCTCAAGCACCTCAAGGAGCAATGTGCTGAAAATAGCTCCTGAACACTACTGGGGGTGGCCCCTGTCCCCCGCCACCAGAAAAAAAAAAGAAAAAGAAAATTTCAAGGAGTTGGGGCTAGAGAAAAATAGCACAGCAGGTTAGACGTTTGCGTTGCATGCAGCCAACCCATGTTCAATACTCGACATCCCATGTGGTTCCCTGAACACTGCAAGAAGTGACTCCTGAGCACAGAGCCAGGAGCAAACCCTGAGCACTGCTGGGTGCGACCCAAGCACCAAAAATAAATAAGTAAATGTCAAGGAGTATTCAAAACCAATGTGGAGCTGGGAAGACAGTGCAAAAGGGTTAAGTGTATGCCCGACATACAGAGGCCTGGAGTTCTATTCCCAGCACGGCACCCCCACCCGGCCCAGCTTTCAACTGAGGTTGCACAACCAGTCAAGGATCTACCCTGGATACCTGAGTACTCCTTGGATGTTCCCAAAACAAATACCAATCCCTGATTTTTGGCTAAGTGATCAACATTTACAAATCAAGATCAGATATGTAGGGGGCTGGAGCGCTAGCACAGCAGGTAGGGCGTTTGCCTTGCACTCGGCCAACCTGGGTTCGATTCCCAGCATCCCATATGGTCCCCTGAGCACCACTAGGAGTTAATTTCTGAGTGCAGAGCCAGGAGTAACCCCTGTGTATCACCGGGTGTGACCCAAAAAGCAAAAAAAAAAAAAAAAAAATTCTAAAACGAATTAAAAAACAGATATTAAAAAAGAAAAGATCAGATATGTAGATACAGTCAGAACATCTAGATACAGAGAACTTTATATTGATTTTTTTTGGTGTTTTTTTTGGTTTTTTTTTTTTTTGCGCCATACCCAGCAGTGCTCGGGCTGGAGCGATAGCACAGCTGTTGGGCTTTAGCCTTTCACGCGGCCAACCCGTGTTCGATTCCTCCGCCCCTCTCGGAGAGCCCAGCAAGCTACCGAGAGTATTGAGCCCGCGCGGCAGAGCCTGGCAAGCTACTCGTGCGTACTGGATATGCCAAAAACAGTAACAATAAGTCTGTCAAGGAGAGGCATTACTGGTGCCCGCTTGAACAAATCCATGAGCAACGGGATGACAGTGACAGTGACTCAGCAGTGCTCAGGGCTTATTCCTGTCTCTGCACTTAGAAATCATTTCTGGAGGTTTCAAGAGACCATACAGGGTGCCAAGGATTGAACCTGGGTCAATTGCGTGTAAGGCAAGCACCCTACCCAGTGTACAATTACTTCAGCCTCATCAATGCAGTACTTTTTTAAAAAATCAGGAACAGAGGGATAGGGCAGGATTAAGGCACAGCACTTATCTCGCATGGGGCTGACCCGGTTCTGTCCCCAGCACTGTCTATGGTCCTCCTCGCACAGAACCAGAAGCCCTGAGCATTGCTGGATGTGGACTCTCCCATTTTTTTACTCACACACCAGCAATAAAACTCTGTGTGTGTGTGTGTATGTGTGTGTGTGTGTGTGTTTAAGCCTCAAGAGTCACTACTGCCCTCTGAAAAGCAGGACCATGAAATTTAATACAATGCAAGTACTTCTTAAATTCGATTCCAGTCCTTTAAAGTTCACTTTTACTTCGAAGGCCAGGGAGCTGGCTTAACCTGCTGGGGCATGTGCTTTGCATGCAGGCGGCCTGAGCCTCACTCTACTATTGGTGAAGTCAGGGGTCACCAACTATGCCTTGAAGGTTATGTTTCCGGACTGCCCACGAGCCAGCAATAGTTTATACGTTTTTAATTTCAATTTTTTTTTCACAGCCCCAAGCATCAAACCCAGGGCATCACAGGTGAGAAACATTTGCTGTACTACTGAACCACACCCCTGCTCCAGTACATTTTAAATTTTAAAAAAAGAAATCAAAAGAATAGTATTTCATTGCAAGTAAAAAAGGCACTAACTTCATAAAGGAAGTTTTACTGGAAAACAGCCAAGCTCATTTGTTACCTATTAACTCTGGCTGCCTTCACACTACAAAGGGTGGGGAGGAGGCAGCGGAAACAGCACAGCGGGTAAGGTGCTTGCCTGGTGCTTGCCTTGCATTCGGCTTGCACACAGCGACCCGGGGTTCCATCCCTGGCATCCCATATGGTCCCCCGAGGACCCCCAGGAGTAATTCCTGAGTGTGGAGCCAGGAGTAAACCTTGGGCATGACCAGAGTGTGTCCCCTCCCTCCCCCCAAAAAAGACTAGAGGGGAGAGCAAACTGGCAAGTGACAAGGGAGCAGGGAGCACAGGATGAGTACCAGGGACAGGGCAGCACCAGGACCTGGGGGAACCTCGCCAAGTGCCGGCCCAGGAGGGAGGCCCCCAGAGCACTGAGGAGCCCTGCCCGAAGTTTAGGAGGCTCTCCTCCTTCCTGGAGATACCTTTTCTTGAAAATAGCTTATTCATGCCCAAGTTTCTTGGTTTATTAATTTAAAAAACTAAAAATTAGTTATAATGGGGCTGGAGCGATAGTTCATCGGGCAAGGCATGTGTCTTGTATGCATCCAAGACAGATTTGATCTCCGGCACCTCATATGGTCCTCTGAGCCTGTCCAGGAGTGATCCCTGAGCACCAGAAGGGGCCGGGGAGACAGCTCAAAAGGTTGGAGCTCACATTCTGCATGTAGGACCCCAAGTTCAATTCCCTGCAGCACAGCTATCCCAGCAGCATCAGAAATGACCCCCACACTCCAAGTAGCCCTTGAGCACTGCTGGGTGTGGCCCCCAAACAACCCCCAAATTACAAATAACTATTTACTACCGAAGCAAAAAAGCCTTCATGCTTCATGCAAATAAATACCGAACATAGAGCAATCCAGCCTTTCTCCACTAAGCCTTAAGGATGAAATTAAAAAGTGACCTCAAACTCACTTTCTATTTCTCAGGGTACCATCTATGGTGCCCAGGTTCAAATCTGGGTTGAGGGGGGCTGGAGCAATAGCACAGCGGGTAGGGTGTTTGCCTTGCATGCAATCGACCCGGGTTCGATTCCCATATGGTCCCCATATTGCCCCCCAAGTACTGCCAGGAGTAATTCCTGGGTGCAGAGCCAAGAGTAACTCCTGAGCATCGCTGGGTGTGACCCAAAAAGCAAAAAAAAAAAAAAAAAAAAAAAAACCCAAAAACCCTGGGTTGGCTGCATGAAGACAAGCACCTTCCCCCCTCACACTCACTCTCTCTGGGTTCGGGTGCTGAAAGCATCCCCCTCTCTTGAGGAAGACTCCCCGAGGGGCTTTCCTCTTTCCTAAGGCACCAGAGCTCAGCAATGCTGCTCAGAGAGACACAGACTGAGCTAAGAGCTGGCCTGTGGGCGGCCCTCAACCAACACCTGCATTCAGTCACTCAGTGACTGTCCTGACGTGACCTGTCGCTCCGATGGCTCCCGCTGCCCCTCTTGAGGCCTCTCCAGGCCTCTCCCCGCCTCTTTCCCTCACACACACCCACACCCGGACCGGACACTGGCACAGGCAAACCTGCCCAAATAGAAGTCTCTGACCTTAGTAGCCTGGAGCCAGTCTAATCAGAACGCAGAATTTCAGAATTTTTTTTGGGGGGGGGGGCGGTGGGAGGGGCAATGGGGGGGGCACACCCAGCTGTGCTCAGGGTTTACGCAGGCTCTGCACTCAGGGATCATTCCTGATGGGATCAGGGGATCATAGGAGGTGCCAGAGATCAGACCCAGGTCAGTCGGGTGCAAGGTAAATGCCCTATCGGCTTTGGCCCCAGAGAGCAGAATTTCTTTCCTCCAAACCTAGTTCTAGACTAACTCTGCCGTCGAAGGACAAGGGAAGGTTGGGAGAAAATTAAGGACTATAAGCAGGTCCATTTTCTCCCCCAACAAAGCAGCCCTAGTTATCTTAGGAATTGCCAAAGTGGGGTGTGCCACTGTGGGTGCCAACTGCCTCTTGCAGGGGCAGCACAGGCACCCCAGCAGGTGAGCCCTGGCCCTCCGTGGCTCCATGCACCAGGCTGAGCCCTGCGCATGCCACCAACCCTGGGGCTTCGCGTTCAGGTCTGGGCAAGTCGAGCACTCAGCAGCACGGAGTAAGTCACAGGGCAAGGCGTCTACAGCCCGGGAGGCAGCGCTCAAGACCCTGAAAAGACTTGAAGATGGGGCCAGAGATACATACATACAGGAGGTACGGCACTGGCCCTACGTGCAGCTGAGCCCTGTCCTGGTTCAAGCCCCAATATCGCATAAGGGTCCCCTGAGCACACAGCCAGGAGTAAGCCTTGAGCACAACCGGGTATGGTTCCAAAATTCAGTGCGCGAACATACACACGCATATGCACATGCACATGCGTGCACACACCCACGCGCACACATACACACTGTGGATAAGAGCAAACGCAGTGAATGTCCATGCAGGAATGAGAAGTAAATCAGTGCGGGCTAGTACAGTGCCATTCCTAACTGCCCACCCTCAGCGGACAACAGAGAAATGATCTGTTCTACATTCATTTAAAAATGTACCAACTACAGGCACAGACAACAGCATGCATGACTTCAAAAATATGATGCCGGCTTGCTGTTCAAGCCCGTGTTCTTCCTTGAAGACATCTCTCACTTGCTTGCCTCTGTGTCTCTTTGCTTGTGACCTTTTTTTCCGCTCTGGAGAAGCCTGTATTCTCACTTGAACATTTATTTCCTCTCTTCTCCCCTCACATCTTTCTTTGTTTTTTTTTTGGCTTTTTGGGTCACACCTGGCTTTGCACTCAGGAATTACTCCTGGTGGTGCTCAGGGGACTATATGGGATGCTGGGAATTGAACCCAGGTCAGCTGCATGCAAGGCAAACACTCTACCCACTGTGCTATCACTCCAATCCCCCTCACATCTTTCTAAGTTTTGTTCAATAAAAACGATCCTTTAGGGCTGGTAGGGTGTGAGCCTTGCACACAGCCAACCTGGGTTAATTCCCGGGAACCCCATATGGTCCCTTCTGTGTGATCCCTGAGCACAGAGCAAGGAGTAACCCCTGAGCATAACCAGGTGTGCCCCTCCAAAAAAACTTAAACAAAAATATCTTGCTTTGGGGCTGGAACAATAGCACAGCGGGTAGGGTGTTTGCCTTGCACTCGGCCGACCCGGGTTCGATTCCCAGCATCCCATATGGTCCCCTGAGCACCGCCAGGAGTGATTCCTGAGTGCAGAGCCAGGAGTAACCCCTGTGCATCGCCAGGTGTGACCCAAAAAGCAAAAAAAAAAAAATCTTGCTTCAATAATAATAACAGCCATAATAATAATGCTAGAGCCAGGCAGAGTTTTCAAGCCCTGACTCCACATGGTCCCACAAAGTCTAGAGAACCAATCTCCAAAGCAAAGTAGCTCCTGAGCAGATACCCTTGGTGTGGATAAACACACACACACACACACACACACACACACACACACACACACACACTACAAGAATTTAAAGAAAAATATTGGGTATATCAACATAATACTAAAAACCAGGCAAAACAAAGTTATGCTTAGATTGCTGAACAGGAAATAAAAATTGCAAGGAGTGGAGGGGGCTGGAGCGATAGCACAGGGGGTAGGACGTTTGCCTTGCACTCGGCCAACCCGGGTTCAATTCCCAGCATCCCATATGGTCCCCTGAGCACCGCCAGGAGTATTCCTGAGTGCAGAACCAGGAGTAACCCCTGAGCATTGCCAGGTGTGACCCAAAAAGCAAAAAAAAAAAAAAAAAATTACAAGGAGGGGAACCAGACTGATAATACACTGGGTGAGGCACTTGCCTTGCATGTGCCTGACCTGAGTTGGATCCTGGGCATCCCACATGGCCCCCTGAGCACTGCCACGAATGCACAAGTGCAGGCAGAGCCAGGAGTAAGCCCTGGGATTACAAACAAAAGAAGAATTAGAGAGAGAGGAGGGCAGAAAGAATACAGAGGTTAATGCAGTTGCTGTGCTTGTGGCCATTCCCAGTTTGATTCCAGGCACCACAAATTATCCCCCAAGCACCGAGCCAAGAGAGAGCCTCAAGCACCAAACAAGTGTAGCCCCAGCCCCCACCAGCCATATATAATTCGGGGGGTTCATTATCAAGGACAGATGATAAAAAGGAAATGGCTAAAGAGACAGAATATCAAGTAAGGCTCTTGCCTTGCACATGTCCAACCTAGATTCAATCCCTAGAACTACATATGGTGGTTTATCCCCCTATGGAGTGTTTTATGTTCTTTATGTATGAAGTTTTGGTTTGTTTTTCTTTTCTTTTTCTTTCTTTCTTTCTTTTTTTTTTTTTGTTTATCTGGTTTTGAGCCATACCCTGTGATTCTCAAGACTTATTCCTATCTCTGTGCCAGGGTATCACTCCTGACAAGGACTCAGAGAACTGTATGGGGTTCTAGCATCCACATGGGGCGCTGGGATCAAACCCAGGTCAGCCTCACACAAGGCAAACCTTATCTCCAGTACTACTGCTCCACCCCCTCTCACATTTCCTAGGTAAGTCATTGTCACTGTCACTATCATCCCATTGCTCATGGATTTGCTTGAGGGGGCACCACTAACATCTCCATTGTGAGACTTGTTACTGGTTTTGGCATATCGAATACACCACGGGTAGCTTGCCAGGCTCTGACTTGCGGGCAGGATACTCTCAGTAGCTTGCTGGGCTCTCGGAAAGGGATGGAGGAATCGAACCCGGGTCAGCCTCGTGCAAGGCAAACACCCTGCCCCCTGTGCTATCGCTGTTCCAGCCCCATCATAAGTCATTATTCACAATAAAAGCAAAAAAAGTCAAATCTATACAAACCATTAACAGTTCTGGGGCTTGGGGAAAAAGCACTTCCTCTCCAAGTGTTGCCATCAGCCTGGGCTTTATTTAGGAGGTCAGTTTCAGGGCTTCATTTGCCTTTCACCCCCAGTATTCAACACAATTCCTGTAGCATCACAAAATGTTTCCCAAATAAACTCATAAACTTTTAAAATGAATTTTGTTTTAATTCACCGGTCTGAAATTACTGAGCTCTGCCTACATTGACACTTCCCTTTGTCGTCACCCCAGCGAAGCTCTGGCTCATAAATAACTAAAGCTGCCACCTTAAATGTTCTCTCTGTAAGTTTATACTCAGCCGGTTGCTTTAGCAACTCTCCCAGCTTCCACTTCCTTTTGTGCTTCCTTAGAGGCAAAGAAAAGGTGAGCACATTAGTAGTCCACCTTTTTTTTTTAAACGGAAAAGTTTTTATTTGCAACCATAAGTAAGGCCTAGGCTCTTAATGACTTAATTGGTTTGAAGTCAAGTTGTTTAAGAAATTGTCTTTTGTCCTTTATGCTGAGAAATACTATCAAGGTTCATAAAGCTTTACGATCAGCTTGTACTTAAAAGGCACAGTACCTGTTCTATACAGAAGCCCAGTATCTGAACAGAACTAGTTTTTATAATGTCACAATAAACTTTACAACATCACGCTGTGCAAGGAAATACAAAAATGCTTACAAAATTCTAAGAGATACACACAAAACTGTGTGTATGATGGTGAGGGTGGGTAATTTAAAGAGCTGGAGTACACGCTTAGCGTTCAGAATGCCGGGATCAGTCACCTGGCATCACACAGCATCACACAGCATCATACAGCATCACACAGCATCACACAGCATCACACACCTTCCTCCCTACACAAGCAATCCTTACACATCCAGCCAGGCGTTGCCCCTGAGTAATGCCAGGAAAAGATCTTCAAACTTCATCTGTACTTTTCAGATTTTTTAAAAAAGGAAATGATTAAAATATTTCTTGTGATAATTTCTTTTGATAACGTGTTTCAGCCTCCTTGCCTCCAAATAAAATTCCAATTGCCAAGGCACCCGCCCCACACTGACCCCCTCCCTAAAGGTCACCTTTTTAAAATACAGTATCAAGGACTTCCTGGCTACGTACAACTGGCCAGCGTTTTCAGACACGAATATATATGTATGCCACTTCACAAAAAGATATTCCAGAAATCATACCTGCAAAATCAACCTATCTGAATGACTTCAGATGAGACACGTTCAATACTGATGTTTTAAAAAGACTTGGAATGAAGGAAACCGGCTCCTGTTTTGTAGGGGGAAGCCAAAAATATCAAGCAACTACCTCTCCTCCCCCAAGCGTCAGAGGATGAGTCAGAGCTGGAGGCAGTACCGGGGCCCAAGTGTCAAAGCTGCCTGTGCGTGGAGCCTGCCTACCTCCGCCCAGCAACCCTCCTCCTGTCCAGGGTCCCTGCTGTGAATTCTCAGGTGTCTCTGGCAAAGCGGAGGCAGTTATTCTTGGGAGGGAGGGAGGGGTGAAGAGTGCATCATTACCTGCATTCCTAAGGGGAGTCCAAGAATGGGGGCCTTTATGAGCCCAGAACAAGAGACAATCACCAAATGCTGCAGCTTCAGGGAACTCCCAGACACACAACTTTGTCAAGAATATAGCACCTTTGTTCCCTCACTAGAAAGACCGGGGACTCTGGAGAGAGAAGCTGTGACTTGCCCAGTATCGCTTTACTTGGTGACAGAGTAGAGTCCCCAGCCTGGGGCTCCTGCCCGGAGCGGTCCCCACCTTTGACTTTTTTATTGACCGTGCTCAGTCTGACGTTCCCACACTGCATTTTTTAAAATAAACTCCGATGGGCTGGAAATGACAGGCTGCTCCGGGTTCAACATCTTGGTCCTTAATCTTAAATATGGAAGTGCTAAGCTTAAGGCTAGGGCAGCATCGCGACTTGACTCTCTGCCTCCGTTTCGGGGTTTGACTTATTATTTTTAACATCTGAAAAAAGGAAACGGTACAGTCCTCAGCCACTGTCTCTTATAAAACGATCCCGAACAACTAGTTAATACGTGCTAATGGCTTGAAGGTCCTGCTAGATGAAAAGTATCGAGGTAGTTGTAAAGATTACCAAAAAAAAAAAAAAAAAAAAAATTTTTTTTTAAACAACTCCCTGCACAGTAGAACCTTTGGAAGTTCGTCCTTCCCTTGCTGCTGCGGCGAAGCAGTAACCATAACACGGGCTGATATCATAGGCAACATCCACCTAAATAAAATATAGTTATACAACCCACTTAAGGTCGCTCCCGCACGCCTCTCTCCCCTGGACACGCAGACCGCAAGTCAACTTCGCTTCCGAGCGCAGCACTTGGGAGGTTCGCGCCGCGCACCCCAATCTGCAGCCGCAGAGAAAATACTCAAGTTGAATACTTGGCACGACTGAAAGTCAAGTTCCTGCGTCCACCACTGCACCAGGCACCTTCGCAAGATGCAGAAGAAAAAAAAAAAGCGTCGGGCGGCTCGCGTGGCCCGGACAGGAGCCGGGAGAGGGGGCGGGGACGCGGCCGGCGAGCTGGGGGCGCGCGGGGGACAGCGGGGAGCGGCGAGGAACCCACGGGGATGCTCAGCTCGCGCGGAGCAGCCGGAAGAGCGAACGTCCGCAGCCCGTGGCTGACCCCCAGGGGAGCAGCGGTGGGGGGTGGGGGGAGACCGGGTGGCGGGGAGAGGAGCCCTCGGCGCCCCGCCGCTGCCCGCGCAGGTGCGGGGCGCGGGCACAAAGTTTCCGGAGACGCAGGTGGGCCCGGAGCCGCCCGCCTCCCCTACCCCGAGCCCCCGCGGGGCCCCTTACCGCCCGGTCCGGCGCGCCGCTGCGGGGTCCGTCGTCCTGCGAGGCTCGCGGCTTCTGCGGGCTGCGCGCCGCGCTCCCTCCCTCTTCTCTCCGCCCGCGCCCGGGGCGGGCCGTGCGCACGCTCCCTGCGCCCCGCGTCCTGCCCGCGGGGGGGCGCCCGCGGCGGGGGCGGGGCCGGCCGCGGGGGGACGCGCGTGCGCGCGGGGCCCGCGCCGCCGCTCCCCCCCCCTCCCCGCCCCCTGCCGCCTCGGGGGCGTCCCGGCGTCCCGGCCGCGGCGGCGGCTCTGCGGGGCGTCCAGTGTCCCGGGGCTTGGTGGGGGGCTGCGGGTGGAGGGGGGCGTGTGGGGACTCCCGGAGTCTCCTCTAGTCTCGGCCCAGGCGCCCGGCGCTACTCCCCCACTCCCCACAACCCCGCTCGTCCGTGTCTCTCCGAGCCGAGTTTGGGGCCGCCCCAGGTCGTGCACTTTGTGCAAGTGTCAAAAGCGACCGCGCATTTAAAAGTGTGCCGAAGGAAAAGAGAGTCCACGCCACTCCGGGTGCGTGTGTGCGTCTGCGTGTGTGGTCGCATCCAGCGTTGCTCATCTGCACTCGGGCATCGCTCCCGGTGGTGCTTGGGGGACTCCAGGGACGCTCGAGGATTGAACCCGGGTCGGCAAGAGCCCCACCCGCTTTACTACGGCTCCAGCACGGGTGCGGGCGCCGGAACCCGCGGGCTCCAGAAACCGCGGCGTGTCCTATTAGAGTCTCAGAAGTTGCAGCACAGACGGTTCTCTCTCCCCGCCCCCCACCACTATCCACAGGTGCCATCGGCTTCTCCGGGATCCAGACCCACAGCCGGTGCCCCCCCTACCTCCGCCCAGCCCAGGTCGGGATGCAGGACTTGGGGATCACAAGGTTCCTGGGGGCTTGTTTGCTGCCACTCAAAATACGTCTTGTTATCTGTAGGGCTGTCCCTGGGTACCAAAAAGATTGCAAAACGGGCTTCTTCCGGCAAAACCCGCCCCGGCAGAGTGGGGGGGGGGGGGGGATTCATTCCAACCGACCTGCACAAGTCTCGGCGGCGTGGTCAGCCCGGGAGTCCGGACTCCACACCCCGCCCCTACTCACCAGCCCTGGCTCTCAAGCCTCTCGATTGGTAACACTAGGAAAAAAGCTGATAGTCAAACAGGAATCATAGGTTTGGGGAAAGGATCAGTCAGGGAAGTTTTAAAAATAATTTAAAAGCTCTAAGTTTATACCGCTGGCATTTTCCTCCAAAAACTTTGAGGCTTTCTCTGTGTGTGTGCTTTTCCTAATTTCTGACCAAATCAGAGTCATTCTGTAGGTCCAGGATATCTAAAAGTTCTGTTTGCCTCCCAGACATAAATAAAACATCAAAGGCTTTTTGGAGATAATCTTCGGAGAGCTGAAAGAAGGCTAGGAATGGAGATATTTCTGACCTTCAGTAACAGGGATTCAACTATGAAATTAGGGGGAAATTTCTGGGAAAGAGAACTGGGCAGGATGAAACAATAAAAACTCTTGTTTGGTAAAGATATCACAGCACGAATTGCTCCGCCATTGATTTAGCTAGTGACTTATTTTTGACATGCCAATACTAAAATAGCAAAATCTCCAGGAGAAAAGATTGCCGCTCACTTGTTTCTCCCCCACACCGCTTCCTTCAGTCGATTCAGTGACTCAGCAGCACAAATAGATGCATTCCTCCTTAGATTCCAGCTTGTTAGTTATATACAGGGAGGTTTGCAGAAGCAGCTTGAGGGAGTGACCCAGGGATAAGCAAGGAGCAGGGTTTTTTTTTTTTCTTTTCATGGCTGATGGGCACTCAGCATCCACGCAGAATCGCAGAAATGCCTCCTGGTGAACAGGAGAGAGGAGGATGAAAATAGAATCTGCAGAGGGTAAAGACCTTGAGAACAAGGGGAGGGGCTGGAGAAATAGTACAGCACATGGGTGCTTGCCTTCTTGCACGGGCACACCTATGTTCCCCTAAGCACACCAGGAGTAATTTCTGAGCACAGAATCAGAAGTGACCCCTGAGTTCAGAGCCAGGAATAACCCCTGAGCCTTGCCAGGTGTGCCCACCCCGCAAACCCTCAAAAGCCCCCCCTCAAAAGCAAACAGATCAAGGGGAGTAGAGGGAAGAGCTTAAGTCCGGAAGACCATTCAGTGACTCATACATATCTGACTGTGGGTAGGGAAGTTTTTAGACACTGATAGAACTTGAGAGTGTAGGCTTGGAAACACCTCTACCAAAAAGTGGGGGTGGGGGTCAGCAGGTGCAGAGAGATGGCTCAAAGGCCTGGGGTGTACCACGTGGTCCACCAGACACCCCTGAGAGCAACCTAAATGGAATACCTAGCCACTTGAGCATCACCAGGTATAGCCCCCAAACAAAACAAAACAAAACAAAACAAACACTTAAAAGTATTCTTTTCCAGACCGGAAATGTTCTATATCGGCACTATCCAAAACTGCAACCGAAGTCTCATGTTCCCCCCCAACCTTTTCTCTTGCAGTGCTGGGGATCAAACCCAGAGCCTCACATGCACAAGGCTACAGCTGAGTCCCAACCCTGTCCCTTGCGTCTTCTGAGCATTTGGAATGTGGCTGTGTGACTAAGAAACTGAATTTTGTATTTTAATTAATTTAAATGTAAATAGCCACAGAGGATAGCAGCTTCCTTATTAGACAGCACGTTTCTAGACTATAAATAGGTGCTTTTATAGGCTGTCGACTATTTTAGATGGAGAAGTGTCTTCGAGGCTGTCTGCTCCCAAGTCTGACTCGTTGATGCTGGGGAAGATGTGGGGGTTCCTGACAGCATTGCGCAAAGGGGTGCCTCAGAACTGCACAGATTTTGTGCAGAGCAAGGGCTGCTCTCGGTAGACAGAATGGAGAGGGTGGAATCTTCTACTCGACTCCACTCCCGATGTCTTCCTTTCCTAAAATAGTCTCTATTCCTTGGACAGTGACTCCTGTTTAGATTGCCCCTGCCTACGTGCCTTGCAGGCAGCTGACCCGAGTCCAGTCTCCAGCATCCCATATGGTCCTCTGAGCCGCTCTAGCATTCCCTGAGCACAGTGCCAGGAAGAAGCCCTGAGTACCAGTGGGTGTGCCCCTCCCCGAATCTCCGCAAAAATAAATGAATAAAATGAACTAAAAGCCCCCAAACACATTACATCTATTGAACCGTTTTCTTTTCCGTTTGTTCCTGGGGCCACAGCTGGGCAGTGCTAGGGACTTAGTCCTGGCTCTGTGTTCAGGGATCACTCCTATTTCTGGGGGCCACATGTAGTGCTGGGGATTGAACCGGTGTCAGATACTAAGGCAAGCACTTTAACCTCCATACTATCTCCCTGGCCCCTACTAATGGAGGTTGCTGAAGTCTTGTACAATTTTCTAAGTAGCACCTAATATGGTTTATATCAAGATTAATCTTGTTAAAGGCAAAATTCATAAAACATTCTTAGTTTTTGTCCTATTTATTGTACCATTGCTATCGAGATACCAGGATTTCCACTATTGGCAATAATACTTCTCACACATACACTTCCAACAACACCACACCCACCCCAAAGTGCCTGCTTTTCTCCACCAGGATCCCAAGGGGGCTCCTCTACCCCCTCTCCCCACGCCATCCGGTTTATTGTTTCAGTAATAAATGCAACATTACCAAAAGGAGGAGCAGAGACATAGGACAGGAGGTAAGGTGCCTGCCTTGCATGCAGCTGACCGTGGCTTGAACCCAGTACCACATATCCCGATTTGATCCTCAGTCCCCCTAGAACTCCTGAATGCACTGCCACACGTCACCTTTGAGCTCTAAGGGTGTGGCCTGACTCCCTCTGCCCAAACAAACAAAAACCTTAGAAAAGGCATCACCCATAATTTTACTCTTCAGCAAGACTCATCGACAACTTTGCTTCCTGGTTCCTGGGCGTGAGTTTTACTTCTCCTAACAGTTGCCATCCTAGTTTCGCACACCGTTTTGTAAGCCAAGTTCATGTGTCCTGAGCTCGGCATTATATAAGGAGCACATCACACATGTCTAGTATAACTAGGTCATTTATTATTTAAGTCTGAAAGTTTCTGCCCTTAATTAATCCAACCCTGAGGCTATGAAAATAGGACATGCGCTGAGGATTCCAACAGACATAACGTGCCTGCGTTCACGTGTGTTCTGAGCCTCCAGGAGACTAGGACAGGTGCGAATTGTATAGTACAAGACTATGTTCTTGTTCACTCCAGGCTGGAGTTCAACAGAAATAGCAAAGCTTTCAAAGGGCAGGGAGGGAAGGCAGGTGGCCGGCTCTGTGTTACAGGCCTTATCCTATTTCATCTTCATCAGAGTCAGGTTAGAATTTAGGGCCGGGGGATGTTGGGCCACACCTGGCAGTACCCACAGGCTGCTCCTGCTCTGTGCTCGGGAATCACTCCTGGCGCTACTCTGGGGACCATATGCAGTGCCAGGAATCAAACAAGGGGGAGCTGCATATAAGGTGAGTGTCTTAATCCCTGTGAACAATCAGCCCGGAAATACCTATCTTTTTCAGGGGTGGGGGTTGGTTCATCTGGTTAACACCTGTCATTGCTCAGGGCCTACTCCAGGCTCTGTGCTCAGGGGTCACTCTTGGCCGTGCTTGGGGTTTCAAACCAAGGTTAGCCAGCACCTTAACCCTTGCATTATCTCACCAGCCCACTATTTTGCTTTTGGGGCCACACCTGCTAGTGCTCGTTAGATGGAGACAAGGATTGAACTCAGGCTCCTCAGATAAAGCATGTGCTCAGCACTCTGGACTATGTCAGGCGGGTGTTATTCACCACACTTCAGACGCCAGGGATGGAGGAACTTGCCTGAGGTTGTGCTCTTTAAGTAATGGAAGAGCTCAGCAAGTATCTTTCCAATTCACTTGGGAGGTACATAGAGAGCTTTGGTTCTGTAAGGCCAGTGATACAAACAATTCCTACTTCTTCTTCTTCTTTTTTTTTTTTTTTGCTTTTTGGGTCACACCCGGCGATGCACAGGGGTTACTCCTGGCTCTGCACTCAGGAATCACTCCTGGAGGTGCTCAGGGGGCCATATTAGATGCTGGGAATCGAACCTGGGTTGGCCACGTGCAAAGCAAATGCTCTACCCATTGTGCTATTGCTCCAGCTCCACAATTCCTACTTCTTAGTCTTGGCTTTGTGAACTCATTTTTTTTTTTTTTTTTTTTTTTGCTTTTTGGGTCACACCCGGCAATGCTCAGGGGTTACTCCTGGCTCTGCACTCAAGAATTACTCCTGGTGGTGCTCGGGGGACCATATGGGATGCCGGGGATCGAACCCGGGTCGGCCGCGTGCAAGGCAAACGCCCTACCCGCTGTGCTATCGCTCCGGCCCCCTCATTTTAAAAAGGGAAAGAGAGGGGTTTAAATCATTTACAATTGGAATCTATCATTTTTTTTAAAAAAAGGTGTAATAGCCCATTATTGTTTTGTTTTTATTTTGGGGCCACACATGGCAATGCCCAGGGGTCACTCCTGGCCTTGCATTCAGGAACTACTCCTGGTCATGCTCAGGGGACCAACTGGCTGAACTCCAACCCAGATTCCAGCCTTGCCACTGCACTTGCACACTGGGTAAGGCAAACACCTTACCCGCTGTACCATTACTCTGGCCCCATGAAAGTATAATAATTTATTGGAAAGTAGAAGAGAAAGGAAAAGGAACTCCCTATGTGAGGAGGAACTTAGTATAGGACTAAATTCAGAATATATTATGTTTCTTGAGGGAGACACTGTTTTTAAGACTTTTTTTTTTAACAATTTTAAATTTATTTTTGCTTTTTGGGTCACACCCGGCGATGCACAGGAATTACCCCTGGCGGTGCTCAGGGGACCATTTGGGATGCTGGGAATCGAACCCGGGTCAGCCGCGTGCAAGGCAAACGCCCTACCCGCTGTGCTATTGCTCCAGCCCCTGTTTTTAAGACTTTAGAGAAAGAATAAAGAAAATATCCCCATCCCTGTTTCACAACACCTATAATAGTAATAATATACAAAATGATAGAGTATTATTACCAAACATCCTAAGTACTTCCTACCACTGAGCATAACTTCCTATAAAATCAGAGAAAAACCTGGTCCTAAAGAGGGGCATGATGTTGCTGAAAGCCCAGGAGCCCACAGCATGTCCCTTGAGCTATAAATTGCCAGGCTTGGGGACCGGAGAGACAGCACAGGGTTGAAGCACTTGCCTTACTTGCAGCCAGCTTGGGTTCAATCCCCAGCACCACACGTGGTTCACTGAACACCACTGGGTGCAGCCTGGGGGCCCCTGAGCAGCACTGGGGTGACCCAGGTAATCCTGGCACCACAAAGACTGAGTCTTCAGGTCCTAGCACTGAACCACGAACACCACACTGAAGATCACTGGAAGTGGATCTCGGGCCCCTTTGAGGATCACGTGGGAGCCCCCGGACCTCCAAACTGAGATTTAGGTGAAGCCTCTGTCTATGAGGGTGGAAGGCTGGGAGTGCTCAGAAGACAACATCCATCTGACCTGCTGTGTTTCTTCTTTGTCTCTGCTTTGATAAAATAGTAGTCAACCTGCACAGGAAATGGAGAACATCAAAGGATTCTTCACCTGAAAAATACACATGGTTGTGTGGACAGTAGGGTACAGGGTCTCCAGAGACCAGGAGCGAAGCCCCGCTCTGTTCTGGATGCTAATCAGCAATGTCTTCTTTCACCAGAGGATCTGGAAGCTTCCGGTCCCTAGATCTCCCCCGTCTTGCCACATCTGCTGGAAATCCATGGCTTGCCTTTTTGCCTCTCCCAGTTTCCATGGAGACGCAACAGTTTACTTCCCCCCCCCCCCAACTCCCAGCCAGTTATTTTTAACTGTAAAACTCTGAGCCAGGTCACAGCTGGGATCTGGAAGATGCAATGACGTCTATCCAGCCACCCCGATCTCCCACGCACGCCTTCTTTTCTGCAGTGGCTGGGGGCGGAGGCACTTCTGGGAGATTTTACTCTCAAGAGCATTTTGCTTTTTGCATCATGAAGTTAAACTCATGCTGACGTGAATCTGACAGGTGTCCTGATTCTGAAACGGAAATATGCCCCAAATCAGATCCCTCACCCATTTTTTTTTTCTTGGCAGTACTGGGATTCAAACCCAGGGTCATTCAACCCAGTTGAATATTTGACCTATTGATTACAGCCCCAGCCTTTGCAAAAATCTGGTTGAGTCAGGGTGCCAAGGGCCAGGTTGATGTTGCTGCTACACATGTGGCTAGAGCTTAAATAAATGTTCTTCCATAAAAATATATTTGTATGTTTTCCTCCAGGCAAAAGATCAGGACTTTTCTCCCCTGGCCACCAGGAGTCACGTTTTATGTTCAGTTAAAAAAAGAGGCTTCTCAGGGGGCCTTGCCTTGCACACAGCCGACTAGGGGTTGATCCCCAGCCCCCCATCTGGTCCCCCAAGACCTCCAGGAGTGATCCATGAGCACAGAGCCAGGAGTCAGCCCTGAGCACCACCCAAAAACTGGACACACACACACACACACACACACATACACACACACACACACACACACACAGAGGCTCCTGGGGCTGGAGAGAGTACAGTGGTCAGGGCACTAGCATTGTACCAGGCTGAGCCAGGTTTGATCTCCAATGTCCTGTAGGATCCCCTGAGCCTCACCAGGGTAATCTCTTGAGTACAGAGCCAGGAACAAGTCCTGAGCATTGCCAGGTGTGACCTTAACACTCCCCCCACACACCAAATTTTAATTAAATTAAAAGAGACTCCTAAGGGGGTTACTGTGCATTAATCTGTTGCTCTTCTCCAAAGAAAATCACTAATTCCCCTCAGAGCGGGGGTGGAACCCAACTGCCCCCCCTTCTTCTCTGAGGAAAGTTCCAACTAGCTCACCCACTGCAGTCCCGGGGACTTGGAACATGGCATTTCTGAACTTTTCACTCCTTTCCAATAATATTTTTAAAAGAAAACTATGAAATCATCACAAAAATCACCCTTCTTAGACAATGCCTTCAATTGGAAGCTGAAATTAAAATATTCAACTTCATCTCAAAATATTTGATTTTGGGCCACACCTGGCGGTACTCAGGGGTTACTCCTGCCTCTGCACTCAGGATTCTCTTCTGGCAGACCATAAGGGATGCCGGGGACAGAACCCAGGTCAGCCATGCATGGCAAGTGCCCTTCCCACTGTACTTGCTCAAGCCTCATCAAAATATATTTCTATAATGGGTCAAGAATATAGGTCGGGAGTAGACACTTGCCTTTCATGTATGGATGAGGTCCTGGTTCCCAGCCTAGCAAAACAAAGTTCCACATAGCAAGTGCCATTGTTTTAGTTGTTTTATTTTAGTGGGGGGGACATCAATGCCCTCCCAATGTGCTCTTTCCCTTATTTTCTTTTTCTTTTTTTGACTTTTTGGGTCATACCCACCGATGCTCAGGGTTACTCCTGGCTCTGCACTCAGGAATTACTTCTGGCCGTGTTCAGGGAACCATATGGGATGCCGGGGATCGACACCAGATTGGCCTTATGCAAGGCAAATGCCCACCCCACTGTACCATCGCTCCGGCCCCTGTGCTCTTTCCCTTGATCCTTATTTATTTAATTTGCTTCTGGTACCTTCCATCAATTTTTGTTTTAGGCTGGAAAGATAGCACATCAGGGAAGATACTTGCCTTAGTCAACCCAGACTCAATCCCTGATACCACATATGGTTCCCCAAGCCCCACCAGGAGTGATTCCAGCCAGGAGTAAGCCCTGAGCACTACAGGTTGTGGTCTCCCTGAAACAACAACAGAAGAAAAAAAAAAGAGAGATTTAAAAAAAAAATTAGGGCTTTACACCTAGCTTACTCCTGGCAGTGCTGGGGGGACTATATGGGACGTCAGGGTTGAATCCAGGTCAGCCACCCTGCCCACTGGACTGTCTCTCTGGGATGACTGTTCTAGCACTACCACTTTAAGAACGTATTGATTTGGGGCTGGAGCAGAAGTACAGCAGGTGGGCACTTTGTCTTGCGCAAGGACAACTGAGTTTGATTGCAGGCAACCAATATTGTCCCCTGATCCCTGTCAAAAATGATCCTCAAGTGCAGAGCCAGAAGTAAGCCCTGAGCACCCAAACAAAAACAAACACAAAAAGTTGATTTTTATTTATTTTTTTGTGGTTTGACTGGGTCATATCCAGCAATGCTCAGGAGATATTCCTGGCTCTGCACTCAGAAATTACTGCTGGTGGTGCACAGAGGACCATATGGGATGCTGGGGACCAAACCAGAGGTCAAAGCCAGGTTGGCCATGTTCAAGGCAAGTGCCCTACCCACTGTGCTATCGCTCTGGCCCCCCCCTTTTTTTTTTTTTAAGGGAGCAGGCCTCCCTAAGCAACTACTTCTGTTCAACATAACTCTGACTCAATACAGGATAATTCTCAAGCTTCCTGGATGCTTTCTGTCTTAGAAGCCCTGGGGGAGACCAGAGTAAGTTGGACAAGGGTGTTGGCTTGGTTAGAGATTAATTCAACCGACGGATTACTTTGATGCACAGAAATCCATTCAGTGATGGAAAATAAGCACTTAAATACTCAGTCCTGGAAGACACGATACACATACATGCTTGGCTGGCAAATGTTTGAGCTTTTTTGTTTGTTTGGAGGCCACACCTGGTTCAGGGCTTGCTCTTAGCTCTGCAGAGCCAGGGATCATGGATCACACATGGCAGACCTCAGGGAACCGTACAGGTCAGTCATGAGCGCTGTACTATTTCTCTGGCCCCATAGCTGGCAAATATTAACCAAAGGGTAAGCCAGAGCAATGAGAGGGGTTACAATGACACCCGAGGCAGTATCTGCTACATCTTTTTGGTAGCTCCATTTTGTGTTTTAAACCTTCCAGTAGTCATTGTTGGCATTCTTATCTCAACTTCCTTATTTGTACTGTTAACAGTGGCCAGTACATCATACATAATGAGCAACTCATAGTGACACAAGAAATTTGGTGTGAGGGCTGCCAGAGATTGTCCCCCAGGCCCCATACATGTGAGGCAGGCGTTCTAGACCAGCTACTCCCAGGCTACGAAGCAATTTTTTGGTTTGTGCTGGGTCCACACACAGGAGTATTTGAGGGCATACTTCTGGCTCTGCGCTCAAGGATCACTCCTTGGTAGTACTTGGGGAACTATGTGGTGTTGGGGATCGAAATCAATGCAGTTTTGGCATCAGGTGCTAGGCATCCTCTTTTCCTGAAATACCTGTCTCCTGATTGGTAAGGAGGGTGGGTATGTTCAGTTCAGCTCGTCTTGATGGAAGCCAAGGCAGCGAATTGAACAGAAAAACTGTATTAGACATCAAAATTGGCTTTCCAGACCTCAGAAATGATTTCTCTTCTTGCCCCAACCCCCACCCTCACCCCACACACATGAGACAGGCTGCTTCAGCGCCGGAATGTTCTAGCTGACTGCTCTGCATCCTTGTTCTCACTCCCAAGCTCACAGCTTCTAGTGGGAGCCCTGCAACTGCCCCCGTCCAGGCTGCCCTGACTCTCCTTTGAGAGGAATTGTTTCTGTTAAGGGGCTACAACTAGAGGCTTTCAGGACTTATTCCTGGCTCTGGGGTCACTCCTGATGGTGCTCAGGGAACTGAGCCCGGGTTGGCTGGCTGCAAACTAGGCAATAATCTTATTTGCTGTACGATTGCACCAGCCCCAGAAAAGGTATTTCTTTTTTTTTTCAGCAGAAGTACACTAGAAAGGATAACAGTTTCCATATTTGTTTCCACCGCTTGTGTGTGTGTGTGTGTGTGTGTGTGTGTGTGTGTGTTTAGGCCACACTCCCCAAAGCCAAAGCTCCTGGCTCTGTACTCAGGAATCACTCCTGGCCATGCTCAGAGGACCATATGGGATGCCAGGACCCGACTGCACGCAAGGAAAGCGCCCTACCCTCTGTACTATTTCTCTGGCCTTCAGATCTGTATCTCTTGATCAAACTTGTTTGCAGTTTTACAAGATGGGAGCTGGATAGAGTGCTCGTGGGTTAAGTGCATACTTTGCATGCAGGAGGCCTGTATTCAATCTCTGGAAACTCATGGTGCCCTGAGCACTGTTAGAAGCAACCCCCAAGCAGGGTTCTGCTGCTGGGTGTGATCCCTAGAAATAAATAATTTTTAGAAAATGAAACAAATGAGAGGTCAGATACATATCAGTTGTGGGAAAGATCTCCCATGCCATTAGTAACAGGGCACTGCATATCTAGACGGTATCCACAAAGGCATTCTTAAAAGTGGAAGGGATGAGGTTAGAGAATACTGTTCTGAATACAGTAATGCATCTCTTGCCTAGAGACCAGTGGACAAGTGTTTTGGAGTAAATATAAGTTTTCTGTGGGGTTTGGGTTTCTTTTTTTTTTTTTTTTTTTTTTTTTTTTTTGCTTTTTGGGTCACACCTAGCAATGCTCAGGGATTACTCCTGGCTTTGCACTCAGGAATTACTCCTGGCAGTGCTTGAGGGACCATATGGGATGCCGGGGATCGAACCCGGGTCGGCCTCGTGCAAAGCAAACGCCCTCACCATTGTGCTATCACTCCGGCCCCTGGGTTTCTAATATATTATTATTATTATTATATTTTGGCTATACCCAGCAGTGTTTGAACCATACAGCACCAGGCATCAAACTTGGGGTTCCTGGGGTTAGAGTGAAAGTCCAGTGGGTAGGATGTTTGCCTTGCACACAGCCGACCCAGGTTTGATACCCAGCATCCCATATGGTTCCCCAAGAACTGGGAGTGTTTCCTGAGTGCAGAGCCAGGAGCACCCTCAGGTGTGGCCCTTTCCCCTCCCCCCAAAAGACTTGGGGTTTCTGCATGTACAGCCTGTGCTCAAGTGCTATGAACCGTCTCCCAGTCTTGGGGCCCTGAATCTTCATGCTGGAAACCTTAGTCCTCTTATTACATGTTTACATATTTTGTAAAGTTAAAACGACTTACCAACTGGAGTTTTGTTATTAGTCATGAGTGCTATTTTATCTCATTTCTCCATTCTAAACTGATTATTTTATTATGTGAACCTGGGGATCTTTAATTCTCTGCAAAGATTGGTTAATTCATTGAGTTCAGACTTTTGTTTAGCGGTCATACCTGTAGTTGCACTGGTTGGGACTCAGGCAACCATGTGGTTTCAGGATTGAACCCAGAGTTCCTGCATGCAAAGCACATGCTCCAGCCCTTGGTCCTTAATTCGGATTTTTAAAAAGTTGATGTGGCTCAGTGGTAAAGTGCATGCGTGAGACTAGGGTCCAATTTGTGGTATTGCATCATCATCCCACAATAAAGGAAGGGTTTATAAATAACAAAAGGATAAATTTGGGACTCAGAGGGTTGGAGACATAGTATAATGGGTATAAGATGTTTGCCTCACATGTGGTCGACCTGGGTTCAATCCCTGGCACTCCATATGGTTCCGAGTCCTCCAGGAGTATTTCCTGAGTGTAGAGCTAGGAGATTAAGCCCCAAAACAAACTACCAAAAATCGAAAACTAGTAAGTCGCTCTCATAAAAGACAGTTAAAGTTCCGGAGTATGTGAAAGGGTCATAATACTGGGAGAAATTTCTTCTGTATTTCCCACCTCTGGCTGAGAAGGATACACATGAAATTCCAACTGAAAGTTTTAATGTTAAATGGCAACATGAGTTATTATTGGGCCACAACCAGTGGTGCTCAGGGCTTACTCACGGCTCTGCATTCAAGGATCATTCCTGATGGGCTCAGAGGACCATATGTGCTGCCAGGATCAAACCCAAGTTAGCCAAGTTTAAGGTAAATGCCCTACCTGCTGTACTACTGCTCCAGTCCCGCAGCAAATATTCTTCACAATAAAAAGCTGTTTTGATGTCACTGCATTTCAAAGTCAATGATCCTACTTCTGGGGCTGGAGCGATAGCATAGCGGGTAGGGCATTTGCCTTGCATGTGGCCAACCCAGGTTCAATTCCCAGCATCCCATATGGTCCCCTGAGCACTGTCAGGAGTGGTTCCTGAGTGCAGAGTCAGGAGTAACCCCTGTGCATCGCCGGGTGTGACCCAAAAAGAAAAAAAAATGATCCTACTTCTGACATGATCTGAGCTAGATGAAACCTCTAGCCAGCTTATCTCTGGCTAGACTCTACCCAGTTTAGCTAGGTCACCCCCAGCAGTGCTCAGCGCCCATATGATGTTGGGCATTGAATCCAGGCCTCCTGCATACAAAGCATGCTCAGCTATCTCTGGGCCTACTAGAGTGCTCTTAGATTTTGTAAAGTGAGGTTTACCAAAACCAGTATTAGTTCGACTTCTAAACTCATTACTTGAAATTACAGCCTCATTTTTCTATCCCTATTTTCCTCATAGAATCTGATTCCCCATGTTTTTCAGGGTTCAACTGGTTCCAAGGTTTCTATCAGACTGTCCTCCCTTCCTCCCACTCCCAACAACCACAGCTGCCCTTGTGTTCCAGCCAATGAATTCTCTGCACCATTCCCCCTCCTCCCACTGCTGCCTCCACAGCATCCTCCACCCACTCTGTCTGGAACAGTCACCCACGTCCATCTGCCATCTTCTCTCTCTCCTCTCTGTCTTATGATTGCCTCAAAAGCTCCTCTCCCAGGAAGCCTTCCTTAATCAAGATTAAGGAATCTTCAATCTACAACGGACATCACATGACGATGTCTAAGGCATCGCAAAGCTGTAGAACAGCAATTATCTTTCATGCATGAGGCAATCCCTTTATAACCCAACTGAGGGTCATGAGGGTGGTGAAACGTTTTTTCTAAGATACATTTATGCAAAGAAGTCAAACCGTTTTCACAAGTTATCCCTAAAGATTGAAGACATTATTCTAATCCCTTCAGATCATGAGATTCCTTTCCACTTGTCACCCCTAAATGAAGTTCCATCAACAAATTTCAGGTATCTTTACATCAGTCACTGTTTAAGCAGGGGACGGAGGATGGCTTGGCGGCTAAAGACCTACCTGCCCAGTGGAGAGAAACAGCAGCAAAGACACTTATTTGCCTTGCATGTGGCTGATCACCAGCACCACATAGGGTCCCCAGTCCACTGAGATGCGTCAGGAGTGATCCCTAATTTTTGAGTGCCACTGAACTGCGCCAGGAGTGATCCCTAATTCCTGAGTGCAGGACTAGAAGTGAGCTCTGAGCACTACTGGATGTGGCCTCCCAACAAAACCCCAAATCCCCTGATATAAAAAAGCATCTGCTCCGTAAGCTTAAGGCTTTGAGTTTGATCCTTGGTACCACCCTCGCGCCTTAAGTACGGTCCCAGCTTGGATGTCTGAGAGTCCCCAGCGCCTGATAGAGTGTGATCTCTGGTACACAGCCAACAATGTGTGGGCACCAGGTCTGCGGCTGTTTGACCCTGGTCAGGACTGCAATTAAAGATGTGCAAGCGCTGCAGCCCAGACTGTGACCTCCCTGGAGGACGTGCTGCAGGAGCCACAGCGGCACAGCCAGAGTGAGCCGCGGCCCCTCAGTGCATGTGTGAAGGGCTCAGCGTGCACGTGTGCACACGCACTGTCGCTCAACTAGGCTCCCCCAGAGCCCGATGGCAGAATATGAGCGCACCACAACTGAAAAACTGTGACAAGGAGAAGGCGAGGAGGGAAATAACAATAACATATGGAAGACCTCTATTAAAAAAAAAAAAAGTCTTTCAAGTGGGTAATTCCAACAAAACATAATATTTTAATTAGGTGTTTTGGATGCTGAAGGAATTAAACAATTAGCCAGCCACTATGCAACTTGTACAGATTCTGAAGTTATTTCTATACATGAGTTCTCCTTCGTATAGAAACCGGTTGGCCCTGACTCCAAGTTTGGCTTCTTCTGTGGTCAGTTTTGAGGACCTCGTTTCAGATGTGGTGGGGTTACTCACCTTCCTATCTAGTGAGCCCCGCACATGAAACTGCTTTGCTTCTGTTTTAAAAGCAGCTTTTACGGCAGGCTGGCCTTTCACCTTTGGGAAATGAGGGTGCAGGTCTCAACCCAAGCAAAGCCAAGGCTGGATGCATCATCCCCACCCTCAGAGCACAGCACCCTGGGAGGCCCAGGGGAAGACGGGGTGAGCCCAGGACACACATGGTGGCAGAGACGGCAGAGCGTGACAGGGCGGCCCCTAACGCCCTGCGTGTGCTTCTGTTACCAGAATATTCGACACCACAAATAGCAAAACATTTTAATCCATTAATTCTAAAAATAAGAGACATTTTACATCCGGTGCCGCCACCTCCTCAAAAGTCTATTGCAGCTGAGACAATCAGACTGTGAAAGTATAATTCACACGTTAAAGGTTAGAGACGCCGCTTTGGACCAGACCATCTTGGGAAGATTTTCCTCTCCTTTGCTTGTGACCAAGTTGTTGGTTTGGGGGAGAGGGTGGGGGAAGGGAGGGGAATCCTTCAGAGAGAAAGCTTTCTCTGGCTCTATAAACCTTGCTCTGTATTTTTTTAAACCCATCTGTGATGTTTGAAGGCAGAGCGAGGAGAAAACCAACCTCCCCAAGTCCCAGGATTTGAGCTGGGCTCCTGGGACTAAGTCCTGAGGTTCAGTTCTATTTCCACCGACACTGAGATGGGAGGTACCAGGGTTCTTGCTTTAGTTACAAGAGGTGTTGGGAATGAATGCCCACTCACATTTAATAATAGCTTATCTAGAACAGAACTCTGCAGCACAATGCCAACAACAAGAGTGTGTTAAAGCAGGCTGGAGAAGAAAGGAGACATCAATACAACCGGAGGCTTCCTTTGTCCTTTGTCCCTCTTTTCAGAATGAGACGAGAATTCAGCTCGAAACAGCTCTCCTGAAAGGCCCCACGCTGGACCCCCCACGCTGAACCTGGGCTTCTGATGCCAAGCCTTTCGGGCCTCAAGCTTTCGTGATGTAGCCTTCTCGAATGAGGAAATCATAGATTTTCCGGGTCTTGTTCACATCTATCTTGATGAGTGCTCTCGCCTGGGCCAGTCTCAAGCCTCCTTGCTTGCTACACTCATTCAAGAGAGCAGATTTATATTCTAAGTAGGCTCCTGGGACCAACCTCACCATCTGACAGAGCTGCAAGACACGGAAAATTTCAGACACATTAACATCCATCATTCTCATAACTGACTCCAACAGGTAGCACCAAAATAAGATGTCAATGTGAATCAACCCCCAACTATTTACAAGAGCGGCGGGGTGGCTGGGCCGCATTCCATTTGGTCTCTGCTCTGGACGAATGCTGCCCCCAAAGACAGAAAGGAGAGAAAGCGGGGAGGTGGCAGGAGGGGTGATGCTGCCAGCATGTGCCGGCCGGCTCACCGGGGCTCGTCGGGGAGTAATACAAAGCATGTGTCTCGAGGAGCAGCCTGGGGAGAGGCCCAGCACATTCCAAGGGAGCCCGTCAGGGGAGCCACGGGGCAGGAGCGGGGGTGTGTACAGAAATGTGGCTCCTCGAGTGTGAATCATGGTGTCGTTAGTGTTGGCACCAGGCTGTAGTCCCTGCCTCTGTGACTGCACTTCCTGCTCTGGGATCTTGTGAAAAGAAGCAACCCCCCCCCCCCGCGCCCCCAAGCTGCTGGAAACCAGCTGGCTCGATTCCTCCTAATCAGTATCCAGCAATGAGAAGTCGGAGGGCACTAGCTTGTGGCCAGGGACAAAACTGCCTGAAAGCGTGGCCATTTCACGCTTGAACTGGGACTCATCTGAGAGCCTCCTTGGCAAGGCTTCAATACAACGTCCACTTTCCTCCTGTTCCCAGCTAATTTTGCTTGCTTATTCTGCAGTTAGACAGAACTGCTGCTGCTCCTTGGGTGACCACACCGGGTCGGGGTCCAACCTGGTTCTCCCACCCTCGAACCGTGCGCTCAGCCCGTTGAGCACTCTCTGGCTCCTCACCCAACCAATCTTTTGTATTCCTACAGGATACAAGACAGGACTAACCCTAGGCCTATGCCTGATGCCACTGGACCCCTGACTGGAGTCAATGCCATATGGCAGTGGAGGAGATTGAGACAGAAAAATGCAAAGGAACAGGGAGGAGTGAAGGCGAGACTTCTGGGGCGAGAGCGAGAGGACAATTGGGTAGGGTGCTTGCCTTGCATGTGCCCACCCCAGGGTTGATCCCTGGCAATCCACATGGTCCCCTGAGTGCACAGCTGGAAGTAACCCCTGAGCATCACTGGGTGTGGCTCCCAAACAAAAATTTACGAGGTGGTAAAGGGGGGGGGGAGCACTCCTCTTTTGGAAGGGTCTTCAGACTTATGGCATATTCTTCTGAAAATGCTTGAGGAGTCTCTTGAGGCTGGATTTCAATTGTAGAAACAGCCCAAAGTAGTGTAAGTCTGATGATCATAAGGGAGATGTAGATCTTGCATGGCATTTTAAAGTAAAATGTGTAACTACATATGATGAATTCCTTCCTTTATGCTTATAAGTGCGCCTTGGAGATAATTCCAAAAATCTTTTTACCTGCAGGTGTATGTTGTGTATTGTTGGAGTAAGTGTAGAACTTCTCAAAGTGACCATTCCAGTAGGATTTATCTTTATATTAAAACCACATTTCATTAGCCAGAGAAGTAGGACAGGGGTTAAGAGCTTGCCGTGCATGTGGCTGATTCAGGTTCAGGTACGATCCCTGGAACAGTATCTGGTCCCCTGAGCACAGCTAGGAGTGACTGGAGGTGGGAAGAAAGCCTGAGCACAGCTGGGTGTGGCCCCAAACCTCAATAAAGTTCTTTACGTGTAGAAAACAATACAAAACAAAACATTTCACTAACTTAAAGAACTTAGCACAGTATCTGGCACCTGGTGAATGCCCAATAACTGAGTCGCTCTTGAGGTTTTTCCCTGTATTGTTCTCTCAAAGGTGGTGGCCGGGACATAGACAGGCGTCTCTGAGACGTGCCAACCCTCGCCTTGGCTCTTCTCTCGAGGGCAGAGTGGGCCGTGAGCTGTGTGTGTTTGGTGAGCAGAGCAAAAGGGGTTTGATCCTGAAACCCGTGAATCACTGCAGAGCCAGCCCCACCCTCTTTCTTTGAACGCCCCTTCTTTTTTGTTACCTCCTTTTCTTTATCATTCAGCTTCTCTGTGCCCGGGAGGCCAGTGAGGTTCAGAGGCGGCGCACTTCGTCGACCTGTGGACAGACAGAGAGACGGCAGAGAGTTCAGAGCAGAACCGAGGGCTGGAGGTGGAAGCAAAGCACTGCCCCTGCAGTCACCCCCGCCAGGTGAGGATTGCTGCGACAAAGCGGGCACTGTCCACTATCTCTCTGTGCCTCAGTATAGCCAGCAACACAGATGCCCCAAGGCTTATCTGAAAACGAAAATGGCTGCTCACGTGCCCTTCATTCTGTTAAAAATACACACATGATCACTCAGACCTTAACATCAGGTACAACCACTTACACAGCAGTTCTCACCCATTTCTTCTCTTTTGGGAGGTGAGGTGGGGGAGTTACACCTAGCTGCATTCAGGGATCAATCCTGGCAGTATTCGGGGGACCATATAGAGTGCCCAATATCACCTGGGTTGGCTGCATGCAAGCAAGTACCTTACCTGCTATCCTATCTCTCCAGTCCCACCAAATTCTTTTTTTTGGGGGGGCGGGGGGGGGGCTGGGGCACACCTGCTGATGCTCAAGGCTTACTCCTGGCTCTGAACTCAGGGATCACTACTGGTGATGTTCAGGGGACCATATAGGATGCCGGAGATCAAACCTGGGTTGGCTGTAGGTAAGGCAACCACCTTCCTGGCTGTACTATCCCTCCCTACCCTCCCCCTCATCCCCACCTATTTATTCTTAACCAAGTAAGAGATTCTAAAATCTAAAGGCCAGATGCCATCCAGCTGCGAAGGCCTTGACATAGGGCCTTGAGAGTTGAGGGATGGAAATAGCAGCTCTGCAGGAGACATTCCTGAACCCCCACACTCTGCTACACTGCAGAGCCCATAATTAACAGGTGCCATTTGCCTTCAGATCAAAGGCAGACTGTTATGCCAGCGAAAGAAGGTCCTTCCCACTTATTATGTGAAAGAGTACCTGCTCCTTCCAGAGTCACCCTGTTTACCTGAACGAACCACACACAAGCACGGACCGAGGTGATTTCTTAGGCCTAAGAAACCTAGAACGAGGTCATTGCAAGGACGGGAAATTTGGATGTTCAAAATTGGTTTTCTGTTTTGAATGTATGTTTGGGTTAATGTTTAACTGTTGAGACTGAACAAAGCAGAAGAAAATGTAGGAGGAATATCTTATATTTGATGAAGGTGGCTGGTTTTCAGGGTGGGAGGGAGGAAGGCAGAGGGACCATTTCAGGCTGCCCTGGTGAAGATGTAGGCAACCAGGAAGGGCTTCTTAAGAGCCAACAGGCCCAAAGAGGGGCCCACCATCACTTGGGGCCTCAATGAAGTGCCAGTGGCCAGATTACATTGGGATCTTGGCTTTTCACCTGGCACTGCCTTAGGAGCAACTCAAGAGCACGAGAGGGGCTAGGAGATCTCTTCAACCCGAATGGAGAAGGCTAATAAAACTACAGTTCAGTGTTGGTGGCACAGAAAACACATATTCCAAAGTTACACAGTCATGTTCGTTCACTCATTTTATTGATTTATTTTTGGTGGGGGTGGGTCACACCCAGCAGTGCTCAGGGCTTACTCTTGGCCCCGCACCCAGGGATCACTCCTGGCAGGTTTGAGGGACCATATTGGGGTGCTGGGGGATCAAACCTGTGTTAACTGTGTTTAAGGCAAGTGCCTCCCTGCCCCTTCCACTGGACTATTACCCCAGCTCTAAGTCTACTCATTTTAGTGAGCCAATGGTATCTATATTCTGGTATTTAGATAGGCTCAGAGGTTACAAGGAATTTAACCAATAAACTTGCATTTAACTTTCCTAACGAAGAGGCTCTCTTTCCCCCTTCATGTATTAAGAAATGACTTGGGCGGCTGGAGCGGTTGTACAGCAGGTACACTTGCCTTACATGTAGCCACCCTGGGGCTGATGCTCTACATCCCACATGGTCCCCTGTGCTCATCAAAAGAAATTACACCAAAAGTAATTTCTGAATGCAGCACCAGGAATAAACCCTAAGCACTGCTGGGTGTGGCCCAAAAACAGGAGAAGGAAGGAAGGGAGGAAGGGAGGGAGGGAGGGAAGGAGAAAGGGAGGAAAGGAGGGAGGGAGGGAGGGAGGAAGGAAGAAAGGAAGGAACTTGAAACAAAGCAATACCCTTAAAGTGGCTCTTTCTGACACATGTCCAGTACTGAGTACTAAGCAATTCTGAAATGCTAAAGTCAGCTGTGCCAAATATCCAAGTAATGGTAAAACTGCAGAAAGGTAACAGTTTTGACTCACTGGAGTGATCCTTATGTTCTGATAAGGGGAAGCAACTGATCTGGCATGTGGGGCAAGATGAGTGATAACCAAGAGAACAGGGAAAGAAACACTACTATCAGGGCAGAGAGTATTACAGCAGTTATGGTGTTTGCCTTACATGCAACAGACCCAGGTTTGATTCCTGGTACTCCATATGGTCCTCCAAGAACTACCGGCAGTGCCCCAACAATGAAAATTAAAAAAACAAACAAACAAAGAAAAAAACCAACCTGTGGTAAATGTAACTATATACATAAAATAAGAAAACACCTAGAGTTCTTTCTTCCTCTGCCTCTGTACTCTAGCCCTGAAGACTGTCCCGGTGTGGCCATGGTCTCTCTGAAAACTTGCTGAAGTTCATGGATCAGGCTAACATTTAGTTACATCCTGTTTCCACAAAGAGGGGCATTACTACCTTACACTTCCCAGAATGAAAGAATAATTACCTGAATTTGAAGTCATCGGAAGGGAAGGACTCAGACCGGAATCACTGCAACAACAAAACAGAAAACTTTAAATGTCATACTTAAAAAAGGCAGTTTCCAAAAGCCCTGGTGCAACTGTGTACCACCTGTCCGGTAAGGCGCTTGTCAGTGGTACAAGGAGAGACTGCTCTGTTATAGAGGGTGCCTCACTGTCCCAACCAGGAAAGGAAACAGTTTTCGGGGTAAGGGTTGTGCTGAGATTTGCTAAGAAAAGCTTTTGGCGTGGAATACCACATGAATTATTCATGGGGAAGGGTGAGGAATATGATTCTCCAGAGAGTTTCTGCCAAAAGATAGAGGGAAAGAGAAGGCATGGGTAAGAGATGGCGGCTAATTCCCTTTCCCCCCACTAACCTATCATAACTTCCTTCTATATTGGGGCAATATTGGCTCGCATTATGGTATGTTTGAGGAGTGCTTTTTACTCCTCTTCCAAAGTTAAGCTGTCAAATCAGACCCAACACTGAGGTGCCCAAATCCCCCTACCACCATCCATTCACCCTCTAATGCCTCCTGATGCTGGAGCTCTCAGTTCTGCAATCTGAATCAAAGGTTGTTTTGACTGTTCTCTTGACGTCCTGGCTTACAGCCCGTCAGGGAGACCTCTCTTTCTCCTTCCGACTGATTTCACTTAGCATGAACCCAGCCAGATCTCTCCAAGTGACACAGTCCACCTTCTCATAGCTGAGTAACATCTATTATGTACATACATTTACACACCGAGACTTCTTTAACCACCTATTCACTGTTGGACACTGGGGGTTTTCCAGTGCTACTGTAAGCAGCGCTGCGATCAACATAGAAGTGCATGTATCTTTTTGAATTATTGGGGGGGAGTTGCTTTGTATTGTGGTGCTCGAGATCAAACCCAGAACCTCACACATGAGGAGGGTGCTTTATTGCTGAGCTCTGTCCCGAGCCCTTGAATATTTTTATATTTTGCAGGTAACACAGCCTGGAGTGAGACTGTTGGGCCTATGGCAAATCTATTGTCAGCTTCCTAACTTCCAGAGAGGCCGACCAGCCTGCTTTTCTTTCTTTTTTTTTTTTTGGGGGGGGTCACACCCGGCATTGCACAGGGGTTACTCCTGGCTCATGCGCTCAGGAATTACTCCTGGCAGTATTCAGGGGAACCATATAGGATGCTGGGAATTAAACCTGGTTGTGCAAGACAACAGCCCTACCTGCTGTGCTAAGCTCCAACTCTCCAGCCTGCTTTTCCACCAACTGAGATAAGAATTCCTTTTTCTCTACCACCTTGACAACACTCACTGGTTTGTGCCTTTCAAATGCAGACTGTGGCACAAAAGTGAGGTACCCTTATTGCAGCGTTAGTTTGCATTTCTTTGATAGTAAATGATGACGAGCACTTTTTTTTTTTTAAAGGAATTCACTAATCATTAAAAAATAAGATCAAAATTTGCAAAATGGGATTCTAGGGGGATAACTATGTTTCTCCAAAAAGGGTTAGTTATGGTACTATTTCTGATTCAGACTGCACAAATGCTCTGGATTCTTCTGGATGTTAACTTGGCTGTCTAGGCGGGGCTCTCGTTGGAAATGTGGAGACCACATACACTGGCCAAAGCAACCTCGAGGAGGCTGGCCCTGGGACGAGTCACCCACATGTCGGCCTGGCGGCGCAGCCACTGCTGGCAGGCGCTGCTGTCCTGGATGTACTGGAGGACCTCTGAGAGCATGGTGCGCTTGAGACGCTCTTCCTCGCGTGTCTTCTTCAGGTGATCGTAGGTCCTGGCACCTGGTGGGGAGGGGAGGAAAAACAGGAAGACGGCAATGACAGAGAGCTGGGCTAACGGAAAGGCCGTCTGCCGAGAAGCAAAACTGCAGCCGTGATGACCGTTCTACAACAAAGAACATTAAGCCCCAAGCGAAACACCTCTAGTGGGCTGGAAAACGAGTACAAAGGTTATGGTATTTGCCTTGCATGCAGATGACCCTGGTTCAATCCCTGGTGCTGTATAGGGTCTCCTGAACAACCCCAAGTCCAAAACCCATCTTGCTCAGAGGTTACTCCTGGCTCTGTGCTCAGGAATCACTCCTGGAGGTGCTTGGGGGACAATATGGGATGCCGGCATCCCAGATCAGCAGTGTGAAAGACAAGTGTCCTACCTACCAGACTATCACTCCAGCATGAAACACCTTCTTGAGAAAATAGAAGAAATATTTTCTTTTTCTTCCTTTGGGCTGGAGCAATAGCAAAGCGGTAGGGCGTTTGCCTTTCACGCGGCCGACCCAAGTTTGATTCCTCTGTCCCTCTCAGAGAGCCCGGCAAGCTACCGAGAGTATCGTGCCCACATGGCAGAGCCTGGCAAGCTACCCGTGGTGTATTGGATATGCCAGAAACAGTAACAATAAATCTCACAATGAGAGACGTTACTGGTGCCCGCTCGAACCAATCGGTGAGCAACAGGATGACAGTGACAGTGACAGTGATTCTTCCTTTACAAAGCTTTTGTTTCTTAATGAAAAATCCAAACAAAAAAGTACACCTTCTGCCAAAATACTTTTATTGGGCAGTGCTGGGGACTGGACTCAGGGACACATGAAAGGCAAATGCTCATCCACCGAGTATACCCCAGGCCTCTAAGTCACATTTTTTTTTTTTTGTTTGTTTTTTGGGTCATACCCAGCGATGCTCAGGGGTTACTCCTGGCTTTGCACTCAGGAATTACTCCTGGCGGTGCTTGGGGGACCATATAGGATGCCGGGGATCGACCGCGTGCAAGGCAAACGCCCTACCCGCTGTGCTATCGCTCCAGCCCCAGTCACATTTTTTTTTCTCCTGCTTTTTGTGTCACACCTGGTGATGCACAGGGGTTACGCCTGGCTCTGCACTCAGGAATCATTCCTGGTCGGAATCATATTTTTAACACCATCATACTTCCTGTTTATTTTCCCCCTTTTCCTATATTTTCACAAAGTCATGGAGTACAACAGGCACACACTCTTTTCTCTTAAAAACAAGCTAGAATTACAAATAAAATTCAGTCCTCACTGCCCGGTACTATGCCCTTCCCCTTTCCCAGAGGCACTGAGCCATTATGAGGGAATCCAAACTAGGTATATCAAGGGGTTTCAGATGCATCATGACAAACAAACGTCACCTGGCATTCTACACACGCTCAAAGGGCACAGAATCCAAAACAGTAAACCAGTTGGTTTCAAATCGTTCTACCAAGCCTGGGGAAACCATGACATGATGTCAGGGGTTTCCGTGCAGAACGGGCCACTGCTGCATACTGACGGTCCTGGGCATCTCCCACGGCCTGGACGCCCACACTTCAACCACAGCAGCTCCACTTCTACCTTACTGACAGATAAGGGCTGCACACAGAGGACACTTCAAAACGAGCCCCACCATGACAATAAAGCGCCATTATTCTAGGCTGAGGCCACACCCTGGGGGCTGTACGAGGCACAGCTACTTCCTGTGGGCAGGGGGTGGCAACTTTCAACCAGAGGAAGGAGGGAATGCTGGGGGCGACGCCAACACCAACAACACAGCCACAGAGACTGCCAACGGCGAGTCGCTGTGTGCCAGGTATTGTGCTGTGTCTTCATGCTCTATCTCTAACTGAATCTTCAGACCTAATGCTCTGAGAGTTGGAAATTTGAAACTGAAACAGAACCACAGAGCTGGTAAACAGGAGAGTCAGAATTCAACCCCAAGGAGTCCAAGTCTAGACCACAAGCTGGCGCTTGTGTAAAACACGCTTCTCTTCCTTATGGCCTGGCTCTGCTACAGCTCCTCTTAATCACTTTGAGCCTTAGATCCTTCTTTAAATGGAAAGAGCAAGGCCATCCTTGTGAGGCTGCTAGGAGAAGCGACTGACATGACCCATGTGAAATGCTCACCGTGGGGCTGGTACGTGGTAAAGTGCGCAGACCTGGCTGCTGTTACTCTTTTATCGCTACTTCAGGTAACCCAGACACAACCACGTGGAGCCAGTGGGATCCTGGGTCATGAGAATCATCAGCCTATGCCTCACGAAACATTAAGGGCAGGAGCGCTTTTGCAGTGGGTAAGGTGCTCGCCCTGCATGCTGCTGACCCAGCTTCAATCCCTGGCACCCTAGATAGTCCCGGAAGCCTCACCAGGATGTGATCCCTGAGCGCAGAGCCAGGAGTCAGCTGTAAGCAGAGCCAGATGTGGCCTCCAAACAAAACAGAAATATAAATAGGGCTTGGGGGTGGGGTGGCAAGGAGACAGTTCCATGACAAAAGCACTGCCTTGCAAGCACAAGGCCACAATCCAAGCCCCAGCACTGCCGCCTTCACTGCGGGGGTCCCACCGCACTCGCTGATGCAGAAGCCATTTCTGGCCACCCCCCAGCCAGGTGTATGTTAGCAAGCACACTGGGTTCAACGCCCCAGTCAGTACTGCATCTAAAAAAATGTGCCAAGGGTCAGGGCTGCAGCTCATTGGCAGGGCACTCTAAGAAGCCTGGAGTTCAGTTCCCAGCAGCGCTGATGGGTCTCCTGAACACTGGACTGGGAGCAGACCCTGACCACTGCTAGGCCTGGCCTAAAAACAGACAAAATGAAAACATAAAACATAAATACTAATCTTTGCTGAGACACCAAGCCACGAAAAATTCCAGGTACACTGGTTTTCAGGCTGAAAATAATGGGGTCTTCCTGGCGTTGGGGCAGGGACCTCCCCCAACCGCCTACCACCTTCATACCTCCCGAAGCCCCCGCAGCCTCACTCAAATCCCACAGTTGCCACCACAATCAACTTATCAGTCCAGTTCTGCCCAAGCACACCTCTAAATTCCACAATACCGATAGCCCAGTAAGAGCGCACCAAATTAGACAAGAAAGTAACACTGAAGCCAACTAACCTCAACGAACAAAAACAAGAACAGAAGGCTCAGCTACCAAGCAACAGCGTAGTCAAGCATCAGTGAGATGGAACAATTTTCACAAATATTAAAGTTTTGTTTTCGGTTCTTTTTGGGCCATACCTGGTGAAGCTCAGGGGTTACTCCTGGGTCTGCACTCAGGGATTACTCCTGGCGGTGCTCAGGGGACCATGTGTGATGACAGGGATTAAACCTGAATTGGCCACATACAGGGCAAATTCCCTACTTGCTGTATTATTGCTCCAGTCCCTACTGAAGTTTTTTTGATAGTTTCTCTAGCCATTCGGTTGTAACATGCAATATAAGACATATTACTGTGTGCCTGTGATGGGGGCAGGCTTGTGGTGGGGCTGGGGTGTTGGGAAAACGGGGACAAAGGTAGAGGGAATGTCACTCTGGTGGTGGGTGTGGCGTGAGAACACTGAATGCCTGAAACGAGTGAATTAGGTACAACTTGGTAAACCATGGTGTTTAAACAACGTCAAGAAAGAAAAAGACAAGACAGGTGAGCACCATGGCCAGGAGTGCAAATCCGTGCTGAGCACATCTGAGCCCCACAAGTGACGTGTGACCCTCAGCACTATGACCAGAATGGTCGGGAGTGCCCCCACCATAGCAGGACTCTCCACGGCAAGACCAGGAGGGCCAGCCCGGTGGCAGCGGGGGGTGGGAGTCTCCAAGGGCGCCACAGATCAACACACGGGGGACAGGAGGAGAGCACTTTCAGATGCTCAAGGCTGAAAACTAGACTGGAAACTCCTTTAGAGACCACGGGCTCAGCCGAAACCCAAACCAGCACCTGCTTTCTGTCATGGATTTTATTTCACTTCCTGTTCCACAAAAAAAAAAAAAAAAAAAAAACAACCTTACAAAGAATTGAGGCATCTCTTATCTTTCTTTTTATTATTTTTAAAAAGTTTTTGAAGAGGGGCCGGAGCGATAGCACAGCGGGTAGGGCGTTTGCCTTGCACGTGGCCGACCCGGGTTCAATCCCCGGCATCCCATATGGTCCCCCAAGCACCGCCAGGAGTAATTCCTGAGTGCAAAGCCAGGAGTAAACCCTGAGCATCGCTGGGTGTGACCCAAAAAGAAAAAACAAAAAAGTTTTTGAAGAGGTCCACACCTGACAGTGCTCAGGGCTTACTCCTGACTCTGTGCTCAGGGAATCGTATGGGGTGCTGGGTCACATGCAAGGCAAGCGCCCTGCCCGCTACACTCGCTCTCTAGCCCCAGAACAGAGACATCTTTACTAGGAGGAGCGTGAGCTTTCCTTTCAGAAGGAGGAAAGCCCTCTTGAAGAAGCCCCCAGCACTCACGGACACTTCCTCTCTGCGTCCTGCCCACCCACCGTGCGCAGCCTTTGCATACGTACTACAGAAATTGGTGATGCCCGCAGTCCGGTATTCCTGGAGCCTCTTGATTTCTCTTCGAAGTTCAAATTCCACTGGTTCCCCCAAAAGAAGCACAAAGAAAAAAAATCAACATCAATGAACACTTTTGCAATTAGGCAATTCTTCTTTTATGGAGAAGACTGGGCACCCCCATTAGGGGGAAGCCCTCTTTGTTGCTGACATCTGAAGATCTGACCCCGGAGCTGAGAAGAACCGACTCCAGAACCTACTTCCCGCTGCCTGCGCAGCTGGAGAAAGCAGCTGGCACTGTCTCTCAGCGAGCAGGCTGAAACCACTTCCCTACAGGAGCAACAAATGCAACTTAAAATTTTATGGACTATTTGGGCGGGAAATTCAGGCAGCATCACCAGTCAATCCTGGTAGTGTTCAAGGGACCCTGTGGGGCTGGGGGTAAAATTAGAATAGGCTGCATGCAAGGCAAGCACTTAATCCCTGTACTATGTCTGTGGCCTCACAATTTTGGGGAGGCATGGGGGGAACTATAACCGGCAATGCTCAGGGCTTACTTTTGGCTGTCCTGGCTGTGCTCAGGGATTATTTCTAGTGGGACCTGGGGATCATATGGGGTACCGGGGGATTAAATCTGGGTCAGCTATGTGCAAGTCAAGCACCCTACATACTATTTATATGCTCTGGCCCCTTTAAATAATATATATATATATATATATATAATTTTTTGTTAATATAGAAAAAAATATGCATGTTGGTTTGGGAACTATACCCAGTGGTGCTCAAGGAACCATATGGGGTGCCAGAGATTGAACCCGGGTCAGCTGCATGTAAGACAAGCATCCTGCCTGCTGTACTATTGCTCTGGCCCAAAAATATAAGTTTTTGAACAATTACATTTCCTTGCCTATCCTTTGTTACAATATCTATCCTATTAAATTCTTTTATCAAGCCCGTCTCTGCTACTGCTGGATGTGGCCTTCTGGCCAGGGAAAGTCAAAAGCTTGTGGACAAGTCCTGGACAGCAACTTTATAACTTTTCTCCTATGAAAACAAACAAACAAAAAAAATCAATGTTTTCTTTAAGCCCAAGATTTCTATCTTTTCTGAGAACACAGGGCAGGCTGCATTGCTGTGGCTATCAGGAGGTACACAATCAAGTTGGTGACTTGATGTTTTTGTCTGTCTGTTTTGGCAGTTCTCAGGGCTTATTCCTGGCTCTGCACTCACGGGGGGTCACTTCTGGTAGTGCTCGGGAGACCATATACTGTACCAGGGATTGAACCCGGGTTGGCTGCATGAGAGATAAACGCCCTACGCACTCCAGCCCCAAGCCTGACACAGGATGAAGGCAGAACTTGGGCAATCATCAATGGGCGTAGTTCTACAGAGTAGCACATAAATCAGGAAAGACATAAATTGAGACGGGAATAAAACTGGGCCTGGAAATAAAGGCTCAGCCACCCAGCACAATTCACACAAAGAAGACCAACCCAACAGCGTGTGATGTCATGTAAGAACTATCTGCATGATGAGCAAGACAAGGGCCATGGGGCTGGAACTCCTTGGAACAAAACCTGGGAGCCAACTCTGCCTCTCGGGATGGAAAGCACAATTTTGGTAGATTTCTGCCTACCAGTCCAGTGTTTTGAAGTCTACATCTTCCTGCCTGAATAACTTCACTTTTTCAGGTGAAAAAAAAAAAAATCAAATAACTGGGTAA
Source organism: Sorex araneus (assembly GCF_027595985.1). Taxonomy (NCBI): domain Eukaryota; kingdom Metazoa; phylum Chordata; class Mammalia; order Eulipotyphla; family Soricidae; genus Sorex; species Sorex araneus. The sequence continues at coordinate 201,746,903 of NC_073304.1, forward strand.
AGTACTCTGGAAGGCAAAAAACAAAACAAAACAAAAAAGAGTACTCAAAGTACTCTCATGAGTCCTTTCTCATTTTTTGTTCTCATTTTAAAAATTAGGTTTAATGCTTAAATATTTATTTAAAAACAAACAAACAACTACAGCTAGAATTTGCCTCAAAACAATATAGGTAAGGCCAGAGAACTAATACAGGAGCAAGGCACTTGCCTTACACATGGCCAACCCCGGTCTGATTCCCAGCACCACATGTGAACCCACGTAAACCCCTGAGCCCTGTCGGGAGTAATCCCTAAACACAAAGCCAGGAGTGAACCCTGAGTACAGCCACCTAAAACCTAAAAACAGTAACAAAAAACAAAAACAGGCAAACTCAGGAAGGAACTGGATGTGTAAAGATGAAACCAGACTCGTCATATATAGTTAACAATACTTCTGAATATATTTGAAAACTCCAAATAAAAAGTGGGGTGGTTGGGACAGAGAGACAGGATGGGGTTTTAAGGGACTTGCTATGCACGGTTTGATTCCTGGAATCACAGGGTCCCATGAGCACAGAGCTGGGAGTATCCCCAAAGCACTGCTGGTATGGCTCCAAAACTCAAAAATAAATAAAAGGTGGAAATGGGGGGCTTGATAAATAACTATTTAACTGGAAACAAAGAAAGACATTCTATTCTCAACCCCTAACGATCCAAATTTATTCATGGAAATAAAAGGGAATAATAGAAATTTTTTTAAAAAATCCATTAATTTACTGAACTTTTATATAAGAACACAAACACAAGTATTTGTTTAAAGCTCAAAAACCACCTACATGCATGACTTTCAATGAATTTATCGTGCTCCACTGGACCCACAATTCTTGCAAATCGCCTCATAGTTTCATAAAGTTCTTGAACCTCTTTGGGATACCGCCGTTCCATTACTGCAGAGAAAGTAAAGAACAACTCTGTTACAGAGAACCGAAAGATCCCTAGTTTCCTGAATTTTTTTTTCCTTTTGTAAGTGAAATGGAAGGACATTATTCCTAACCTCACATGACTAACTTACCCATGACAGGAAGCAAACAGGAAAGCGACGAATTGCAAAACACTAATCATAATGATAACAGCATCATGGTAACTATCACATAGGGTTGCTGTTATCATGGGGCTCATCTGTCCTCCGAGCACCCCAGTGACCTCACACCTCAAGGCCTCCAATCCTGCACAGGAGAAGGAACTCGGCCAGTGACAGGAAAGCCAGTTAAAGAAGATCCTGCATTCTCAGAACAAGGTTGGGGACGGATTTCGGCATTAATTTATGCAAAAAAACAAGAGAAATGCAAACACAATAATCTGAAGAGGTCCACTATCCGGGAACAAGTGTGTGATTTCTGCCCCAAACTCTTTCCCCTACTTACACATTTTCGCATGGAGCCTTCATTTCTTCATTCTCCATATGGGTCATTTATACGGGTCTAATCTAAGCTAAATTAAGTACCACAATTTGATTTACTGCAAACGATACTGTATTTGGCAACTATCACGAAGGTCGGTGATTACCTAAGCTGGGGCAGTAAGCATCAGCAACTCTGAGCATCACTATTTACCAAATATATAATAAAAAGAGGCATCAGTGAGGAAGATGGGGAGTGACACCCACCAATACTGACAAAGAGTGGAGGGACTAGGAACTCTTGGGATGCTGCTCCTTAGCCATTTCCATCTTTGTTTGTTGGTGGTGGGGGGACCACACCCAGTGATGCTTTGGGTTTATACTTGGTTCTGAGCTTAGGGATTACTCCTGGGGGGTGCTCAGGGGACCAAATGTGGTATTAGGGATAAAACTCAGGTCGGACACATGCAAGGGAAGTGCCCTACCCACTGCACTATCTCTCTAGCCCCCGTCATTCCAATATATAATCAATAGGAACTAGGCTATTTCTGTCTACTCAAAGATACAAGCTTTTGCTTAAGGACAGTTATATAAATTGTCTTCCTTCGAAATTAACCTATTCCCTCACAGGAAACATTCTTGTCCACAAATTCCAGAGGCTGGCTTGGGACATGGCTCAGAGGTAAAACAAACACTTCCCTTGCATAAGGCCCTGGGTTTAATCCCTGACACCTCAAAGTAAATAAATAAATAAATTCCAGGAACTGACTTGATGATCAGCCAAAAATTATTTCACAATAAAGATCAAAAACAAACAAAACCTTAAAACAGTGATAATAGAAGAATTTATCATTAAGTACAAACTGGAGACCACCCCCCTAAATCCTAAATAAAGACAGAGCTTTAGTCACAAACAACTTCATTATATTGCTTGTTATTTTTTTAAAAAAGCACATTAAGTTCTAATAATAAAAGACAGAGTAAACATATCAGAGCACTATAGCACTGTTGTCCCATTGTTTATCAATTTGCTCGAGTGGGCATCAGTAATGTCTCCCATTGTGAGACTTGTTACTGTTTTTGGCATATCGAATATGCTACGGGTAGCTTGCCAGGCTCTGCCGTGTGGGCTGAAGAATCAAACCCGGGTCGGCCGCGTGCAAGGCAAATGCATCATCACTGTCACTGTCACTGTCATCCTGTTGCTCATCGATTTGTTCGAGTGGGCACCAGTAACATCTCCATTGTGAGGCTTGTTGTTACTGTTTTTGGCATACTGAATACACCACGGGTACCTTGCCAAGCTCTGCCACAAACACATCATATACATATAAATATAACATAGTCTCTATTAAAAAGTGATATCCGCAGCATTCCATCTCAGAATTGCTCACATCCACACTGGATTTATTGTTCCTTTTTTTAGCTTATTTTATTTCATGGGCTCTCTCCCTCTGGAGAATTCTTTATTTTCTATTAAATCTGTTACCTTTTCTTCTCACCTCTAAATGAAATTTTGTTACTTAAAAAAAAAAAAAAGACATTCTCACAATTCCACAATAACTTGAAAAATGTGTAATGAAAAGTCAAAAAAATATAGGACACTCTTATGACCACGACTACATAAAAAGACATTAATTTCTGTTACTGGATGCTGTGAGCCCTAGAGTGGCACAGTGTCAAGCCTATATGAGGAGCTGGAGTGACAGTATAGCGGGCAGGGCGCTTTCCTTGCATGCAGCCGTATGGTTTGGTTCCCAGCACCCCATACAGAGTCCAGAGCACTGACAGGAGCAATCCCAGAGCACCCTGAGCATCGCTTCATGTGAGCCAAAACCAAAACCAACAAATAAACAAACAAACAAAAAATGCCTATATAAGTTGATCAACAAGGCACATACAGGGTTGGAGACAGTACAGGGGTGAAGCACTTCGTCTTGCACGCAGCCAACCCCTGTTTGATCCCCAGTACCTCATATGATCCCCCAGCCCTTCAAGGATTGATCCCTGGGCACAGAACCAGGAGTAAGCCCAGAGTGTTGCCCAGTGTGGTCCCAAACACTCCAAAATAAAACCTTAAAATAAAAATAAAAACCAAGGATATGAACAATAACCATTAGGTATTTTCACAAGACAATTGTGAGGTTGGAGAGATAGCACAGGGCTAAGACACTTGGTCCTGCATGAGGCCAACCCTGGCTGATTCCCCTGCACCACCTATGTTCCCCTGAGCACAGCTGGGGGTCAGCTTCTGAGGACCACTGGGTGTGGACCAAATCCCCTCCACTCCAAAGAGTATTTTGACACTGTACTATTACAAACATTTTTACAAATATTAGTTATTTTGAGATCTTTCATAGATTTTTGGGAGGGTTGGGGGAGCAGGTTCAAGCTGGTGGAGCAAGTGGGGGTCGCTATTCTTACAGCTCAGGGATCATGTGGTGCCAGAGATCAAACCTGTAGCTTCAGCGTGCGAAGCATGTGCTCTAGCCCTGTGAGCCATCTTCCTGGCCTTCAGAGATCATTCTTGGGGGCTGGAGAGATAGTACAGTGGGTAGGGCGTTTGCCTTGCACAGGGCCAACCTGGGTTCGATTCCCAGTATCCCATATGGTCCCCTGACCACCACCAGGAATAATTCCTGAATGCAAAGCCAGGAGTAACTCTTGTTCACCGATGGGTATGCTCAATGTTGGATATCAACATTGTTTAAGGTTTAAGTGTTTAAGGTTTCACTGGTGAACTGTCCCTTTCCTCCTCCCAGAGAAGCTTACATGCCCTTGCTAACATCCTTAATTTGGTTAAAGTCTATTTTCAACCTTTCCTTTGTGTTGGATGTTATCTCTAAATGCTTTAGGCTTCATCAGTCAACTGCCCCCTTTCTTCCTCCCTGAGAAGTTTAACATGCCCTTGCTAGCATCCCTAACTTAGTTAAAAGTTTATCTTTAACCTTTTCCTTATATTTTACCTCTCATTGTCACAGTTCTCCAAGTCAGTCCTGATTACCTACAAGCCAAAACTTTCTGGTAATTCTGGACTTGTATTTGTACTGTATTTGAAGTGCTGTATGTTTGTACCTGCTTTTCTATTTCCCCTATAGTCTTTTTATATTTTACTATAGAGCAATGTTCTTTGGTTAAACACAGAAAGACCATTAATGCTATGCTCCTAATATTTGGGAGTTGACTGACGCTGAAATATCTACTCCTGGGCATAATTACTTGGTCATAACTAATTGACTCAGACTTCAGTTTCTGTAGTTCCTAATACCCCAAAAGGGAGGTCCCGCCGTGGGACTGGGATGGACTTGGGGCCAGTGGAAAAACTACCCGGCATCGAAATGGGACATTCTAGAAAGCATAAATGCATGGTCTTGATGCAAACTGTTACAACCTAAGAGACATGACCCCCATGGGGAAGGACAAACTGAACTGGCCTGAGGACTTAGTCTGGGATTTACGGTAACAGCCTTGCTCTCAGCCCAGAGAACTAAGTGTTGGGATCTTTGTCTCTTACTGTGTTTATCCAAACAACTGCGAGTATTGATAATTAATACAACTAGAAGGAAAGATAAAAGCAATGTAGATGTCCCTGGGAGACAAAGTGTCTTCTTGAGTTGATCTCCCCAAGAGAATTTCCTCAGCCAAATGTTTATCTATGTAAATGACCAATCTCACCTGTCCTTACCTCAGCTCCCCTTCAGATGTTCTATAAGTATGCTAGCAACTCTGCATTAAATGGGCCATTTTCACCATCAGACTGTGGTCCCCAGATTCCCCGTCTCCCCATCTCTCTGTGTCTCTGTTGGGGAGCCTGGGGAAGGTGGGGAGGCGGCTCAGGGCCACCCAATACACACACGTGTCCAGCAGCAGCAGCAGCCCCCGAGGATTATTTTATGAATTTACAACCCAATAAAGAAACAACAACAACAACAACAACAACAACAAAACAAAGGAAAAAAAAACAAAGATCATTCTTGTTTGCTAAAAGAATTCCTACTTCTTTGTTTTGTTTTTGTGGTTTTTAGGCCATATCCTGCAATGCTCAGGATCAATCCTGGTGGGGCTTAGGGGACGATATGGGGGTGCTGGGAATAAAACCCACGTCTGCTGTGTCCAAGGCAAGTTCTCTACCCGCTGTACTATCACTCCAGCTCCATGTTTGCTTTATTTTAGGGCCACACCCAGAACTCACTCCTGGCTTTGTGCTCAGGGGTCACTTCTGGTGAAGATTGGAAAACCACATAGAGTTCTAGGAATAGAACCTGGGTCTACATGCAAGTAAATGCATTACTGTACTCCACTACAGTTAGAAGTAGAAAAAGAACAAGATTTTGTCCAGTTTAGACAACTCCAATATATAAGATTTTAAAGTTAGCATTCATTTAAAATTTAGAAGTTTATTATCACCATTACATAATGTTAGATGTCATTTTGTTTGCCTGTTACCATAAGAAATAAAATTCTGATTTTTCTCTCAAGATATTTGTAAAATTTCATGATGAAGTTTATATCATGCTTAACAAATAATTCTAAGCATTCTAATGATCCATTATTATTCATATAATTTTTTTTTGCTTTTTATTTTATTTTATTTTATTTTATTTTTTAAGAATATGGAACGCTTCACGAATTTGCTTGTCATCCTTGTGCAGGGGCCATGCTAATCTTCTCTGTATCGTTTCAATTTTAGTATATGTGCTGCCGAAGCGAGCACTGCTTTTTATTTTTTAATGTAAATGAAAGCCGCAACTGTTGATTGAACTCTAGAATAGAAACTGATTAGATAACAAAGCTCCAACTCAATAAGTTTAAAAATCAATTTTTTAAATGTGAAAACTGTTAGAGCTCACCATGGGATGGTTAAGTTTTTGTCATAGGATTTACTAAGCAGTATGTTGCTAGTTCTAATTGGTGCTAATAATAATTCAATTATTCATATAATTTTTAATTAAAGACATTCTCAAGGAAACATTAACCATATATTAATGCTCTTGATTCTTTTCACATATCAGGATTTCCCTGACATTTCTATAAAGGTGAGGGGGGTTGTGCCATATTCGGCAATGCTCAGGGGCCATTCCTGGTGATATTCGGGGGACCATATGCAATCCCGGGGGCCAACAGCATGCGAAAAAAGTTCCTTAACCACACCTCCCCGAACCTAAAGCCTTTTGTTTTTTCTTTTGGGATATACCCAGTGGAGGTGCTCAGTGGAACCTCCCAGCAGTATCCCCACTGTGTAATCAGCCACTGAGTCATCTCTGTGGCCCATCTGCAAGTCCTTAAAAAACAAAACAAAACAAAACAAAACCGAAACAGGGCCAGGAAGGCAGCGCAAAGGGCGGCAGCACCTGCTTTTCACGCAGGAGGCTCAGGTTCTATCTGTGACCCAAACCACATGGTAACCTAAAAAGCCAACAAAGTGATCCCTAAACAACACAGTGGGAGTAGCCCCTAAGCACAACCAGATGTGGCCCCAAGCCAAAAAGGAAGTAAATAAGTAAAAAAAATACATCAAGAGGTGTCAGAGACAAAGTGCAGGGGTGACACTTACTCTGCAGGTGGACAACCTGGGTTCCACCCCCAGCACCAAATATGGTTCCCTGAGCACTGCTAGGAATGGCCCTTGAGCATAGCCAGGTGTGGTCCCAAATAACAGCCCCCCCAACCAAAAACAAACAAACAAAAAATTCAAATGTAGATATTCCAACTCTATCCCCAGAGATAATGATTTAATCAGTAAAGTCCAAGCATCAGAATTTTAAATGTTAGCCAGGTGACATTAAAATGAACTTGTCTTCAGAACTATAGCAGTAATGATTGTCAAAAACTATTCAATGAAAGTGTGAAACTATATTCCTAAAACAGAGTGTTGTAAGCTGAAAAACAAAACAAAACAATAAATTAAAATGATTTAAAAAAGTTGGAAGAAAAATTTAAGTATAAAGAATATAGCTGATACTTACATTGAAACTTTCTAAGGTTGATCAATCCATGGTCTCGAATAATTCTAGGGGAAAAAAAATCACAGTTATCTGTTTATTACAATTAGCTCTGTATTTCATAATATCTTCCACAGGCTGCTTTATCATGCCCGGAGCCTTGCCATCTGCTTTGCCACTCAAGACACATCTCTGCTCTCACAGGCAAGTTTTTCTTTTGTTTGTTTTTTGGGCCACACCTGGTGGTGCTCCAGGCTTACTTCTGGCTCTGTGCTCAGAGACCACTCCTTGGCGACTCAGGGGACTACACAGTGTGCCGAGGATCAAACCTGGGTTGGCTATGTGCAAGACGAGCCCCTACCTGCTGTTCGTTCTCTCTTTCTGTCTCTCTTTCTGTCTCTCTCTGTCTCTCTCTTTCTCTCTCTGTCTCTGTCTCTCTCTCTCTCTCTGTCTCTCTCTCTCTCTCTTTCTCTCGTCCCTCCCCAGCAGTTTTTATTACACATCTGAGGCACTCTGAGGGGAAATACTGGTCCAAAGAAGTCACCACCCACAAACTGTGGCGGGTGCACAAGTCAGGAACCTAATTTTCAGCTGTCAAGCACCACACATTTTGTTCTCCTTGTGCACAGCTGACTCTCGGAATTTGCTGGGTGAATGAATAAGTTGATGAGAACACACAAATACTAAAAAAACACTCGTCTGCTGCTTAAGATGAAACAGAAGGGAATGTGTTCCCATGTCTTAAAAATTAATCTATTCAGTTTAGGAAAACGATAAAATTGAGACCTGCCGTTTAAGAGAAATCTGTTAACCATAAAAGGGCAGCATAATCACACATTCAACACTTACAACTTCACATTCATAAGACGCTTTGAAGCCATTAAAAAAAAAAAAAGTCACACATATTTAATGAAAAGGCAACATAAAGTGTAAGTTCTAGGGGGTGGAGAAATAGTACAGCGGGTAGGGTGCTGCTCTTGCATGTAGCTGATCTGGGTTCAGTCCCTGGAACCACATTTGGTCCCCTACTCTGGGCTGGAGTGAGCACAGAACCAGGAGTAAGCCATGAGCACAGGTGGATGTGGGCCAAAACCCAAACAAACCAAAACCTCTTTAAGATCAACTTCTGATCCCTCCATTTTATTCTTGAGAGAGCCACTGCCACTGTCACTGTCATCCCGTTGCTCATCGATTTTGCTCGAGCAAGCACCAGTAATGTCTCCATCGTGAGACTTGTCATTACTGCTTTTGGCATATTGAATACGCCACGGGTAACTTGCCAGGCTCTGCCGTGCGGGCGAGATACTCTCGGTAGCTTGCCGGGCTCTCTGAGAGGGGTGGAGGAATCAAACCTGGGTCGGCTGTGTGCAAGACAAACGTCCTACCGCTGTGCTATCGCTCCAGCCCTTTTGAGAGAGCACAGTCTAATTGGAAAAATGCCCCCTTTTCATCCCTCACAATCTCTGTGTATACCCTTCTCTGAACTTATACAGTCTTTGCCAGAGGTCTGAGATCCATCTCAGTATAATTTTTTTTTGGAATTTTTAAGAAATTATTTTAGATGAAACTCTTGTCATAGAAAATGTAAGAGGATATGAACCACAGCATCTCAATTCTTAAAAAAATGTGGCATGGGCCATAGAGAGATAGTACAGGAGCAAAGGTGCTTGTCTTACACATGGCCAACCCCAGTTTGATCCCTGACACTGCAAATGGTTCCCTGGGTATCACCAGGGGTGAACCCTGAGCAGAGCTAGTTATAGGCCCTGAGCATCACTAGTGTGGTCCACCCACCCCAACCCCCAAAAGTGAGACTGGGGATCATAATCCAGTGGTAGAGTGCCTGTCTTACAAGTATGAGGTCCTAGGTTCAATTCCAAGAACCTCACACACACAAAATGGACATAGAATTCCCACTAGATGGAAACATTTAATCCAAGGAGGGTAAGTATCTTCCACAAGGGCACAAGATGTGCCACAAGCAGAATATTCTTATGAACTATGAGTGGTCAAAAATCCCAAGCTGAAAGAAGGCAGAATGGTTTTCTATACTTAATTTATTTTTTAATTTTCAAAAATTGTATTGAATCACCGTGAGATAGTTACAAGCCTTCATGTTTGGGTTACTAAATCACACAATGATCAAACACCTATCCCATCCCTCCACCAGTGCACATTCCCCACCAATATCCCCAGTATACCCCCCCTTTCCCAACCTCCCCCTGCCTCCATGGCAGACTTTTGGCACGCATCTCCCATCCCAACTGATTCCTCCAGCCATCATTTTCTTACTGATCCCTTCTCTATTCCATCTGCCTTCTCTCCTCCACTTATGAAACAGGCTTCCAGCTATGGGGCAATCCTCCTGGCCTTTGTCTATACTTACTTTTTCCGCCTCTGTCTCTCCTTTAACCGGGAATGATAGATATCTACTACAGCCATCTTCAGAGCTACAAGCAAACAGAATCAGATGAGTAAGTAGAACAGCAAGCATGAATAAAACCAGGAGAAAAATAACTTTCACCCAAACTGTTCTAAATTTTGAACCTTATTCCATACTCAGGAGAGCCAGGAAATTTGGTTTTTTGTTTGTTTTTTGGGGTCAAACCCACTGTGCTCAGGATTTACTCCTAGCTCTGTGCTTGCTCAGGGATCACTCCTGCAAGGCGCGGGAATCATATGAAGTGTTCAGAATTGAGCTTGGGTTGGACACATCCAAGGCAAGTGCCCTATCTCTCCAGCCCCACAAATTTGTATTTCTGGAAATAAAATCTCAGAACATTCAGTTTCTTATCGGTAAACTATAGTGAAGTTCTTTTCCTATATATGTACCCATCATCCCGCAGACAACATTTTTTTCCCTTTCTACTAACCATCTCTTTTATTTATTTTATTTTATTTTTTTGCCTTTTGGGTCACACCTGGCAATACACAGTGGTTTACTCCTGGCTCTGCACTCAGGAATCACTCCTGGTGGTGCTCAGGGGACCATATGGGATGCTGGGAATCAAACCCAGGTTGGCTGCATGCAAGGCAAATGCCCTACCCGCTGTGCTACTGTTCCAGCCCCTAACCATTTTAGATGTCAGGATTACTGACTTTCAAAGGACAATTCCCTTAGCAGTCTGAACTCTGTAATTAATACATCTGCTAAGGTAGCCATTACAGTGAACTGTGATCGTAACTGTACAAGAGTAAGTTTAGGAGACAATGTCAAGACAAGACTGATGTGAATAAAAGATGGCACAGACATTTCTCCCAAAGTATCAGGAATCAGCTTGTGGGGGGTCAGGGGGGTTGGCAGCTAACAACCATCTAGGGGACAGTTTGGTATTTGGCAGTGGTAAGTTTCAATTAGTCCAAGAAATGTCCAAGCTGTGTTTGTTTGCCTGTCCATGATCCTCTCCCCACTACAGTCTCACAGTAAAGACATGGCGAAGAACCACGGCTGGGGGCAGGGGGGGTGGGTGAGGGGTGGGGAAGGACTGGATTCCAGGCAATGAATGACATGGTCCCCAAGTACACTGCTGGGGCAATCCCTGAGCCCTAACCTCAAGCACTGCAGGTATGGTCCAGAAATGGAGGAAGGAGGGGAAGGAGGAGGGAGAGAAAGGGGTCGGTCAGCCCTGAGAACAGAGCCAGAAAGAAATAACCCCAAGCACCAACAGGGATGGCCCAATCTCCCACCCCCACCCGTAGAAGTCACTTTCATGAAAGCAGCAAGAGTTGAGCAATGTATAATCCTACTGCATTGTCAACATGGTAGCTTCAGCAGGCTATAAAAATAAATTCTAGGTGCTCCACTCTAACTCATCATTATGCATCTCAGCTGCTATCTGTCTTCAAGACATCTCAGATGAGAAGAAATACCCAAATCTAAAAATGCTGGGCGTTAGAAATGACACTTTGAGAAACTAATCTCAAAAAGAATGATGATCGCTGAATCTTCTTAGGGGAAACCAGTCTACGGGCTGAAAACTCTGGGGTCTTCTTGAAATAGGGGTGGGCTGTCTCCCCAACCAGAAAAGCAAGTGGTCCCCGCCCACACCCGCTATCTTGTCAGCAGAGAAACGGCCCAGCTCCACAACTAATCTCTAAAAGAACATGATGCCGCTGACTCTTCCCAGGGAGACTGGTCCGGGCTGAGGATTCGGGGGCCTTCTTGGAGTGGGGCAGGCAGATTCCCCTTTCTGCCTGAAGACATCCACCCACAGCCATTCCCGACACCCTTCAACACAGAGACAGCCCAGCTCCACAATTGAACCTCATCAAACTGCCAAGCCACCAAACTGTTTCAGATCTATAGCTTCTGTACCGCATGGCTGCATATGCATCCTCACATTTCCTAGTACCGTCAGCCCAGTAGGACCATAGCAAATCTGCTGAAAAAGTTGCGTTGAAGACCACCAAGACCACTAAACAGTAACAAGGCTCGACTAGCACTAACCAAACCAGAAGATCCTCAGACAACCACTGTGAGATCTATTATCACAAAGCGACTCTCTCTTATGAATCTAAGTTTTGATAATTCCATTTGTGTTTGTGTTATGACAAACAATATGAAGTAAATTTGTTTGTGCCTACAAGGGGGACAGGCTGGGGTGGTGGGTGGGAAACTTGGAGGGAAGATAACACTGGAACATTTAATACCTAAAACAACTGTAGTATGAACAACTTGGTAAATCACATCATATAATAAAACTTTTTTTTTGGGTAACACCCAGCGATGCTCAGGGGTCCATATGGGATGCTGGGAATTGAACCCTGGTTGGCCACGTGCAAAGCAAACGTTCTATCCACTGCTATCGCTCCAGCCCCTAAAACATTTTTTTTTTAATTATAAAATGAAATGCTGGGTGAGGGGTCAGAGCAATAGTACAGCAGGTAGGACACTTGCTTTGCATGTTGCCAACCGAGGTTTGATTCCTGGCACTACAGATGTCCCCTAATCCCATCAGGAGAGATTTCTTAAACTCAGAATCAGGAATAAGCCCTGAGCACTGCCAGGTAAGGCCCAAAATACAATGAATAAATAGATAAGTAAAATAAAATACTGGGCAAACTTACTCCAGGTTTTTCCATCTTGGGTCTGAAATATACATAGCCTATATTTTAGCTAGATGATCTTAAAGGGAAAGTGAATGTAATACTTTTAAAAGTTTAAGTACTGGGCTGGCGGGACAGTCCACATGCTTTGTGTGCAGGAGACCCGGGTTTGATCCCTGGCACCGCACTGTCCCTGAGAACTGCCGGAAGTGGCCCCTGGAGCAACAAACCCCTAAGCACTACTGGATAAAACAAAAAAGTAAGAAAAAGAAAAAAATCTTCACCACCATGAATGACGATGATTGTGGTTTTGGGGCCATACCCAGCAGTGTTCAGGAGCTACTCTTGGCTCTGTGCTCAAGGCTCGCTCCCGACAGCAGTGCCTGCTCAGGAGACCATGTGGTGCCGGGGGTTGAACCCAGGTCTCCTGGATGCAAAGCATGTGCTCCATCCAGCCTGTCCAGCTTGTTCAGAAAGGTGAGTAACATTGCTTCAATTTTCCTCAATTCTGCTTGAGTTAGCTGATCCATGTAGATGCACACAGCCAAGCACTGTTCTGTAACACAACTGCTTCATACTCTGCTGATGGAAATGAGCACTACAAGCATATGTCATCATCACAGCAGGCAGAGAGAGGAAGGAACGAACCACTGACATCCAGTATAACCGAAAGACAAGAACTCTTTGTTTTGGGGCCACACCTGGCAGTACTAAGGGCTTACTCCTGGTTCTGTGCTCAGCGATCGCTTCTGGTGGTACTTGGGGGATCATATGTGGTGCCAGAAATGAACCGGGGTCAACCATGTGCAAGGCCCTACCCACTGTACTACGTCTTCAGCCTCCATGATTTCGTTTGAGAAACAGAATTAGGGAGCCAACAGTTCAAGATAGAAAAAGAAGGAAATTCAATAGCTAACAGCTAAAATACACTAAGGACTTACCAAGCCCCACGCTCTTCACACACCCTCTTTCACTTACCCATCCAATACGAGTTCAACAGGAAAGGAAATCCTTAAAGATCCAGCAAAAAAATTACTGCCAATTTTGACAAAATATTTCTCCAACTGCTCCAAAACACTAACTTATCATGCTGTTTCCTGATATTTGTGTGGGGATGGTTTAATTAAAGCATAAAAACACTAACAAGACAGTGTTACCAAAAACAAACTATGAATAAATACTGCGGGTCACACTCCTTAATCATTTCAGTCATTTAGACTTGTACAACTGGCCTGGGAGAACAGCGGGAAGGGAAGGCGTACCTTGAAGCAAATGCAAGAGCCAGAGTTCTCCCAGGGGAAAAGAAAAAGAAAAGTTGGTTCTGAGTCTCTCTCCTTTCTGTAAGGGGGGGTCAGAGAACAGACTGGAGATTACACATTCTCCAAGCAAGAAGACCAGGAGGACCAGAGCATATCAGGCAGAAGAGAAATGTGAAGGCAAACAAGTTTCCATTCTACTTAAAATGACTAGACGTTCTGTCAAAGGTTCGTGTTCTCTCTCTCTCTCTCCCTCCCTCTCCCTCTCCCCCTCTCCCCGAAATGACCATAACCTAACCACTGACTCAGCCCTTGAAACTCAACTTTGGGCGAGGAAAGGATTCCAGGTGGCGACACTGGAGACGGATTACCAAGTTCCCAATGACTCCCCTTAAAATATTTTCAGAAGTGGGCAGAAGTCAGAGGCAGATCCTTCCCACAGCAATATATTTCTAACATTGTTCAAAATAGCTGGCAACATGTTTCTGTTTTCCTGACAGAAGGCACTTACTGCTCGCTTGGCAAGAACACCAACTAGGAGCCCTTCACTGCAGGGAAGCTGATCAAAATCCTGCTGTGGCCACAAAAGTAGAAATACTTGTGTGACTTAGGTATTTCCCAGAAGCAAAGCTACCTCCTCTCCCCCAGCTTTGGCCAAGATTTATACCATTTACGTTTGTGAAGAAAAGATCGACCAAGTGAGCTAATTGGAAGGCTTAGGCAAGTTAACATTTCTGTGAAATTCCCTAAATGTGAAATGAGAAAGATTGTTCCCACTTCTCAGGTTAAGAAAATGAGGGATGTATGAGCAGAGCACTGCCAGGAGTAATTCCTGAGTGGATGAGCCAGGAGTAACCCCTGAGCATTGCCAGGTGTGACCCAAAAAAATGAAAAAATGCTGGTGGAATTTTTGTGGGTTCAATATTGTCAATGACAGTGCTGAAATTAAAAAAAAAAAAAAGATAAAAAGTTTAAAAAAGAAGAAAAGCGACAAAAGAAAATGGCGGGGCTGGAGCAATAGCACAGCAGGTAGGGTGTTTGCCTTGCATGCGGTCGACCCAGGTTCGATTCCCAGCATCCCATATGTTCCCCCGAGCACCGCCAGGAGTAATTCCTGAGTGCAGAGCCAGGAGTAGCATCACTGGGTGTGATCCAAAAAGAAAAAAAAAAGGCCTAAAATCTAAGCACCTCCCACCACCACCAAAATAAAACAGCAGGGAACCAGCTACTTATTGCCCTGGCCACAAAAGCAAACAAACAAAACCAGAAGCAAAAGCATGAGATTGCAAAGACAGTGAAGAGAGCAGAGACTCAGGAGACAGCAGTCCTGGTCATGTCTCCTGACAAGGAGGTCACATCCCCTCAGGCAGGGTGCCTGATGTTTCTATTCCCTCTATAAAATGAGGACAGTTACCCACTCAGATAGCTTTGTGAGGGTGGGATGAGCTCATCTGTGAAGAGTCTAGAAGGGTTCCTGGGAGGCTGGGGGGGATGGTTCAAGTGGTCGAGCATGTATTTGGTATGAGCAAGGCCCTGAGCTTCATCCCTGGTACCATATGGCCCTTTGAGCAAAACCAGGTGAGTCCCTGGTAGCCTCCGTGGCCTCAAAAGGTGTGACCGATCCCTCTTAAAAAAAAAAAAGTCAGGAGTAAGCCCTGAACAGTCAGGTGGGGCCCCCAAACAAAACTAAGTACCTGGCCAACAATGTTAAGTGTAAGCTCCTGTTTATGTGGCAGCAGGGTGGCTAAGGGGCTCAGATAAAGTGTCTGCCCTGCAGACGTAAGGCTCCACCCTGACACTGCTCTGTGTATCAAGTTTGATTCTCCTGGCATGGCTGTCTGTAATCCTGAGTGGCACCACCACCAAAAGTGTGCAATCGGGCTAGAGAGACAGTCGAGTACGTGGGGCCCTTGGCATGCAATCCCTAGAAAATGGAGAGGGAGAGAATGTGTGTGTGTGTGTGTGTGTGTGTGTGTGTGTGTGAGATCTCTCCCCACATCATGACAACAACAAAAGAAGAATAAAAATAAAACAAAGGGAGAAAAAACTATTCAGATATGCAACACTGAAGAAAAAACACAAACTCACTACAGGGAAAGAAGCTCACAATTCCTCATCTGCCTGGGTTAGGAGACAGGGATGCTTAGGTGCTGCGCCAGAGTTGCAGAACCTGTAGAAATCTGGGACAAGGGAGGCCCAAAGTCCCTCAGGTCAAGGGAATTAAGTCACTTGTCTGTATGGAGGTCCCGTGTGTCCTCCTTGTGGAATTCTGTGTAAACATACCATGGTGTGTTTATAACATAAACATACCATTCTCTTCTCTTAGAAGAGAACCAAGTCAGGAGACTTCGGCACCTCTTTCTGCTTAGTTTAATAAAAATATGAGCAAGTGTCGTTTCCTAATTTCCTTCCGCAGGCCCTGCTTCATCACCAACACCCTTTTCTAGAGCACAAGTGCTAAGCTTTCTGGTATGACTGGAATGCGATTATTCTTCCATTGTGTCCCAGAGCTCTATAATAGACCAGTCAAGCCCATTTTATTAGACAAACTCCATGAATCAAAGTAAATCTTCCGGTGAGGAGCCAGGATTGGTGACATCAGCTGATCTCCTTGATGTCTTGGTATGGAACACCAAACCCTGCCAACACACGGTGTGCTTCCTTCCAGCAGTCATAAATGAAGGCACATAAAAGGAATGTGGTTAATGCTCAGTGGGATCAGGAGTGTAATGGCATAATGGAATAATGGAATGGTAATAACACCAATCAGAATTATGTGCCGTCTCTTGTGGACACATTAGTACTCTCTGACTAATCAGGAAGGCCCCTTCTTCACTGGCAGGGGACAGAAGCAATCACAGTCCAGAGTCCAAGGACTTGCCCAAGAAGATCACACAGTGACTAAGAAGCAACGCTGAGGCTGTGTGTCCTGCAGGGCAGTCTGTGTGCTTAGAAAGCCCGTGTTCCTTCCTCCCGGGTCTCTGTGGGATCCAGGCCCCTCTGCGGAGAGCTCAGGGACACGGTGCTGAAGGGCACTGTGCCCCGGGCCCCTGGGTCAGGCTACATGAGCTCAGCCACACACAGGCATTCCTGGGTGGCATCAGGAAGTCAGTCCCTTGATCTCTAGGGCTGCCAAAGCTCTTTGAAGTGTTCTCACCTTTTAAAAGGGACCCAGTTAAACGTTTTATAGTTTGCTACCAGACAGGGAAGGAAAGAGGACACAGGGATTATTATATGCATCTTACTAAACCAGTAACTGTTGCTCTGGATCTAGTTCAAATGAATCAGAACCAAATAAATACTGCAGAAAGAGCACAAATAACTAAAGAATAATATAAGTTTGAAATACTAACAAATAAAGCTTTTAAGTGTCTTCAAAAAAAAAAGTTTTTTGGGGGGCTGGAGTGATAGCACGGCGGGTAGGGCATTTGCCTTGCATGCGGCCGATCCGTGTTCAATTCCCAACATCCCATATGGTCCCCTGAACACCGCCAGGGGTAATTCCTGAGTGCAGAACCAGGAGTAACCCCTGAACATTGCCGGGTGTGATCCAAAAAGCAAAAAAAAAAAAAAAAAAAAAGTTTTTGGGTCACACTTGGTGATGCTTAGGGGTTACTCCTGACTGGGCTCAGGAATCACGCGTAGATTCCTAACGGACATCACTGGCTATTTTGCAAGATTCGAACAGAATGGTGTCGGCATGGCATGGAGAAACTGTGGCAGTGGCCGCAGCATTGCAGCGCCAACATAGAGCTGTGGCGGCAGTGTGCACAGTGGCTCATCCACTGTGAGGTGCTGTCAGCCAACCCCGGGTGACCTGGGACTCAGCACAGGTGTTCGACCTGTCACAGACCCTCCGCGATAGGGTCCTGCTCTGCCAGCCGCTCAACAATCTCCAGGGGCACTCCATCAACCTCAAGGAGATCAACCTGAGGCCGCAGATGTCCCAGGTGCTGCCCAGAGACGTAGGCAGGTGCGTGTATGTCAGTGTGCAGATCGTTACAACATGCCAGTTGACCAAAAGCTTACATTCGGTAGACTGGGAACACCTGTAAAGGCGATTAGAGGCCGCCCCAAAAGTCCCTGTCCCTCTCAGAGAGCCTGGCAAGCTACCAAGAGTATCTCGCCCACACAGCAGAGCCTGGCAAGCTACCCGTGGCATATTCGATATGCCAAAAATAGTAACAATGACAGTCCTCATTCCCTTGATCCTGAAGGAGCCCCCAATACACCATCGGGCTATACTAGCGCACAATAGGGACCAATGGAAACATTGCTGGTGCCCGCTTGAGCAAACTGATGAACAATGGGATGACAGTGATACAGGGACAGTACTCAGGAATTACTCCAAGTGGGGCCTGGGGAACCATATGGGGTACTGGATATCAAATCTGGGTTGGTCACACGCAAGGCAAGTGACACAACACATGCAGGGCCTTACCTGCTGTACTATAGCTCACAAATGTTTCTGATTTTCCCTTTTGCTCCCACTTAAATTACAAAAAGGATCACAAGTGTACCAGAATAAATGCAAATTCTACTTCACAAAGAATGAAGGACAAATTCAAATACTAACAATTAAGTATTGTTAGTATTTTGAGGCTTATGAAAGAACATGGTACCATATGCAGCTCCCTGAACACTGCCAAGAGTGATTCCTGAGCAGAGAGCCAGGAGTTAAGCCCTAAGCACAGCCGGGTATGACCCAAGAGCAAAACCAAAACAGAACTCCTTGAATTAGGGTCTAGAGAAGTGATTCAGAAATTTATCTTCTTGGTCAAGCCATTACTGCAGTACTTTGAAAAGTACTGTATTTAGGAACAGTATCTAAGAGGATATTTGGAGGGACTACTGTGGTAGTATAGCAGACAGGCCACTTGCATGAGGCTAGCCCAGGTTTGATCCCTTGTACCCCATATGGTCCCCTGAGCTCATTAGAAGTGATCCCTGAGTACAGAGTTAGGAGTAAACCTTGAGCACTTCTGGGTGTGGCCCAAAATCCAAACCAAATCAACAATAACAAAAGCCTTTGGGGGCCAGAGAGATAGTACACCTGGCAGAGTGCTTGCCTTGCAGGCCTCTGCCCTGGCTTCGGCCCTCAGCACCCTTATGGTCCCCCAGACACAGTCAGGAGTGATCCCTGAACACAGAGCCAGGAGAAGTTAGCCCCGAGCACTGCTGGGTGTGGTCCAAATTCCCCCTCCCTCCAGCCCTCCAAAAAAGTTATTTATAAAACTGCTCTTTTTGCATTCTGGGTAAGAAAACCTCGAGCCCCCAAATAAGAGCACTTTCATGAGAGCTGGTGTGAGCGAGGAGAGATCCTGAATACTGCACACTCCTTTCAAGGGAACAACGCGCGGGAGAAAAGACAGTAACATGAGCTGCCACACTGAAGAGAGGAGATTGACATGGAAGACGGAACAAGCACAAAGGGGTGAGGGAGAGCTAAAGTAGTTTGCTCTCAGGCTTTCCTCTTTTAGTTCAATCTGCGTCACTTTGACTTTCCTCAACGTTGTGTGGGAGAAAAGAGGAGGAATAAAATTTTGCAAAGCAAACTGCCTAAGAAATACCAGAGGAAAAAAAATCCTGAAGGTCAAACTTCTGTAGGGCTCTTTCTGGGTCCAAAATCTGCTAACAAACACCTGGCCAGTCTTCTATGGAAAGACTGAAATGCCCCTGCTAGTGACACAGTACTAATTAATGCAACATAAAAGTCAGTTTTTTCTATTCGCAGACTCATATGAATCATATTTCTGAAATCACCTAAAGGTTTCACTTGCCTGTCTTCCCTGAAATATGGAGTTACGATTGTTTGGAGATTACAGACTCCAAGGGAGCATTATTTACCTATTGCATCATATTCAATTCTGGGTAGAAATGAACGAGGAGATTGGGAATTACTGACATATGCAGCTGCCTGATAATGAAAAAAAGGGGGGTGGCGGGAGAGATTCCACAAAGTCTAGCCATCTACTCATAACAGAGCCACTTAAATTTAAACAAAAGAGCGGAGGTAAATTCATAGCGCATTGACTCTTATAGATGAGATCTGAATTCCTAAAAATTCAACAGTTCTGAGAAAGCAGGTGATTTCCTAGCTGGTCTATGAAATCCTTATAGAAACTTCCATTCTTCTGTCCTGCCACGGGAAATTTGGGGTAACACATTATAATAAACATCTAGTATCAGTGGAGTTGCTATTTTCTGCTTGTTTGGGGACCACACCCGGCTGTGCTCAGAGCCTACTCCCAGCTGTGCATTCTGGGTAAGAAAACCTCGAGCCCCCAAATTAGAGCCCTGTGCCCCTGCAGTCCAGTGAGCTGTCTTCTGGGTCCAGTAACTGCTATGTAAGTTCCTAAGTCTAAGACTCCGTTCCTTCTAAAGAGTCACTGAGGGTGACTTCACCCATTAACTTGGTCAAAAGAAAGATCACAGTCCCAGGATGGAACATTTCCAATGACCATTATAAGAGCAACAGTCCCAGCATCATCACAAGTCATCTTCACTGATGTTTTTTGTTAGGCTCATTAGCCCAAGGCTTGTAATTGCTTTTTTCGCCTGTGACCCCCTTACGCAGAGAAATGTTTACATAATCCGTGATATATAAAATAGTTACAGACATCAAACATTAACTGACAATAAATCATAAAGAAAATTTTTTGGTTTGGGGACCCAACTGACAATGCGCAAAAGGCTACTTCCAGCTCTGGGCTAGGAGGCTGCTCCGGGCAGTGCTCCGGGGACCATAGCATCAGGGATCACACCTGTGGGTCCTGTGGGCCGGAGCAATAGTGCAGTGGGTAGGGCACTTGCCTTACCCACTGGGTTCAATCCCTGGCACCATAAATGCTCACCTGAGTCCATCAGGAGCAAGTCCTAAGCACCACTGAATATGGCAGAAAAACCGGAAGGAAAAGAAGAGGTATGGGAGGACACTCCTGGCATTGCTTGGGGACCGTGTGGCACCAAGGATTGAACGAGAGCTTCCATCATGCAAAGCAAGTGCACTAACCCTTTGACCTATCTCCCCAGCTCCAAGAAATTAATTTTTAAAGTTTTTGAAGATTTTTTAAAGACTTTCGCAATAGTTAATTGTTAGTAGTTAGTTTTGTCCTTTATTCTTTGTGAAGTAGAATTTACATTTCTTCTGGTACACTTGTGATTCTTTTTGTAATTAAGTGGGAGCAAAAGGGATGGGGTGGGGAGGAAGGGTAAGGGAGAAGGGCGGACGTGGGGATGCAGAGACCTCCTACATGCAAAGTACATACTCAGTCTGCTGAGTGTATCTCTTTGACTCCCAAGAATTTGTTTTTTTGTTGTTGTTGTTGTTGTTTTGTTTTATGGCCACACCTGGTGGTGCCTGGGGTCTATTTATGGCTCCGCACACAGAGATCATTCCTGGTAGGGCTCAGGGGGACCACATGGGGTGCCGGGAATTGAATCTGGGTCAACTGCATGCAAGGCAGGAGCCTTACCCAGCGGATTATTGCTCTAGCCCCCACTTTTGTTTTGTTTTATGCACCACACCCGGGGCTACTCCCAGCACATTGCTCAGGGGACACTCCTGGCAGTGCTCGGGGACCATGTGACACCATGGATCAAATGTGGGCCTCCATCATGCAAAGCATGTGCACTAACTCTTTGACCTATCTCCCCAGCCCCCCAAAATTAATTTTACAAGTTTTTGAAAAATTCTTTAAAAGACCCTCACATTATTACCCATGTGAGGTTACAGTTCTAAGAAGTCAGTATGAGTAAGGTCAGCAGCTTAACCACTAGATTTTCAGCCTCATTAGGGCAAGGAGCATCCTTTACTCATCCTTGTATTCCCAGCACCCAACAGTGTCAGCATATATTTGCTCTCAAGAAAAATATTTGCTGAAATAAAACATTACCATGTAAAATGTCCGAGTCATCTTCAACAAAATCGATGTCTCTCAGGTCCCATTCTGCATAATTGTCAAATTCCTGTTTGGGGAAGAGAATTCCCATCCCAAACCCATCAGCTGTGAGTAATGCCTTATAGTAGCCATGAGTTTGACACAACAGAAAATGCAAACACTTGTTCAAAAATATTGAATGGTGCATAAGGCCAGAACACTGCCCAAAGTAGTAAGAAGTCACAGGGACCATCTGAGAGGGTTTAGGGAGGAGTAACAGCAAAACATACGAACAGTTCAAGAACTAAGTAAAAAAAAAATCTATTGTTTTAAAATTAGAATGAGTCTATTCATTAAATCTAAGAAAAATCTGACTCACTAGGTCTGTAAGATTTTAGGTGAGAAGACTGACTGCATTAATTTAGCTTTTTACTACTGTCGGAAGACATTATTTATTCAATAATAATATCATGAACAAAATGCTGACCTGGTGTGTGAGCAGCAGCAGTGCGGTTTGCCAAACATCCAAATAAACCCCAGGAACGTCATAGTTATAGGGTCAGATGACAAATTAAGAAAAGTGCGACTATATTTACATGGCGTTTAACTCCATGATTGAAGGAGGAACACATAAAGGTATTTTATAAACATTCATGGGTTTTTTTTTCATATATACTTGAGGATACAGTATAGGGATCAACAAAGTATAGCCCTGGCCAAATCCAATCCACTTCCTGTTTTTGTTTTTGTTTTGTTTGGGAGTCGCACCTGAAGGTGCTCAAGGGCTACTCCTGGATCTGTGCTCTGGGACTGCTCCTGAGGGTACTGTGGGGGATGAGGGGAAGTACTACAGAGCTAGTGAAAGAACCAGGCCTTCTGCATGCAAAGCCAGTGCTTAGCCCACTGAGTTCTTTCTCCTGGCCTGAACTTGCTGTTTTTATAAATAAAGCTTTATTGGAACACGGGCATATTCATTTGTTACCTACTGGTCATGCTTCATTTGCATAATAATAGCACCGTTTAACTGCAGTAGAAACATGGCAGCATGCAAATCTAAAATATTTGCTATCTGACCCCGAATAAGGTCAATACATTGTTAAGACTCAGAAATCCATACTTAGCAAGGAAGTGGGAGCTAACACCAGTCAGTGAAACTAACTGAGTTCTTGGGCTGTAGTACTTTTACTGTGTCGACATGTGAAAATGCTCACAACCAAGAAAAAGGTCGAAATGGAAGAACATTTGGCAGCCTAACACCCAACAAACTGCAGTACTTCTGAAAAAAAATCTCTTTTGAGGGGTGTGGAACCTCTGGGTAAGAGACACGAGCCTCATCTGAGACAAAAGCGAGTTTCTCCTACCTCCACGAAGTCTGCTCGGGCCGGCATGTACCCCGCCATGTCCCGGGAGAGCAGAGAGTCAAAGGCAGGTCGGGGAGGGTCATCTGTAGCTGTAAGAATTTAGAGTTTTTCTTAGTTACTTAATAAAAGAGTAGCACGTAAAGGCATAACAGAAATAGGCCTCACACTCTGGAATATTTTTGTCTGGAGAAAGATGGGGTCTGACAGAATAAACGAAGTTCAGATTTTTTTTCTTCTGCCATGGGTCATGTGTGCAAAACACATGCTCTACCATAGAGCCACATCCCATCCCCCAACATACATTTATAAAGGGAAATGTAAGAAAATAAAGTAATATGAAAACAGAGTGATTTCTATTTTTTTCTTTGAAGGGGGATGGGCTGGGACCATACCTGGCAGTACTCCGGGTTCACTACTGCTGGTGCTGGGGTCAAAATGAGGTCAGCAGCATGCCAGCAAGCGCTATCACTCCTGTGTTACCTCCCTGACCCCCAAAATAGTGATCTATTAAAAAGGAAGTTAAGATTGAGGGAATTCTTATGGAATTTCCCTCAGACTTTTGATTTCCTAGTTCAAATAAAAACCAAATCTGATTTTTTAATTTTGTTTGGGGGCCACACCTCACAGTGCTCAGGGCTTACTCCTAGCTCTGTGCTCAAGGATCACTTCTGGTGTGCCTCAGGAGACCCTATGTAGAACCTGAGTTTGCTGCCTGCAAGGCAAGTGTCTTACCACTATACCAATTTTCTAGCCACAACACACACTTTCTCTTGCTATGATAGAACATTAAATATTTGTTCCGTATTCAGTTCCCTTACCCTAGAGGACCAATCTCAGTTTACAAATCTCATTCAACAGAGAGGTTAAAAATAAAAATCACATTAAACACTGGAATTGCAAGTTAGCTCGTAGTACCAGATCAGGATCTTGCACACAATATTTAACTTTCTGGAATCTCAGTTTTCTTGTGTGTAAAACAAAATATTTGTTCTGTTATCCCACTGAATTGATATTAGGGGGAAAAAAACCGATGGAATGTGTTTGAAAACAAAGGACTAACATCCAAGTAGGAGTTTCATCAGGCTTTGGGTTAGTCAGCTACAAAACTGCAGAGCATGAAGAATTCTTCCTCTGTGTCATTACTCGTGCTCGGGGCCTTAGTCAGGAAAGATGTCCACTCATAATTCATCACAGTTGGGTTTGTTTGGTTTGCTGTTGCTCTGTGAAGGACCTGAACCTAAGACCATATACTCTACCTATGGAACATGTGCCTGGCCCATTGGTTATATTGTACAAGAAGGCCCACAGGTCCCTCAGCCATGTAAGATTTTGTTTTTGAGCCACACTCAGTGGTGGGAGGGCTCACTCCTGGTGGTGCTTCGGTGACTGTATGGGGTGGCAGAAATCAACGCTGCATGGGTGGGGTTATAGCTCAGGGGTAGAGCATTTAACTGCAAATCCACGTGGGCCACAGGCACCTAAGTGCCCTACCACCTGTCCTGTGAGTTTTGTCTCTGGCTCTATAATTTTTTAATTTTGGGGGGGAGAATGAGAGAGTACGACACACCACATGGGCAAAACACACAGCCAATTAAGCTATCTCTCCCGCTCCCACTATTATAACCAAGTGAACAAAAGGAGCATACTGTTTCCTGGGCTTAACACTGAAATGAATAATAATGAAGCAAATACTGGATTCTTTTACATAATTAATATTTACCCTCATAAATTAGCATGTACTCAAAGATACCATGGAAATTTTCACTCATTTTAAACATCTCAACTCAGAGAAACAAAAATTAAAGTGAACTGCTATGTTCAAGAGCCTTGGAATGGGGCGGACCCACACACTGGCTCCAGGTGCCCTGACATCCAGCACAGAGCACTCAGTGACCTCAGAGACACATCCCCTCCTCGCCCCATGAAGGCCTGCCTGACTATCAAGAATTGCCACACCAACTCCTCCCATCATCTACAAGCACTTCAGCTGTCCAGGCCATGAAATCACTGTTTATCTGCCAGTGCAACAGAGCCTGAGGGTAAGCCCAGTCCCTCCCGCCAGCACAGGGAGGGGCTTACACT
The DNA here is from genome assembly GCF_027595985.1 of Sorex araneus. Lineage (NCBI taxonomy): Eukaryota > Metazoa > Chordata > Mammalia > Eulipotyphla > Soricidae > Sorex > Sorex araneus. Next base: position 201,771,847 of record NC_073304.1, read on the forward strand.
GGAATGGGATGGCGGTGTCAGCAGTTTTTGCCTCCTCCGCTTGCTTCAAATTGAGCAGGGTGGATGCGAACAGAGGGTTATTGATGAAATGCTTCATGTAGTGCTTCTCACACTCCTCCTTGGTCTTGGTACACATCTGATTGGCCACATCTTGCCTAGGAGAGTGTGAAGAAAAGGCGAAAGGAAGCGGGGCTTCATTTATTCCTCATGCTCAAAACATGATCTGTCTTCCCATATTTATCATTTTAATCCCTACAATGTCTAGAATCTGATACCTCCAAACTGATATCAGGGGGATATCAGCAGAACAAGAAGACAAATTATGGAATACCTAAAGTTCCAAATGCTATGTCAAGATGTGCAGACAATAACTAAAAAATCTTTTCCTTTCACCCCCAAAGAAAGAAAAATCAGTTTAAAAAAATTAATTCTGTGTAAGATAAGTCCCAAGGACAGAAAGGCTATACATAACCGGCTATTTCAGAACATTCAAAATATATTTAAGTATAGGGTTATACTTGCATATTTGATAGTTTACCAAATACCTCACTTGAACATGTTTTTTAAACTAGCGCTCCTAAGATCAGTCAACCACTAGCTAGAAACATTCACAGCATCATTAAATTAATCCTAAACATGTGGTATTTACTACCGATTTCAGACACAAAAATAGGAGGCCCAAAGAGACTTAAGGATCTGACTCAAGAACATAAAGCACAAACAAGCAAGACACAAAGTATGTAAGAGACAAAACCTCAAGATCCTGAAGCCTCATTGAGATGATGAGAGAGGCAGAGATGAAATGCTGTCAAGTGCCCTCTCAATTGCTCTCCCACAGCCCTTGACTTGTCCTACAAACCTTTAAAATGCTCTAGTTTCAGGGCTGAAATGACACTACAGTGGGTAGGGCACTTGCCTTATACGCGGCTGACCCAGGTTCAATCCCTAGCACCCCATATGGTTGGTTCCCCAAGCCCCACCTGGAGTGGCCCCTGAGTCCTGAGCTAGAAGTGTGCCCCCAAAACCAAAAAAAAAAAAGGTTTAATTTTATAAGACAAGGAAAAGGAGGAGTGGGGGCTAGAAAGATAGTATAGTGGATATGATGCTTGCCTTGAAGAATGGCTGACCCAGGTTTGATCCCCAGATCTCTACATGGTCTCCAGAACCCACCAGAAGTGATCTCTGAGTGTAGAGCCAGGGTAAGCTCTGAGCATGGCCAGGTGTGGCTCAACTGCTCACCCCCTACCTCTGCACAACTCCAAAAAAAAAAAAAGAAAGAAAACTCAGTATGTGGAAATCAAGATCTGGAAACAAGCTAACTGCTCAATGGCAAGATGAGTGCATAAATAAAATGTGGTATATCAACATAACAAACCACTACTTGGCTGTAAGAAAATAGTCTTGCCTCCTGATACAACACGGATGGAACTGAATAGATGTCATGCTGAGGGGGAAAAAAAAATCAGAAGGAAAAAGACAAATATTAGATGATCTCACTCATGTGTGGTATATAAAGAAACAGAGCAAAGGAATAGACAGGGTCCAAGGAAACAAGCCCTCAGCCTCTAACCGCACAGTCAACGCTACCGAGGAGGGGGGAGAGAAGAAAGGGCTGAAAGGGCCCAGTGAACTGCCATGGAAGGATGCGGTAAGAGACCTTCACCAATCAGCCACACGAGCACACAAAGTCACTCTGAACTCACTAAGCGTCATACTGGTCATACACAAAACATATTTAATAACACCTCCCTCTATTTGGTTCAGAAAACCAAAACCAACAGCATGAAAAAGACTTCCTAGAGGTAAAACTGAGAGCAGTGGCACTCTTATTAAGGGGAGTCCCCCTGGACAGGAACAAAGAGTCTGTTCAATCTTGGCAGGCTTTGTCCTAAGGTGGGTACCCACACGCTAAAAATCAGACATTAGAAGAGGAAGCGTTGACACATTTGGATTTCAGGCTGTGGTGGTCCATCTGCCTAGTCAGGATTCTTTTTTTTTTTGCTTTTTGGGTCATACCCGGCGATGCACAGGGGACCATATGGGATGCTGGGATTCAAATCCGGGTCGACCGTGTGCAAGGCAAACACCCTACCCGCTGTGCTATCACTCCAGCCCCAAGTCTGGCTTCTTCACATAATCAGGGCATCTAAAGTTAAGAAAATGTCATAAAACCAGGGGCCAGGATGACAGTACAGTGGGTAGGGCATCTGCCTTGCAAACAGCCCACTCGGGGTTCAATCCCCCGCATCCCATATGGTTCCTCGAGTACCACCAGGAATGGTTCCTGAATGCAAAGCCAGGAGGAGCCCCTGAGTGTTGCCAGGTATAGACCAAATACCAAAAGAAAAAAAAAAGATTTTTAAATGAAAATTTCATAAAGTCATAAAAGAGCAGGGACTGCTGAAAAGTCTAAACTTACCCGTACTTCAGAAAGAAATAAATCACTGGCCTCTAGTGATACGCAGATTGGCTCTGTGAGGGACGAGATACCCATGTCCTGGGAGACCATTCAGCCTCGGACGGTGAGGCGCTAAGATGTACAAGGCTTGTCCCGGAAGCCACTGAGCAACAGGAAAGCAACACCTCTGCCTCCCCGTTACCAACCCCCAGGCTCTCCTGCGACTGCTGCTTGCCCTCCGAGCACGGCGGAGCAGCAGAACCCTGACCTCGGGGCTCTTACCAATTTCCAAAGCCACAATCCATCACAGCTTCTAGAAGGGCCATTTCTTCTTGAGCAGTCCAGCAAGGATCAAGAACAGGAAAATCTGAGGTCTAAAGAGAAAAAAAACAGACATGACGGCAATGGAAAGCAGCACCCCCAGCTCCAGTGTTGAATGACTGTCATTCCCATGGAACTTAGATGTACCTGAAATACAGTTTTCTACCTCCCCCAGCCCCTATGTCCACAATGAGCTAGTCTCTAAAATGGATCATACCCTATAAATGCCATATAACTCATGAAAAAAATCTTTAACTTTCAGTCACCACAAAGATTAGAGAAATATTATAGCATGTTCCCTAAGCTAAGAAGAAAGGGGAACACAAATTTATGTATATTTATTCTTCTCTCTCTCTTTTTTAAGTAACTTCTCTACTGCAAAGTCTTAGCCTTTTAATTTCTTTATAAATTTTTGGGTCACACCCAGCAATGTTCAGGGGTTACTCCTGGTTTTGCACTCAGAAATTATTCCTGGTGGTGCTTGAGGGATCATATGGGATGCCGAGGATCGAGCCCGAGTTGGCTGCAAGCAAGGTCAAACACTTACTCGTTGTACTATTGTTTTGGCCCTTCTCAGCCTTTTTAGATAGAAAAAATAAATCAGTATTAAGAATAAGCTGGCATGCGGGGCTGGAGCAATAGCACAGCGGGTAGGGCATTTGCCTTGCACGTGGCTAACCTGGGCTTGATTCCTAGCATCCCATATGGTCCCCTGAGCACCGCCAGGGGTGATTCCTGAGTGCAGAACCAGGAGTAACCCCTGTGCATCACCAGGTGTGACCCAAAAAGAAAAAAAAAAAAAGAATAAGCTGGCATGGGGCAGGGAAGGCAAAGAAAGTGAAAAGCCAGACCTCTCTGAATATTCCTTATAGATCCAACTTTGAAAACGACTACTGTACATAGTTATTGACCAATTACTTTTCTTAATTACAAATTTTTTTAATCCTGAGGGAATCGAGAGATAGCTCAGTGGGCTAGAGCACATGCTTTGATGTAAGGCGACCAGGTTTTGATCCTAACACCACATGGTCCTGCAAACACTGCCAGGAGTAACATCAAAGCCAGAAGTATTTATCCTTAGCACTGCCGAGTGTGGATAGCACCCCCCTTAAAAAACAAACAAGCAAAAGCCCCCAAGATCGCAATAGTCCAAAGCTAAATGAAACAAACAAATAATCCCAAAGCATAATCACAGGGAAAAAAGTCCAAAGTGACTTTGAAAACATATTGACTGTATTTCCAGAAAAAATAAAAATTTAATAGTAAAAGGAAGTAGATGGGGATGCTGCTCATAGACAGAGCAACTTATTTTTATGTGTGAGCTCTGGTTTCGAGTCCCAGTACTATATGGTCCAACAGGTACCACTCTGGGACATCTCCAGATATGGCCCAACCCCACCCCACCCCAGGAAAATCCAAAAGTAAAAGTGCCAAAATTATTAAAGTTGTTTTCAGTACTGTTGATATAGTTACTGAGTTTATAACATAGAGATGTGCTTTAAGATAAAATAGGCAACTGAGTTGGCATTATTGGGCAGTTAGATTCCAGATTTGGAAAAAAAGATACATAGATCTATGAGGTTCCATAAAAACCTTTTAGCCTGGGCCAGAGGGAGCGATAGTACAGCAGGTAGGGCATCTGCCTTGCATGTGCCGGACCCAGGTTCAATCCCCAGCATCCCATATGGTCCCTTGAGCACCGCCAGGAGTAATTCCTGAGTACAGAGCCAGGAATAACCCCTGAGCATCAACGGATATGACCCAAAAAGAAAAAAAAGAAAAGAACAAACTTTTAACCTTGTATTTGAAATTCTAGTTTTAGTAGAGACTCCTAATGCATTTTATCATAAAAAGGTAAGAACAAGGATCTGGGTTGGAGAGATAGTACAGGGGTAAAGGCGTTTACACTGCATGCATGCAGCTAACCCCAATTAAATCCCCTGCACCAAATGGTCCTCTGAACAACTCTGGCAGCAAACAACGAAGCACAGAGTTGAGAGAAGCCCCATACCAGCCATATGGGGTGAGAGAAGGCCAAACCAGCACGTAGGGTATGGCCCCCTCTAGAAAACAAAGAAAGAAGAGAAAAACAAAGAAAGAAGAGAAGATTCATGAAGAAAAAGATGATTCCAGATTTGGGTCAGAACATGCACAGGATGAGACCAGAGCATCTGCCGTACAGCAGAAAAGCCCTCAGAACTCTAAGGATCGTGACAAAAGGATGCAGAGACCAATTTACAGAGCTCCCACTATGCAAAAAAGGCACATTCTGAGCAAAACTGAGAAGAAAAAACTGTAAGAGAATGAAAACATTTGAAATATCAACAGGATGCTAGGGTTCCGACTCATATTTTCAAAATTCGTAAGTACAGGAAAAGAACTGGAATTTTCTCTTGTCTTTCTCATGGGGAGTGTGGATGGGAGAGGGGTGCTGGGGGATCAGACCCCTCCTGCAGCACTTGCTCAGCTGTGCACTGCTTGGGTTCAACAGTGCTGTGGTCACCAGGGCTCCATCCTACAGGGCTTCGGAGCCAGGGGTCGAACCAAGGGACCTTGTGTATGCACCCAAGTTCTTTAAATAATCTCTCTGGCCCTATCTTGCCTCCCATGGACACACTTTAACTTATGGTAACGACACAGACATAACAATGCATTTTCTTATAACTAATAAATTAAAAGGGCTGAGATAATAAAGACAAGTATTTTATAATCCCAGATTAATGCATAGAACTAGATTGTGATCAGAACTGAATCTAACAAAGCCACTGAATATAACTACCAATTTTACAGAACACAGGAGAGAGGATTACACTGATCAGCAAAATCTAGACCATTTTAGTATCTATAAGACAAATAGTAAAGGCAATTTTCTGAATCAAATGGAAGAAATGAGACAAACAGTGTGGTGAGAAGAGGGAAAATCCACAGACTAGAAACTATAGAAGAGACAACCCACTGCATCTATGGGCTGACTTCTATCACATTAGAACTAGGAAAGTTTTTTTAAAAAAATTTATGATTGCGGGAGTTGTGGGGGATTTTTAAGGTGGTGGGATGGTACTGGGACCTTGATGATGGGTACAATGATTTTTTTTTCTTTTTGGGTCACTCAGTGATACTCAGGGGTTACTCCTGGCTTTGCACTCAGAAATCACTCCTGGCAGTGCTCAAGGGACCATGTGGGATGCTGGGAACTGAACCCGGGTCAGCCGTGTGCAAGGCAAACGCCCTACTCGCTATGGTATCACTCCAGCCCCTGGGTACAGTGAGTCTTATGAACAGTGTGAGTCTAACCTCTTGAAATTTCATTATACTGCAAACCAATGATAAATCAATAAAAAAATTTGATATCACTACACAATCAATACCCATCCGAATAGCTAAAATGAAGGAACTAACAATACCAAATGTTAGCAACCTTGTGGAAAATTAAAACTCTCATACATTTCTGGTAGAGGAGCAAAATGATATAACCATCAGGAAACAGAGATAGCTTGTCTAGAAGTTGGATTGGAGAGATTGTATAGAGGGTAAGGTGCTTGCCTTGAATGTGCTCAACCAGGGTCCACTCACCAGAACCCCATATGGTCGCCTGAACCCTGCCAGGAGTGAGTCCTGAATTAAGAGCCAGGGCTGGGTAGCTCTTAATTCAGGGCTCTGAGCACTGCTGGGTGTGGCCCTCCCAAACCCAAAATATTAAATAGGTTGGGCTGTAGTACAGGGGTGAAGGTGCTTGCTTTGCTTCTGGTCCATCTGGGTTTAATCCCTGGCACCATACATGGCCCCCAGGTACCACCAGGTGATCCCTAGCACAGAGCCAAGAGTAAACTGTGAGCACAGGTGTGGGCCCCCAAATTGATCAACAAATAAGTAAGGGCTAGAGAAGTAGTTCAAAGGTCTGAAATATGTGTCTGGCATGTAAAGGCCTGACTTTGATTCCGGATACAGCACAATCCCCTCTGTGTTCAATGAGGTACTATCACTGGGTCTGAAGACTGGATTGTCCAGCCTCATTGCCCCCTGAGCACTGCCTCCCCCATCCAAGAATTAAATGATCATTTATTCTATGACCCAGCAATTCTACTTCCAAATAGAAATTTATCCAAGAAAAATACATGTATGTCTAGAGGGGTCGGAGTTATAGCACAGTGGGTAGAACATTTATCTTGCATATGGCCAAACTGGATTCAATCCCAACATCCCCTATGATCCTGGAGTACCATCTGAGTGCAAAACCAGGAGTATCCCTGAGCATCACCAGCTGTGGACCAAAAAAAACCAAACCAGACAACAAACATGTCTAAAAGAAAAAAAAAAAACAGATCTAGAGAAAGTCAGATAAAAATGTCCCATAGCAGGGTGGGGCAGAACCGGCCCTGCTCCCCACCCAAAGAAGACCCCAAGCGGCTGCCCACAAATAGCTTCTCTGCTCCTAACAGCCATGATCCCAGAGGCACACAAACCAATCTCGGAATGCAGCGGCTGCTGGCAGAAATACCTCTGGACTTAATTACTAAAATACCAGAATTCTAAAACCATGTGGCTGCTTTTGCGGCCGTGCAACATTATATGCTCTTCATTATCAGCAATAGAAAATAGATGATCTAATGATGCCTTTTTGGCAGGTCTGATTATTGGGGGGAAAATTCCAAATAATAATAGTGGGTTTTCTGTCAAAAATTGAATGTAATCAAAGTAAAGAGAGAATAAAGTGAAAATCATCAGCCACACAGGCGGGGGGTTGGGGATGGGGCTTTGTAACTGTTCTCACGGTGATTCAATTAAAAAAAAAGAGAAAAGTCCCATAGCAGCTTCTTCATACCTGAAAACTAGGTAAAGCCCAGGAGTCCATCCACAAAATGCAGAAGCTTTATTACAGCTACATACTGAAATGTTGTAACAAAAACGAGTAACTGACTAGGCACAACACCATGAATAAATCTCAAAATCACGCTCAGTGAAGCAAAGCAGGAAGAGGACTGGGGATGTAGCTCCCAGCATGAGCATCGCATGTGTGAGGTCCTGGGTTTGATGCCTGGCACGAAGGGGAAGCATACATGTGAATATCTACAATATGACACCATTTATATGCAACTTTAGAATATACAAATTTTATATATTCTATTTTTATATAGTTTTATAGAATATACAAATTATACAAAAGATCTACAGGGTAAAATCATAAACTGTTCTCAGGGGTAATGAGGGAAAAGTCTAGAAGTGAGAAAATGTAAAGTGACTAGAATTCCTTTAAAATTTTACAATTACCTCATAAAATATTTATATGTGGGATAATAAAACGTCTGGGGAAGTGACTTCAAAATAATCTGAAAGAGCAGAGGATGAGATGAAATCAGACAGGCCCCTGAGTTGTTAATTTCATCAGCTACCAACATCTGAAATTAGTGTCAGCAGTATTATACCACGCATGGTAGCAGCCACAAAGGTGGCCCTCGGGCATCCATGCGTGGCTCCTTCCCATTTACTCTGGGCTGGTCCTGTGACTTGTACAACAAGGAAGGTCCGGCCGATCCCCCTTCCGATCCCTTGGGAGCCCTCAGCCACCAGGTCTCACCTGGAGCCTTCCCACCAAACCGCAGTGGGAGCTGGAGAGGAGCAAGCCTCCCGTGAGGATGCGCTAGAAACGTTGAGAAAGACAGCTCTTGCTACCTCCTGACAAAGGCTGGCCTTCCCGCGTCAGCACACTCCAAATCCTAAGCCCCCTTCACCACGCCCAATCTGAATTTCTGACGCACAGAACTGTGGGAGATAATGAATTGGTTATTTTTAAATCCTGAGGTTTGCAGCAGCTGTCAGGTAGCAACAGATAATTGAAACATAATTCTCTCTCCTTAAGCATATGCTTGAACTTTCCCTTAAGTTTAAAAAAAATAAATGACACAAGATGCCTTTAATTTGTACAGGCATTCAGAAATTATGTGTCTGACTAATGGCACACATAGACAAAATTCTGATGGTTTATAAAATCACACTAGCAATAAAATGTTTTTGGAGCCAGGATATGTCAAGTAATAGAGCACACGCCTAGCATTGTGTGATGCCTGGAGTTCAATCCCTGGCAACGAAAGACACTGCTGGGCGAGACCCCAGAGCATGCCCTCCGGGCACTGCTGGGAAGGACCCCAGAGCCTGCTCTCCCAGCACTGATGGGAGTGTACTAAAATTCTTAAGATTTTTGTTTCTGGGCCATACTCAGCAGTGCTCAGGAACTTTCAGAAGCTCTAAGAACAAGGCCTAAAAATCTATCTATAGATTTTGTTGGGGGGTTACACCCAATAGTACTCAGGTGCTATTCCTGGCCCTGTAGTCAGTAATCAGTCCTGGCAGGGCATGGGGGACTATATGGGGCATGAGGGATCCAATTCGGGCTGAACGTATGCAAGCACCCTACCTCTTGTACTATCTCTCCAGCCCTACAATTTTTTTTTTAAAGGCAGTAAGTTTTTATCTGAGTATGTGCATGATGATGCCTAGCACATGAAGTACTGTGTGAGCCAAAAGAGAAACTTCAACCTTTATCCACATTAGATTCATAATTATCTCCCAATATGGCTAATGCCATAAATACATGTAAAAATGACAACTCACACACAATTGGGGAGTATGCTATTTTTAACACTATATTTTAGAATGCTGACTCTCTAAACTTTTACCAGAGGTTCTAAACAACAAGGCCTAGGAGTCTATCTAGAGATATGGTTTGGGGGGGGGGGGTCACACCCAGCAGTACTCAGGTACTACTGTTCCTGGCTCAGTGCTCTGGGGTCACTCCTGACAGCACCTGCTGGGACCGGACCAGGTATCTCTCATGTGAAGCCATGTGCTTAGTCCTTTGTGCTGTCTCCCTGGCCCAGAAATTTGTATTTTTAAGCAGTTGCTAGGTGATCCTGATGTGCTAAAGTTCAGAACCACTGGTAGAGGGTGTGGTAGAAAGAGGTGCCTTTCATTTATTCAAGGTTCTAAGAAGCACAAGACAAAAATAGACACAGAACTCAGAAATCTTGATTAATGCACCACCCACCACTGCATGAGTAACTCCCCAAAATATAGAACTGCGAGATGACAAAGTAACATAAATCATTTAAAGTTTTCTGAGGTTTCATATGGGAAAAAAATATCAAGTTTTAGTGGTTTTATGTGTAGAAAGGCAAAATGTGGTCATCGTTCTTACAGAAAAATTCACTGAAAATAGGTAAGCTAAAAAAAAAAAAGGCAGGGATGGGGGGCATTACTAGTCTCCCAAAGCACTCTCAAAAAAAGAACAGAGGCTCAATCTGCTTGTAAGGGTGTTGAAAAAGCGAATAAGGAATGATGTAATCAAAAGAATGACATGGACCTGACTGAAAACTTGTGCCTTCAGCATTCTGCAAAAACAGAGTCCCAGAACAGCTGGAGGGAGCTCATGGTCAGTTTTCTCACTTGTGACAGCTGTTGATCTTTCCCACCTACACAGAACTATCAGGAATTACTGTCACAATTTCACATGAAAATCCATGTTGTGGTTCCGGTCACTTTCACGTAAATTTGGGAGACTCAGCTTCCTAAAAACTTGAGTCTCTTAGTGAGATGAACTTAAGATTATAGTTCCCTTGATCACTATCGTCCCTTTATTTATTTTGCAATTACCGAAAATGTTATTCATGTAAAAAAGACATTCTGATACAGGTCATTAGAAAAATACAATTAAAACAAGACACTCTCTGGGCTGGAGCAATAGGATAGCTGGTAGGACATCTGCCTTGCACATGGCTGACCAGGGTTCAATCCCTGGCATCCCATACAGTCCCCCTGCACATCACTGGGTATGGCCCAAAAAGCCAAAAATAAATAAATTAATTAAATAAGGTGCTCTTACTACACACCTATTAGAATGGCTGAAATCCAGAATGCTAACCAAAAAACCAGCAAGGACAACAGTAGGACAACAGCTGCCATCATTCATTGGATAACCACTTTGGGTGTTTTGGTTTTGCTTTTGTTTTTGGGTCATACCTGGCAATGCTCAAGGATCAAAGCTGACAGGGCTTAGGGGACCACATAGGGTGCTGGGGACCAAGCCCAGGTCAGCCGTGTGAAAGGCAAGCATCTTGCCCACTGTACTATTGCTTGGGCCTATATAACCACTTTGAAAGATGGATTGGCAGCTTCTTCTAGAACTAAATGTGCTCTTGGCTGGGGAGAGAGCTAAAAGGGCTGGAGCGCATGTCCTGCATTCAATCCCCCACACCACATGAGCTCCCAAGCACTGCCTGGTATGGCCTTTTGGCCCTCAGTATTGCTCTGTCACCCACCCACCCACTCCCCACCGAACAAACAAACTCACCATGCTTTTTTTTTTTTTGCTTTTTGGGTCACACCCATCGATGCACAGGGGTCACTCCTGGCTCTGCACTCAGGAATTATGCCTTGCAGTGCTCAGGGAACTATATAGGATGCTAGGAATCGAACCTGGGTTGGGCGCGTGCAAGGCAAATGTCCCACCTGCTATGCTATTGCTCCAGCCCACCCACCATTCTCTTAACATGTTATTTAGCAATGATATTCCATGGTATTTACTCAAAGGAGCTACAAATATATGTCCACACAAAACCCATACATGGATGTTAAGAGAAGCTTTATTCATGACTGCCAAAATTTGCAAGCAACAAAGATGTTCTTCAGTAGATGAATGGTAAGCTGGCACATCTAGACACTGAAATACTGTTCAATGCTAAAAATAAATAAGCTATCAAGCCATGAAAATACAGGAAGGAAATTGAAATACACACTATTAAGTGAAAGGAATCAATTTGAAATGGTTACATATTGTTAAGATTCCAACTATGTAATATCCTAGAAAAGACCAAACCATGACCTTAAAAAGAACAGCAGTGGGGCCTAAGGCACAGCAGGCTGGGTGCTTGCCTTGCACATGGCCAGCCATGGTTCAATGCCCACCACCATATATGGTCCACAGACATGCCAGGAGTGATTCCTGAGCACAAAGCCAGAGCCAGGAGTAAGCCCTGGGCAGTGCTCAGTGTTCCCCCCACAAAAAAGATCAGTGGTTTAGGAGCTAGAGAGATAATACAAGGTAAAGGTAGTGATTTCTGTCAATAATTTGAAAGAGAATACAATAATTTGAAAGAGAATAAAAGTGGATTTATCCCATCTTTAGATCAAAGTGCAGGCCAGTCAATGCTTTAACACCAATCAGAGGGGACCCAGAGCAATATAGAATTATGAAGATTTTGTGTTGTCCCAAAGTGCTCAACTTCTGGCAATTTGTTCTGGTAGCAACAGAAAGTATCAGTGGATTAATCTACTATGTGCAATTATTACTGTCAAGCAAATATCTACCCATCTTTCTTTCCCTTACGAAAGACAACATTGGGTTGGAGAAATAACACAGGTGAGGCACTTTGCTCTGCATGCATGTAGTCAATCCCTGTTAAATCCCAGCAGCACAAATGGTCCTCTGAGCACTGCTGGGGGTCACTCCTGAGAGCAGAGCCAAGAGTACCTCCTGAGTACTGCCAGGTGTGGCATGAAACACACACGCGCGCACACACACATACGCGCTCGCGCACACACACATACGCGCGCGCACACACACACACAATATGGGGGATCCAATATTAGAAACTGCTTAAAGACTATATGTACCTATAAACATATAGTCTATAGTCTACATATAGGTACATAGGTACCAGAAGCTCTGATAAGCTGACAAAATGATTTTGGTAAAGATTCACTTACTTGCCACATCCACCAGATCTTCAGGTAAAATTCCCTATTCCATGGCTCGCTCTTCAAGCCCATGTTCTTTCTTGAACACATATCTCACTTGCTTGTCTCCATGTTTCTTTACTTGGTTATTTCTACCCTAAAGAAGCCTGTGCTCTCTCTCGAACACACTTTTCCCTTCTCTTTACTCACATGTTTCTATGTAAGTTTCAATAAAAAATTATTGGGGCTGGAGCACTAGTGGGTAGGGTGTTTGCCTTGCACACGGCCAACCCGGGTTCGATTCCCAACATCCCATACAATCCCCTGTGCACTGCCAGAGTAATTCCTGAGTGCATGAGCCAGGAGTAACCCCTGTGCATCACCGGGTTGTGACCCAAAAAGCAAAAAAAAAAAAATTATTTTGCCAAAAAAAAAAAAAAAATTATCTTGCTTCCAAAAAAAAAAAAATTGTCTATTCTTGGGCCTGGGTGAGAGCTCAATGGACTGAGCACATCCTCTGCATGTGGCATCACACGGTCCATGAGCACTGCCAGGGAGTAGCTCCTGAGTACCACCAGCAAAGCCCAAAAAGCAAGGGGTTAAAAAAAAAAAGCAAAGCACCCATTCCTCTACCTAGAGGTTTTCTAAACACTATCAGTATCTGCCTCTCATTCCTTCTTTCATCCCCCAATTTCTGTGTGTGCACAAGTGGGGTTGGGTCACTCTGAGGGTGCTCAGGGATCACTCCGTGTGGTGTTAAAGGGACCATATGCAGTGCCAGGGTCAAACCAGAGTCAGCTGCAAACAAGGCAAGTGTCCTAACATCTACTGTCTTTCTGGCCTTTTCTTCCTCATTTTTAATGAGGTACCATGATTTATAGTACTGTAAAAAAGCCTCATGAGATGTATACTTGCTTTTTTGCCATTCTGGAGAAGTCATGTTCTCTCCTGAGCAAGTATCTTTATTTATTTTTCTCCCTTCCTTCCTTTATTCCCCAATGAATTTGTTTTAATTCAAAACCAAACAAAAACCAATAGTTTCTGCATATGTCATTGCAACACCACACCTACCATCAGAGTCCACTTCCCTCCATCAGTATCCCAAGGACCCTCCCATCCATCCACCTCCCTTGCCCCCTGCCCGAGGCAGACTAGGATCTACAGAATAACTCTTGAGTTCATTTCTTATTTCTCTCTCTGCTTACTTTTTTAGTATCACACCCAGTGATACTCATGCGTTACTCTTGGCTCTTCACTTCGGAATCACTCCTGGCAGCTTTCTTTTTTTTTTTTTTTTTTTTGCTTTTTGGGTCACACCCAGCGATGCTCAGGGGTTACTCCTGGCTTTGCACTCAGGAATTACTTCTGGAGGTGCTTGGAGGACCATATGGGATGCCGGAGATCGAACCTGGGTTGGCCGAGTGCAAGGCAAACACCCTACCCGCTGTGCTATCGCTCTGGCCCCACTCCTGGCAGCTTTCAGGGGACCGTATGGGCGTATGGGATGTCGGGGCTTGAACCTGGGTTGGCTGTGTGCAAGGCAAGTGCCTTATCCACTGTACTATCTCTCTAACCCCCTCATTCCCTCTTTAAAGGCAGCAATACACCAATCAAATTATAACCAAGTCTCATTCTGGCCTATAAAACTATCTTTACAAAGTGATTTTCTATAGGACTGCAGGCAGAGTACAGCGGATAGGATGTTTGCCCTGCACATGGTCATCCTGGGATCAATCTCCAGCACCTCATATGATCCCTTTGGTCCTGTGAAGAGTGATTCCTGAGTGCATTCAGGAGTAAGCCAGTTCTGGCCCCAAAATCAAGGGGGGCACACAGGGGAGGGGGAATGCGTTCATTTTATAACTAAATTCTCAGAAGGCAACTAATTTCCCAACAGGCAGAGGGATGGAATGCCATATATAAATTTCACCCCCCCCCCCACAACAACATAAAAATACCATAACTGAGACCATAGAGAGCGCACTACAGACTGATGCATTTTTGCATGCAGGGGGCCTGGGTTTGAACCTTGACAGTGCCAAAAAAAAAAAACAAAAAACAAAAAACAAAAAACCTCTGAGCACTTAAGTACTTAGGTGGCAGCATCCCAGGTATAGCCTCAGAAAACAAACCACCATCACTGTCCCTTCTTGGGGTTTTTCTTTTTACTTTTTTCTGGGTGGGGAGTGGAGCAAGGTGTTACAGGGGCTATTTGTCAATGCAACTGTGCTCAGTGATCATTCCTGGCAGGGCTCAGAGGACCATATGGGATGCTGGGACTAGAACTCAGCAAATTAAGTCAAAAACCACACGCAAGGCAAGCACTTTCCCCAGTAACCCATCTCTGCAGCCCTATCTGCTGTCTATGAATCTCAAGAGCAGACCTCTTGGGCTGGAAAGATAGTAAAGAGGGTCAAGGTGATCCCCAGCACCCCAGATGGTCCCTGAACATCACCCTGAATACAAAGGCCAGGAGTAAGCCCTGACCACTGTAAGGTGTGGTCCAAAAATCAAAACAAAAAGGTATTTCCCTTTATCCTTCTGTCCATACATAGAAGAAAACACCTCTCTAAATATTTTCTAACTTCAAAACAAAAATTGGAATATATAAAAAGGTTTTGGGGGGCTGGAGTGATAGCACAGCGGGTAGGGCATTTGCCTTGCACACGGCCGACCCGGGTTCGATTCCCAGAATCCCACATGGTTCCCCAAGCACCACCAGGAGTTATTCCTGAGTGCAAAGCAGGAGTTAACCCCTGTGCATCACCGGGTCTGGCCCAAAAAAAGCAACAACAACAACAAAAAAAGTTTGAACTCGAATGTTTCAGCAGATCTGTAAAATCCCAGAGCCCTTAGCGGGTCCAGCTCAGGAGATAGTTCAAAGAGGTAGAGCGCATGGTTGTACGCAAAGCCCTGCGTGTGCTCCCTGGCACCCCATGCCGCGCTGAGTACTGCTGGCGGCGGCCCTGGTGGATCCAGAACACTGGTGCACCGAGATCCTATAAAAGAGGGATTGAGTAATGATCGATGAAACCAGAGGAGGAGGAAAGAGCTACCTGGAGTGAAGAGGAAAAAACTAATTTCTAGTGCAGCCAGGAAGTGAAGGGAATTTCCCTTGAAAAAACTTCATCATTACCATTATTTCATAAGTGTGGTCACTTTGATGTTTCTTGTACTCAAATCCTCGAGTGAAACACTGTAAAAGAAAAGAAAATTAAGTCACCCCAAAGCACTGCTTTCTTAAAGGACAGAAAATAATTTGGAGATACTTCACTCTTAGGGTGTGTCTTCATTCATTCTTTCATTCATTCATTCATTAGTTACCACTCTGCCTCTTCTTGCTGGCTTGGGGGGCAGGTGTGTGTGTGTGTGTGTGTGTGTGTGTGTGTGTGTGTGTTTTCCTTTGGGGTGGGAAGAAGGTGTCATTAGTGAAAGGCCCAATAAATGCTTTTCAAAGAGCAGGAGTATGTTGAGACTTCGTTTCATCATGTAGTTGACAAAGGTTGTTATATTCATGATCACAGCTTTTTAGCAGCCCTCACAGAGAAAAAACAAGAATCTAAAAAGCTTTTTACTAGACAGCAATTTTTCCATCCTTAGGAGCCTGGACCCTGCATCAGTCTGCCTTAATCAGAATGGATCCTGGCTCCATACATCCCTTACTTGAACAATTCTAAAAACACATATAATTTCATATTTTCCAACTCTAAAATAAGGATGGACTTCATGATGATAAACAAGGCACAGGACAACTCTTATCTGCCATTTTTACATTTTGACTTCTCTAAAATCAGGATGCTGGGGCTGGAGCAATAGCACAGCAGGTAGAGCGTTTGCCTTGCACGTGGCTGACCCAGGTTCGATTCCCAGCATCCCATATGGTCCTCTGAGCACTGCCAGGGGTGATTCCTGAGTGCAGAGCCAGGAGTAACCCCTCTGCATTGCCAGGTGTAACCCAAAAAAGAAAAAAATAAATAAAATAAAATCAGGATGCTTCTTGTAATAGCATGCTGGATCCTGTAACATGCCATCTGTGTGAACTCAGGCAAATATCCTCACCTCTCTGCCTGAGCTGCTTCTATAAAATGCAGGTAATAATCATTCTTTGTAGGATTTAGGGATGGTTAGTTCATGTAAAGTTCTCAAAGGAGTGCTTGGCATAGTGTTGGCACTTATTACCATCATCACCCGCAAAATGATTTTTGTTCCTTATTTCCACCTGCCCAAAGTTCACTCCTAAGGAGAAGATAAACCACCCCATAGGCACTATCAAAAAGGAAGCATGCTCCGCTTCTGTTTCCCACATTCCCCAAACTCTGTCTCTACTGGCAAGAGTCTTCCGGTGGTGTTAAACATGAGGCTGACATAGTGATGTGGAATCTTCAGCAGTCAGTTCCATCCATCTGCTTTGCTCCTCCACGTCTCACTAGTAAAACAGGTAATGGGAGGCTGTCTGTAGAAGCAGACTTAATGAAGTATGGTCCTGCTAAAGGCCACCTTCTGATAGTCATCTCTGAATTGACTACGCAGGCAAGGCGAGGCAAGCCTCTCCCGTGTGACTTACCTGCAAGCAGAGGAAAAAAGGAGGTGGCCCACATTCAGCGCACTTGATATAAGGCTCCATGAGGTAGGAGGAGCAGCCTCGGCAGGGTGGTTTATCAGAGGGATCATCTAGAACAAAAAAGAAAAATAAAGCAGCTTCAAAACAAGTCATTATCTCAACTGCAAGAAGGCAGAAAATCTGCCAATGACCACACTAGTGAGCTGTGAGCTGGGCTGAAAACTGTGGAGCCCAGATGAGCTCATACCAAGTAAACAACAAAAATTACACTGCTTTTACTTTAGGGCAGCTGTATTCCTTTGGGATACTTACCACTTCCAAAGGCTTTTTCTTTCCCCCCTTGGCGGGGCCACACCCACCCATGCTATGGGGCAAAGAAGAACAGGGCCCCTCCCGGGCATGCTGGGCCAGTGGAAGTCAACTCTAATGGCTCTATTCCGTGCCGCTTGGGGATCAATAGAACTCCTCGGAATGCACGGGGCAAGGGATCCAATAAATGCAAGGTCTCTGGGAACGGAGTGATAGTACAGCATATAAGATGTTTGCCTTGCATGTGGCCAACCCAGGTTCCATTCCTGGCATCCCATATGCTCCCCAAGCACCACCAGGGGTAATTCCTGAGTGCAGAGCCAGGAGTAACCCCTGAGCATCATCAGATATTACAATAAATAAATAAATAAATAATAAAAATAAAATAAATTCAGGGTCTCAGAAATGCTAGCATGGTTGTGCCTCCTGGGCTAACCTCTGAACTCTTCAAACAAGTAATTTTTCTTTTTGTGTGTGTCACACCCAGCGGTGCTCAGGAGTGCTCAGGGATCACTCCTGGTGGAGCGTGGGGAAACATATGGGGTGCTGCAGATTGAACTGGGGTCAGCCGTGTGCAAGGCAAGTTCCTAATTGCTCTACTATCGCTCCAAACCCTCTTGAAACAGGGTCCCTATCTACTTAAAAGAGATAATTACAAACACAAGGACTAATTGTAAGTTTCCTAATAGTAATTTTCGTATACTCTACAATCTAGCATATTGTTTTGACCCACCATATACCAATATATACCATATTCAGGGGGCTGGGAAAATGGATGGGATGATCACAAATCTATAAAATATCCAGGTATTTATAGAAGAGCATACCTGACAAAATGCTAATGGTTACTGAATCTAGGTAATGGGCAACAAGTAATCACTAGACTTTCAACTTTCCTCTAAGTTTGAAATTTTCATAATAAAGGTTTGGCGAAAATTTCCATTAAATTTATTCTGAACGGGGCCCAAGAGATAGCAGAGGGTAGGGTGTCTGCCTTAGATGTGGCTGACCTGGATTCAATCCCCAGTGTTCCTTATGTTCTCTGAGGCATCACCAGGAGTAATCCCTGAGCACAAAGCCAGGAGTAATCCCTGAGTATACTGCCAGCTTTTTTTTGCTATCCCTCTTGGCGGGGTGTGGGGGAAGGGAATATATGGAATATATATATGTTCTGGAAAATATATATGTATATGTGTATATATGTGTGTGTGTATATATATATATATGTAAATATAGTTATATGTGTCCTCAGTTGCCTCCAATTTTCGAGAGTTGGGGCACCCTAGCAGAGCTGCTCTGTGAGCTCTCCGACCCCGCCCAAGGGTACGAGGAATCAAAGGCCAAGGAAGATGTAAATTTCTCTGGCCTGGAGCAGGATTTCTCCCCGCTGGGGTACCAGCATTCTCCTGAAGCTGAGCAAACACTCTACAAGGCATCTCTGTGCACTCTGAGTGACATTATTGCTTTATTTGTTTCTAAATGAAGACATAAAGAAAAATGACAGGGAAACAAATGGGATCCTTCTGGCAACAGGATCAAACTTAAGGGCCTGAGAGATGGTACAGGGGTTGATGCATTTCCCTTGTACGTCACCTACCCAGTTTAGAGCCAATGGGTGTGCCCCTCCCAAAATATATGTGAAAAATGTCTCACTTCTTATTCAATTCTGACATGGAAGAACAATCAAATGCTCTATATTACATGGTACAAGATGAAGTTTAGCAAATTACCATCTTTCTCACACTCAACGATCTAAGCTTTTTCCTCAAACACTGCTCAAAGGGTCATCACTTTGCCAAAGAGTTGCTAAACCCTTACATCAGGAATAATTAAAAAAACATTTTAACAAAGGGTTTGCTTTTCAAGCCCATGTTCTCCCCTGAACATGTCTCTTGCTTGTTTGTCTCCATGTGTCTTTGCTTGCTTATTTCCACTCTGGAGAAGCCTTTGCTCTCTCAACATGTACTTCTCGCTCTGCCCTCACATCTTCCGAAATAAGTTTCAGTAAAAATCAACTTTCGTCACCAAAAAACTTATAAGAAATTTTTTAACAAGAAAAGTAAAAAACTCTATTTTTTTCTATTTTAAAACTTATTTTATTTTATTTATTATTTATTTATTTTATTTTTTTATTAGTGAATCACGGAGAGGCACAGTTACAGACTTACAAACTTCCGTGCTTACATTTCAGTCATATGAGGGTCAAGTATCCTTCTCTCCACCAGGGCCAGTTTTCCACCACTAATGGTCCCAGCATCCCTCCCACCATCCCCACCCTGTTCCCCCTCCCCCAATGCTGCCTCTGTGGCAGGGCATTCGCTTTTGCTCTCTCTCTCTCCTTTTGGGTATTGTGGTTTGCCACAGAAGTATTAAGTGGCCATCATATTCTGTCTATAGTCTGATAAAGTCTAATTATCAATGTTGAAAGTTATCTCTATTCGGTTTTTACTTTTGGGGCTCCCAGGAACTCATGGGAGGGGGCGTAACCAGCACGCCCTCGGCCCAGATAAATCCGGAGCCGCTGAGCGCGAATCGGACCCTCTGCGCCTAAAGACTTTGACTCCAGAGATGTAACACATTCGGGCATCCAGCGCAGCATCCGAGAGCGATGCACTGGGACACCAAACTGGGCTACAACTCGGTGCTGCCGGGGGTGGATTCTTTTTTTCCTCCCCACCCTGCCTTCCTGCACGGAAAGCGGCGGCCTGGCAGCACCCATGTGGCAGGCGCCATCTTCTGTGACTCCAAACCCACAGGTATTCGGTTTTTACTTTTGGGGCTCCCAGGAACTCATGGGAAGGGGGCGTAACCGGCACGCCCTCGGCCCAGATAAATCCGGAGCCACTGAGCGCAAATCGGACCCTCTGCGCCTAAAGACTTTGAATTCAGAGACTTCTTACAGCAATGCACTGGAACTGTGAGTTGGGCTATGTAATTTCTGGCAGAATTTTCCCTGGACTTTATACAGAAATCCAAAAGCGACTTAACATTTATAATTGTCAGCAATGTGAAACGGTTCCTTTTGAACAGGTCTGACTTGGGGGGGAAACTCCAAATAATAACAGTAAGTTTTTGTTGAAATATTGAAGGTTTTTAATGTAGCAGCCACCTCTCTGGACTGTGAACTAAGTAAAAGCCCCACGCTGGCCGATGCGGCGTGGCGTACACCATACTATGAGGTGCGGGAAGGAGGATGAGGGGGAAAAAGAAAAAAAAAAAAAGGGAAAAGGAAAAAGGAAAAAAAAAAGAGAGAGAGTTATGTACTTGTAGCAGTGGGGCTACATATCTCTTCATTTCCAGCAATGAAAAACTAATTATCAAATGTAGTAGGTCTGTCTCTCTTGGTTGGAAACTCCAACAACTATAGTGAGTTTTGTGTTGAATTATGGAATGTAATCAAGGTAAAGAAAAAATGAAGTGAAATTCATTAGTTATACAGTAGGGGGTAGGGGGTGGAGGCGGGGGGTATACTGGGGTTTCTGGTGGTGGAATATGGGCACTGGTGAAGGGATGGGTGTTTGAATATTGTATAACTGACATATAAACCTGAGAACTTTGTAACTTTCCACATGGTGATTTAATAAAAAGTTAAAAAAAAAAAGTTATCTCAAAGTAATGACTCCTCTAGGTTATCATCTTGTTTCCTAAAGTATTTTTCTAAATTAAAAAAAAAAATTTTATTGAATCACCATGTGGAAAGTTACAAAGCTTTCAGGCTTAAGTCTCAGTTATACAACGCTCGAACACCCATCCCTTCACCAGTGCACATATTACACCACCAAGAATCATAGTATACCTCCCCCCAATCCCCCCACTCCGCCTATGTAGCTGATAAATTTCAAGGAAAAGTAAAAAACTTTAAGTCATTCACTTTTTAGTTTGTTTGTTTTTGAGCCATACCTGGCAATTCTCAGGGATCATTCCTGGCAGAGCTTGGGGACCATAAACGATGCCGGGGATCACATCCAGGTCAGCCGCGTGCAAGGCAAGCACTCTGCCCTCTGTACTGTCCTTCTAGACTCTAGTTCTAAATCATTCTTTATTTCAACTTTCAGATTTTCAGGTGGGATACATGATATTTTGTAGCCTCTTTTTTTCCACTTGGCTATCCTTTATGATAATATATAAAGATGTTCATTATTCTTTTTAATGAATACATAACAAACTACTATAATAATTACCTAGCTAATTATTTCCCGCTGCCCCCTAGGAAGGCATTTTGAGAATCTGAGGTGCCTTTTCTGTTGATACCATGACTAGGGAGGGCTGCAATTTACTGGGTGGGGCCCAGGGCCAGGCTACCCACCGTACATTCCCTGCATAATCAAGAGCCGGAACCTGACCTGGGATGGAGTCCCTGCATCCCTTGTGGTCCCTGAGCCTGCCAGGAATGATCCCTGAGTGCAGAGCTAGAGGTAATCCCTGAGCACCGTTGGGTGTGCGCCCCCCACCTTAAAAAAAAAAAACACAAAAAAAACAAAACCCAGAAAATAATTGGGGCCTGTATTCTGCAGAGCTTTCTAATGTCCCACCAGGCATTCAAGGAGATGAGAATCTGTTCATAATTACATTACTTAGAACCCAATTCTGTATCACAGTTAAAGTCAAACAAACAAAAAAAATCCAAAACATTTTTTTGGTGGGGAAATCAGGAACCTAACCCAGGACTTGACACGTGTGAGATAAGTGCTCGATCTACCACAGAACTACAGCTTCAGTGCCTACAGCAAAACGTTTTATAGTTTTAATAGGCACGGAATTTTCCAGGAAGACAATTACCTGGACTTCTAGTATATGCTATCTTGTTGTGTTTGGAACTTTAGTAGGAGTTATTCAAGCTTGTGGCATTTCTGAGTCATCAATATAACACACCTGAATCATTCTGCATTCAGAGCTGTAAGATGCAGAATGATTCAACATATGAATGCAAACATCTGACTCCTTATGTCATTATGTCTTCTACTATAATCATATTAAACACACTGAGATACATATTATTATAAATTACATTATTTCATTGTTGCTTTTTACTTATTCTTAATGTCATAGCTAAGCATTAATTTTCTTTGAAATCACAGGTGTAGATGCCATATGCGACATGTTATTTCATTTCAAGAAGAAGCAGGGGGCTTTAAACATAAAAAGAAATCATTGGGTCTCATGAGTTTGGGAACAACTAACCATTACTCTATCGGTGTACATTTTTCTCTAGCTCCAATATTTCACTATTCACTATTTCAAAGAATCTCAGATCAACCTTCTTTGTATTTTTTTTCCCCGGGGACAAGGGCAGTGGCCACTCTCAGCAATGTTCAGGGGTTACTTCTGGCTCTGAACTCAAAAATTACTCCTTGTGGTGCTTGGGGGACTATATGGGAAGCCAGAGATCGAATTCAGGTTGGCCACGTGCAAGGCAAACACTTTATCCTTTGAACTATTGCTACAGCCCCTTCTTCATACATTTTGTTCCTTAGGATAGATTTCTTCTAAAACTTGTGTGTAAAGAAGATTGTTGGCCATTTTTTGAGGTTTTTGTAAATATAGCCAAACTGTAATTCACAAAGTAGTTTAAAATTTTACTGTGACATAAGAACAAAGAATAAATTTTGGACTTTTATTTATTATTATACTGTTGTTGTTTTTTGGACACATCGGCAGTGCTCAGGGCTTACTGCTTGTTCTGCACTCAGAAATCACTCCCAGCCAGGTTTGTGGAACCACATGGGACGCTGGGGACTGAACCCGGGTAGGCTGTGTGCAAGACAAGTGCCCTGCCTGCTGTACTATCTCTCCAGCCATAAACTTTAATTATTATTTTTTTAAAGATGATTTCCCCTATCTTTATTTTTTTTGGAAGGTCACACCTGACTGTGCACAGGGCTTACTCCTGGCTCTGTGCTCAGGGATCACTCCTAGTGGGGCTTGAGGAACATGTGTTCCTGGGGAGCAAACGCAGGTCAGTCACATGCCAAGCCAAGCACTCTGCCTACTGTATGTACTATCTCTCCAGCCCCATGCTTTTTTTTCCTTTCTTTGCTTTTTGGGTCACACCAGTGATGCACACGGGTCACTCCTGGCTCTGCACTCAGGAATTACCCCTGGCGGTGCTCAGGGGACCATATGGGATGCTGGGAATCGAACCCGGGTTGGTCTCATGCAAGAGAGACGCCCTACCCGCTGTTCTATCGATCTAGCTCCTCCAGCCCCACACTTTTAATTTTATTTTGTTTTGCTGGGGGGTGAAGCAAAATAGTTCTTACGGAAATTAATTTAGAGAAATGTGAAGGGAAGGGAGGGAAAATGAGAAAGAGAGAGCACGTGCAAAAGAGCACACACATGGGCTTGAGAACATGCCAGACTTTTTGCTTTTGACGTGCTGCACAAAGTATCCCAGGTCTCAGGCATGCACTTTCCTGCTGAACCCCATTTCCAGAGCCATCGTTATTTATAACCCTCATTCCAATTTCGAGGCAGCAAAAGGTTAATATGTTTGCATGATCAAAGCAAGTCCAAAAACTTCTTAGGCCAGGAATGACAGCTCAGATGACTGGAGCACAGGGTTGGCCTGTGGGAGGTCTCGGGATGATCCCCACACCGCATGGTCCCTCAAAGCACTGCCAGAGCGAACCTCAAGCACGGAGCCAGGTACGGTCCCAAAACCACGAACAAAAACTTCTTTCTTGGCAAAATATGCTAGAAGCAAAGTGAAAAGGAAAATGATCCAGCAGAGAATATCTGTAAACATATCATAGATAAAGGGCGAATCTTTCTAATCTAAAATGAAAATTTAATCCAAGGGTGCTGAGATGGCTCGAAGGGCCGAATCTCATGGTCCCCTAAGGACCTCTGCCTGGGATGGTCAAGCACTGAACCATAGTGAGAGCAGCTCTGATGAACCCCAAACACAGCCAAGTGTGACCCCAATGCTAAACAAAATATATAGGGAGTAAAATGGAACAAAAAAATCCTACTGCAAAAGACAAAGAGATAACTGGCAAAAAGAGATGAAACTGACCTTAACAAATAAAAGGCATTCAGTTTTACTCACTACTAAGAGAAATCTGTACTGAGATATAAATTCTTATCCATCAAATTAACAAAAAATTCAAAAGTTTAAAAATATTTTTGGGGGGCTGGAGAGATAGTATAGCAGATAGGGTATTTGCCTTACATCCGACCAACCTGGGTTCAATCGCCAGCAGCCCACTTGGTTTGCCAAGCCGAACCAGGAGTGACCCCTGAACACAGAGCCAGATGTAAACCCAGAGCAATGCTGGATGCCAGGTGTTTTCCAAAAATCAAAACAAAACAAAAAAGCACAAGAGGAGTGGTAATTCTCCAGACACTTCTTTGGAAGCATTCATGACAATTTGGAAGCATGTTTGACAATTTACAAAATAAAATCAATAAATATTAGGTGGGAAAACCAAAAGCAGAATAAAAGGTATTTCAAAAGCATGACAGGTTACCAGCTCGCGCTCCTCCGAGATTCGACCCGGGTGGCCATGCTTTTGCACGACTGCTTTGCTGCTGAACAACCAAGATCCAGAGCCAGCTACATTGCTTCTGGTCCCATCAAGTGCTTGCAGCCATGTCTCCAGACTGTGAACTAAGCCTTTTCTCCATGCTGCCCCAGGAAGGGAAATGATGCAATTTCCAACATAAATCTCCCTGGACTTAATTACTAAAATACAGAAATCCTAAACCTTTATATTTCTTCATTCTCATCAGTGGAAAACTAATTATCAAATGCTTCCTTGTCAATAGGGCCGTATTTCTGGGGGGTAAACTCCAACAAGAATAGTGAGTTCTTGGGGCTGGAGGAATAGCACAGCGGGTAGGGCGTTTGCCTTGCACTCGGCCGACCCAGGTTCGAATCCCAGCATCCCATATGGTCCCCTGAGCACTGCCAGGGGTGATTCCTGAGTGCAGAGCCAGGAGTAACCCCTGTGCATCGCCGGGTGTGACCCCCCCAAAAAAGCAAAAAAAAACCCAAAAAACAAGAATAGTGAGTTCTGTGTTGAAACTCCAACAACAATAGTGAGTTTTGTGTTGAAATATGAAATGTAATCAAGGTAAAGAGAAAATGAAGTGAAATTTATCAGTTATGCAGGCGGGGGTGGGGGGGTTGGGGGATAGGGGGTGGGAGGTATACTGGGTTTTTTTTGGTGGTGGAATATGGGCACTGGTGAAAGGACGGGTGTTTGAGCATTGTATAACTGAGACATAAGCCTGAGAACTTTGTAACTTTCCACATGGTGATTCAATAAAATAAATTAAAAAAACAAAACAAAACAAAAGCATGACATTTTGGGGATAGGTGGAAAAAGTACCAAGTATAAAATTTAACAATATATATTCAGATTGGGGTGATGCAAGGAAGAATGACAAATCCAGATTGTTGACATAGAACTATGATTGGCATCTGTGAAGCCATTCGAAGATAATTTGGGTGTATTAAAATATTCAGCAAGGGGTCAGAGAAATAGTACAATTGGGCAGAACCTTTGCCTTGCACGCAACCAACCTGGGTCCAATCCCTGGCACTGCTTAGGGACTCTCATGCCCTGTAACTGAGCACTGAGCCAGGAGTAGTGCTTGAACACAACTAAGTATGGTGAAAAAACAAAAATCAAAAGACTCAGCAAGCTGCTGCCAAGATGTGATCCCGAGGGCCGCACGTGTGTGCGGCCTCTCCGCAGCTGCACGAGCGTGAATCCAGACCCAGCTAAATTTTTCGGCATGGGCAGCTCCTCGCAGAATGTCTCCAGACTGTCAAAAAAAAAATGGGGGCCGGAGCGACAGCACAGTGGGTAGGGCATTTGCCTTGCACGCGGCCGACCCAGGTTCGATCCCCGGCATCCCATATGGTCCCCCAAGCACTGCCAGGAGTAATTCCTGAGTGCAAAGCCAGGAGTAACCCCTGAGCATCGCTGGGTGTGACCCCCAAAAAAAAAAAAAAATGTCTCCAGACTGAGAACTAAGCCGCAGCCCCATGCCCACCCAGGAGGGTAAAGGTATTTCTCTCTCGCCTCTTCCTTGCCAGGGGTGAAGGGCGTGGCGACCGCCATATTATGAGGACCACAGATGGGATTTACAAACTGCAGCAATAGGACGCGAGGGTGCTCTTGGGAAGGTGGGTGGCACCTGCCCTGCCTGCTGCCAAGATGTGATCCCGGGCCGCACATGTGTGCGGCCTCTCCGCAGCTGCATGAGTGTGACTCCAGACGCCGGGGGTGAAGGGCATGGTGACTGCCATATTACAACGACCACAGATGGGGTTTACAAGCTTGCAATGATCCAATATCTGGAAGAAATCTCCCTGGACTTAGTTGCTAAAGTACAGAAATCCAAAACCGCAACCTCATATCTCTTCACAACAGGTCTGACTCTAGTGGGGTACTCCTAACAATAGTGAGGTTTGTGTTGAAATATTGAATGTAACCAAAGTAAATAGAAAGTAAAGTGAAGTTTATCAGTTACAAGGTGGGGGCGCGGGGGGGCAGCGGGGATGGGAGGTATACTGGTTTTTTTTTTTGGTGGTGGGATATGGGCACTGGTGAAGGGATGGTTGTTTCAGCATTGTATAACTGAGACTTAAGCTGAAAGCATTGTAATTTTCCACATGGTGATTCAATAAAATAAAATTCTTAAAAAAAAAAAAAAAGACTCAGCAAGGCTGAGGAGAAAGCTCAATGTGCTAGACAGGGCGCTTTGCATGCAGAAGCTCTAGGTTCAACAATTCCAAGCCCCACAGTCCCTTGAGTACCTCAGGAGCAATACCTGAGCACTGAGTCAGGAGCAGTCCCTAAGCCAGACCATAACAAAGTCAAAAAAGGCTAAGCAAAAGAGTAAATGCTCAGGGTTCTCACTGAGAAAAGGACATGCGAAAAGCATAGGGGATTAAGAAAGCCTGTCAAGATAAATTGGAAGTATCAATGAGAGATGATACTTTTGTAAGGAAAAAAAAAAAAGAGGGGCTAAAGAGATAGTACATTGGGTAAGGAGCTCGCCTCACACGCATCCAACTTGGGTTAGATCCCGGCATCCCACATGGTTTATCCAGCACCACCATGCGTAATCCTTGAGTGTAGAGCCAGGAGTAACCCCTGAACATTGCCAGGTATGCCCCCAAAATAAAAAAAGTACAGGCATGGGAATATGCATATGTAAGCACTGCACTGATTTAATCAGAAGTTTCCAAACTTAACGAAAAGTGGTCCCCAAATGCACCCAAAGGCTACGATGGCATTTCTCTATTCCGACCCTGGCACTATTTCCCACCAAGGCACATGAAATGCTATTGCTTCCGAAGACCTGACTTGCTGGAGCGCATGGGTGCAGGGGTTTGAAGTGCCAGTCTGCAAGTATATGGTCAAGGGTTCAAATCATCAATGTCACACATGTGCTCAGCATGATCTTGGCAGCTCTGCTGTCTGCGATCCCCCCTGCCACTGACAGTTTTCAACCATACTACATCCAGGGGTGTACGAGCACTAAAAATAGAGGTGTAACACGTGACAAGCCCCACAACTTCGCAAAAAAACAGAAAAGATCAAATGCTATGCCCAAGAAGGGCAACCAAGAGCAATTCTGGCAGCAGGTGTGGGCCCCAGAGGAGCCCCTGGTGAGCACCATGACATTCACATGAGCCTCAGCTGAAACCAAAGCAGAAGGAGCTTGACCCACAGTGAGCGGTGCAACTACATGGGCAGCCACGGGTAAGCACCACAGCATGGCGTGGGCAGCCCGTGTGACTGCGATACCATCAACAAGGAAGGGAAGGCGAGGGGGGCCATAAAAGTCATCAAAGGGGAGAGGAATGTTGCTCTTTTAAAAATAACAAATGGAGGCCAGGGTGGTAATACAGTGGGGAGGGCGCTTGCCTGGCATACAGCTGGCACAGGTTCGCTCTCCTGCATCCTATATGGTCCTCGAAGCCCACCAGGAGTGATCCCTGAGCGCAGAGCCTAAGCATCACTGGGTGTGGTCCAAAAACCAATAAATAAATAAAATAAGAAATTATAGTGCAGGAGAGAGTACAGTGAACAAGGCACTTGCCCTGCACCTGGCTAGCTGCCAGGAGTGATCCCTTAACACAAAGCCAGAAATAATCCCTGAGCATGACTGGGTGAAGCTCCCAAATAGGGGAAAACAATTTTAAAGAACTGCTTTTTAAAGCTTAATTATAGGTTAATCATACCACGCCTTGCCCATCCAAACTTAGTTTTCCTATAAAACCAGGATAATATATATTTTTTCATGTGTTCAGTGGAGAATCAGTAAGAACTCTGTTCTGAATTGCTATTCCTATTTCTTTACTTTGTTCTGAATTGATAATCCTATTCCTTTAGATTCACAGAGCCGTATTAAACTCCAAGTAAGCATATTTTTCTTCTGTGCTCAACTTCTCCTTTCACTATTACTATTTCACCTTGGATTTGGTTTCAGTACTTACTGCTAAAGGAGCTTAGACGGTCCATTTTCAAATCAGCAAAAACTGCTGCTTTAATCTTTAATGCAGAGATCCTCCAAGGAGCACCAACACATACAGCAAAGCTGGAGGACCCTCCCTAGGATCAAACAAAAAGTGGCACAAAGATGAGAAAAAATTCAAAGGAACAAGAGGATTAGAAGATAAGGAAACCCACTCAACACTAAACAAATTATCTTACCTCTAGAAGCCTATGTTGTCCCAATAGTATGAGGACTAAATACTACAGTCCATATAAATTACATACTATGGTGCATGGTTCATGGAAACCCAATATAGATACTCCATACCTCTCACAAGCAATTTTTGGAGAGCTGGGATGTGGCTCTGCGGTGAAGCACAGGCCTTGCACGAACGCGGTCTTGGTTACTCCTCGTGTCTTCAACAATCATTAGTTTTGTCTGCCCAACCTTGCTTCTCAGCCCTCCTTCCTTTGAGAAACTGACCCTCCCACAGTTCATAAAGATCTGGTGGCATTGCCAATTCCAATCCCCCACCCACTACCCACACAGCAAGTAGAGAAGAAGGAAAAGAAGAGGATGAGGAGGAAGAATTGCTTGTCCATTGGGCTCTGACTATTGAGACTCCCTCCCCAAGCATGGCCCAATTGTTGGTACTTTGCTTGCTTCTCTAGCTTTTTCTTTTCTTTTTTGTGTGTCATACCGGGTGATGCTCAGGGGTTACTCCTGGCTCTGCACTCAGGAATTACCCCTGGCGGTGCTCAGGGGACCATATGGGATGCTGGGAATTGAACCGTGATTGGCCGCATGCAAGGCAAACGCCCTACCCACCGGGCTATGGCTCCAGCCCCTCTAGCATTTCAATAAAACCTTGATACACATGCATTTGTGACTTTTAAACCAAGGAATTTTGATTGATTACAACATACCTGTGTTCACAAATTTACTCTCTGAATATTACATGTATGTGAAATGGATGAAATAGCTTGAAAGAAAAAACAAAATTAAAAACAAAATCACGGTCAAAAAATATTTCTGGGGTGTAGGGGTTTGAGAAATAGGGCTTTACCTTGCACACGGCCAACCTGGGGTTCAACCCCTGGCACCCCATGTGGTTCCCTGAACACCCCAGGAATGATATCTGAGTGCAGAGCCACAAGTAAGCCCTGAGCACTGCTGGGGGTGGATTCACACACACACAAAAAAAAACCAAAAAAACACCCAAATTCCAAAACCCAAAACACAGAAGGATAGTACAGCAGGTAAGATGTTTGCCTTGCACACAGCCAATCATCCCTATGATGTTCAATCCCGACACTCCATAGGATCACCCCCTACCAGGAGTGATCCCTGAGCACAAAGCCAGCAGTAAGCCCTGGGCATGTCTGGGTGTTGCACAAAAACCAAAACAAACAAACAAAAGTATTCCCCTTGGTCTGGGAAAAGCTCAAAAACACTAGAGCAGTGTTCCTAAACCTTTTCATACCTGCAGGCCAGCACTCATTCTGCACCCAGGTCCATGTACTGACAGCTAGAACCAAGGCAGTAGACTGGTGGTTTTCACCTTCCTATAGCTGCTGATTGGCACTGGTCCTTAGAGCATGGGTTGCAGACTTCAGGGCCCCAGGTTGGATCCCTAGCATGGCATGGTCCTCAGAGCACTGTAGGAAATGACCCCTAAGCACAGAGCCCTCAAGCCAGAAGTCCCTGGACACCACTGGACAGGTAGGATAAAAAATTTAGAAAAATCATTTCTTGAGGCCAGAGCCACAGCAGATGGGGCATTTGCCTTGCATGTGGTCGACCCGAGTTTGATCCTGGCATCCCATAAGGTACCCAGAGCACAGCCAGGAGTAATTTCTGAGTGCAGAGCCAGTAGTTAACCCATGAGCATTGGAGAGTATGGCCCACCCTCTCCCTCCCCCCAAAAAATAACCACCCTCAAAACCAAACATAACCTTCAAATCATTTCTTTGAAGAAAAGTGAGTTTAGCATGGGGTATTGTGCCTAACATTTAACATTTAATTAAATGTTAAAAAAATGAGAGTGCCTTATCACTATATTATCTCTCTGGCCCCACCCATTTTTCTCTCAGTCTAACTTAATAATGTTTTCCTTTTTTAAATTCATGTCAGACACTGGACTTGTAATTTAAGATTCATTGTCATGTGGATTAAACTTCCACCCCAACTCCTTTCAGAGGGAACCCTTTACCTAAAATCTGTAATCAGCCTCTTCTCTGATGACCCTGAGTCTGATCCTTCAGAAGCTGGCATTCCAGTACCAGCTCATGTTTCGGCGTGCCGGCTTCAACTTCTGCACTGAAATCCCCCCACTGTCAAGTTGCACAATCTGCCAAGACTCTGACTGATGCTCATACTATTAATACTGCTGGGTACCACTTAAAGGAAGAAACTAAAGGCAGGAAGAACCCAGAAGTGGTATCTTCAACAGAGACAAAAAAAATATCTATGGTGGCTTCAGGTTTGACCCCAGAAGAATTTGTAAGTATGTCCAGATGTATCTCCCTAATGACTGGAACTTCCTTAATATATTCAGGAGAGTTTTGAATAGGCACCATCAATCAATAGCCTCCCGTGAGGGAGATCTGTCTGGTTCCTGCTGGCATGGCAGCAACACAAGTGGCAGCCTCAGAATATACCTGCTCCTCCAGGTTAAAAAACATCCTCCCTCCCATCAACAACTGCAGAGCTGGAGTGACAGCACAGCGGGTAGGGCGCTTGCTTTGCACACAGCCAACCAGGGTTCGATTCCCAGCATCCCATATAGTCCCCAAGCACTGCCAGGAGTAATTCCTAAGTGCATGAGCCAGAAGTAACTTCTGTACATTGCCCAGGTGTTACCCCCCCCAAAAAAAAAACCAAATAAACCCTCCCCCCCCAGAAAAAAAATATATGTAGCACAGCGGGTAGGGCATTTGCCTTGCACTCGGCTGACCCGGGTTCGATTCCTCTGTCCCTCTCGAGAGCCTGTCAAGCTACCGAGAGTATCCCGCCCTCACGGCAAAGCCTGGCAAGCTACCGGTGGTGTATTTGATATGCCAAAACCAGTAACAACAAGTCTCACAATGGAGATGTTACTGGTGCACACGCCAGCAAATCGATGAGCAACGGGATGACAGTGACAGTGGTTGTGCCTTCAATAAAAAATTTTTATGTTAAATATTTACTGACTTCTTCTGTAACACCAGATACCTGTGATACAGTATTTGTGAATTATTTGAATAATTGGATACTCACACCCTTCTTTTTATAAAGGTCAGGAAGCTCTGAAAGCAAGGGCTGTGGGGTATGGTG
Source organism: Sorex araneus (assembly GCF_027595985.1). Lineage (NCBI taxonomy): Eukaryota > Metazoa > Chordata > Mammalia > Eulipotyphla > Soricidae > Sorex > Sorex araneus. Next base: position 201,803,937 of record NC_073304.1, read on the forward strand.
TGATAAATACTTCTCTCGGGAACACAACACCAAAAGAAATACAACTGATACACTTTAAACTCAGTAGATACACTTTCTATTTGGGGCGCACCCAGTGATGATGTTCAGGGCTTACTCCAGGCTCTGTGCTCAGGGATCACCTGTGACGGGCTCAGACGACCATATAGGGTGCTTGGGAGCATGAAACTTGTGTTCACCACGTGCAAAACAAAAGCCTTTAACCCCTCTACTGTCTCTCAGCCTCCTCTTCTCCCTTTGCAAGAGTTCATATTCCTGACTCTTAACATCCGCGAGAAGTCAGACGCTGGCTCCAAATGAAAACGAATAATTTGACAAACGCAAAGAAGGTTACGGGAAAGGAGGCTAGAAAGTACTTTTAGGGCCACCATTGGACTGGGGCCCAGGGCACAGGTGGCAGGCGTTTTGGTTCAAATCTCCACTTGGTTGGCTGTGTGATCTTGGGCAAGTCCACTGAAAGTCCGCCTGAGCTCGAACACGGAGCGGAAATTTTTGACTCTGCACAGGCCTACTGGAAAACTCCAAGGGACAGACCTTCTCGGGGCAGGACGCGCGCGGTGGCTGTTATTAAAGGCAATTACGCGCCCCACTGCAGACAGGCGACCCGGGGCCGGGCCACCGCGGGCCCGCCCGGCGGGGGGGGGGGGGGAAGTCCCTCGGGGCCCCGCAGCACCGCCCTCCCCCATGGCGCGGCGTGGCCGGCGCCGCCCGGCTCCCTCCCGCCGCGCGGCCCGCCCGCCCCAGTCCTGGGCCGCCCCCCGCGGCCCCCGCCTTCCCCGTGGCCCCCCGAAGGGGCTCGCGCTGCGCCGCCCCCAACCCCGTGGCCTCGCGGGTCTCACCTCGCCACGTCCCCCGCCTCCGCGCTCCGGAGCCGCCCGCCGCGCGCGCCCCCGACACTGCGCGCTCGCTCATGAGCCCCGCGGGCGCGCGCACGCACCCGGCCGCGCGCACGGCGCCTCCGCCCCTCTCCTCGCTGGCCCCGGCGGAGGCCCCCGGCACCCCCAGCTGCCCAGGCCCCGCTGCCGAGCCCCTGCTGCCCGAGGCCGGCGAAGATGCAGCAGAGTTGGCCGCCGCCGGGCTCTTAAGTCCGGCCCTGGCCTCGGGGGCCCACCCGCGAGTGCGCGCCGCGTTTGTGCGTGTCCCACTCCAACCCGGCTCCGTGACCCGCGAGGGAAGGGGATTTAGAGGCGTCCAGGGGGCTGGGCCCCCAGAATCGACGAGCAGCCTTTGGGACTGGGGTCATTGCTGCTCGCGGACCGAGCAGACCGAGTGGTGACAGGGGGCAGCAGCAGGGTCCGTTCCATCCCGAGGCTTCTGGAACAGCATCGAAGTTGTCTTCCTGGCCAAGAACCATCCCCTCTTTGGGCTTCTGAGGCCCAGAGTGGGACGCAATGATGAGAGAATGTGGTGGTCCACTCTGATGTCAATCTTGAGGGCTAGGTATGTCCCAACTCCTCTTCTTACTGCTACTAATTATTATAATAGCTGCCAATTGTCCCGGTGCTTAATGCATGCCAGGCATTGTACATAGCAGGTTACTCACACGGTCTCATTTCATCTTCAAAAACAACAGTAAGAGGCAAACACTCTTATTATCCCAGTGTGCGCGGTGAAGACATGTGGACTCTCTGCCTTTTAAAGAAAACTTGCGGGAGTTGAAGTGGGGAAAGGGACACAAACTCATTTATCTTAATCATTACCTGGTTCACCAGTTTTCAAGGGTCTTTTGTAAATTTTCCCCACCTCTAAGTTTCTAAATATTCACAAATCATTTGCACTGTTTGCTTCTGTGGTTTCTCTTTTTTGTCTTACTTTGAGGAGCAGGGTTGTCAGTCCCAGCTGTGCTCAGGGTTTTCCTCCAGATTGTGCTCAGGGATCACTCCTGGCGGTGCTTCTGATGGAGCTGGGGTCTGCTGCGTGCAAGGCAACGAGTTACCCACTGTTCTCTACATCTGGTCCCCTTTTATTAAATTAATATTTGATAATCCCTAAGTTCATTTTGGGGGGAAAAAAGAAAATTCACAAAAGTAAGGATGTGGAACCCAGTTCCCACCATGTATACGAGTTAACATTGGAATACAAATATTTCCTTTGCATCATGTCAGTAAATTTATTTTATTTAAAAAATTTTATTTATGGGATATGGGTAGGAGATGGGCCAGACCCTCCAGTGCTCAGAGACAATTCTTGGCTTTATGCTCAGGAATGACCCCGATGTTCAGGGGACATTTTGTGATACCGGGATCAAGATGGGGCTGGCTGCATTGAGGCAAGCACCTTACCTCCTGTAATAGATTTCCTGACCAACAATTTAGATTTTCCCGAAATACTTGATGTATTCTGAAAATCTCAACAATATTTAATAAGCTAACACTGTTCAATATGCTGGAACTTCAACAGTGAACAGAACAGTTTTTGATTATTATGGAGGAGATTGACATGTAGCAATATATACAGCGGATCACAGAACAGTGAATGGATAATATTCAGTAATGTGGCAAATTTGATGGGAAAAATCAGGACAAAGGTATGCCAGTGAGGTGAGGATGATTTTTCAGATGGGATAGATAAGGCCTCTAATGAAGAAATTATATGCAGAAATCTAACCATTCATGAGGGAGCAGTTATATGGATTTCTAGAGGGAATGGATTTCTAAGAGGAAAAGTCATTGCAATATCCTGTATCAAGGCCTTGCTTGGCATGTTCATGAACAAACAAGGAAACAGATGTGGTTGGAACAAAGCACAGCAGAGAAATAAAATAGGAAATGAAACCAGAACACAGACTTTACATCATCTAGTCGGCCAAAATTGGACTTCATATTTTATTGGAATGAGATTGAATACATATATAAAGCATGAAAGCAAAGGAGTAATCAGATATGATTTGTAATCATATCTGGGATTTTTTGCTTGTTTGGGGACTATATCCAGCAGTGCTCAGGATCATTCCTGGCAGTACTTGGGGGACCAGCTGTGGCACTGTGGATTCAACTAGGGTGGGCCACATGCAAGGAAAGTGCCTTAACCCTTGCACTATCTCTCTGGCCCAATTTATTTTAGAAGGATCACTGGCAATGGTGTGGAAGATAGATGTGAGAGACATTAAAATTGCCTTTTAGGAGTGAGGAAATAGCTCAACAGACTGATGAACATGCTTTGTGTGTAGGAGTCCTGGGTTCGACTCCTGCTTTGCCTGCCAGAATCCTGGGTTTGATCCCTAGTACCATCAAACCCCCTTGATTGCAGCCCCCCACTTCAGAAGATGTGGACTGAAGCCCTCAGACCAAATAAAGGGTGCTTGCCTTGCATATGAACGAGCCTGGTTCAAATCCCCAGCACTACATGTGGTCCTTTGAGCACCAGCAGGAGTCATTCCTAGGTATAGAGCCAGGAACACTCCCTGAGCACTGCTGGTAGTGGTGTGGTCCAAAAACAATGACTAGAAACAGTTTTGTTTGGGGATTGCCTTATGCAATCTGAGTGGAAAGAACAATTATGAGTTTGGAGCTCCAGAAGGGACCAGTGCTACAACTGCAGAACTATCGTAGTTGTTCGTTGTTGCTATTGCTTTGCTTTATTTTTTGAGTATTTGAATAGATTTCTCCTTTAAGACCAGAGTTTGAGGACAGATACTGTATATTTTCTTCTTTATAACCTCAGTGCCCAGAAGTGCATCCTGGTGGAATGTTTGTGAAATGAACAAGTAAAGGCAAAGGTATGGATGAAGTCACTCAGGCAAAGTGTATAAGGTAAAGAGAAGTTTTGCGATCTATGAATTAACTGGAGGGCCGAGAGCTGAACACCACCTACAAGCAGGGGTTGCCGAGGACCCAGAACTTCATTTCACCTGTTATGTCCAAAAAACTAGTAACGTCATCACATTCTTATTTTACTCAGAAGTGTTTTGGTTTATACAATAAACGATATGGTCATTCTTTGTAGAAGGCACTCCAGAGTACAGTGTCTTCCTGTTTCTTTATTATCATTGCTCCACCTTTTTCTGCTGTTTGTTTGTTTGTTTGTTTGTTTTTGTCCGCACCTGGCTGTGTTCAGTGCTTACTTCTGGCTCTGTGCTCAGGGATCACTCTTGGCAGGCTCAGGGGACTATATATGGTGCTGTGGACTGAACCTAGGTTGGATGTATGCAAGACCAGAGCCTTACCTGCTGTGCAGTTGTTCCCTCCTCCCCTTGTTGCCCCATCTTTTTTTGCAGCCAAATAGCAATTCCTCCATTTCTCTCCATGCATCAAAACTTTCTTTCCCAAGGTCCTTTTTTGGGGTCCTTTTTGTTTGTTGTTTGGGCCACACCTGGTGATACTCAAGGGACACCCTGATCTCTGTGCTTGGGGGTCATAGCTAGCAGTATTCTAGATCATGCAGAGCTGAGGATTAAACCCAGCATTCGGGCATGCAAAACATTTGCTCAGCTCAGTGAGGTCTCTCCAGCCCTGCCAAGGTACTTTTGATTCAACATAGTCATGACTTCCTGAGAAATATCTCTTGCGAGCCCCCCAGGTCTGGGTTAAGTGGTCCTCTCCTGTGCTTCTCATGTACCTTGTATTTAACCTCATAGCGGAGATGTTTAAGTGCCTTGTTGCTTCCCTCATTAAGCATGTCCTCTTACACCTTTTGTCCACTTGAAGACAATTTATGTTAATCATATCCAAGATCAGTTGAATTTACTTTGTACCTTTTCAAATTTTTTTCTCTAATTGTCTTATCCTGTTAAATTTTTATTTATTTTGGTTCTTGAGCCACACCCACTGGTGTTCAGGGCTCACTCCTGGTTCTGCACTCAGGGAACACTCTTGATGGTGTTTGAGGAACCATCTGGGGTGCCGGGTATCGGACCTGGCCGAAGCAAATAGCCTCCCTATTGTACTACTGCTCTAGCCCCAGTTTGTTAATATTTTTCCTTTTTACTTATTTAAATGTTGGCTTTGGGCCCACACACCATGGTGCACAGAGTCCCATGCAGTGTCCCATGAAACCCAGGCCTCCTGACTGCAGAGTATATGGTGTAGCCTGTTGGCCTATCTTTCAGGCCTGTCTGGTATTTTTGTTTATTTTTTTAATTTCTTTTTTATTGAGGCAACTTTGGTTTTATAAGAGTGTAAAGGTTTTGGGGCTGGAGCACGATAGCACATCGGGTAGGGCATTTGCGTTGCACTGGCCGACCGGGGTTTGATTCCCAGCATCCCACTGATTCCCAGCATTCAGTGCAGAGACAGAAGTACCCCTGTGCATCACTGGGTGTGACCTGAAAAGCAAAAAAAAAAAAAAAAAAAAAAAGAGTGTAAAGGGTTACTTAATTTAGAGGTTCAGTGTTGTCTCACTTCTGCCAGCAAAGTTCCAGTACCCTTGGGCCACAGTTCAGAGCAGCCTTTCAGCTAACCACCCCCCACCGCCCAACACTCTTTAATCACAGTTCCCTGACTCTGTCAAAGCCAAAGAGAAGTTTCCAAATGAATTTAGCCTATTGGTCTACTCCTTTTCAGAAAGAAAAATTACTCAGCATCCACACCCCCCCCAAATTCACCTTACATATATATATATATATGTGTGTGTGTATATGGATACATATATGTACATATTAAGGGATGGGAAACCATGCCCAGCTGTGCTTGGGGCTTACTCCTGACTCTACATTCAGGGATCATTGCTAGTGGTGCTTGGGATCCAAGCCAGGTCAGTCACATGCAAGGCAAGCACCCTACCCTCTGTACAAGTTCTTCAAGCCAAAATTTCCACCTTCTTTAAGTGGCTAAATAGCACTTTCTCCCAATTGCACCAGAGACAGCTACCATCCTTTGGAGAGTTCCATTGCCCTAGAGGATGGGGCAGCATCGCTTATTTTAGGAAACTGGTGTGGGGGGGGTGTTTTTATTGACCATTCCTGATTCCCTTATTGCTTTTCCTCTGTTTGGTTTTGAGCCACACCCAGCGGTAGCTTGGGGACATGTGGTGCCAGGAATCAAGGGCTCCTGTGTGTAAAGCATGAACTCTGGCTCTCTGAGCTATCACTCTGCCCCATATACCACAGATGAGGCCACTGACTATTTATACTTCTCTCGACAAATTTCACTTAGTATGATTCCTTCCCTGTTACATTCATGTTGGAGCAAAAGAAAAGATATCCTCTTTCTATTAGCTTGGTAGTATTCCATTGTGGATATCCAACGCATCTTTATTTTTATTTATTTTTTTCTTTTTGGGTCACACCTGGCAATGCACAGGGATTACTCCTGGCTCTGCGCTCAGGAATCACCCCTGGCGGTCCTCAGGGGACCATACGGGATGCTGGGAATCGAACCCAGGTCGGCTGCATGCAAGGCAAACGCCATACCTGCTGTGCTATCGCTCCAGCCCCCCAACACATCTTTATTGTTGTAAATAGTGATGTGATGAGGGTAGATGTGCATACACCTTCTCTAATTAGGTTGGATCAATATCTGGGCATGGAATTGCCCGATCATATGGCAGATCTCCTTTTACTCTTGAGAAATCACCATACTGTTTCTCCTAGAGGCTGAACCAGTTTACGTTCCTGCCAACAGGGAAGAAGTTTTTGGTTTTATTTCCCCCCTCTTTTATCCCCGCTAGGGATTGAACTAGATTTACCATCAAAATAACCCCATGCAAAACAAGTGCCTGTACTATCACTCAGGCCTTTTTGTTTGTTTTGGAACCACACCCTGAGGTGCTCAGGAATCGCTCCTGGTGGGGCTCAAGGGACCCTATGTACAAGTGCCCTACCCTCTGTGCTGTTGCACCAGTTCCCACCTTTTGGATGTAGGTCAATCTTACTCACATTCTTTCACTTTTAACTGAGGGCATTGATGTTGACCTAAAACCAGGAATTTTTTTTTTTTTTTGGTGGGGGGAGCTGACTGACTCAGTCCAAACAATTCTAAGAGTTCCTCTTGGACTAAACTGTGGCCAGCTTCCTCCCTCTGTGGAAAGCATTCTCTACCATTTCTAGATATACTTATATGCCAAAATATTTTATAGGTGTTATCTCCCATAAACTGTACTTTACTAGGTCATTGGTTTACACATGGATGTCAATAGGACCAGGGATTGCGCAGAAGCAGAGTGTCTACTGGGCAGACAAGTGACCCCAGTTCCCTCCCAGCAAGTTCCCCTGTGTGCTGAGCATGGTCCTGCCTGTACCACAGCCATGTGTGTGACTCCCCACAGGCACCACAATCAGGGGTGTGTAGCCTTTTATCGCAACAAGAAGGGAAGAGAGAATGTGAATAAAGTATAATTAGGGCTGGAGCAATCATACAGCTGGTAGGGCATTTGCCTTCTAAGCGGCCAATCCGGGTTGGTGCTATCTCCAGCACCCCATGTGGTCCCCAGAGCCTTGCCAGGAGTGATCCTTGAGCGTAGAACTAGGAGTAAGCCCTGAGCACTGCCAGGTGTGGACCAAAACCAAAAAACAAAAATAGTATTTAAAAGCAAAAGATTATACGTAGGGGGGCCAGAGCGATAACACAGCGGGTAGGGCATTTGCCTTGCACGTGGCCGACCCGGGTTCGATCCCCGGCATCCCATATGGTCCCCCAAGCACTGCCAGGAGTAATTCCTGAGTGCAAAGCCAGGAGTAACCCCTGAGCATTGCTGGGTGTGACCCAAAAAGCAAAAAAAAAAAAAAAAAAAAAAAGATTATACGTAGGGACCAGAGTTATAGTACAGTGGGTAGGGCATTTGCCTTGCATACATCTGACCCAGGTTTGATCCCTGGCATTCCAAATAGTCCCCTGAATACTGCCAGGAGTAATTCCTTAGTGCAGTCCATAAGTAAGCCCTGGGCATCTCCAGGTGTAGCCCAAAACCCAAAAATAAAAAGTTTTTAAAGTCTATACATAAACCCTGTTAGGGTAAGTTAGAGATCTTGGCCCTGGTACAGACTGAGATGTACTCTTTTGGAGAGGGCAGGTTTGGGGCCACGTGCAGTGATGCTCAGAGGCTGTTTCTGGCTCTGTTCTCAGGAGTAACGTTCAGTGGTGTTCAGGGGACCATATATGGTGCTGGGGATTGAGCCTGGAGCTCCCTATGCAAAGTACGTGGTCCAGCCCTTTGAACCATCTACCCAGCCCCTCTGATTTCTTTTGTTTTTGTTTTGGAGCCACATCAAATAGAGCTGAAGGAGTACTTCCTCCTCAGCTTTCAAGATCTCTCCCAGAAGTACTTGGGCACCACACAGTGCCTGGGGTTGAACCCGGGTCACCCACAAGCACAGCATGTGCCAGCCCCTAAAATTATCTTTCTGGTGCCTCTGACTTCTTGGTCACACAAAGTACAGGATCTTGTAAGTCACCAGGTTCAATCCAAAGAATTAGGTGAGCTAGTGATGCATTGTTGCTTCCTGACCTTTGTTTAACAAAAAAAAAAAAAAAAAAAATTTAAGAGCCTGCCATGCAACCTAACTGCATACTTTAAAGCTTGATTTATTAGTCCTCCACCTTTGGCTGTCAGATGTCTCTTGAGGTACTTTGTGCCATTTGGTGACATGTGATTTGTCCTCTTTTGCAATCAGTAAGTTCCTAATAAATATTTAAAACATGATTTGCTAGGAACCTGGCACTGTTTAATAAAATTGAAAGCAAAGGAAAAAAGAGTTAGTCTTCAGGTGCTTGCTTTGCACACAGACGACCTGGGTTCGATTCCTGGCACCGTATATGGTCCCTTGAGCACTGCCAGGAATGATTTCTGAGCACAAAGCCAGGAGTAGGCCCTGAGCATGCATGGGTGTGGCTCAAAAGCCAAAACACTAAGAATCCAGTTAAGGAAATATTAAAAGTCCCTGCTTTTACTTTTAATTCTCTTCTTTTAAAAAATTCTTTGTTTTTGTTTTGGAGCCACACCTGATGGTGCTCAGGGCTTATTCCTGGCTCTGTGCTCAGGACTCATCACTGATGGTGCTCAGGGAACCATATGTGGTGCCTGGAATTTGACCTGGCTTTGCATGCAGAGCAAGCACTTTTTTCTCCAACCCCTATTTCCTAAATCTGAATTCTTTTTTCACCCCTTTCTCCCTCCAAAAATTTAGTCAGCATATGATCTTTTTTGAACCTCTTTTTTCCTCATATTAAAACCAAAACTTTCAATATGTAATTTGCAAAAGTTTTATAAAGATGTGATTGTGTATGAATGATCCCAGTCCATAGTGGGATTCAAAAAAAGTACATTACAATTGTACTTTTAATTTAGTTTTGGTTTTTGAATCACAGCCAGTGGTGCTCAGGGCTTACTCCTGGCTCTGTGGAGGACTCGGTGTACCATGGGAGGTGCTGGGGGTTAAACCTGGGTCAGCTGCTTGCAAGACCTACCTGCAGAGGTATCACTTGTCTCACAGTTGTCATTTTAGAAGTGTTCTCTAGAATGATCCTGGAGTGGTTGAGAAGTTATTGTAAGTTTGGGCCAGAGAGTGCAGAAGTTAAAAGTGTTTGTCTTGCCTGAGGCAAAACCTATCGGAGGAAACCCTTCAAGCACGAAGGCAGTGGTGGGATATTGTGAAAAAACTCAATGAAATGAATGCTTCACCAAGAATACTTTATCTGGCCAAACTCATTCAAACTTGAAGGAACGATACACTATTTTGCGGATAAACAACAACTCAGGAACTTCATAGACTCTAAGCCAAACCTAAAAGAAGGACTAAAGGGGCTACTGTAAGACAAGAAAAACCCCTACAAGCACAACAAACCCTTACAGAAAGATGGCACAAAACCCCATGACAATAATCTCTCTCAATGTCAATGGTCTTAATTCACCAATTAAGAGACACAGACTGGGAAAATGGATTCAGAGACTGAACCCAACATTCTGCTGCCTGCAGGAAAAACATCTGAATAGCCAGAACAAACACAGACTCAAAGCCAAAGGATGGAAAACATAGGTATGCAAGAATATGCATGCTGCAGCCATGAATATGATTTGAGTCCCCTGAGCATAGGTTCACCTTAGACTTTTTTTATTATTGAGAATGATGTATTTAACTCTGTAGGTTTTCAGAATGCCAAGCAGTTAAAAGGAATTTTTTTTTCCAGCATCTTCCTCACACTCCATCACTAAGGAGAGTGTCCATGACGTCATAGCTCATGAATGTATAGTTTCAACCCAGAGTGGATAATCCAGTTTTAATCTTCACAGGCAGAACAAATTCAGGAGCTCTCCCATCTAATTCATGTAAATAGTGAACAGACTTAGACATTATGATCTTGGTGCAGCCATGAGACTGTTCCTCAGAGGACAGAGTGAGTACTTTATTGTTGTCATCAAATTAAACTTACCAGAGTAATCTGATGCATATTTAATGACATGTGTAATTGTCACTGTGCTACATGATAATTAGGCCTTAAACGTTAAGCTGTTTACATAAACAACTGTAATTGGTTATTTTTACACAGCCAATACTTTTTTTTTTTTTAGCATTTGTCTGCTCATTTTATTAATTTTCTAGAATCATGCCAAGGACAACAGTTTTCTCTGAAATCCTTTACTATGTAGTTTGCATGCACTCACTCATGCAAACACACTCTTGCAAATGACACGGTAGGCTTGTTGATCCAGGCTCCCTGTGTACAGACTCTCATTTTCCTGCTTCAGAACCCTTTCAGAGGTATCATTACTCCCATGTTACTGATCAGAAGCTGATGCTTAGAGGGTGGAAGCAGGCGGTGGAGCCCAGCAGAGAGATGTAAAGTGACTTTAGGAAATACAGGTTGGATTGAGCATATCCAAAGCATACCCTCAACTTGGAAGGGGAGGGTCAGAAAAAGTTGGAGCCAAGAGTCTTGGCCAATGGGTGAAGCATAATCACTACATTATAGCGTCTTAATAGAAATATCAACCTGATGTCATCGAATGCTTGAGTTTTAGAACTAACCTGGCCTGTACTGATTCCTTAGTAAAAAATCAGTAGATGGGTTAAGTAGAATTTCATAGTGTTGTTCTATCTGTATAGCCAGGGTACTGTCTCTCTGCCCCAAAGGGGGATTTTGTTTGTTTGGGGGTCATATCTAGCAGTGCTCAGGGCTTACTCCTGACTCTGTACGCAGGAGAGGGATTTTTAAAAAATGACTCCAGGGGGGCCAAAGAGTTAGTTCAATGGATAGGGCACTTGCATTGCATGTGGCTGACCCAGGTTCAAACCCCAGCATCCCATATGGTCTCCCCAGTACCACCATGAGTAACTCTTGAGTACAGAGCCAGGAGTAAGCCCTAAGTACTGCTGAATGTGGTCCAAAACCTAAAAAATATTCTTTAGTCCCTAAGCAGTTGAAATTATTACGGTACTTTCCATGCAATTAAAATAAAGATATTTGGGGGCTAGAGAGATAGTACAGCAAATAGGGCACTTGTTTTCATGTGGATGACTGGGGTTCAATTTTCCTGAGCCCTGCCAAGAGTGATCCCTGAGGGGCTGGAAAGATATAGCACAGCGGGTAGGGCGTTTGCCTTGCACGCGGCCGACCCGGGTTCAAATCCCAGCATCCCATATGGTCCCCTGAGCACGGCCAGGGGTGATTCCTGAGTGCAGAGCCAGGAGTAACCCCTGTGCATCGCCAGGTGTGACCCAAAAAGCAAAAAAAAAAAAAAAAAAAAAAAAGAGTGATCCCTGAGCTCAGAGCCACAAATGATCTCTGAACACTGCCTGATGTGACCCCCAAATAAAACGAGGCAAAAATGGCAGTGCTCAGGGCTTCTTCTTGGCTCTGTGCCTGGTGGGGTGAGGGGATCATATGTGGTGCTGGGGATCACACTCAGATTGGCTGCATACAAGGCAAATGCCCTGTCCGAAATACTATCGCTCTGGCCCCAATGAAAATTTTTTCAAGCCATCTCAGGGAAGCCAAACATGTTCTGATTTTTCCTGGGGTGACTTTTGATGATATTCACTTCATTATCATTAGTATAGTAACCCTGATTTGTTAGTTCCTAAACATTTAGAGTACTAACAAAATGAAGCAACAGAGCTGGAGAAATAGCACAGCGGGTAGGGCATTTGCCTTGCACACGGCTGACCCGGATTCAACTCCCAGCATCTCATATCTCGGGGGAGCACTGCCAGGAGTAATTCCTGAGTGCATGAGCCAGGAGTAACCCCTGTGCATCGCCAGGTGTGATCCAAAAAGTTAAAAAAAAATTATGAAACAACATAGCAGTGAGAGTACATCAAGGAAGGGGAATTAGTCAAGAGTGCTGTTGCTGGTGGCTCAGTAAAGTGGGGTAGACTCAAGAGGAGTGATTCCACCTCTCTGTCCAACCCACCTTAGCCATCAGGTCTTGGGGAAAAGCCTGGCCTAGATCCTCACCTTATCATTGGCATCTTGAGTCTGCTGCCTTTCCCTCATAAGAAGAATTTCAGGAGGAAGCAAATGGTGAAACAAGAAAATTTTTTGCCTTTTGTTCTTTGTTTGGCTTTTTGGGTCACACCAAAAAAGGGTTACTCCTGGCGGTGCTCAGGGGACCACATGGGATGCCAGCGTTTGAACCTGGGTTGGCCACATGCAAGGCAAAAGCCCTTACTCGCTGTAGTATTGCTCCAGCCCAGCAAGAAAGTTTTTATTGAAACTTACTTAGAAAGATGTGAGGGGAAGGAGAAGGAGAGTGGGATGGGGGTGAGAGGGATTGGGGAGGCACATATTTGAGAACATAGGCTTCTCTAGAATGGAAATAGGAGAAGAAACATCAAAACAGGCGAGTGAAATGCATGTTCAAGGGAGAACAGCGGCTTAACGAGCAAGCAAGGAGCTTTTGCTCACTTCTTTCAAATGGGTTTTTCCTGGAGTTTTGCATACATGAGAATTAATCTGGGCATTGCCATAGATGCTATGGGCTGGAGCAAGAACACCGGTAGGATGTATGACTTGCACGTGGCTGATCTGGGTTTGATTCCTTCTCCCCTCTCGGAGAGCATGGCAAGCTACCCCGAGAATATCTTGCCCGCACAGCAGAGCCTGGCAAGCTACCTGTGGCTTGCCAAAAACAGTAACAAACAAGTCTCACAATGGAGGTGTTACTGGTGCCTACTCGAGCTAATCGATGAGCAGTGGGATGACAGTGACAGTGACAGCAGTGACAGTGATTGCCACAGGAAAGCCTTGCTCTGTAAATGGTCTTCTCGTAAGTTCATGGATTCTTCTGTAGCTTCTCCTTTTCTGAGGGGTCCATCCTTCTCTGGGTGGGCCCTTGGATTACTGCATCTGGGTGGTGCCTCAGTTTCTCTTCTCCGAAGGTCTCAGGATTTGTTGGTGTCAAAGGGGTGTGGTCTTCATGTCTTTGGGTTACTTTTTTTTTTTTTTTTGGTCTTTGGGTTACTTTAGATCTAGGAAATCTCTTCTGAAGTTTTTCTTATTTCCCCAAAGCATATTGCCAGGATCCTCTTCCCTGCCTGCCTGCAAACATTGCCGAATACAATGCCAGCAGCATAGCGCAGGAGGTAGGGCACTTGCCTTGCATGTGGCCAACCAGGTTTTATCTGGTTTTCACGTGATCCCTGAGCATAGAAACAGGAGTAAACCCTGAGTACAGCTGGGTGTAACCCTCTTCCCCCCTCCTGATAAAATGCTGTCAAATGCTACAGAAAAGTCAAATATATTGGTTAAAATGTGCTCATTGGCAGTAAAACATAAAGTTCAAATTATACTTGCAAATGGAACAGAAAGTCCAGAAGGCTGGGAGATGGCCCAAAAGGCTAGAGGAGATGCTTTGCATGCAGAAATCCCAGATCCTGGCAAGACATGTTCCCCTGAGCACTGTGCCTGGAGTGTCCCTAAGCACAGCTGGGTGTGCCCACCCATCCAAAAAAGGGAGAATTCAGAAGTAAATCAAAATAGATATGGAAATTTAGTAGGCAATAAAGGTGAGCTTTTCCAGGTTGATGTGGACAACTGGATAACTGTAGCACTGTCGTCCCGTTGTTCATCGATTTGCTCGAGCGGGCACCAGTAATGTCTCCATTGTGAGGCTTGTTACTGTTTTTGGCATATTGAATACACCTCAGGTAGCTTGTCAGGCTCTGCTGTGCGGGCGGCATACTCTCGGTAGCTTGCCAGGCTCTCTGAGAGGGACAAGGAATAGAACCCCGATCGGCTGTGTGCAAGGCAAACACCCTACCCACTGTGCTATCTGGGGAAAAATATCAATCTGGACCTCACAGCAGGATGAACTATTTTTTTTGCAGGGGGGTCACACCCAGCGATGCTCAGGGATTACTCCTGTCTCTGCACTCAGGAATTATTCCTGGCAGTGCTTGGGAGACCATATGGGATGCTGGGAATCGAACCTGGGTCAGCTGCGTGCAAGGCAAATGTCCTACCTTCTGTGCTATCACTCCAGCCCCAGGATGAACTCTTAGCAGATGACGTATTTAAAAATGAAAAATACGAAAGGCTTTAAAACAGAAAATGTATTTTCTGAGAAAAAGTATTTATTTTCTTGGCATGATAAGGGAAATCAGTGATTCCAAGTACTGAAAACATGAAATCAAAGCATAAAACCTGGGGAGACAGTACAGGAGCTTTGCCTTGCATGCAGCCAACCTCACTCTGACCCCCAGCGATATTTGTGGTCCTCCAAACACTGGCAGGAATGATTCATGAGCATAGAGCCAGATGTCCAACCCTGAGCACCACCAGGTGTTAGCCAACCCTCCTCCACCCTTCCCACAAAAAAAAAAAAAGAAAGAAACAAAGAATAAAAGCTGCAGTTAAAATGTAACTACAAGAAACTCAATTTTTCTGTAGAGCAAGTTAACAGGTTGAACAATGTTAAAAATGTAACATAAGGGGAAAATAGAACAATGTTTGCAATTCATATCACAAAGGCCTAAATCTCCTACTATAAAAAAAAATAGATCAACCACTCAAGAGAAATATCTACGAAAGATACCAATTGATGTGCCTTAATATATAGGGGTTCAAAATCTCAAGAAGGGGATGGGGCCAGAGAGGTAACTCAATGAACTGGGTACATGTTTGCATACAGTTTGCATGCCAGACCAAGTCTGGCAACATGGTCCCCCAACTAATGCTGGGAGCAGTCCCAGAGTACAAAGCTGGGGGTAGCCCCTTACCACTGTCAGATGTGGCTCAAAAACAAAACTAAAGATATAAAAAAGCCTAGAGACACTTTAGCTATAGCACAGGTGGTAAGAAGTTTGCCTACACAAGGTCAGCTTCTGTTCTAGAGCCCTTCTGGCAATGTGTGTGGTCCCCCAAAACTGCTAGGAATGACCCAGAGCAGAGAGGCAGGAATAAGCCCTGAGTACCGCTGAGTGTAACCCCCCACCCCCCGCCACAGTAACACTGTAGCACTGTCGTCTGGTTCATCAATTTTTTTGGCATATTGAATACACCACGGGTAGCTTGCCAGGCTCTGCCGTGCGGGTGGGATACTCTCGGTAGCTTGCCGGCCTCTCTGAGAGGGACAGAGAAATCGAACCCGGGTCGGCCGCGTGTAAGGCAAATGCCCTACTTGCTGTGCTTTTGCTCCAGCCCCACACTACACAGTAAAAAAACAAACAAATACATAAAAAGCCCCCTTTGCTGAAACCCTGCTCTGCTGCTTACTAGCTCTAGGAACTTGGGTAAACCTCGTGGACCTTTTTTGTTTGTTTTTGGCTCATGCCTGGCAGTACTCAGGGGTTACTCCAGAACTAGAGTAAGCTTGGGAAATGAATGAATGGATACTCATTATTGTTTAATAGCAGATGTGTTTTGGGGTCTTTCTTTGTGATGTTTCTGTAATGAGAAATACGCCTCAGGATGTTAATTCTTTTTTGTTTGTTTTTTTTTTTTGGTTTGATTTGGGGGTCACATACAGTGATGCTCAGTGGTTATTGCTATTTCTATACTCAGGAATCACTCTTGGTGGGGCTCAGCCATCCACACGGAGTGCTGGGCATTGAACCCGGGTCATTCGTGTACGAGTGCCCTCCCCACTATACTGTCTCTCCAGCCCTGAAAGTTAAGTCATGCTTATATCAAGTAGTCTAGAGTACCATTATTTTCTACAGGAAAATAATGTTTTATCTGAAAGTTTTTTTTTTAATCTCAGCATCAGTTTCCAAGAATCTAGTGACAACAACATTGAGAACTTCCTGTCCTTACAAATTTTGGACACAAGCCTGAGACTAAGTAAGGGATACAAGATCAGTAAAACAGACAGAGTTCCTGTCCTTGGTGTAGCTTTCCTCTGACAGGTGGGGACAGTCAAATGCCACAGACATGTATGATTACAAACAGATGCAAGGCATGGAGGACAGTTACACTAACAAGACTTAATAAGGGTGGTATTGGGAGGCCAGAGAAGGCTCTCTAAGAATACGGCTGTTGAAACAATGAAAGATGAGAGGAAATCAGGCAGGGAGTGGTGATGCAAGGGGAAAGAGGACTGAGACAGTGGGACCAGTGCTCAAGGCAGGGAGAATGGCCAGGGGGAGAGAAGGAAGCTAGTGCAGGGCGGTGGAGAGGAGGCCTGGAGTGAGGGGGAATGGGGAGAGAGGCAGGTTAGAAAAGTCTCCTCCCTGGGCCTGGAGCGATAGCACAGCGGGTAGGGCATTTGCCTTGCACATGCGGCAGACCTGGATTTGATTCCCAGCATCCTATATGGTCCCCCGAGCACTGCCAGGAGTAATTCCTGAGAGCAGAACCAGGAGTAACTCCTGAGCAACGCTGGGTGTGACCCAAAAAAGCAAATAAATAAATAAATAAATAAATAAATAAAGGGAGAAAAAAGGAAACAAACTGAAGAGATGGGCTTTTCCTGACTAGTCAAAGAGGAGTTGCACATCCCAGGTCAGCATAGGGGCAGGTCCACTGTGGAATGCATCAAGTTTGTATTTTGAACTTTGCTGTGGCCACAGACAAACTGTGCAGATTAAGATGAAAATGAAGCTGGTAATGTGTGGAGAGAAAGACCAAGGCAGTTGTGATAATGCAGGCTGTTACAGTTGTTCCCTCACCTACTTCTTTTCTTCCCTAATTTACTTCTTTTTATGTGTTAAGCTAGCCCAAGACAGAACTCCTGTTTCATTTGTTTGCTTATGTGTTTTGTTTTGGAGTCATACCCAAGCAGTGCTCAGCGCTCCTATAGCTCAGTCCTTGGGTCATCTCCAGTGGTGCTGGGGACACCGTGTGGTGCCTGGGATCAAACCTGAGATCAAATCCACATGTGAAGTATGCACTCCAGCACACGGAGACATGTCCTGGCCTCAGAACTTCCACTCTTACCTACAGGCCTCAGATTATCATTGTTTTTTATCACCATTAGAAAGAAAGAAAAAAAAAACTTTAAAAGAATCATCCAGGAGCTGGTGTGATAGTACAGGAGAATGGGCATTTACTTCCCTGCAGATGACCCATTTCCATCCCAGGCGTCCATATGAGCACCACCAGGATAATTCCTGAGAGCAGAGCCAGGAGTAACCCCTGAGCATTGCCAGGTGTGGTATCAAAACAATAATCAAACAAACAGAAAATCCTCCCAAGAAGAATGAGCTTGTTGGATTGAAAAGGTCCTTTGGAAAGCAAAGACTGGCCAATCAGATCCTTTCCTTTCTAGAGGGGGCTGGCTGGATTCCAGGGTCCATGCACAGCGACCGTTATGGAGAGGAGGCGAGCCAGGTGCTCTGCGGACTGAAGGTGCTATCAGAGTTGTCGGAGCTGGAGCGATAGCACAGTGGGTAGGGCATTTGCCTTGCACTCAGCCAACCCGGATTCAATTCCCAGCATCCCATATAGTCCCCGAGCACCGCCATGGGTGATTTCTGAGTGCAGAGCCAGGAGTGACCCCTGTGCATCATCGGGTGTAACCCAAAAAGCAAAAACAAACAAACAAAAACAAAAAACAAAAACAGAGTTGTCTTCCCTGATCTTAGGTAAATGCAAGTATGGGGTAGTAAATACAAATAAATACAAGCATGTGCCTGATGGTTTGCTCAGGAGTGCTAGTGCTCTTTCCTGAGAAATAAGGTGCTGCCGCCTGTTGCAATTTTTCTCAACACTCTGCAGTCATTACAAGTGCTCAGGAAAATAAATTCTAAATAAATCATTCTGCAATTGAGCCTTGTGCATTACTTAGCTAGTTTAATTTCACAATAAGACAATGACAGATACTAGGAGGGAAGTATCTGTCTTATTTTTGGAGAGCAGTTTTTTTTTCCTTCTTCCTGTCATAAAGAATTGAATAAGGTTGACAGCTTGACTGCTTTATTTTGTTATGTATGTGTCCACAAGGCAGCTAAAAAGCACATTCAATTTTGTGGAGCTTTTAGGCATAAATGTCAATGGCTTTTTAGAAGGCAAAATGAAAACAAATTCTTGGAATCAAATTGGATTCCTGGAACTTCAAAGCCTGACAGTTGTGTATTTATATGTAAATCTGCATGCTGAGGAACATTTTAAAAATATACTTTCAGTGGTAACATATTTCACAAAGGATATGGATCCCGGAATATAGCCAGGATTATAAGGCTTCTACAATTCACTGATAAAGACTTACAACCCAGTAAGAAAAAACCAAAAAAGGGAGAGATTATAAGCAAACAAAAGAAACCCTGATGGTAAATAACTATATAGAAAGATGTTCAACCTCACTGTGAAGCAGGAAAACATGCACAAAGCCAACAAAGGCAACTACTCCAACTGCTTACATATGCCATGAGACTGGCAAAAACTTGCAGTCTGAGGGGCCAGGCATATGACTCAGTGGTAGAGCGACGGCCTTTCTTGAATAAGGAATTAAGTTCCATGATCAGCACTGCCAAAACACAAGCAGATACACAAACAAAAACTTGAACCTGAAATTTCCAAGTTAGGGAGGATGTGGAATAATAGAAATTCCCCTGCTGGTAGAAATAAGTCTAGGACAATCACTTAGAAGAGCGATATGCAATTTAGCAAAGATGAAGGGATGTGTTTCCTACTGCCCTAAAATTCTGCTTGTTGGCATTTGTCTTAGGCGAAGTCATATCTGAGAAAATGTATTATAGAAAACTAGTGAGCCAAGTCCTCTGATAGTACCATGCATAGTTTTTACATATCAAACTATTCAATATAAAGATATTCTAATTTGATGTTTCTGCTTGAATGTTTGCTCTTTAGGAGGCAAGAAGGACTTGACCCAATTGCCTGAACTGTATTTTATTATTATTTTTTTTCATGGTTTGGAATTTGAGGTATGCCTGGCATTGCTTAGGACTTAATTCTGGTTCTGTGCTTTGGTGTCACTTCTTTATATATTTTTTTCCCTTTTTGATTTTTGGGCCACACCTTGTTGTGCTCTGGGCTTACTTCTGGCTCTGTACTCAGGAATCACTCCTGGAGGACTTGGGGACCATATGGGGTGGTGGGGATCAAACCAACAGATACGTGTTAGGCAAGTGCTTTTACCCATTGTACTATCTCTCTGGCTCCAAGGAGTCACTTTTGGTAGTGCTCAGGGGTAATATGCGGTACGGGAAATGGAGCCAGAAGTCAGCTGCGTGCAAGACAGGCTTCTTGACCCCTGTGCCACCTCTCCAGCTCCAAGCGGGTACTGTTTATTCTTTCTTGGTATAATGGGAGGCGGTTGTGATGTGGATCAAGTCTTCCAGGGTTTTCTCAGCATCATCTTATTCTGGGCAGACACTGTCCCGCTAAACATGTCCTCCACATCCTATGTTAAATTTTAGGAAATATAGCTTTCCATAGGACAAAGTTTGGCTTTTATAACATTCTACCATTGGTGGCAATCTTCATGTTTGATTTAATTTTGCTTATTTTAGGTGGACTGAACTGGAGCGCTAGCACAGCGGGCAGGGCGTTTGTCTTGCACACTGCTGACCCGGGTTCAATTTCTTCGTCCCTCTTGGAGAGCCCAGCAAGCTACCAAGAGTATCCCGCCTTCACGGCAGAGTCTGGCAAGCTACCCATGGTGTTTTTGATACGCCAAAAACAGTAACAACAAGTCTAACAATGGAAACATTACTGGTGCCAGCTTGAGCAAATCGATGAACAACAGTGCTATGGTGCTTTTCACAGGATGAAGATAACAACTGTAGCCACTAGATGGCGAAAATTCACGAAACTTTGTTAACAGTCCAAGGGACATGAAGGATGGCTAGTTAGGGCAAAAAAAAAAAAAGGCTTTGGGGCAGCAGGTAAAGTGCTTTCCTTGCATGTGGCTGACCCAGGTGTGATATTTGAGCCTCATACGGTCCCCTGAGCACCGCCATCAGTGAATCCCTGAGCGCAGAGCCCACCGGCCATGCCCACCCCCGAGGGGGGAAAAATAACTTAACAAATAAATATAAAAAGTTATAATTCAGTGGGACTAGAGAAATAGTACAGTACGGGGGACAAACCCTGGTGAACAGGGTTGAAGCTGGGATGCTACTGAGGCTTAAGAAAACTTGAGTGGCTTGGCTCGCGTGGGATCCAAGATTTGTTGTGAGTCTGCAAAGCTGGGCTGAGGAATTTATGTGGCAGAGCTGTGATCACATTCAATATTTATTGCTGTAATTCAGGAATCTCGAGGGGGAGGAGAACACCTTTCTTTAGTCATGGGCCTAACTAGCTGCTCTAAAGGGATTATTTCCTAGGGGGAAACAGAGATCAGCCATCACAGGGCCCTTGCCTCGGTGTTTTCAAAGCAGTGCAGGTTTTCTGGATTTCAGGTTCCTGTTTTCTGCCTATTCTGTCTTAGCACTTATCCCCAATAGTACAGATGTTAGGATTCATGTCAGGCTCAGGTTCAGTCCTTGGCAGCACATGACCTCCTGAGCATCCCCACACACAGCCCTGGAGGCCACTGGGCAGCGCTGGTGGGCCCTGCAGGGCCGGAGCAGTACCACACCCTCCTTGCTCTGAACTGCCAGCCCAGCTGGCCGAGGATCAGCGGAAGGGGCCCTTGAGCACTTAACCACTGCTTGGGAACCCCCTCCACTGCTGAAAAAAAAAAGTTATAGCTTAAGGCAGCATGAGAGCCATCGTGTGAACTAAGGAAATAGAGTTTTTTTACAGAGTGTTTGTAGGCAAACAAATGGGGGTAAGAGGGGCCATAACTCAACTGGTCCAGGGCAAAGCGTTTTGAAAAATAGAGAGCAAGAAGGATTTCGTGGTTCTTATTATAAGTATGAATAGCTCCTAACCCTTCAGACCAGGGAGCTGCACAAATGGCTGAGCACATGCTCTGTATGCAGGAGGCTTATTTGAGTCTAGCACCACACAGTCCTCCTATGCGACCTTCAGAGCAATTCCCATGCACAGAGCACTATTCTGGGAGTAGCCCAATTGAGTATGCTACCTCCGATCCTCAGAAAAGGAAATGGCACAACATTTAAAATTGTTGGGGCTGGAGCAATAGTACAGTACAGTGGGTAGGATGTTTGCTTGCACGTGGCCAACCCAGGTTCAATCCCCAGCATCCCCTATGGCCCCCTGAGCCCCGCCAGGACTGATCCCTAACTGCAGGGCCAGGAGTAAGCATTGAGCCCTGCCTGGTCTGACCCCAAAACAAAAAAAAAACAAACAAACATAAAAATGGTTAGCTGATTAGGCCGGCTGGAAAAATCCTCTGTGGAACCTGGCTTTGCTGGGACATTGAACAAATAAACAATTTGTTTCATGGGTCAATTCTAGAGTCTGCAGATATGATGCCTTTTAAATTTTACTTGGAGGGAGGGGCGTGGGCTATACCCAGCTATGCTCAGAGACTGTTCCTGACTGGGTGCTCCGAGGTCACTCCTGGCAGTACTCAGGGTAGTAAACCTAAGTGCATGCTCGCCACTTGAAGGCCAACAGACATTGGTGAGTGTGAAGAAAGGAGCTTATTCCTGGGCTAGCAGCTGAGATGATGGTGGATTTCTTCTACTATTATTGCTGTTTTTCTTTTCGGGTTACACTTGGCGATGCACAGGGGTCACTCCTGGCTCTGCACTCAGGAATTACTCCTAGCGGTGCTCAGGGGACCATATGGGATGCTGGGAATCGAACCCGGGTCGGCTGCGTGCAAGGCAAATGCCCTACTTGCTGTGCTATCACTCCAGCCCCATGATGGTGGATTTCTTGTCCTCAAAAATCCATTTTCTAGCACATTTCTCTGCTTCAGAGATTCACATACATTTTGATATGTGCTCTCTCTCTCTCTTATAAAATTATTTTACTTCGCTAAAAAGATGAATTTCCTGTCCTCACCCCGATCCTCTTCCCAAATGGAAAATCCAACATCGTCTTCCTTTCAGGCTGGGGTTATTGGTTTCTTTCATCCATACTGCACCTGTCAAACGCAGCCTGACAACCCCTGTAAAGAGGGGGAGCAGGCAGGAGTCTGGGAGAAGCGTGGTTATAGGAGACACATCAGTGAGGGGCACAAAGGGGTCTTCAGTGCTGGCTCACTGACTGGGCAGCCTGAGCTCAGTGATCAGAACTGAGGCTCTGCCCTCAAAGGATGTGCTCCAGCTCACTGAGCTCTCTAGCCCTTAGAGATTTTTTTCCCCTAGAGATTCCCCCCTCCCGCTCCCACACAGAGGAGTATTTGTGTCATACTCAGCAGTGCTCAGGGGCTTTTCCTGTCTGTGCTCAGGAGTCACCCCTGGTTGTGCTCAAGGGACTATCTGGTACCTGGGATTTGAACCTGGGCTGCTGCTGCCATGGTCACAAGCAAGGCAAGCGTTTTTCCTCCTTTATGCACTCTCTGGATCTCAGAGGGCACAAATGATACGTTTTGTTGTTTGTTTTATTCTTGGTCCAGACCTGGCTGTGCACAGGGATCACACCTGGTGCTGCTTGGGGGACCATATGGAGTGCCGGGGATCTAATCCTGGCTGACAACATGTAAGGCAGGCTCCGCACCCACTATACTATTTCTGTGTTCTCCCTGTGATGCTTTATTTTTTTGGGGGGGGGATCACACCCAGCACTGCACGGGCATTATTCCTGGCTCATGCACTCAGGAATTACTCCTGGCAGTGCTCAGGGACTATAGGGGATGCTGGGAATCGAACACGGGTCGGCCACATGCAAGGCAAATGCCCTACCCGCTGTGCTATTGCTCCAGCCCCCTGTGATGCTTTTAATTATCCTCCCATATAGTTTTGGGAGAGAGCAAGCTCCCCTCTCCATCCCCAGCCTCATACTACCTCATTTTACATCAGCGGGAGCCACAGATGGTAAACTGGGAGCCATGTGAATTGGTGGCAGATAATATAATATTTACCCACATGCCTGCCCTAGTGATCTGTCTTCTCCTTCTGCTAAGTTCTCAAAGCATGCACTATGGTAGAACTGTTTCTACTACAATTCCTGGGTATATAGGTATGTACAGCAGATACACAAATCAAACATTTCCTGAGAACAGGGGATAAGGTGTTGGCCTTGCAAGAAGCTGACTTGCCCTTGCCAAGGATCTTTTTTGAGCACAGAGCCAGGATTCGACCCTGAGCACTGCTGGGTCTACTCTCTCCCCCTCCCCCATCCCCACCAACCAAACATCTAATGGCAATAAATCAGGAAGAAACTCTTTTTAAAACAATGTTTTTGTGAGGTGACCCCTATAAAGTCTCAGTCCACTGTTCACTGGAGGAGCTCTAGGAACCCCTATGGAAATGCCCCTCTTTCTTGTTTTATATCTGTTTCATCTCTTAACGGCTCAGTTTGAATATTAACTATTGATTTTCACAAGGTATTTTCTTTTTGGGTCACACCTGGCGATGCACAGGGGTTACTCCTGGCTCTGCACTCAGGAATCACCCCTGGCGGTGCTCAGGGGACCATATGGGATGCTGGGAATCGAACTCGGGTCGGCCGCGTGCAAGGCAAACGCCCTACCCGCTGTGCTATTGCTCCAGCCCCCATCACAAGGTATTTTTTTATGTTCCTTTTTTTTTCTTTCAATGCTTCAGGTTTTGGGTTTTTTGCTTTGTTTTATTTGTAGGGGGGAGCCACACCCAGTGATGCTCAGGGGTTACTCCTGGCTCTGCACTCAGGGATCACTCCTGGCAGTGTTTATTTTGTTTTTGTTCTTTTGCTTTTCGGGTCACACCCAGCTATGCTCAGGGGTCACTCCTGGCTCTGTACTCAGGAATTATCCCCCTGGCCGTGCTCAGGGGACCATATAGGATGCTGAGAATTGAACCTGGTTCGGCTGCATGCAAGGCAAACACCCTATCCACTGTGCTACCACTCCAGCCCCACTCCTGGCAGTGTTTAGATGCCAGGACTTGAACCTGGGTCAGCCATGTGCAAGGCAGATGCCCTACCTGATGTACTATCACTCTAGTCCCTATTTTTATCTATTAAGATCTTCTTTTGGATATTCTTTTTATGTTTGTTTTGAGGCCTCACCCAGCAGTACTCAGGCGTTAATTCTGGCTTTGTGCTCAGGGATCACTTCTGGTGGTTCTCAGGGGACCATATGGGATGCCAGGGATCAAACCCAGGTTGGCTATGTGCATGGTAAGTGCCCTTACCATTCTGTTATCTCTCTGGCTCTTTTGGACTGATCTTAAATGGAAAGGGGCATGTAATTTAACATGTCTTTTTGTTTGTTTTTATTTTGGGACCACAGCCAGCGGTGTTCAGGGCATATTCCTGGATCTGTGCTCAGTAATCACTCCATATGGTGGTCCCAGGGACCATATGGGGTACGGGGAATTAAACCCAGATCAGCTACCTGCAAGCCAAGCACCCTACCCACTCTACTGACTCTCCCAGTTCAACATGTGTTTTTTGTTTGTTTTTTGGGTCACATCCAGCCCAGTGATGCTCAGGAACGGCTCCTGGCTCACGGTGCTCGGGGGACCATATAAGAACATGGGGATTGGTCAGTTGGTTGCGTGCAAGGCAGACACCCTACCCGCTGTACTATCGCTCCAGTTCCAGTTCAACAGGTATTTGGGAGAACTAAGAAGACAGAATTACTGAGAAGTCGGCACATTCTGCTTAACTGAAATGCAATGGTTTCTGATGAATGAAAAGGACAAAACCTTGTCTTGTCTGATCAATGAAAAGGACAGAAACCTGCCATGTGTGTTTGTTTGTTTGTTTTAAACTTAAAAGCAGACTTAGAGTCAAGTGGTGTCCGTTGGCTTATGAAATTGACTGTGGCGCTGGCTCGCTGGCACTCAGGGAGTTTCTGTGAGGAAAATCACCCTAATCGTGGGATGGATTCTTGTCCCAAATTTCCAGTGATCACTGAGAAATAGCAGCATGTCTGGTCGCAGTGGCCTGAGGAACCGCGGCTGCAAGCCCAGGCTCCTCCTTCATTGGCCTGGGATTACTGCCAGACCGAAGTGTCCCGCCTTGGTCTGTCCCAGGGAGAGGACGGTGTGGCATCCTGGTTCCTGGTGCGAGGCAGAGCAGACGTGCTTCTTCTCATAAGTACGTCTGCTTGAGCACAGTGGTCCCTGCGGCTTCCTGCGGGCCTGGGGACGTGGGTGCAGTCTGTGCTACCTGGAGAGGGAAAGGAAAGTAGGAAAGATAAGAAAGGAGGCAGCTGGCCTATTTTGTCCACATATATACCAACAAAAAAGGGGCAGCTAAGTACAAAACCTTATATAATGATTTAAATTTGTTTTGTTTTGTTTTTGCTTTTGTTTTGGGACCTCTCCCAGCAATGCTTAGGGCTGGCTGTGCAATTAGGAATTAGTCCTGGCAGTGCTTGCAAACCCTAGATAATTATAAGCATGGAACATTTTGCTTCTGCTACCCAGTTCTTGGGCTGGAGCGATAGCACAGTGGTTGGGCGTTTGCCTTTCACGTGGCTGACCCGAGTTCGATTCCTCTGCCCCTCGGAGAGCCCGGCAAGCTACTGAGAGTATCGAGCCCACACGGCAGAGCCTGGTAAGCTACCCGTGCCTATTGGATATGCCAAAAACAGTAACAATAAGTCTCTCAATGAGAGATGTTACTGGTGCCCGCTCGAACAAATCGATGAGCAATGGGATGACAGTGACAGTGACCCAATTCCTCTCGGTGATTCCTCTCTCAGTGCTTTTGCCAAGAAAGAACCAGTATGCTGCAGTTCTGTATGAAAGACTGTTGGTTGGAAACCTTCGCAAAGAGCTTGTTCGTCCCTGGCTTGACCCATTTGCCATGAGTACTAGCTGTGCAACTACCCTGGGTCCCGGATGCTTAAAGATTCTCCTTCAGGGCCAGAGAGATAGTACAGGAGGGAAGGCACTTGCCTTGCATGCAGCTGACCTGGATTTGACTCCTGGCACCACATGTGGTCCCCTGAGCACTGCAAAGGGTCACTCTTGAGAATAGGAATAGTCTCTGCACACCTCATGGTGTGGTGGTCTAACACCCTCCCCCAGAGAATCTCCTTCCTTCCCCTGAATCAGGCTCCAATGATCTCATGATGCTTGGAAAGAGCCTCACTGTGGGTCTGTGTGTACCGACCACTCTATTCTCACACCACCTGGCCCCATGCCCATTTTCTTCTGTCTGTGCTTTCTAAGTGCTTTATTAGTAGTAATAGCTGTACAATATTATTATTATTTAGTACTAAGTAAGTGATAGCACAGCAGGTAGGGCATTTGCCTTGCACATAGCTGAGCTGGGTTTGATTCCTCCGTCCCTCTCAGAGAGCCGGTGAGCTACTGAGAGTATCCCGCCCACACGGCAGAGCCTGGCAAGCTCCCCGTGGCGTATTTGATATGCCAAAAACAGTAACAACAAGTCTCACAATGGAGATGTCACTGGTGCCCGCTCGAGCAAATGGATGAGCAATGGGATGACAGTGATAGGATGATAGTGATACAGTGATACTAAGTAAGTTATAAGTCTCTTTCAAGCAGGAAGCTTGGACTGTAGCGGGAAACTTTGAATAAAAACTTGTGATATAAGTGAGCCAGAATATCCAGTGTTGGAAGAAGGAGGCCTGAGTCTTAGTTTCTTTTCTGCCAGCCTTTGTCATATCTGAAGTTCTAAAAAGTTTTAGGGAGCTTTTATTTCATTTAGTTATTTTCTTTTTTTGGGTCACACCCGGCAATGCACAGGGGTTCCTCCTGGCTCATGCACTCTGGAATTACTCCTGGCAGTGCTCAGGGGACCATATAGGATGCTGGGACTCGAACCCAGTCGGCCGCGTGCAAAGAAAACGCCCTCCCTGCTGCGCTATTGCTCCAGCCCCTGGAGCTTTTTTTTTTTTTAAAGAAAAATTAATACATGTCTAAGAAGAGAGCCCAATGGGCTGAGTACATGCTTGGCATGTCAGAGCCCAGGTTTGATCCCCAGCTCTACATAGTCTGCCAGTACCACCAGGAGTGATTTTGAGCACTGAACTTGGAGTAGCCCTGGAGCACTACTGGCTGCTGCTTGAAAAACAACATAATAGATATATAAGTAAATTTTTTGGTTTTGTTTGGGGGCCACACTTGGCAGTGCTCTGGGCTTACTCTGTGCGTTGCACTCAGGGATCACTCCTGATGGGGCCCAGAGACCAGACAGGGCACCTGGGGTCAAACCCTGGTCAGCCTCGTGCAAGGCAAGAGTTCTACCTGCTGTACTATCACCCCAGCCCCTGTCAACCCCACTTCTCCAACCAGTGACATCAGCTATAGAGTGAATACTTCCCTTCTCGGGCTGAGGGTTGAGCTGGGTTTCAGCTGCCTCTGAGGACTGGCCTCCCTTCCTCAGCCTTCTCCACAGCCACTGGCATTGGCACTGCTCTGCGATTCGCCGACATTGACCCTGAAGGGAGAGAAGAACTGGCATTAGCTTTGCAGCTGCTGTGCCTTTGTTTTGTTTTGGGAGCATCACCCCAGGCAGTGTTCAGGGATTACTCCTGGCTCTACACTTAGGAATCACTCCTGGTGGGCTTGGGGGACCAGTGGGGGCCAGGGATTAAACCTGGATTGGCCATGTGTAATGCAAGCTCCCTACCTGCCGTACTATCTCTCTGGCCCACTGTTGTACCTTTGGTTGGATTTCCAAACCTCAGACCAAGCCATTTAAAAATAAATCTTCTCTTCTAAGGGAAATTGAGGTTCCTATTGAACCTATCATCCTCAGAGGGTGACCAAGGGTTTATTTCAGCAAGAATTTCTTCTGTGCTTTTCACATAGGGCCTTTTAAAATTTTCTCTTTTCTCTCTCTCTCTCTTTTTTTTTTTTTTTAGTTTTTGTATCACAGCCAGTAGTGCTCCTGGCTTACTCCTGTCTCTACACTTAGGGATCACTCCTGGTGGTGCTGGGAGCACATATGGGATGTCAGGGATTGGACCCAGGTCAGTTGTGTGCAAGGCAAGTGCCTTACCCACTGTTCTATCACTCTGTCCCTTCACCGAGGGTCTTGAAAATCATGTGAGGCAAATATCCTGAGTCTTGTTTAATTTATGTGTTTACTTGTTTATTGGTTTGGGGCCCACACCTAGCAGTGCTTTGGGGGTGTGGTGGGGATACTCTCAGATCTGTGCTCAGAGGTCCCTCCTGGAAGAACCTGGGGGAACCAGGCAGTGCTGGGAATAAGACCCGGTGGCATCATTTTATAGACAAGGCAACTGAGATTGCAGAAGTCAGACAGATTTCCCAAAGTCCCTCAAGTCAGCAGGTCTGTCCAAACTCTCAACTCCGGGCTCACTTGAGCAGCGCATACATAAAAACTGGAAATGTTGGGGCTGGAGTAATAGCACAGTGGGTAGGGCGTTTGCCTTGCATGCGGCCGACCCGGGTTCAATTCCCAGCATCCCATATGGTTCCCTGAGCACCGCCAAGGGTAATTCCTGAGTGCAGAGCCAGGAACAACCCCTGTGCATCACCGTGTATGACCCAAAAAGCAAAATATCAAAACAAAACAAAACAAAACAAAAAACTGGAAATGCAGGGAAGCCCAGGGTCTGTGTTTCTTCTCCTGCTAAGCCACTTTTCTGCAGGAGGACTTTCTAGAACAAAACCCAAGGACCCAGTACACCACCAAGAACTTACAGGGCATGGGACTTCAAAAATGACAAACACCATGATGACTGCTCCACTGATCAGCAGAGTGACCGCAATCAGAGATTTGGCCACGAGGCCCCATTTCTTCCTCTTCTCTAGGTCCTCGTCTGTATCTGGAAGGAAAGAGAAACAAGTTGGGGGGGGGGGAGCAGAGGGGATAGGGGAGGGGAGAGCCAGTGTGAGAGAAGGAAGCGCTTTGGCCCCAACATCTCCTGGGCAGACTGCGGTAAGGCCCCACGCCCACGGGACAGGGCTGGCCATCACAGCCTCTGTGCTGATCTCCCTCTAAGCTTTTTCCCAGGGAGTCATCCCGGGCCTGGAATTTTGGATTTTTCCCATGATCGAGTAGGACTAACTTTTGTACGGCCCCCGGAGGAGGGCCCCAGGAAGCTCTAGGCACTTGCTCCTGCAGTGCTCGCCTAGTCTGTGCCCTCGGTCCTGGCTGCCTGCACAGGAGAATACCACCTTTCCCACACTCTCACCTGGAGAGGAGCACAGGAGGAGCAAAGGTGAACTGGCATTGCTTCCCGGTCAAAGGATCTTGTTATTTTGTGGGGGGAGAGGGCCACGCCTGGCACTGTTCAGAGCTTACTCCTGGCTCTGTGTTCAAGGGTCACTCCTAGCAGGTTTGGGGATCATGTGGGGTGCCCGGGAACTGACAGGGTCAGCCTTGGGCAAGGCAAGTGCGCTACTGCTGTACTATCTCTCCTGCTCCCCACCTTGACATTAGTATTTTTTGTTCAATATACTAAAAACATTTGAATTACATTTGATTTATTTTTAATTTTTTAATATTAATATTTTTAATTTTATTGAATCACCATGAGCAGAGCATTACAAAGCTGTTGATGATTGGGTTTCAGTCATACAATTTTCAACCCCCATCCCTCCACCAGTGTCATTTCCCAGCACCAGAGTCCCCAGTTTTTCTCCTATTCCTGCCCCAAACCACCCCCCATCCTATCCTGCCTCTATGGCAGGCACCTTTCTTCTCTCTCCTCTTTCTTTCTCTCTCTCTTTCTTTCTCTCTCATTTTAGGCATTATGGTTTGCATTACAGATACTGAAAGGTTATCATGTATATCCTTTACCTACTTTCAACACTTTGTTCTTGTCCAGAGTGATCATTTCCAACTAATATTGTCATAATAGACCCTCCTTTATCTTAACTACCCTCCACCCTCCACACCCTTGTGGTAATTTCTGACCGTTGACCAGTCCTCCTGGTCTGTTTTCCCTGGCATTGCTTGGATATTAGTTTCATACTATTCTTTTTTTTTTTTTGCTTTTTGGGTCACACCTGGCAATGCACAAGGGTTACTCCTGGCTCTTCACTCAGTAATTACTACTGGCGGTGCTCAGGGGACCATATGGGATGCTGGGATTCGAACCCAGGTCGGCTGTGTGCAAGGCAAACACCTACCCACTGTGCTATTGCTCCAGCCCCAGTTTCATACTATTCTTTTTTTTATATCTCACAAATGAATGCAGACATTCTATATCTGTCCCTCTCCTTCTGACTCATTTCACTCAGTATGATACTCTCCAAGTCCATCCATTTATTGGCAAATTTCATAACATTATTTTTCCTAACAGCTATATAATATTCCATTGTGCAGATAGACCAGCTTTTTTTATCCAGTCTGTTCTTGGGCATTCAGGTTTTACTTATATTTTAAATTAAAATATAAATATGGTCACATAAATTCTTATTCAGTTTATATGAAGGGCAAATGGTTAATATCTCTACTTATCTTAATTTTTTTCTTTAAACTTTTATTTTTATTTTTTATTGAATCACTGTAAGATACACAGTTACAAAACTATTATGATTGAGAGAGAGAGAGAAAGAGACAGAGAGAGTATTCTGGGCCTGGTCTTTTTCAGGAGGTAGTTTCTGAAAATAACCTGCAGTTGTTTGTAGCATCTCTATAATGATTGCTTGCTCATTCATTTTTATGCTTTTGTTGTACAAATTTATGCACCTCCTCTGCCACCAATCTGCCACAAACCATCTACCACAATTGTTTATTATCTAAATATACTCCATGACTATAATTTACTTACTGCATGAATTTGATTTGCTCTGTGTTGAATCTGTCGATAGGGCCAGAGAGACAGTATAGTGGGTAAGGCACTTACCTTGCACATGATTGATCTAGGTTTGATCCCTAGCACCATATGTAGCCCCACTGAGCACCTTCAGGAGTGATCCCTGAGCACAGAGCCAGGAGGAAGCTCTGAATAGCTCCAGGTGTCACCTCCACCAAAAAAAAGGATTCATCTATAACCAAATGCCCCCAAACTGGCTACCATGTGAGTTCCCTTGTGGAAGAAAAGATTCTCCTCATGGTGTCAAACTACAAACATTTCTGGGAAATTTTTTTTATATATATAGAGAGAGATGCTGATTTTTTTTTTTCCACATAGGAAGCAGAGTGATTTTTCTCATGTAAACTTTGTAGGGGCCAGAGAGATAGTGCAGTGGGTAGGGCACTCGCTGTGCACATGACTGACCTGGGTTCAATCCCCGGCATCCCTTATGATTCCATCCTGTCATCCTGAACTCTACCAGGAGTGATTCCTGAACTCAGAGCCTAGAATAAGCTCTGAGCACTGCCAAGTGTGGCCCCCCAAACAAAAACAAACAAAACCTCTAATTTTTTCAGCTGTGGGGACAACTAGGAGGATCCAAACTAGTCCTGGGCAAAAATGTTTCGTTTTCCCATTCTTTTCCTTTGGATTTGCTCTGTACCTTGTTTCAAGGTGCTAAAAACTCTGCAGTACCTGTGTCTCCATCTGTATTCCCAGGAGTCCCAGCGGTGGCGGTGCCAAGCAAAGGCTCTGTTGAGGGTCCTGTCACCGAGTCTACTTTGCATTGTGAAACCCCTGGTAAAAAAGCTGGGAAGCAAAAGAGGAACTATTAAAAGACACCAGGGAATGTCTCACCCTGTCTCTTTATTTTACCTGATGAAAATCTGGCTTTCCCCAGTGCTGTTTAGCTTCCAGTGGGAGCCGCATTGACCTGTACAGAGGTTTAGGGCGTGGGCACATAATCATACCAAGTACAAATGAGGCTAGAGATACTAATAAGAGATAAGGATTAATCCTTGCAGGGCCTTTGATGTGGAATCAGGGTGAAAGAGTAGACATCTTGGCCTGTCCTTAAGGCCACAATAAAAACAAGGATGCAATGTAGAACTCTGGCAACTCTCCTTCTGTAAAGGAGGTGGCTCCAAAGTTCGAGGGAAAGTGTGTAGTGTCATAATTTGCCTTAATGATTGCTGCAAGCATGTCTAGTCTAGTGGAGTGGAGAGGCAAGCGAAGTTAATTGCTCTGGCGGAGAGGGTGGTGGAAGAAAAATGGAAGAAAGCAAGCCCACCCACTTTAGGCGTCCTCAGTTACAGTCATCCAGCAAGTAATTTTAAATGGTTTGGCTTTGGGGTCACACCTGGCAGTGCTCAGGGACCTCTGTTGGAGAGGCTGGGGGACCATATGCCGAGCTGGCGCTGCACAGTACAAGGCAAACACTCCTACCTACTCCCTCCCTTTGACCTGAAAATGAATATATATATATATTTTTTCTTTTTTTTTTTCTTTTTGGGTCACACCTGGCATTGCACAAGGGTTACTCCTGGCTCTGCACTCAGGAATCGCCCCTGGTGGTGCTCAGGGGATGCTGGGAATCTAACTCAGTTCGGCCGTGTGCAAGGCAAATGCCCTACCCGCTGTGCTATCGCTCCAGCCCCCATTGAAAATAAGTATTTTTGATGTGCCAGTTACTGCTTTTTTGCAGATATTAGTTGGATATATTCTGACAAGGGAGCCAGAGGGAAGGCTGAGGGACTGGGCAGGGGGAGCAGACAACAGTAACAGTCAGTTTTGGCCAGATATGTGGCTCATGGCAGTGCTCATGACTTGTACGTATAAATCCTTGAGTTCTATCCTTTTCACTCTTCCACTAGAGCCCCCCCCACACACACACCCAAAAGCCCAATAAATTTTATGGTATTTTCAAAGGGTTAAAATTTAAGAAAAGAGCAAGACAAGTGCAGGTAGGGTGGGTTTGAGAGGTTTGCAGTTTATTACTGTATCTATTTGGGGGTTGGGGCCACACTGGCAGTGAGTATATGGGATGCCAGGGATCAAACCTGGGTCTGCTGCGTGCAAGGCCCTAGCCACTGTCCTACCACTTCACCTCCACCCTTTTTTAAAAGTCTACAGTTTAGACTGGAGTCAGGACTAGCAGGAGGTAACGGGTCTTAGCCAAGCCAATGCCTGAGGATGTGGTGAGCTCAGCCAACTTTGCAGCTAGTAGAAGAACTGTAACTGAGTTACAGTTAGGGTATCAGGAAGACGGGGTGGAGGGAATGGGCAGACAGTGATGGAAGAAGAGGATCTAGAAGAAAATAGGCCCACGGACACAGCGGGTAGGGCGTTTGCCTTGCACGCAGCCGACCCGGGTTCAAATCCCAGCATCCCATATAGTCCCCTGAGCACCGCCAGGGGTGATTCCTGAGTGCATGAGCCAGGAGTGACCCCTGTGCATCGCCGGGTGTGACCCAAAAAGCAAAAAAAAAAAAAGAAAAGAAAAGAAAACAGGCCCAGGGAGGGACAGATGGCTCCAAGAACTGGAGTACATCTTCTGTATGCAGGCAGCCAGGTTCCATCCCGGCACCACTAGCAGCAAGCCGGGAGAAGTCCCTGAACATCCAACCCAACCCAAAATAAATAAAAGGTGAAAAATGGGAATTGCACTAACTATGTTCAACATCTTGCCCATTGGTTGCCTAGAATAGTAACACACATGCTCCTGAAAGAGTGGAGATGAAGATAAGCAAACATTACTTGGCACAAATCACAGAACTTCCCTGAATCTTGGTTTCCTTACCCATCAGAGGAATACGATGGAGTGATCCTTGGCCCCCCTGTTACACAGAGGTGGTATGGTGGTATGAACAGAAACAAACAAAAGAGAGAAAGCAGGTGTGACAGTGCTGTGTAAAGTGAATGATAGTGTGATGGGAAGAGGAAAATCTTAGATCCCCTTGCTCTCCAAGTAGAACTGTGCCCTCTGGCCACGGAGATAATGACTTGTCAATGTGGCGTGTCCTCCCACCTTCTGGGAGCCGCACCCCTGGAGAGTAGGCTTCATCTGGCAGTATGTTTTTCAATTCTACCTCATTTCTAAGTAAATGTCCATCCATGCTGGCAGCTCATCTCTTTTCGGTATCATCTGCGAAATTACTGAGCAGGAAAAGGTGTAGCACAGTTTGTAAAAAAAAAAAAAAAAAACAAGCTTCTTGTTCCCAGCGATGTTGGAATGGCAATATTAGCTTTCTGGGGGCTAAGGCTATTTGAGCAAGAATACCCTACTTCGAGGAGCTAGATAAAAATCTAAGGATTATGAAACGGATAATTTAAGGGATGATGCTTTGCTTTTTTAGAAAATGATTTAAGTAGGGACCATTAAGTACACTATATTTAAATTGAAATCTGCCCTAGAGATATTCTGTGATAGTACTAGCTGGTTGAGAGTGCTGTTTGGAGAGACCTTAATATACTGTGGGGTTTGTGTTTCAAGTTTAAATATCAGCTTTATTTCACTTGTGGCTGGGGGACCACACCTGATTGTACACAGGGATCATTCCTGGCCCTGTGCTCAGAGATCACACCTGATGAGGCTCAGGAGACCGCCTGTGGTGCCAAGGATGGGACCAGGCTGGGCGCGTTCTGAGCAAGCACTTTACCCTTTGTACTATAACCCCAGCCCCTAACATTCAGCTTTAGGCTCGTAGGAATTAGATCACCTATTCAAACTTCTCATTTGTAAGAATAGAAACTGAGCAATTGAAGAAATGAAGTAACTTGTCAAGGTGATATCAGAATAAACACTAGCTTGATATTATTTCTCCTACCTCCCACAGTTTTTATTTATTTATTTTTAATTTTTTTAAATGGAATCACTGTGAGAACAATTACAAAGCTTTCCAGTCTAAGTCTTGGTCATACAAACACCCACCCCCTCACCAGTGCACACCCTCCACCACCAAAAACCCCAATATACCCCATTCCTACCCCTCCTCCACCTATGTGGCAGATAATTTCCATCTTTCTCTCTGCTTTGATCACATTCAATATTTTGACAAAATATCCACCATTATTATTTGGAATTTTTCCTACTCCCACAGTTTTAATGGGGGTAATCACACCTTAAGAATCCTTTTTTTGGGGGGGCAAAATAATAGCACAAGGGGTAGGGCATTTGCCTTGTACACATCTGACCCGAGTTCGATCCCTGGCATCCCAGATGGTCCCCCAAGCACTGCTAGGAGTAATTTCTGAGTGCAGAGCCAGGAGAAACCCTTGAGCATCACTGTGTGTGATCAAAAGAGCCAAAAAGAAAAAAAATACTTTTTGGTGGGTTGGGGGCAGAGTTCAAGGACTAAGCACATTCCTTGCACATGGACTGGATCCCTCTCCCCCAGCACCACTGGATGTGGGTCAGAAGCAAAACAAAACCACATATTTTTAACACTCTTCTAATTCCAAGGAGCCTCATCACTATTTAAATAAATCATAGCCTAAATCCAAAACTGTAAATCCAGAGTAATACTTGGGGACCAGAGTCATGGTACAAGGGTAGGGCATTATTGCCCTGCATGCAACCAACCCAAGTTCAACCCCCAGCATCCCATATGGTCCCCTGAGTACCAGGAATGATCCCTCACATAGAGCCAGGAGTAAGCCCTGAGCACCACAAAAAATTTTTGGTATGGACCAAAAACAACAACAATTTTTTTTTTTAAATACGGGACTGGAGTGATAATATAATGGACAAGGTATTTGCTTTATATGTGGCTGATCTTAGTTTGATTCCTGGCACTGCATGGTCCCCAGAGTACCACCGGGAGTGATACCCAAGTACAATAACTCCTTTGTACCCCTGGGTGTGCCCTGGAACACCCCCCACCAGAAGTACACAGAATGAATCTGACCAAAGGATCAGAAGGAAATTTTTCTCTTCTAAGAACTCTGTCGTAGACATAAGTTTTATGGACTGTACTCATCATGGGATGATTCCATAGTTTATTATGGGGTGCACGCAGCAGAAGAGCACTACTTTGCATGTGTAAGAACGTGGGTTCAGTCCCTGGCACCAGAAAAATGCATGATAAAGGTTCCCAGGAAATCTAAAGCATAAGTAGAAGGTTTATTGATTAATTTGGAATTTGAGCAATAGGAACTAGACTATACCAACTATACATAAGTGACAAAAACCTAATGCGTCATCTTTCTCATCCAGAAGGCAGTTTCAGCATATTTATACTAGAGGATTTCTGGTAAACCCATAACGGTAGCAGCATCCGTGCTATGTTTTTCTACCTCCATGTGCATACACATTTTTCTGATGGCCAACTCTGTAGCAGAACATTCTCACCCTTACAGTTGCAAATTCCTAATTTATTCTGGGGACATTTCCATGAAAGATGACAGTTTCTTGGACACCTTTCTATGGGGGTGAATGTCACTCACAAAGTATTTTTCTTATGAACTTAAAAGATTCTTATTTTTTGTTTCTATCCTGTTGGAGCCAAACACATCCTGGGACTCAGTAGAAGTTTAAATTCAGAACAGGCAGTTTCACATCTTTAGTTTGTGCTTTCAATAGTTCATTCAAATGTTGTTCTTTTAGACTTTGAAGTAGATAGCACAGTGGGTAGGGTGTTTGCCTTGTATGTGGCTGACCCGAGTTCGATTCCTCCGCCCCTCTCAGAAAGCCTGGCCAGCTACGGAGAGTATCCGGCCTGCACGGCAGAGCCTGGCAAGGTACCCGTGGCGTACTTGATATGCCAAAAACAGTAACAACAAGTCTCACATTGGGGATATTACTGGTGCCTGCTCGAGCAGATCAATGAGCACAGGACGACAGTGCAGACAGTGCAGACGTAGGGGTGGGAGGTTGGGCCATACCCAGCAGT
Source organism: Sorex araneus (assembly GCF_027595985.1). NCBI lineage: Eukaryota > Metazoa > Chordata > Mammalia > Eulipotyphla > Soricidae > Sorex > Sorex araneus. The sequence continues at coordinate 201,840,872 of NC_073304.1, forward strand.
GCTCAGAGCTTACTCATGATTTTGTGCTCAGGGATTCCCAGCATTCCTGTGATTCTCCACACATCTCCAAGAGTTATTTCTGAGCGTAGAGCCAGAAATGACCCCTGAGCACCACCAGATGTGGCCCCCCCAAAAAAAAAACCGAAACCAAAAACAAAAAGTTCTCAAACCTGCCAGAGACTTTTTGAGTTGTTGATTTTTGGGGAGATGGGGTTGGGCCACACCCAGACATGCTCAGGGGACACTCTTGGCGAGGCAGGGATTGTATACAATGCCAGGGATTGATTATACTGCAAGGCAAACACCTTCATCTTGCATGATCGTTCCAGCCCCACTCAGAAGCTTTTCTAATTTTTGAGAAATATAGCTCAATGGTCTGAGTGTGCATAGCATGCATAGGTTTCTTCCTCACACCACATGTGGTGTCACAAATACAGTACCACTGGGAGAAACTCCTGAGTGCAGAGTTGGGAGTAGCCCTGAGCACTGCTGGGTTTGCCCTTCCTCCTCCAAATAGAAAAATTCCCCCCTACATTTTCCCATGAATGATCACATGTTGACTTTATAAAGTATACTAAAAGGGAGCGCATTTCATGTTTTGTATAGCTGGGTCACAGCCCAAGGACCTGTCTACATATTTCCCAATTTCTGCTACTCAAAACCAAATGTATAATTTAAGATTTCCCCCCATTATTCTGCTTTTGAGCCTCCAATTTATCTCAATAGACTTTATTTTCAAATGGTGCAGCAGAAGTACTAGGATATTGGCTCTACATGCAGAAGGACAAATAATGCCTATTTATTGTTCAAAGCAACCTGAATGAATAGCAGTGGGGCTAAAGAGATAGTAAGTGGGTAGGGCACTTGTCTTGCATGTGGCCAACCTAAGTTCAATTCCCGGCATCCTGTATGGTCCTTTGAGCACTGCCAGGAGTGATTCCTGAGTGCAGAGCCAGGAGTAAGCTCTGACCATGGCCGGGTGTGCCAAAAAAAAAAAAAAAAAGAATGGGTAGGAGAAAAGGAGAGTAAAATTAGAGAAGAGAGATAGTACAGCAGTTAAGGTATATACATTTCCTTGCATTGACTGTGACCAACTTGGGTTAAATGCACATGTGTTCCCCCAAGCCCCTAGTCCTTAGTGATTCCTGAGCACAGAGCCAGAAGTAAGCCCTGAGCATCATTGGCTTTGTGCTCTGAAAACAAAAACAAAAGAAAAAGCTTAGGGCCAGAGCTAAATATCTCAGGTAGGATGCTTGCCTTGCACAAGCCAATTCAGGTACAATCCTGGGCATCCCATATGGTCCCCTGAGTACCACCAGGAATAATTCCTGAGTTCAGAGACAGGAGTAATCCCTGAGCATTGCCAGGAGTGGCCCCCAAACCCAAAACAAACAAAAAGAGCTCAGGAATGACCCGAAGAAGTGGCCTCTGTACACCACCAGGTGTGGCCGGGAACCAAAAACTAACAAACACAAACAGGCTCAGCAGCTGTTCGAACAGCATTGTGTAGGTTGAGGGTGAGTGTGCGGAATGGAGTCACCGCTGCTGAGGGTGATGAAGCAAGCCACATCGAACTTCGATGCAACTGTCCTTCTTGAAATTTAATCTCTTGCTAAATTAAAGGTACACAACAGAAGAATTTATAAGCTCACTGTTCACAAAACAACTTTACAAATCATTTGTATTTATAAAATATCAGAAAGATCCAAAATATCCATCAATAGGGGCTGGAGCGATAGCACAGCGGGTAGGGCGTTTGCCTTGCACGCGGCTGACCCGGGTTCGATTCCCAGCATCCCATATGGTCCCCTGAGCACCGCCAGGAGTAATTCCTGAGTGCATGAGCCAGGAGTGACCCCTGTGCATCGCCGGGTGTGACCCAAAAAGCAAAAAATATATATATATATATATCCATCAATAGGGAATTGGTGGAATAAATTATAGTTCAGCCATATGATGGGATCCTACACAGCTCTTAAAAGGAATAAGACAGATTTCCATGGATCATTTTTTTTTAAAGAAATGACACAAATTGCACTGATTAATATGGAAGGTGGCTAAGTGGGGGAAGAAATCCAGAGACAAGTGGATATGGTATTCTATTTTTTTGTATTTTTCATAACATATATCCACACTGTCACTGTCACTGTCATCCTATTGCTCATTGATTTGCTCAAGCGGGCACTAGTAACATCTCCATTGTGAGACTTGTTGTTACTGTTTTTGGCATATTGAATACGCCATGGGTAGCTTGCCAGGCTCTGCTGTGCGGGCGAGATACTCTCGGTAGCTTGCCGGGCTCTGCGAGAGGGACGGAGGAATCAAACCTGGGTCAGCCACGTACAAGGCAAACACCCTGCCGCTGTTTTATCACTCCAGCCTCCCAATATATATCCATACAAGGAGGGAATAACTGGAAGGAAAATCAGTAAGTTGGAAAGAATGGTTTCCTCAGAAATAGAGAACTGCAAGGTCGAGAGATCAGAACAGGAAGGACACTCAGTAGTCTCTACATTTGAATATTTTATGGTGTGCATCGGAAGTAAATAAAAATCAGAAAAATCAGATAGCACTTGTCAACATAAAGATCACAGGCCCGTAGGTATGGCTGCGAGCTCTCCGTGTTCTCAGTGCTAGGACACTTAGAACACTTGCCTTGTTCTGGGTCTGATTCCTGGCACCACACGGTCCCCTGAGCACTGCTGGGTGGAACTGCGCCCCTGCAGACACAGCTGAATGTGGCCCAACACCGAAAAACGAAGGGAAAAGGAGGCTTATGAAGTCACAGCAAGTCAGGACTAGAAGGGCCCACCCTGGGTGTTGAGGAAACTGAGACTACGAAGAGGTCTGGTCCAGATCTGCCCTGTTCCCTGGAGCCTTCATCTGCGCAGTGCATCCTTACGCACCTTGAAGGATGCTCCCAGTGCCTGCCGGTGGCTCCCGTTCTCCCGTCTTACCTGTGCCTCCCAGGAAGGATCGTGTATGAAACTTGGAGGCAGGGCTGAGGTGACAAGTTGGGGAATCCGGGCCTCGTGTGCGGGGAACGGCAAAGACCCTGAGGCTCCGCAGAGCGTGCCTGCCTGGCGCCCTTTGCCCCGAGTAGAGGAGGTTCACCTTCACTTCACCCCGGGAGCCGGAACACTGCAGCGAAGCCACTGTCCAGTGTGGGTTGGACGTGGGCCCCTCGGCGTCTGCCTGTATTTCTGAAAGGAGAAAAGTCAGGGGCAGTTACATCTGAGTGGTGTCCAGCTCCACCCGGACCCCCTAGCAAACGCCTCTGCTGGCCTTGCTTCCCTTCTCAGGCCACTCCTGATGAGCCTGTGCTCACGAGTCCCACCCTTTCTCCTGTCTGCTGTGTTACCCCTGGAAATACATCATGACAGTGAAGAAAGCCTTGAGAAGTGCTCTGGATTCTTGGGGCTCTCTCAGAGGGGGCTGGACACTGCCAACTCATTCATTACTGCCAGAGTTTTGATATATGCCCCTGTCTTAGGTAATAACGGTTCATTTAACAAATAATTTCTAGGAGCTGGAGCGATAGCTCAGTGAGTAGTGCACTTGCCTTGCACAGATCCCACCTGGGTTCTGTCCTTAGGATCCCATACAGTCCCAGGAGCCTGTCAGGAGTGATCTCTGAGTGCAGAACCAGGAGTAACCCCTGAGTTTCTCTGAGTGTGCGTCCTCCCCAAACCACTCTCTGAAAAATAATTGTTTTTATTTTTATGAACTATCTTCCATGTGGGAGGGGTGGGGTTGGAAGGAGAAATACAATTAAAAAATTTTTTGTTTTGTTTTTGGGCCACATTGGCGGTGCTCAGGGTGTACTCCTGGCTTTACACTCTGGGATCACTCATGGCAGGCTCAGGGGCCTATATGTGGTGCCCAGGATCCAACCAGAGTTGGCTGTGTGTAAGATAACTGCCCTATCTGTTGTACTAATTTTCAGTTCTGCCCAATTTTTAAGACAGGATATTTGAAATCAGGGCTAGAAATGGACACACCTTCTTTACAGGCAAGCATTCTCTGAAATGGTGCAGAGTTTTCAGGACCCCATTCTTACCTTGTACCGGCACATCTCTTACACTTTCTCCATCCCTCGTGAAGATCCTAGGTAACTGCTCCACTTGGCAGCTGCTGTCTCTGAGTTCTGGAGGGGGGAAAGAAAAGGGTCAGGATTTGGTAGGTACTGCTTTTTGAGAATTCTGGACACTGGAGAAGAAGATAAAACAAATGCAGTTCCTTCTCATAAAACTTGTATTTAGGGAGATTGGATGCCCCAAAAGATTCTAAAATACATCCAAGGTGTTGGAAAGATCGTACAGCAGGTAGGACACTTTCCATGCATGTAGCTGATCTGGGTTTGATCCTCAATACCACATATATCCCCCGACCACAACCAGGAGTGATCCCTGAGCACAGAGCCAGGTGTTAGCTTTGAGCATAGCTGGGTATAACCAAAAAACCAAAGTTAAAATAAAATAAATGCAGGTAGGAGATATAAAGTGTAAAGAAAATTGAGTATACCAGTTTTCTGAGTATGCCAGTTTTATGGCTAGTGTAAAGAAAACTGAGTACACTTTTGGGGGAATAGGGTAAAGTAAACTCCAGTGAAGTTAACTTAGTCAGTGAGAGCTAACCAACCCATTCTTCCAAACACTGATTTATCTCATCTCTCTTCTGTTCTGCCTGCCTTCTTGTATCAAAGTTTGAAAGTTTGTGAAATGTCACCTTGGAAACAAGATGTTTCCATGGAACCATTGAACATAAAGTTATTTATGCTTTTTTTGACCCATCATTAATACCTGTCAAGTGATTGTGTTTTCATCTGTTAAATTTGTCACTGATGCATTTTAGGCTATTTGGACTTTTTAGGAAATTTTGGGTAAAAAAAAATCCCACATTTTAAATCCAGTTAATGAAGAGCAGGAAGCAGTGAGCAATGCCATCTACCCTGTACCATCCTTTCCTTTTGCTCTCCCAGCTGAAAGCATCTTCATGGATCTGGATGTGCCATCTTGAGAAGGGAAGACTGGGCTGGAGGGATAGTACAAATGGTAGGGCGCTTGCCTTGTGCAAAGCTGACCTGGGTTCCATCTCTGGCATGGTACCTTTTCCCTCCTGAGTACCACCAGGAGTGATCCCTGAGTGCAGAACTCTGAGAAAACTCTGAGTAAACTCTGAGCACAGCTGGGTGTGCCCCCCAACCCCTCTAAAGAAAAAAAAAAGGAGGCTGGAAGACAATAATATCTGAAAGGTTAAGAATTTGGGATCTTTGTTTTTTGCTTTTTGGGTCACACCCAGTAGTGCTCAGGACTTACTCTTGGCTCTGGACTCAGGAATCATTCCTGGTGGTGCTCAGGGGACCATGTAGGATGTCGGGGATCGAATCTGGGTCAGCTGTGTGTGAGGCAAATGCCCTACCTGCTGTACTATTTCTCCAGCCCAGATCTTGGGATCTTGCAAGGGTAATTTGGCAATATGGAAGGGCAGTGGATGACACCCTTCAGGAAAGAATGCCATCAGACAGACAGAGCTAGAACTCCTTATGTGAACAACAGCAACAACGAAAGTATCACTTTTCTGAAGACTTCTCAGCCATGGCTCTGCTTTGAATTAAGAGGTCACCTGCAAGGTGTTGGCTGTGTGTCTAGCTGGTAGAAAAGATCCCAGCAACACTTTCTAGATTCTCCTTGGGCTTTTAGGCTAGGGCTGATGGATTAGTCTAGATATTATTTTCTAGGTTCTTACACTTACCTTTCTTGTTGGCATCATAGGATGCAATGATCAGGCTGAAAACCAAAATGGTATCCATGTTAGCCGGAGCACATGTTCCTTGCAGATAGTGGCTACTGATCCGTCAGACCCGCGGAGGCTTGTCTTCCACGGCACTCACTGCCCTGGAACCAAGTTGGACATTGGAAGAGTCCGTCTCCACCCTAATTATTTTAACCCTGTTTCCTGAAGACCCAGGACTGGGACTGATAGGAGAGCGCATCAGATTGACTTGTTAATGATTGACTCAGAATGTCGAGCCTGGCTTCATGCTGCTGCTGACATAAAGAACTCCATAATCACCTAGACATTTCTCTAGGAGAAAGGGCATAAGCACTCAGCAACATACCTTAGAAGTACTTGCAGGTGGACACGTACACTGCGCAGCTGCATGCTCACTGGCACAAGGATATGTCTTTAAGCACCGCCATAAGGAGATATCATAGGATAGCAGGGCATGCATGCAACAACCTGGATTTGAGCCCCAGCACCCACATAGCCTCCTGAGCATGGCTGAATAAGACCTGGAGCCCCCCCACCACTGAGCATCACTGAGTATCACCCTAAAGACTCCCAAACACTGCATCCTGGGTCCTAGTGCTGAACCAAATACTCCTTGGTGGAGAATTGCTGTGCTTGGCTCTCCAATCTCCTGAGTACCACCATTAAGGGCACACCCCACACCCGCAGGCAAATGTAAAAACAAAAAGCAAAAACATGATTTCTGAGCCAGGGAGATAGCTCAAAGGATTCGTGTGCAGGCTTTGCACGCAGGAGACCAGAATCTGATCCCTGGTGCCACGTGGGTCCTCAGCACAGCTGGGAGTGACCCCTGAGCAGCTAGCCTGGAATAGCCACTGAGCACATGCAGATGTGTGGCCCCCAAAGAAAAACCAAACAAATAGGAAGAGAAATGTGATTTCTAAGAACTGACCAGGAATAGAGGACTGAATTGAGTCTGTGCATTATTCTGAAGTGAGCACTGGAATTAGGAATCGATAGAATTGGGTTCTCATCCTAGCACTCTTTATTACATCCCCTTGAGAAAAATCAAGGGGATTTTTCTGAGACCCTGGACTTGCCTGGGTCTCAGTTTCATCCTATGTGAAGGGAGAGTTCCAGACAATCTCCAGAACAGTGGGTTCAACTGCCAGGGTGCAGTGTATCACCATGACTGTATCACTGTCATCCTGTTGATCATTGATTTGCTCGAGCGGGTATCAGCAACGTCTCCATTTGTCTTAGCCCTGGGATTTTAGCAGCCTCCCTTTACTCGTTCTTCCCAGTGGTGCTGCATTGGAGGCTCTTACATAGGGTCAGTGGAATGAGACCCATCATTATTACTGTATTTGGCATATTGTGTGCAGTGTTTAAGAGGGTTAAAAACCTCTGCTCTAGAATTTATTCTCAGTCATCCAAGTACACACCCGTTAGTGGTGACATAGCTCTCTAGTTTTGTACTCCTGAATGGGGACTTGACTACAGGTGGCTCACCTTCTCCTGACTGCTGGCTGAGAAGTTGTGAATAAGAGCTAATTACACTACATGAGTAATACTATCTGCAGTTTGGCAAGGTTTTCCTCAACCAGTTTTTCCCAAAGTAAGTGGTAGCAGCTTCTGATGAAAATGGGGAGGCGTTTTCTATCCTTTATTTATTTATATGTTTGTTTTGGGGATACATCGGGTGATGCTCAATAATTACACCTGGCTCTGTTCTCAGGAATTTCTCCTGGCAGAGGCCAGAGTGATAGTACATTGGGTAGGGTGTTTGCCTTGCCAACCGGGTTTGATCTCTGACAATACATATGATCCCTCAAGCACCACCAGGAGTAATTCCCTGAGTTCTGAGCCAGGAGTATCTCTGAGTACCACCAGGTATGGGCCTCAAACAAATAAAAAACCACCCTCACTTCCCCTCCCTCAGAAAAGGAATTACTCCTGGCAGAGCTTAGACATGGGGTGCCAGGGATGAACCCAGGTGAGCCACATGCAAGACTAATGTCTTACCAGCTGTACTATCTGCTGTACCTTACCTGCTGTACTATTGCTCTGGCCCCTCGATTGGTTCATTTTTAAAAGGTAGATTTCAAGGGTGGGTCACTGAGTAATTATTTTTCTTTTAGATTTTTAATTTTTTGAGGGGTGGGGTCACACTTCTGGCGATACTCAGAGGTTATTCCTGGCTCTGTGCTCAGGAATCACTCCTGGCAGGGTTCAGGAGACCATATGGAATTCTGGGGATTGAATCCGGGTTGGTCACGTGCAAGGTTAATGTCCTACCTGCTGTACTATCACTCCAGCCCCAGTATTTTTAAAAAAATTTTTAATGGGGGTTAATAGGCCAGATAAGTTTGGAACCTTTGTACATGACTGTGATCGAAGATTTTTCTAAAATCTGGCTAAGCGTAAGAAGATTGTAGAGACTGATACATGTTATCAATAATGGTACTGTGAAGCTGGATTCATAGGACATTCTTTGAGTTTGTGAGATCTGAGTCAATTAATAATTTAAACCACCCTGTTTTCTGGCTGTTTAATCCAGGCTGAAATCTGGCAAAATGAGCATCACAGGGATTTAAAAAGAATTTTTAAAAATTAATTCACCACAAATTGCAAAGTTATTCATAACTGGGCTTCAGGAATACAGTGTTTCAACAGAGATCCCTTCCCCATTGTCCACCTTCCTCCACCAGTGGCCCCCACTGCCCCACCCATATACCACCTGCCTCTATGAGAGACACTTTAATTTTTTAAAAATGTTTTATTAATTCACCGTGAGATACAGTAACAAAACTTTTATGTTTGAACTTTGGTCATCCAACACCCATCCCTTCACCAGTGCACATTTTCCACCACCAAAATCCCCAGTTCCCCTCCCCCCTCCATTCCATACCTCCCCCTGCTTGTGTGGCAGACAATTTGCAAGGTATCCTTTCTCTACTTTAGTTTCCTTCGATATTTCAAGACCAGTCGTACCTCCCCTCATATCTACCAAAAATACAATTGTTAGACAATGTGTTTTGTATTGCTTGTTATGGATATAATATAATGTTGCGTGGCCACAAGAGTGGCCACGGTGCTTTAGGAATTCTAAGATTTTAATAATTAGGGTCTGAAGAAATTGCTGCCGCAGGTTGCTCATGTCCAAGATTCCTGTGTATGTCTCTGAATCGTAGCCATGTGGGTGGTGGTGCTTCTTGCCAGCTTCTCAAAAATGGTGACCGCTAGAGCTCTTAGAGGGCAGGTGGAGGGACAACATCTGTCCCTGAGAGAGACACTTATAACTTTTGTCACTGTGGCTTACAGCACTGTTGCCAGTATGATTTCATGCATAGCACTTGACTGCCTTTCAGCCGCTTCTCTTCCTTGCATCCCAGGGAATCTTGATGATGAAAGAGCCACCATTAATGGAACTAGAGAGAGAGAGAGCTCAGAAGAGTGCATGCTTTGCATGCTGGAGGCCTGGGTTTGATCCCCAGGACCACATGGCCCCCTGGGAGCAGATGGGGAGTAGCCCCCAAGTACAGAGCCAGGAACACCAACTGGATAAGGCCAGAAAGAGGCATCACTCAAGGACAATGTGGACTGTGGAAAAGTTACACAGCTAGTGGGTTCCTGCTCTGTGACATGAAAAGAATTACGTGGCAGAGCTGGGTTTATGGAAAGCAGGTTTATTTCTCCAATCCCAGGAAAACACAAATGCTCACCAAGGTGGTGAGGCCGACGCTCAGCAGCAAGGGACTTTCATGACTTTCCATCTCTGGGTGGTCCTGGCGACAGTCGAAGGTCTCAGTTGGTGCTTTGTCTTTACAGGGTCAACTGGGTGGCAGAGACTGTTAGAACTTAATTGTGCAGTTTTCTGGCCTTGTGGTGAGGGTTGGGGGCTGGGAAAGACCAGAGTTTGGGAAAGGTTTTTGTTTGACTTCCTGCTTGTCTTATGCAATCCTGAAGTTAAGGTGACTAAAACCAGATAAAGCCAGAGTGCCTCCCTGCTACAGACTTTTTTTTTTTTTGCTTTTTGGGTCACACCCAGCGATGCTCAGGGGTTACTCCTGCCTGGCTCTGCACTCAGGAATCATTCCTGGCAGTGCTCGGGGGACCATATGGAATGCAGGGATTAAACCCGGGTCGACTGTGTGCAAGGTAAATGCCTGCTGTACTATCGCTCCAGTCCCCTGCTACAGATTCATTAAAAAATATATTTTTTTAGCGAGGCTGGGAGGATTTTTTTTTTTTATTAAGACACCATGCTTTACAAAGTTATTCATAGTTGAGTTTTAGGCATACTATGTTTCAACAACAGTGTCAACTTCCTGCCACCAGTATCCCTAGGTTCCATCCCATCTGGTACTGACTATGAACTGTCAAGGGACAACAAAATATATTAACAGGTAAGACATAATGAAAGGGTAATAGCAGTGACAGAAGGAGGGGAGGGCTGCTCAGTACTTGCTCACAGCACTCTTCTAGCCATGAACAAGACAAGGTCTATGTTCTCATGGAACAATAGGGAAATAAAACTCCACGCAAAGAGCTAATAATCAATCATCGAGTTTTAGATAGAAGATAATGAAAGATTATGCTCATTGGGAAGAAGTCAGTAAGGTGACAAGGTGAGAGGTTGCTGGCTGAGGCCGCTTCAGCCAACAAGACCAGGTCAATGGCTGCAATGAATGATTTCAACAAGGCAGTGACATCTAAGCAAGGAAACCCCGGGGGTGGACGGCAGAGAAGCCAAAGAGAGGTTTCAAGGAAGCAATGGCAAGATGCTGTCAGATCCTAATGAGGTCAGAGTATCTGCTGGAGCTGATAGTTTTGGTTTCAGGCCACACCCGGTGATGCTCAGAGCTTACTCCTGACTCTGAGCTCAGGGGTCACTCCTAGTGGGACTCCGGGAACCATATGGGGTACGGGGATTGAACCTTGTTCCTGTGCAAGGCAAGAGTCCTACCCACTCTGCAATCCTCCCACTCCTGGACCCGACGGTTTTATAAGAGCAGTGCCAGCAGTGTGACAGAAGCCCCAGACAGCTGAGGGAGACTTGAAAGTGGCAAAATGCCCCATCAATTTTTTTTTTTTTTTTGCTTTTTGGGTCACACCCGGCGATACACAGGGGTTACTCCTGGCTCTGCACTCAGGAATTACCCCTGACTGCGCTCAGGGGACCATATGGGATGCTGGGAATCCAACCTGGGTCAGCCACCTGCAAGACAAACGCCACACACTACCCACTGTGCTATTGCTCCAGCTCCCCCCCACCATCAATTTTTTTTTTCAAGCTGTTTTTCTCTGGAAGGAAGCAGAGAAGTGAAACCACTAAGCGAAGGGAACTTAAGTGCTGTGGATCCTTTTTGGTCCCGGGCAGCAGTGCCTTTGTTCTTTTTCACGGTCGTGGTTGCCTGGTTCTATTAGCAGGGCAGGGTAATGCAGAATTAAGGGGCTCTGTAGCCCCCCCACGCCAGTTTTGTGGGGTTGCCTATTATTTTCTTAATATGATCGGATGATCCCTATGCTCCCACAGGCTCAGGGTGGTTCCCTCTGAAATGTCCTGTCGTTGTGCGCCTCAGTGCTGCCACCTTGGCGCAGGGGGAGGAAAGGCTCTGAGGGCTTGCTGTTCTCACTCTCTGTCACGAGGGGGCAGACTAGCTCACGCTGGCCCAAAGACCGTGCTCCACGCAAGAAAAGGGAAGAAGTCTCTGGGCTGGGCTCTAGGACCCTTCCCTGAAAGTCAGTCTGCATGCTGGAGCGGCCCTTTAGTGCGGCCAGGGAGGTGCAGGCAAGCTGCTTATCTAAGTGAATAAAAAGTCTCGTAGCGAGAAATTGGCCCACAACTTTCTCTTATTATCAGATATTTTGGTTAGTTTTCTGTGTCTGAAATATTTTGGTGTCTCTCCTTCCTTCCTCCCTCCCTCCCTCGCTCCCTTTCTCCCTCCCTCCCTCCCTCTCTCCCTCCCTTCCTCCCTTCCTCCCTCCCTTCTTTCTTCCATCCTTTCTCTCCTTCCCTATTTTTTTCTTTTTCTTTCTCTCTCTTTTCTTTTCTCCCCTCCTTCCGTCCTTTCCTTTATTCCTTCCTTTTTTTTCTTTCCCCCTATCTTTCCTCTCTTTCTCTTTCCCTCTGTCCTCCCTCCCTCTCCCCCCCCCCCACTTTCTCTTTCTCTTTTTTCCCCCACACCTGGTACCTGGTGGTGCTCAGGTCTTGCTCCTGGCTCTGTGCCTAAGGATCATTGGTAGCAGGGCTTTTGGGACCATGTTGGGGGCCAGGATTGACCACATGGGCTGACCACGTGAAGACAAACGGCTTACCCACTCCAGCTCCAACTATCCTTTAAAAAAATTAATTTTTAAAAAATTGAGATTTCCTTTTCTTACAATGAAAGTTTTAAATCTATGAAGAGGGGTGAGGGGAGATAGTATAGAGCAAAGCCCTGAGCACCACTGGGTGTGGCCTCAAAACTAATAATAATAATAAATGTAGTGGGGGAAAGGCTGTCTCGGGTGTTTTATGATGTTCTGTGAGGAGAGAGGAAACTCTCTGGAAGGCAGTAGGGAGCCTAGACTAAATGGATCCATCAAGGCAGGCCTCTGGGAGAAGCATTTGACAAGAAGCCAGGAGGCTCATTTAGTTCTAGATGTGGCTCTGTAATGCACTGCCTCACTCTGATTAGGCCATTCAGCTTCTCTGTTTTTATTTCCTTATTTTTATTTCTTTTAGATTATTTTTGGGCCACACCTTGCTGTGTTCGGGGATGCTGTGTTCATCATCACTCCTACCTGGTGATGGGGGTCCATATGCATTGGCCGGGATTGAACTGTTTTTGGCCTGGTGCAAGCAAGTCCCCTATCCAGTACTATCTCTCTGGCCTTTGCATTTCTTAATGATTGGACAAGATGGTTTTAAAGGTTTCTTCCAAGACGTGAAATTATTACCACATGGGCTGGAGAAACAGTACAGAGGATAGGGCATTCGCCTTGTACATGACCAACCAGATTTGATCCCTGGCACCCCACATAGTCCCCTGAGTCTGCCAGGAGTAATCCTTGAGCTCAGAGCCAGGAGTGATCCCTGAGCTCAGTCATGTGTGGCCCCCAAACTAAAACTAAATAATTAGCTTGATACCACTATTACTTTCTTTTAAGGAGGGTACTCTTTATTCATTTTTGTTTCTTTTTAGTCAATCTGGTTTATTTAAGTCAATTGAATACAACATATAACTTCTATCTATATAGGAGCACATCTAAGTATATATATATATATATATATTTTTTTTTTTTTCTTTTTGGGTCACACCTGGCGATGCACAGGGGTTACTCCTGGCTCTGCACTCAGGAACCACTCCTGGCGGTGCTCAGGGGACCATATGGGATGTTGGGAATCGAACTCGGGTCGGCCGCGTGTTCGATTCCCAAGGCAAACACCCTACCCGCTGTGCTATTGCTTCAGCCCCCGTAAGTATATATTTTTTATAAGAGTAATGTGAGGGGCCCTAGAGAGAATACAGGAGTTAAAGCTGCATGCCTTGCACGGGGCTGACCCTGCTTCTATCCCCAGCACTGCATACAGTCCCCCAAACATTGCCAGAAATCATTCCCTGGACACAGAGCCAGAATAAGCCCTGAATACTGCTGGGTATGTCCCACCCTCAATAATAGAAATGTGAGAACCATATAATCATCTCCCAAATTAAGATCTTGAACACTGGGCCAGAAAAATACTATAGGACCTTGGTTTGATCCCCAGCACCACACATTCTCTGAAGAACCACTGGGAATAGTAGCCCCAGCACTACTGGGGGTAGCACCAAACCCCCCAAGTCCCCTCCCCCACCTGCTCAAACCCCCACAGACATTGCCAGTGTCTTAGAAGCTGCTTCTGTGTCACTCTTCTGCCCAGACTCCTTTCCCTCTTCCAATCATTTTGTTTGTGCTTGGGACCACACCCAGTGGTGCTTGGCTACTATTCTCACCTCAGTGCTCAGGTGGGGTTCCCAGCACCACATGGCCACTCAAGCATCATCCAGAGTGTGATCTCCCTAACCCCAGCACAGAGCTGGGAGTAGACTCTGAGCATCACAGGTATTGTCCCCAAACCAAAAATAAATAAAGGCAGATTATCTATATATGTATCACTAAAAATATTTTTAAAAATTTGCCCACTTTAGAGGATGCCTATATGACCCTTGGTCCCAAGATATAGGGAAGAGAAGGAAAGGCAGTGAGTAGAGGGAGGGGGGAGAAGAGACAGATGAGAAGCAACAGTGGGCCAGGATCAATATACATTGTGGTGATAAGGAATGATAGAGCTAAATATTCAAACCCTGTATCCAACAACACTGAAATCATGAGACCCAAACTTCAATAAACAGACTTACAAAGGTGCCTGTTGAGATGACAGGCCAAGGGTTAGAGGCTCGGAGAGGGAACCTGGGAACACAGGCCGAGGGAAGATGGAACTGGTGGTCCGTTCTGTGATGGAACATTTTATGTCTAAAACCCACCTATGGGGGCTGCAGCAATAGCACAGCGGGTAGGGCATTTGCCTTGCACGCGGCCGACCTTGCCAGGAGTAACTATCATTCCCAGATTTTCACTACCACATATGAGTTTTGCCTATTTTAAACTTAATGTAATAGGAACTATTCTCTTTGTGCTTGTTTGTTATCACTCAACATTATGTATGTAAAATTTATCCACATTGTTTTGTATAAAAAGTTTTCTCATTCTCTGTCACTGTCACTGTTATCCCATTGCTCATCGATTTGCTCGAGCAGGCACCAGTAACATCTCCATTGTGAGACTTGTTGTTACTGTTTTTGGCATATCGAATATGCCACGGGTTGCTTGCCAGGTTCTACTGTGTGAGAGAGGTACACTCAGTAGCTTGCTGGGCTCTCCAAGAGGGGCGGAGGAATCGAACCTGGGTCAGCCATGTGCAAGGCAAATGCCCTGCCCGCTGTGCTATCACTCCAGCCCTTCTCATTCTCATTATTTTATAATTTCCTACTAATGAATGTACCTCAATTTACTTACCTCATTTTACTGATGAGCAACATTGGTTGCTTCTAGTTTTCCATTATATAGAAAGAGCATTCCTGAAGCACCTTTGACATGTCTTTGGCATATACTATACTTTTTTGGGGGAGGGGATGATGCCAGGGTTCAAACCCAGGACCTCAAACATTGCAGCATTCACTCTGCCCGTGAGCCTTGGCCTGTTTTGTTTTGTTTTATTTGGAGGCCACACCTTGCAGTGCTCAGGGCTTACTTCTGGTTCTACACCCAGGATCACTCCTGGGTGTTGTGGGTGTTGTGCCAGAGATTGAAGCTGGGTTGATTGCATGCAAGCAAATGACCCACCTGTTGTCCTATCGCTCCAGCCCCCAATGAGCTGTATCCTTACAGCTGAGTTTTCTCCAGAATCCAAATGTGAAGATGGCAACTGAGATCCATGCAGGGTATCTTCGGTTCTAGTAATTTGTGCCAAATTGTTTGCTAAGACGTCAGCGCTGTCTGTAGTAGATGAGAGGTCCTGTTGTCTCACATCTTTGCCAAAAGGGCCAGAGTGCCACAGTCATGTGTGTGAAGGCCAAAAGTACCTTCACAACCGAGTCTTTGGTTGCGTCTTAGCCCAGGACTTCTCTTACTCACTTGCTTCCTCTCAGTAATGGGGAAAGACTCAGGTGTGCCTCGTGGGTGGTCAATTTAATTATCCCTGAATAGGATTTCTTTTTGCAGGGAGAGGGGTGGCAGTGACGAGTGGTGTTATAGCCATCATTGCTATTTTCCTAGCTTAGGATTGTGAAGTGCTCTCAGGCTTTTAACTCTGGACAAATGTGAATGGTTGACCAGGGCAAAGGAACAGAGAGTTCAGAAAAGGCCTTTGTTTTTTTTTTTTGTTTTCGTTGTGGTTGTTCTTATCTACTGACTGACTAAAGCCAGTTCCGGTCAGGGCTCTAAGCTCTTTGACGTCTGTCTGTCTGTCTGTCACACAGCTGCCTCCCAGAGGCAGGGTGAAGACAGATAAGCAGACTCCAGGTGCAGTAGTGGCTTCAGTAGTGGCTTCTAGGGTACAGAGCTTATCATTTGAGTCAACATAGCACTCTCATTTTATATGGCCCTGTCTCAGAGCTATATTGCTCTGAGGACCAAAATGTGTTGTGCCCTCCAAATTGTTAAAACTTAGGGACTTGGGAGAAATCTCAGGGTCAGTGTGCATGCACAATGACCGAGCTGTGTCCCTGATGCCATCTGAGCCTCCCTCAAGCCCCCACTCAGCCTCAGCACTGCTAGGGGTAGCCCTGAAGGCCCCAGCACTATTGGTGTAGCACTGAAGGCCCCCAGTACCTTTGGACTTAAGCAGTGCCATACTGTTGACACTGTATGGTCAACATATGGAACCAGTGGGCCTGGCTGGCAGAGTATTTTGAGAGTGGCCCCTGGGTTCCCTGAGGAACTACTTTAGAGCATCCCTACCCCCAATTATGAAACTTTAGCTGGGGAGCTAAACTTATACACAATGAATGCTGAGCCTCGTGGTGGGGGCCAGATTGGTATAGGATCTTACAGGAGAGAGACATTAGCAGAAGATGGAGAAGATCTTAGAGAAACTGAGACTGCCTTTTGTTTGTTCGTTTTGTTTTTGGGGTCACACCTGGTCATGCTCAGGGCTTACTCCTGGCTTTGCACTCAGGGATCACTCCTGGTGGGCTCGGGGGACCAAATGGGATGCCACGGATTGAACCTCAGTCTTCTTTGTGCGAGGCAAGTGCCCTACCTTGCCTTGCGCTGCACTCTCTCCGGCCCCATAGTTCTAGCAGCTTTAGTTCCAGATCAAGGAGTTGGCAGGGTTGGTTTCCTGGAAGCTGTCTTTCCTCTATGTGTTTCTGTGTCCTAATCTCCTCCTTTCGTAAAAATACAAGTCACAGGCTGAAGGTGTGGCTCAGTGGTAGAGCACATGCCTGGCATGTGTGTGGTCTTGGTTTTGATTTTCTAGGCTGCAAAAGCAACACCAACAATTCATTTGGAATTAGAGAACACCCCAATAACCTTATCTAATTTATTGTCTCTTTACAGCTTCTGTTTCCAACACACTCCAATTCTGAGGGACTAAAGAGTTAGCACTGTGGTTTCCAAAATTGGAATTTTGGAACACTTCAGCCCATGACAGACATCTAGTTTCACCTGCTAGAAGTGGGCCTTTCCTTTCCACTTGTCAGTCTAGTAGAGTAAGTTCTCTCCACCCTGTGGCTCTTTCTCCTCCTCCGCCTCTTACAGACAAAATGGCTTGTATAGCAAGAACTCATGGAACAGCTCTGAAGAGCTTATGGTAGATATGGGCAGGTTGTGACATGCACAGGCTCCACAACACTTAGGAGTTGATGAAACTCCAGGTATCTCGTCTTAAAGACACAGCTCTCTGCTCCTCTCTTTGCCCAATGTATCACCATTTGATGCTGATGTGATTTTTGATCTCATATAAATGGTATGTCCTAACTCATCTTCCAATAGGCTTTTCCTTGGCTACTCTTCATATATTAGGTGGGGTCAAAAACAGGACATGTTAACATTTGCTAAAGTTTCGTAAAAAGATAGTTTTTGAGAAGTTTTGCAGTATGGGATTGGAAGTACCCTAGCACAGATTGAGCAATGCCTCCTAAGAATTTTGGGCTCAGGGGGCTGGAGTCATAGCACAGTGGGTAGGACGTTTGCCTTGCACACGGCCGACCTGGATTCAAATTCCAGCATCCCATATGGTCCCCTGAGCACCGCCAGGAGTAATTCCTGAGTGCAGAGCCAGGAGTAATCCCTGTGCATCACTGGGTGTGATCCAAAAAGCAAAAAAAAAAAAAAAAAAAAAAAAAAGAATTTTGGGCTCAGGGATCAGAATGATAGTACAGCAGCAAGGCACTTGCTTTGTATTCAGACTCCCTGGGTTTGATCCTCACAACCCCATATGGTCCCCCAAGTATCACCAGGACTTATCCCTGAGCACAGAGCTAGGAGTAAGCCCTGAGCACCACCAGGTAAGGCCCGAAAACATGGAAAAAAATTGGGCTCCAAGTCCTTATTAATAGAAATTAGGAAACTTACATGTAAAATAACAGATGCAATCTTAACATGTTCAGCTCTTTCCAGAGTAAGTTCAGAGTACTATTTGTTTTTCGTGGTTTTGGTTTTTGGGCAATGCTCAGGGCTTACTCCTGTCTCTACGCTCAGGCATCACTCTTGGCAATGTTTTTGGGACCATTTAGGGTGTTAGGAATTGAGTACTGGTCAGGCACTTGCAAAGCAAGTGCCTTACCCTTATATTGTTTCTTTCAGTCCAGAGAGTTATTTGGGAGAGGCTAAGATTTATCTTCCAGGTCTAGGCTTTTTCTGACCCCCTTTGTTTTTTTGAGTAATACCAAGTGATACTCAAGGGCTACTTGCAATTTACTTATATGGGGGGTGGGACGCAGTGCTCAGTAGTTACTCTTGGCTCTGCACTCAGGAACCGTGCACAGGGGACCATATGGAATGCCGAGAGTCAAGCTCTGGTTAGTCACGTGAAGGCAAATGCCCTACCTGCTGTGCTATCACTCAAGGACCTACTTGTGGTTCTATGCTTGAGTGTTCCTCCTGGTAGCTCTTGGGGACATGTAGTGCCAATGATCAAATCCAGGCTTTCTGCATGTAAAATGTGAGCTCAGGCCATTGAGCTATCTCTCTAGTCTTTGTTTTTCATAAAGAAATTTTATTTTAGGCTCATAAAAAACAGTATTTATTGATAACACCAGACTCTATACCATTAAAAAATAAAAAGGGGAAAAATTAAAAAACTTGTTTAAAACAGAAACCATATACAGGGGCTGGAGAGATAGTGCAACACTTAGGGTACTGGCCTTGCATGTGGTTGACCCATGCCTAATCTCCAGAACCCATATTGTCCCCTGAGCACTGCTAGCAGTGATCCCTGAGCACAGAGCCAGGAGTAAGGGTAAGGTACTATGGTAGCGGGCCAGGGTTCAATCCCCACTTCCCATATGGTCCCTAGGGGAAGTACTGCCAGGAGTGATCCTACCTGATGTACTATCTGTCTTGCCCCTAATCTTTTTAAAAACCCTATTCTTTTTTTATTTTGGGACCATACCTGATGATGCTCAGGGATTACTCCTGGCTTTGCACTCAGAAATTAGTCTTGGAAGTGCTTGGTGGACCATATAGGATACCTGGGATTGAACCCCGGTTGAGTATGTTCAAGGCAAATATTACCTGCTGTAATATTGCTCTGGTCCTGAAAGAATGTCTTCTTTCTTTTTGCCCCCCACCCCCTTTTTGGGCCACAGCTGACAGTGCTCAGAGGTTACTCCTCGCTCTGCGCTCAGGAATTACTTCTGGCAGTGCTTGGGGGATCATATGGGATACCGGTGGTAGTACCTGGGTTGGCCAAATGCAAGACAAATGCCCTACCCACTGTACTATCATTCTGGTCCCAGAAACTATTCTTGATGTTTGTGGTGTTTCAGATCCTGGCAAAGTCATAGGCCCTACAATAAACACGAGATTTCATTCTGCTTCACACTTAGGTTATCTGAAATTTCCTTTCTAGCCTCCCCTGTTACCCCCTCCAGTCAAACATCTTATTCAATCATATTTAAGTTCTGATTTTTTTTAAATCTTTGTTAAACTAAAGAGATGCATCCAATGACAGACCATTATAGTGTGATATAAGGGCCGAAGTGATAGAAGAACTGGTAAGCTGCTTGCCTTACATATACCCAACCTGGTTTCAATCCCTGGTACCCCATGATCTCAGAGTCCACTAAGAGTGACCTCTGAGTGGAAGAGGCAGGAATAAGCCCTGAGCACAGGGCTTATTTGGGTATGGCCCCAAAACCAAAAAACCAAAACAAAATCATAATTGTGAGATAGGGTCTGTAAAAGTCACGTCTTGCCAAATCTCTACCTTGGTTTGATCCCTGGAACAGGAGGTATATTACAGCAGGTAGGGTGCTTACCTTGCACCCCATAAGTTCCCCCAAACCCTGCCAGGAGTGATCCCCAATCACAGAGATAGTCCTAGGCACTGCCTGGTGTGGCCCCAAAATTTACAACAACAACAAGTCTCTTTCC
Source organism: Sorex araneus (assembly GCF_027595985.1). Taxonomy (NCBI): domain Eukaryota; kingdom Metazoa; phylum Chordata; class Mammalia; order Eulipotyphla; family Soricidae; genus Sorex; species Sorex araneus. Next base: position 201,860,753 of record NC_073304.1, read on the forward strand.
CCATTACCTTGCCCCCTGTTCCCTATGTTGTTGTGATGTCTGGGAACTGCACACTTGGTTGTAGCACTCACACACATGTCCCCATGGTGTATGTGCACAAATCACACTTAGTAATGTGGGGCCATGTCAGGGATAGAACTTGTGGCCCCATAAATGCAAAGCAGGCACTCTATTACTGAGCCACACCTCCTCCTCACCCCCTATTACTTAAAATTTGATTTTTACATTCTGGAAGCCACAACTGGGCTCCCGGGCTACTCCTGGTATGTGCTCAGGGAAACACAATCATACGCTTCATTCAGGCCCTTGAGCTTTCTCTGGCCCCTATTCATTTAAAGTGGGTTGGTTTTTACACCATACTTTTTTGTTTGTTTGGGTTTGTTTTTGTGCCACACCTGGCAGTGCTCAGGTGTTACTCCTGACTCTGCACTGGGAATCACCATAGGGCTGGGGGGGACCATATAGGATGACGGGGATCAAACCCAGGTAGGCTGCGTGCAAGGCAAGTGCCCTACCTATTGTTCTGCCCCTCTTGGGGCCAAACTCCTGAAAAAGCCACTCTGAGTGGGATTATAAAGGCTTGATCAGCGTAGTTCCTCACTGACCAATAATTAAATCTTCCTGCAAGCGCTTCCCAAGAGTGTCTGGCTCCTTTTTGTATTCTTAATTTGTTCACCTTTGTCCTGATCATCCAACTTTGTCACACCAAACCCCAACTCCCTTACACTCCTGGCCTTGAACCTAGAGCTGCATTTCTCAAACTTTCCCCCACATAGCTGCCCTGTGCACCTATTTCCTTTCCGTGGTTTCCCAGTCTCCTTCCCCCACTCATCGATTTTCTTCTGGGCCCCCCACATATCTCTGCTGTTCCCCCCTCCCCTTAGAAACAGAGTTCTAGATGCTACATTAAATCCTCTCAAGGGGTTGGAATTTATCCACTGAGGGTTTTTTTGGGTGCCGGGGATCAGACCCTGCGCCTCATCCATGAGAAGGCACCCACTTTCCCACGTCGCTTGCGTCCTCACCCCCTCTTGAGAGCACTGGAAACATTTCCCCAGCTGTTTCTCGGCCGCCCAGAAGTTTGATTGTCTACTGAAACTCTTTCCACGTACCGTGCGTTTTCAGCACAGGGCCACCACGAAAGTCTTGTTCTGAAATAACCGACAAAAGTAGAGCTTTAGTGGGAGAAGCGCCCGGAAGGCAGGACTGGCCGGCCCCACGACAGGGGTCTCCCCGGGCGGCCGCCCCCTTCACCCCCACCAGGCGCCCCGGATTCCAGCACCTCGCAGTGCTGCTGGGGTGGGACGGGCTACTCTGGGGGGGCAGAGGAACAAGCCAGAGGCAGGCGGGTGGGCTGGGATCCCGAAGAGGGTCCAGCCGCGCCCCGCATCCCTTGGACTCTGGCCCGTGTGATCGCGCACTCCACGGGTCTGGGTGCCTCCCCGGAGCCCGCCCGCCCCGTCCCCCGTGGTCCTGGGCTCCCGGGCGCCAGTCCCCGCCGCTACCCTCGCCGCCCGCAGGGGGGCGCCCGCCCACACCCATCACCCGCAAGCCGAGGCGGCGGCGAGGGCCCGGGCCAGGGGCGCCCGAGACCGGCCGCAGGACCCGCCCGCCCTCTCGCCGCTCGGCCCCGAATGGCAGAGAGCCGCTCGGACCATCGGCATCGCCTCACGTCGCCCCGCCCCGCGGCGGGCTCCCATTGGCCGCCTCGCGGCCCTCTCGGGGCCCGCGCCTCGCCTCGCGGCCGGCCAGACCACTGGGCGGCGGGAAGCCGGGTCAGAGGGGAACGGCCTGGAGTAACCCCGGACGTAGTCACCTCCCGGGGCTCGCGGGCTGAGGGGGGAGGCGGGGGCGGGGAGGGGGCGGGGCCGGCGCCCGCCAAGCCCCGCCCCCCGGCCGCGGCTCGGGCCGGCCTGGTGCGGCGCGCCTGTCAGCCATCGCCCGCGCCGCCGCCGTCCGCCGCCGCCGCCCACGCCGCCTCAGCGCCGGGGCTCCGGGGCCGCCCGACCGCCGCCGCCACCCTGAGGTGAGGGGAGGGCCGTCCCGGGAGCCTGCGCCCCGCGCCTCCGAGCGGCCGGGGCCCCGAGGGGGGCGGCGGCAGCGTGGGGGGCCGCCTCCCATCTTCCGCCTGCACGCGGCCGGGGCTCCATCCCGTCGGGACGCGATGCTGGCCGCTGCCGGCCGCCCGGAGCTCTCGGAGGCCTGGAGTTTCCCCTCCCGGGGAGGCGTGAGGGGCCGGAGCTCCTGCGCGCGCGTGTGTGTGTGTGGAGGGGGATGGGGGCCCGGACCCCGGAACTGGGAGACGCGGAGCGCGGGCCACTAGGAAGGGGCAGGGCTGCGTGCCCGGAGCTGGTCCTTCCCGTCCCGCCCGGCCCTCCCGGCCGCTCGGCTCTCGGACCCCACGTGGGGCGGGGGCGCCGCGGGCCGGGGCCGCTCGCACCCAGGAGTCCCGTGGCCCCCGCCGCCGGGGGCGTGGGGCGACTCTCGCCGCGTCTTTGTATCCCGGTGGACGCCGGGACCTGGCGGGGCCGGGGCCGGCCCCTGCCCGCCGCTCGGCACCCGGGGCTCGCCGCCGCTGCTGCAGGCGCCGGGAAGGAAGGAGCGAGTGCCCGCGCCCCGGGGGACGAGCGCCCTTGGCCGTGCCCGGCCCCCCGGAGCTCCTGGAGGGGGCCGAGGGATGCGAGCCCATGCGTTTCGTGACCCTGCCGGCACCACGTTGGGTTTTTGGTTGGGGGCACGGGAAAGTGGACACTCCTGAGGGCCCCGTGGGGGGGCGGGGGGGTTTCCGAGCATTTACGAGTACTATGGGAACCGGCCCGTAAAACTGAACTTTCCGAGGTGGTGGGAGGTTGGAGGGACACTCTGGTGGAGAGTGTGGTGATGGAACATTGGATGCAGGAAACTCTGCCATTTAACGGTAGTGTAAATCACGGTGCCTAAAAGGAAAACAAACTATTAAGGAAAAAAGATACTATAAAGACGGGGAGATCGCTCTAAGGGCTGGAGTGCATGAGCCCCTGGTTGGATCCCAGGAACCACGTGGTTCCCCCTAGGACCACCGGCAGTGACCCCAGCACTGTCGGTTTGCGACGCTCAAGTAAATAATCTAGCGGTTCAGATAGAATACATTTTATTTTCACATTTTTTTTTAAAGTTCAAGTGAAACAAATCAAAAACCTTCCTATTTTAAGCGCTTTTCCACTTATTTCCCCTGTGTTGAATAAAACCAAATTACTCGCGCTTCAGTCACAGAGGTTGACTTTCTGAGTTTCTCCATTCATTCATTTATTCGTTTTCCCTTCTCCATCTTCCCCCCCAATAAAGCAGAGAAGCATTCTTGCATAGTTTTTTCTTCCTGAGAAGGTTGGTATACTCTGGCTGGAATGACTTAGATGTCTGGGTCAAAAAGTTATTTGTCTGTGCTGCCTGTTTGCCAGGCATTTTTTGGAGGGGGTCATTGAGGTTTGGTGAGTTGCTGAGACTAAGGTTGTTCTCTGTGGTGCTGGGGAATCATTCAGAGCCGGGGTTGGAACCTGGAGCTCCAGCATACAAAACTTGTACCCCAGCCCGTTGAGCCACTTTCCTGGTCCCTTGGCAGGTATTGTTTTGTTTGTTTTTTGGGTCATACATGGTTGTGCTTAGGGCCTACTCCTGGCTCTGTGATCAGGGGTCACTCTTGGCAGGGCTCAGAGCACCATATAAGGTGGCAGGGATCGAACCCCAGTTGGCCTGGTGCAAGGCAAGCACCTTTCCCTGAGCACTATCTCTTTGGCCCGTTGGCAGGTATTTTTAAAGAAAGTTTTGCATTCTGATAGTGCAGGACACTGCATTTACAGTGTCCAGCGAGGTTCTTGCTTGTTCGAGCCCCCATACCCCCCCCCCCCCATTTTACTTTTGTAGGTGAGCAAATTCAGGGCTTGTGGAATATATGAGGCTCTTTGAGAAACACACACACAGAGCCCCCTCTGCTTGCTACAAAGTAGCAGTTCACTTTTCACTTCTGGTGTTGCTTTCCTCATCACTAACTGTGGGAAGATTGTTGGAGGATTGAAGAGTAAGTAAGATGTAAGATGCCAGAGGCAAAGAATTCACTTATGAAATTGAGTATACGGTTCTCTATGTGTTTTGGTTTCTGGTCCACTTTTTGTTTGCTCCTGGCTTTGCGTTCAGGGATTACTCATGGCAGGGCTCAGGGGACCATTTGGGGTCCTGGGGATTGAACCCAGGTCAGTTACCTGCAAGGCACCTGACCCCTATAATTTTTTTTTTTAAGCCCTTGTTGCTGTTTAGATGACTGGGTCACACTCTTAGCTGTAGTGCTCGTCAGGAAAAGAGTTGTCTTTTGGTGCTTGAACACACTTGATTACAGGGAAACAGTTGAACACACTTGATTACAGAAATCACACACTTGGTTATGGTACTAGGGATCACAAGATGCATTGCCCTAGTGTTCACATTTGTCTTGTGGAACACACTAGTCATGTGCTTTCGGGGATCAAACTGGAGAGCTCTTGCCTGCAATGTAGGTGCAGTGCCATTGAGCTATGTTTGGGCCCCATAATAGTTTTGCTTAGATTTACTGTGCAGAGTAGAAATTTATCAAGGGTCAGAGAGATAACAAAGGGTACTCCACTTGCATCCCACCCACTGTAGTTTGATCCCAGGTGCCGTATATGATCCCTTGAGCACCACCAGGGGTCACTCCTGAGCACAGTCAGGAATAGCCCCTACACATTGCTGATGTGGTGCACATCATCACCTCCCCCCAAAAACTACATCAAGCTTAGAGTTGTTTGGTTTTTGGGCCACACCCAATAGTGCTCAGGGCTTATTTCTGGCTCTGTGCTCAGAAGTTATTCTTGGCAGGCTTGAGGTGGGACCATGTGGGGTACCAGGGTTTATGTCCGAGGCTAGTGTATTCAAGGCAAACACCCTACCTGCAGTATTACCTCTCTGACCCATGAAGCATACAATTTAAATTTTTATTATTATTGTTTTTTGGCCCCCTGTTTTGACAGGGGCTGCTCCCATTTCAGTGCTGTTTAGTTGCTCCTAGTTTTGCTCGGAGGATCATATAGGCTGCCTTAGATCAAACCTGGGACCTTGCATGCAAACCATGTGTTCAGTCTGTTGATTTATCTTCCTGTCCCAAGATTTGTTTTTAAAATGGTAGGAAAACTTGAGAAATGGTGATATTTGACTTAGTAAACTTACTCTTCAAACAATAACTAGCACATGCTCAAGAATTAGTATTGTGAAAGCCAGTCTCAGATTTCTCTTATCTGATACTGACCTCTCAAGTGCTGTAAATAGGCTCCTGTATAGATCACTGTGTAATATTTTATTTCCTTTTAAGTCAATGACCAGGAAAAATTTTCACCTGTCACACAGACTGGTGATACAGGTCTGGAACTAGTGTTTTCCTTTTTAAAATTAATTTTTTAGGGCCCAGAGTGATAGTACACTGGGTAGGGTGCTTGCCTTATACATGGCCGAGCCGGGTTCAATCCCTGGCATCTTGTATGGTCCTGCAAGCCCTGCCAGGAAAGAGTCCTGAGTGAAGAGCCAGTAGTAAGCCCTAAGCATTGCCAGGTGTGGTAAAAAAAAATTTTTTTTCCATAAGGGCTAGAGATATAGCATAGTGCTTAAGGCTCTTACCTTGTACACAGCCAACCTGGATTTGAATCCCTGGCACCACTGTAGTCCACCAAGCACACTGCCAGGAGTAGTTCCTGAGCACTCCTGTGTAGGTTTTTTTTTTTTGTTTGTTTTCTTTTTGGATCACACCCATTGATGCTCAAGGGTTACTCCTGGCTATGCGCTCAGGAATTACCCCTGATGATGCTTGGGGGATTATATGGGATGCTGGGGATTGAACCTGGGTTGGCTGCATGCAAGGCAAACGCCCTACTGCTATATTATTGCTCCGGCCCCGCACTTGCCCAAGAATTGAAAAAGAATTTTTTTATAGCTTATATCAAATTATTTTCTTTGAAGAATAAAGTAAATTAAAATAAAAATTGTTGGGGACCAGAGAGATAATACAGCTGGTAGGGCACTTACTGTGCACCCAGCCAACCTGGGTTCACTCCTTGGCACCCCATGTGGTCCCCCAACACTGCCAGTACTGATACCTGAGCACAGAGCCAAAAGTAAACCCTAAGCACAATTGGGTTTGGCCCCAAACCAAGTAAATAAATAAAAAATTTATGGTGGACCAGGCATATGGTTCAAGTGATAGAACACATGCCTGACACATGGGAAGCCCTGAGTTTGATCCTGCACCTCATATCACCCTGTTCCAGCACCTTTGGGTCTAGCCTGGTGGCCACCTAACATCCCCAGAAGCGACCCTGCCGCCTCCTTCCTGGCAGTGCTGGTTGTGGTTCCTATTTAAAAAATTAAGTTGTTGGATAATATATTGGAATTAATTCCTTTTTTTAAAAGGAAATTATTTAAAATTTTTAATTGAATCACGATAAATTACAAAGTTATTCATGGTTAGGTTTTAGGCATACACTCCCGACCCCCTCCTGTCAGCCTACCTCTATGGCAGGCACTATTTTTCTTTTTCTCCTTTCCCTCCCCTTTTAGACCCTGTGGTTTGCAATATTGTTACTAAGAAGGTATCATGCATGTCACTTGGCTTCCTTCAGCACCTAGTTCTGGTCCAGAGTGACCACTTCCCTCTATCATACTTTTTGTTTCTATAATTAAAGAATATTTTCAGTAGTTAATTTCGCTGTACATGAAGTGTAACAGTGACTACACTTCATGAAGTGTAAAAGTGTAAAGTGACTATTTTACAAAGTGGTCAGCAATGCTTCCTGAGGGTGCTGAAGCAGTCCCAGAGCTCTGCTCATTGCTGTTTTTTTTTTTTTTTTTTTTTTTTGGCGGAAGTCAGGGGCACACCAGGACTTCCTCCTGGCTCTACACTCCGGGATCATTCTTGGTGTTGCTCAGGGGGCCATATATGATGCTGGGGATGGAAATCTAGTTGACTGAGTGCAAGGCAAGTGCCTTATCCTTTGTACTATCTTTCCTACCCCTTATAGCTTTGATTTGCTTGTCCTTGAGAATGTACGATGTTGATGTGCTTACTAGCTATTAGTATATATCTTGGGAGAAATAGCTATTAAAGTCATTTGTCCACTTTTGGATGAGGTTTGTTTTGTTAACTTTTAGGTGTTCTCTAGAGAGCCTGCATATTAGTCTCATTGAGTAACATGCAATTTACAAATGTTTTCTCCTATTCTGTGTATGCCTTTTTTTATTTTTGAATAGTGTCTTTTAATAGGCAACTTTGTATGATGCTGTTGGTGTCATATCCAAAAATTTTTTTGCCACGTATGGCAGTGGGAAACTTTTGTACTTTTTTTTTTAAGAGTGCTGTTGAAGGTCTTAAGTTTAGATTCTTGATCTAAACAATATTTTTTTTGTGTGTGTTTGATTTTGTTAGGTATGTGTCTAGCTTCATTCTTTTGCATGTGGCAATCCATTTTTCCAAGGATCTTTTGATGAAAAGACTATTCTTTCCCCATTAAATAGGCTTAACACTTACCTTGCCAAATATCATTTGCTCATATTTGCAGGGGTTTATTTCTGGGCACTCTTTTCATTTGCTCTAGGTCTTTTAAAAAATTTTTAAATAATAACACTGTTTTGATTACTGTAACTCTATATAAATTTTAGATCAGAAAGCTCTGAGTTGTTTAGTTATGCTTGCTTTTTGAAATTCCATATAAATTTTAGGATGGATTGCCTTATTTCTTCAAACAATGCCATTAGGATTTCGAGACTAATTACATTGAATTGGTAGATTATTTGGCAGTTCTGATATTTTAACAATATTAAGTTTTCTTATCCATGGGATATGTTTCCATTTATGTTTTTCATTTCTCCCATCAATGTAATTTCATAATTTTGTAACTTTCATTATATAATTGCTTCACCTTTTTGGTTAACGTTATTCCTAAGTATCTTATTATTATATTATTTATAAGTGGAATTATTTTTGTAATTTTCTTTCACTTTATTCACTGTTTAGCAATAAAACTTATTTTGTTATTTGATACATTGATGGATTAATTTATCAATGTATCAATTAAGTTATTAATTTAGGGTTTAGGGTTTCCTAGACATATTATCTCCTAGTGGATGTCTATTTATTTATTTATTTTGGTTTTGGGGCCACACCCAGAAGTGCTCAGGATTTGTTTTTGGCTCTTTGCTCAGGGATCATTCCTGGTGAGCTTTGGAGACCACATGGGATGCCAAGCATGGAACCCAGGTTGGCTGCATGAGTCCTGCCTGCTGTATTATTGCCCTGGCCCCTGATAAATTTATTTTTTCCTTCAGAATTTGGATGCTTTTCATTTATAGTTTCCTTACTTAATTGCTCTGGCTAGAATTTTCACTGGTTCTTGGCTAAGGAGTCACTCCTGGTGGGCTTGGGGAACCTTATGGGGTGCCACAAATAGAAATCAAGTTGGCTGTATGCAGGGCAAGAGTCCTACCTACTGTACTATTATTGCTCCTGTTCCTCAGTTTTTCATCTTTATATTTTTTTTCACTTTTTTGGGGGGAGGCAGGAGTCACAGCTGGCTTGACACTCAGGAAATACTCCTGGCAGTGCTCAGGGGATCATATAGGATGCTGGGGATCAAACCCCTGTTGTCTATAGCAAGGCAAATGGCCTACTTGCTGTACTATTGCTCTGGCCCCAGTTTTTCATCTTTAAGCATAATATTTGCTGTGGGCTTTTTGTACATGACTAATAATGTCACTGTCACTGTCATCCCATTGTTCATTGATTTGCTCGAGTGGGCACCAATGATGTCCCTGTCACATACTAGTGTGGCCCGGTGACGTACTGGGGGCTCTTTCAGGGCCAGGGGAATGAGGATCGTCATTGTTACTGTTTTTGGCATATCGAGTACGCCACAGGTAGCTTGCCAGGCTCTGCCGTGCAGGCGGGATACTCTCGGTAGCTTGCTGGCTTGCTGGGCTCTCCAAGAGGGACGGAGACTTTTGGGGCGGCCTCTAATTGCCTTTAAAGGTATTCCCAGTCTACCAAATGTAAGCTTTTGGTTGACTGGCATGTTGTAATGATCTGCACACTGACAAATACACACCTGCCTGTGTCTCTGGGCAGCATCTGGGAGTTTGTTGAGTGGCTGGCAGAGCAGGACCCTATCTCGGAGGGTCTGTGCCAGGTTGAACACCTGCGCTGAGTCCCAGGTCACCCTGTGGTTGGCTGACAGCACCCCACAGCAGATGAGCCACTGCATGCACTGCCGCCACAGCTCTATGTCCGACGGTGCTGCGACTCAGCCTGGCCAGGGCAGGTGGCAATGCAGTGACCGCCGCTGCAGTTTCTTCATGCCCCACCAATACCATTTTGTCCGAATCTTGCAAAACAGCCAGCAATGTCCATTAGAAATCACGCGTAGAGTTCCATCAGGGATCATGCGTAGAGTTCCATGCCTGGTGTGCTGAGCCATGTGCTGCTTAAGGCGAGATGGTGAGCCGGGTTTGGGAGAGTGCAAGGGGTTGAGGCAGTGTTGGCACCATCTTGCTTCCGTCCTGACTAATAATATGAGTTTCTTCCTGGATATTTGTTTCTTGAATGTGCTTTTCTCGAAAGGGTGTTGAGTTTTGCCAGTGCATTTCTGCTTGGACATGAGCATGTGGTTTTCATCTTTTATTCCATTAGTACAATGTTGCACAAACTGTGATATCCAAGAAATACATATTTTGGTTTTTCAGATCACACACATATATGTATATATGTCTGTATGTATGTTTTGGGCCACACTCAATAATACTCAGGGATTTCTCCTGGCTCATTACTCCTGGTGAGGCCCATATGGGATGCCGGGGATCAAACCCTGGTTGACCATATGCAAGGCAAGCACCCTACCTGTTGTACTATCACTCTAGCCCTAACACATATATTTAATATGTATTTGTTATTCATCCACAGTTCCTGGCTCACAGCTCCCCAGATCCTTGTAATTTCCTGTGTTGCCTGTGACTAAGGCATCTTTTGTTAATGAACATAACTTTGGGAGAAAAGTGTGAGAATAGGGTCTGGTTACCAGTCAAACTGAAGAGACCAGGGAGGGATTTCCTGCGACGGAAGGCGGGCTTGAGGTTGAGTTCAACTGTCATTAGCCAATGAGCTCATCAATTATGCCTATGTAATGAAGACTCCATAAAAAGCCTATGGGTAAACTTCGGATAGCTTACAGATTGGTGATCACCTGGGAGACCTAGGGAGCTGGGTGTGATTGAAGGTCATGGAAGCTCTGCTTCTTTCCCTCATAGTGAACTCATCTCTTCTGCCTGGCTCTTCCTGAGTTATATCCTTTGGAATAAATTGGGATCTAGTAAGGAAACAGGTTTTCTGAATTCTGGGAGACTTTTTAGCAAATTAATTGAACCTGAGAACAGGATTTTGGGAAACCCCTCCTTTATATATATTTTTAAAATTTATTTATTTATTTATTTCCTTTTTGGGTCACACCTGGCCATGCTCAGGGGTTACTCCTGGCTCTGCACTCAGGAACCACTCCTGGCGGTGCTCAAGGGACCATATGGGATGCTGGGGATCGAACCCGGGTCGGCCGCGTGCAAGGCAAACGCCCTACCCGCTGTGCTATAGCTCCAGTCCCTTTTTAAATTAATTTTATTGAATCTCTGTGAGATAGTTACAAGCTTTCATGTTTAGGTTACAATCTCACAATGATCAAACACCCATCCTCCACCACTGCACATTCACCCTCCCCCTGCCTCTATGGCAGACAATATTCCCTATACTCTCTCTCTACTTTTGGGCATTATAGCTTGCAACACAGACACTGAGAGGTCATCATGTTTGGTCCATTATCTACTTTCGGCATGCATCTCCCATCCCAACTGGTTCCTCCAGCCATCATTTTCTTAGTGATCCCTTCTCTATTCCATCTGCCTTCTCCCATCTGCTCATGAAGCAGGTTTTCAGCTATGGGGCAATCCCCCTGGCCCTTGTATCTACTGTCTTTGGGTGTCAGCTTCATGTGATGTTATTTTATACTCCACAAATTAGTGCGGTCCCTCTTATGTCTGTCCCTCTCTTTCTGACTCATTTCACTTAGCATGATACTCTCCATGTGTATCCATTTATAAGCAAATTTCATGACTTCATCTCTCCTAACAGCTGCATAGTATTCCATTGTGTAGATGTACCAAAGTTTCTTTAACCAGCCATCTGTTTTAGGGCACTCGGGTTGTTTCCAGATTTTGGCTATTGTGAACAGTGCTGCAGTGAATATATAGGTACAGATGTCATTTCTACTGTGCTCTTTTTTTTTTTTTTTTTTTTGCTTTTTGGGTCACACCCAGCGATGCTCAGGGGTTACTCCTGGCTTTGCACTCAGGAATTGCTCCTGGCAGTGCTTGGGGGACCATATGGGATGCCGGGGATCGAACCCAGGTCGGCCGCGTGCAAGGCAAACGCCCTACCCGCTGTGCTATCGCTCCGGCCCCTCTACTGTGCTCTTTTGCATCCTCGGGATGTATTCCCAGAAGTGGAATTGCGGGGTCATATGGAAGCTCAATTTCTAGTTTTTGAAGGACTGTCCATATTGTTTTCCAGAAAGGCTGGACCAGTTGGCATTTCTCACCAACAGTGAAGGAGTGTCCTATTTTTCCCACATCCATGCCAGCACTGGTTGCTTCTGTTCTTTTGAATGTGTGCCAGTCTCTGTGGTGTGAGATGATATCTCATTGTTGTTTTGATTTGCATCTCCCTGATGGCTAGCGATGTGGAGCATTTTTTCATGTGCCTTTTGGCCATTTGTATTTCTTTTATTTATTTATTTATTTTAAATTTTTTTATTGAATCACCAAGTGGAGGGTTACAAAGTTCTCAGGATTATGTCAGTTATACAATACTCAAACACCCTTCCCTTCACCAGTGCCCATCTTCCATCACCACCCCCCCCAGTATATCTGCCGCCCCCTCCCACCTCCCCAGTCCCCACCCTTGTACGTGATAAGTTTCACTTTGTTTACGCTTATCTCGATTACATTCCATGTTTCAACACACAACTCACTACCGTTGCTGGGGTTTCCCCCCCAAAAGAAAAAGACAGTCCTATTGCCAAGGAGGCATTTGATAGTTCTCCATTGCTAAGAATATAGAGATATTAAGTCCCGCTGTTTGTTACATAACTTTTCTTTTTCCCCCTTGCCCCGCGCCACCGAGTTCACGCCTGTTTAGTAATCGCCACGCTGTCTGACAGAGGGAAAAAAAACCGAAGAGGATGGTTATTTCCCGTCATCAGCCGGCGTGGGGCTCTGGCTTAGTTGATAGTCTAGTAGAGTGTCTGCAAGCAGTTTCTGGAACCAAAGGTCTTGCGCTGATATCGGCTCCGGCTCGAGATACCACCAGCGTCCCGCTGGTCCATGTACATAATTTTTCCCCTTATATCCCATTCCCACGCCACCAGGTCTGTTTGCTTAACGGACATCACACTATGTTTGATACCACGCCTCGTTTCTTCCCGAGAAAGAAGGATATTTCTTCTCAGCCGGCTTGGGGATATAGCTTAGTTCAGTCTAGAGAGATGGCTACCACTTTGATTGCCTTCAATATTTCAACAAAATACTTACTATTCTTGTTAGGATCTCCCACAAAAGTCCGACCCATTAAGAAGGAACCATTACGTATTGTTGATACTAAGATGACATTAGGTTGCGCGGCCGCAGCAGCGGCCGCGCGGTTTTGGGTTTCTGTCTAATGTCCAGGGAAAATTCTGTCTGAAATTCTATCACTACAATCTTTTACCCTTTTATGGTGCTCATAAGATGGGAAAACCTAGAGAAATACCGGGCCCCCCCGCACAGGCGGAAGTGGGAAAGCTCCCTTGTCCTCCTCCGTCATACTGGGGCTGCGGGCGTGGAGAAGTGGGAAAGCCCACGTGGCTGCACTCTCTTTAAGTGTCCGATGTGGGCGGAGACCGGTACTTCCCCGCCCTCGATCTCCCACCAGCTGCGCCGCGCATTTGGGTGCGTCTCTCCATTTTGTGCTCAGAGAAGTGGGGTGGAGTCTGTGCTGTGCTCAGGAGAAGTTGAAGGAGAGAGAGAGAGATTAAAAAAGAGAAACGCCGGGCCTCCGCACGGGGGACCTGGCGGAAACGCTCAAGTCACATACTGCAGGTTGCTGGCGGGCTGCTGGTGTCCAAAGCAGCTTCCTCCTCTTCCTCAGTCATTCTGGGGCTGTGGGCCCGGAGAAGTGGGCCATTTGTATTTCTTTTTTGAGGAAACTTCTGTTCTTTTCTTCTCCCCATTTTTTGATGGGGTTGGAGGTTTTTTTCTTATACAATTCTACAAGTGTCTTGTATATCCTGGATATTAATCCCTTATCAGATGGTATTGGGTAAAGATTCTTTCCCATTCCGTGGGCTTTTTCTGTATTTTGATCACTGTTTTTTTTTTTTTTTGAAGTGCAGAAGCTTCTTATTTTGATGTAGTCCCATTTGTTTATGTTTGCTTCCACTTGCATGGTCAGTGCTGTTTCGTCCTTAAAAATGCTTTTAGCTTCAATGTCATGGGGAGTTCTACCTACAATTTCTTCTTTGAACCTTATAGATTCAAGTCTGATATTGAGGTCTTTAATCCACTTGGATCTGACTTTTGTGCCTGGCATTAGACAAGGTCAGAGTTCATTTTTTTTGCAGGTAGCTATCCAGTTTTCCCAGCACCAGTTGTTGAAAAAGCTTTCCTTGTTCCACTTTGCATTTCTTGCTCCTTTGTCAGAGATTAAGTGGCCATATATTTGGGGGTCTGTGACAGGATATTCAACTCTGTTCCATTGGTCTGCAGGTCTGTTTTTATCCCAATACCATGCTGTTTTATTTTATTTTTATTTTTTGCTTTTTGGGTCACACCTGGCAATGCACAGGGGTTACTCCTGGCTCATGCACTCAGGAATTACTCCTGGCAGTGCTCAGGGGACCACATGGGATGCTGGGAATCGAACCCGGGTCGGCCGCGTGCAAGGCAAATGCCCTACCCACTGTGCTATTGCTCCAGCCCCTACCATGCTGTTTTAATTACTACTGCTTTGTAGTAGAGTTTGAAGTTGGGGAAGGTGATGTCACCCATCTTAATTTTTCCAAGGATTGCTTTAGCTATTCGTGGGCGTTTATTGTTCCATATAAATTTCAGGAGTGAAACCTCTCCTTTATAGACAGTTGGTTGGTCAGAGGCACAGGTGCTGGGGATTGAACATGGGTCAGTCACATGCACAGCAAACACCTACCCCACCTGTACCTTCTCTGGCCCTCTGGCTTTAAAAAAAAACTTACTTTTTAGAAAAATTGAGGTGACTTTGATTTATGAGCGTATAAATATCCATAGACATTTATACAACAAGTTGTGTTACCATCTGCCATGGACCCCGTACCACCCTTGCCCCAAGTTTCCAGTATTTCTCAATCTTAGTGTATTTTTGACCCTTTCAGCCCTTTCTCACCCTCCTTGCTAATCTTGCTAATCTCAGTTCTGTAGCCATAGATGTTTTGTTTTGTTTGTTTGCTTTTTGGGTCACACCTGGTGATGCACAGGGGTTACTCCTGGCTCATTCACTCCTGGTGGTGCTCGGGGGACCATATGGGATGCTGGGAATTGAACCTGGGTTGGTCTTGTGCAAGGCAAACACCCTACCCTCTGTGCTATTGCTCCAGCCCCTGTGGCCATAGTTTAACAGTTTTTTTTTTGTTGGTCATTGTCTCTTCCCTTTTTTTTTTTATCACTTATGAGTGAGATCATATGGTATTTGCCTTTTTCCTTTTGACTTACTTTGTTACATGACCCCTTTCAGTTTTATCTGTGTTGTCAGAAAAGGCAAGGTTGGCCTGTCTGCCTGCCTGCCCACCCGCCCTCCCATAAGTAGTTCTCAGGGGTCCCCAGGGACAGTAATACTCAGGCAATTGGTCCGCATGGTTCCATGGGAGGACCAGGGAATGTGTCTCTGCTGGGGTGGGGGTGGGAGGGTCACTACTGGTGCTACTCAGAGGACTATGTGGTGCTGGGGATAATGCCTGACCTCCTGCATGAACAGCCTATGCTCTGCCCTTTGATCTCTCTCTTTGGATTAAAAGGCTTTTGATTTGTATAAGTTGAATATCCTACAACTGAATTCGGGAAAAGTCCTTGTGTTGGAGGTGGTAAGGCTGGAGCTTTAAGAGCCTCTTCCAGATGTCCAGCTCCATTCTTTGTCCTCTTTTTAATACCTAAAGGTAAGGGTCTAGGGATCATCTAGATTTATATGTAGGTAAAACTTTGAGAGTGCATTTTTGTCAAGAAGGGATCCATTGGCAGCTGGAGCAATAGCACAGTAGGTATGTGCTTGCCCTGCATGTGACAGACCCTGGTTTGATTCTAAGCATCCCATATGGTCCCCTGAGTACCTCCATGAGTAATTTCTGAGTGCCGAGCCAGGAACTACTCCCTGAGCATCACTGGGTGTGACCCAACCTTCCCAAAAGAAAGAATTCATATCTTTTGTCAGATTTCTGATTGTGTCTTGGCCTATGAAATTAAAAAAAAATCATTGGTTAGGTACTTAACTCATTTTTCTTATTCTCTGGCGATATAATAAAGTGGAAGGGACAGGGGAGTGAGAACTAGTCATGTATTTTTTTTTTCTTTTTGGGTCACACCTGGCTATGCACAGGGGTTACTCCTGGCTCTGCACTCAGGAATCACCCCTGGCGGTGCTCAGGAGGCCATATCGGATGCTGGGAATTGAACCCAGGTTGGCCGCATGCAAGGCAAACTCCCTACCCGCTGTGCTATCGCTCCAGCCCCTAGTCATGTATTTTGAAGATATTTTTTGGAAAACTCTCAATAAAATTTAAGGACATCATCACCTATGTATAAGTGTTACAAAGATTTATGTAACAGTACTTATCTAATGAAGTATGGAGCACACTGAACATTTTCTATGTAATTAAAAAGTTGTTAGTTAAGGGGCCGGAGCGATAGCACAGCGGGTAGGGCGTTTGCCTTGCATGCGGCCGACTTGGGTTTGATCCCCGGCATCCCATATGGTCCCCCAAGCACTGCCAGGAGTAATTCCTGAGTGCAAAGCCAGGAGTAACCCCTGAGCATTGCTGGGTGTGACCCAAAAAGCAAAAAAAAAAAAAAAAAAGTTAGTTAAGGGAAGGCAGGGATAGAACTGGGAGATAAATGGGATTATGGTGGAGGGATCTGGATATGCTGGGGGAGGGTGTGGTGCCAGATCTGTTATATTTGCATGATAACTGAGGTAAATTTTTATTTTTTGCTGGGGAGGCCAGGGAGCAGACCCAGTGGTTTTCAGGGCTTACTCCTGGATCTACACTCAGAGCTCACTCCTGGCAGGCTTAAGGAGAGACCATAAGAGTGCCAGGGATTTAACCCAGGTTGGCTGCGTGCAAGGCAGGTGCCCTACCTGCTGTACTTTTTCGTTTTGACCCAACTCTAGTAAATTTTTTTGAATTTTTTCTAACTTTTCTTTTAATATCTTCTTAAATACTGAAAAGTGTATTTTGAAATTTTATTTGTAATGAAGAAAAGAAAATATTAAACTGCCTTAAAAATTGTTAGTTGTAGCTCTCTAAATTAATTTCCTAGTTTTCTGATTGATCACCCATTATTTAAAAAACAGGTATCTGTGCATCAGTTTATTAAACCCTTTTGTTATTATCATTATTCACAGCAGTCTGATAGGATGTAGATGATCTTTAAATTTTTATAAATGAGGGAATTTTGGAGCTATTAAGTGAATTTTCGTGTGTATTGCTGATATTTGGTAAAGTCAGTGTTAAGTCTGACTTCTAGATTTGACTCGAGCTCCGTTGCATCATCCTACATCTTTCATCCTCTGGCTTCTCATATCACTTTGTTCTCTGCCACAAATTTGGGAATAATATAAGCCCAGATTACACAACTGGGTAAATTCTAACTCCAGGTCACATATGGAACCCATACTGTCCTTAATTGTCGTTCAGTATTTATTACAAGTTTTGGATTTTCCTATCTCTGTAATAGGTTCTTCCTGTTTTCTTCTCTACACTGGACCAGTGGAATTTCATTTTTGTTTTCCCTAAAAGATTGGTAGTTTTCTAAAATTTTTTTGGTTTTGGGACACATCTGGTGGCACTCAGGACTTACTCCTAGTGCTGTGCTCAGGGATCATTCCTCTCAGGGTTCAGGGAACCATATGGGGTGCCAGGGATTGAAAGACCTGGGTCTTTCATGTACAAGGCAAATATTCTACCTGCTGTACTATTGCTTCAGCCCAAGACCAGTAGCTTTTTGTTTCCTCATTTGAGTTTTGAGTCATACTTAGTGGTGCTCAGAACTTACTCCTGGCTTAGTGTTCAGAAATCATTCCTGTCAGTGCTCACAGGACAATAGGGATGCCAGGCATTGAACCCAGGTTGGTTGTATGCAAAACAAGCACCCTTTCTGATATACTATCACTCTGGCCCAATAGACCAGTAGATTTTAAGCCTAAATTTGTTTGTATTTTTTTGATTTTACCTGGCTGTGCTCAGGGCATATTCCTGGCTCTACATTTAGGAGTTAATCCTGACTGGCTTGGGGTTCTGTATTATGTGCTGGGGATTGAACCTGGGTCAGCTGCATGCAAGTGCCTTACCCACTGTACTATTGCTCTGTTTTTTTAAGCCACTATTTGTATCATTATCTGACAGCTGGAGAACTTAATATTTGGATTTCTGAGCTTTTAGCAGTGATTCTGATTCAGTAGAACTGGATTAAGTTTAGAAGACATGGGTTTAAAATTGACCACACATGTTTCTTACATAGTCAAAGTTGAGGATTTCTGCTCTGGATATATTTAAATTGTTCCACTTAGAAGGCTGTGCAGGATTTGGGAAGTAATTAGGAGACATCATGACACCTTAGAAGTTTTGGATTTTATATAATGGGAGGGATATTCTCTCGATATTCTCGCCCATTTTTTGGGGGTAGTTATTGCCCCCAAAACATTAGACCCTAGATTGATTCGTAGAGAATCCAGTGGTTCTCTTCCCACTACTACCTATTTTGATGAAACATTGTAAGTCATAGGTTTGGATGTGTTCATTGAGGTATACAATTGAAAAAGATACCATGATGAAATGGTAAGCTTGGATTATTGTTTATTACTTTTATAAAAAAGTGAATGTGAAATGCTTTTGATTTATACATTTTAATGGATAGTTAAATCACTATATTTCAAGATAAATAATAGATTTTATCTGAAAAACACTTTGGAGATTATTAGTTTTATATTGTGCTCAATAAGAGGAATTGATTAAAATGAGGGTTTCTTAAAAATATTTCAAATCTCTCTTTTTTTTCTCTCTTTAGTTCTTTTTGGAGGTGGATATCTGCTCAGACAATAAGAATTTTAAGAGGTTAGTTGCAAATAATGCTGTGTTGTTGATGCTTTTTTTGGGGGGGGTGGGGGGGCTGGGGGTGGTTGTTAGAATTGACCCTCGAGCCTTGTGCATATACCAAGCCATATCTCTGACTCTTCAAATAATGCTTCTTAATACTGTGATAACGTTTTTAAGTTTTTATGTTCATTTTCTAAAATAGTTAGCTGTAACTTCTAAAAGTAGCCTTTCACTGGGCCAGGGATGTGTATGGCTCATATGGTAAATAACATGCAGGGTCCTGGTTTCTATCCTTTTTTTTTTTTTTTAATATCTACCCCCCTCTCCCCCAGCTTTCCAAGCTTCCCACCCAGCATTTCTAGGTGTAGCCAAAAAAGAAAAGGTGCCTTCCACAAAGATGTAGGAGCAAGGTAGGGAACATGCAGCATATGGGACCACAATTCACCACCTTCTCTCTTTATTTCAGAACTAGAGTCAGTGGAAATGGGACAGACTATGGAGCAGCCTCTAGTGTGTCTTGATAGCTGTTCAGTGATTTTTTCATATCCGACCTCTCTTTTCTGATGGTTGTAGGCTGGTGCCTGGCAATACCATTTAGTAGAGCTATTGATTGCTAGACAGGATCTTTAGTTATTGACACTGAACTGTTTCTAGTCTTTGTAAGCCTTTAGGGGAAGTCTGCCTTCAAGTTCTTGGCTGGGAAAGATTCATTTGAAGTTGTTGTTTTAGAGCCTTTTAGGCTCAGGGATATTTTGTTAATCCTTTCTTCTTCTATGGAATCAAAATCATGGCATGGTTTTGTGTGGTCATCTAATTTCAGGCAGATTGTAAACTAGAACCTCCTTCCGAGTGTCTTCCTTTATATCTCTGAGAAGAAGGCAGCCATTGTTTTCTGTTAGTTGAGATCAAATTTGTTTTGGATCTATATTTGTTTGGCGTTTTGGGGCCACTTCTGACAGTGCTCAGGGGACTACATTGCTGTGATGACGATTAAACCAGAATTGGCCACATGCAAAGCAAGTACCTTAACTACTCTGGTCGTTATTATTATTATTATTGTTATTATTACTATTGTTGTTTTTATTATTTTTATTAGTATTACTTGCTTTGGGGCAACACCTTGCAATGCTCAAGGGTTACCTCCTGCTCTGTACTCAGGAATTACTCCTGCCTGTGTGCAGGGGGCCGTATGGGATGCCAGAGATCACACTTGGGTCAGCCATGTACAAGGCAAATGCCCTACCATCTAAACTATCTCTCTGGCCTGATTAGTCACAGTTCTAAAGCATCGAAGAAGACTTGGACTCCCCAACTTTGGGTTGTTCATCAGAGAGGCCAGTCTGAAATTTTGGTGTTAGAATTTTTTTTTTTGACACTTTCCCTTTCCTTCCTTCCTAAATTCCTCTTTCTCTTCCATTTCCCCATATTCCCATTTTTTACTCTTTTTTATTTTCTTTTTGGGTCACACCCAGCGATGTACAGGGGTTACTCCTGGCTCATACACTCACGAATTACTCCTGGCGGTGCTTGGGGGACCATATGGGATGCTGGGAATTGAACCGGGTCAGCTGCGTGCAAGGCAGACGCCCTGCCTGATGTGCAATCTCTCCAGTCCCTCATTTTTTTACTTTTAAACACTTTTCTCTAAGGTTCTGAAAACAGACTCTTTACAAAATCGACATATTTAAAATTCTTTTTTGAAAAGTTTTTTTTTTGTTGTTGTTGTTGTTTGATTTTGGGCCACACTTGACTATTCTCAGGGCTTACTCTTGGCAGATTTGGGGTACCATGTGTGGTGTTGGAGATTGAACTTGGGTTGACCATGTGCAAGGCAATTACTAACTGCAATTACTCTGGCCCAGAAAACTTTTGTTTTTCTTTTTCGATAGATGCTAGCAATTGAGCCTAGGGCCTGATACATGTGAAGCATACGCTTTACAATTTAGCCACTTCTTTGACCCCTTAAACTTTTTTATTTTTAAGAAAAAAATCTTTCTTTATTGGCTGCACGAGTGGTGCTCAAGATTTACTCTTGTTTCTGTGCTTTGGGATCACTTTTGTTGGGGGTCGGGGGATCAGATGAGGTACCGGGGATTGAACTCAGGCTAGCCATGTGCAAGGCCCGCTATACTATTACTCCAGCCACCTGATGACACATTTCTTAAGAATCTTTGTGCATGTAAAAAAAAAAAAAAGAATCTTTGTGCATGTATAACTTTTGCATGTTTAATGGTAATTTCTAGACTTAAAAGAAATTTTTTAATATTTGTTTTGGACAGCAACCTGGCTGTGCATGAGGGACTCATTTCTGGTGTTTGGGATTGAACTTGGGCAAGACATGTTTTCTAAATCTTTTTTTTTTTTAAGCTTTTTGGGTCACACCTGGCAGTGCATAGGAGTTATTCCTGGCTCTGCACTCAGGATTACTCCTGGCAGTGCTCAGGGGACCATATGGGATGCTGGGAATCGAACCCAGGTCGGCTGTGTGCAAGGCAAACGCCCTACCCGCTATACTGTCCTGTCCCTATTTTCTGACTCTTTGAGCTATCTTTCCATCCCAAACCTTTAATCTTGTTGTTGTGTAGTGATAAAGAATATTAATTTCACATGCAGTAACCCTGGATTTGAACCTTGTAGTAAGGTTCCCCAAGCATCACTGGATATGCCTCCCTTCTCCCCTTATGTTGCCCTCTGAAGGAAAAACAAAAAAAAAGTGCTTTCTGTTTTTATATCATGATGTTTTATAGCATTTTAGCACTGTTGTCCCGTTGTTCATCGATTTGTTCAAGTGGGCATCAGTAATATCTCCATTGTGAGACTTGTTACTGTTTTTGGCATATCGAATACGCCACAGGGAGCTTGCTAGGCTCTGCCGGTAGGCAGGATACTCTCGGTAGCTTGCTGGGCTCTCCAAGAGGGACGGAGGAATCTAACCCGGGTCGACCACATTCAAGGCAAACGCCCTATCTGCTGTGCTGTCGCTTATAAAAAATTACTCATTATTATGTTAGCATACCTAGCACCTCAAAATTAGGACTGGAAATTATTAGTTTCTCAGTTGCAAAGCTAACTGAGCTAATAAATAAGTTTTAGAGATTTTTAATAGGATTTTTAGGATGGCAGAATAATAATTCATTTAATATTGATTTTCTTTGTTGCTGTGGACTTTGAATTATATTTTGGTCTTTTACTTTGCTAGTGATTGACAGTATCTTATCCTGACTAGTAAGGCTTCGTTTGTAAAAAACTTGTATTTAATTGAGATGATACATCCATTTTTTAACTGCAAATTTAAATTAGATAGATTAGTTTTCTTTGTATATCACTTCAGTATACTAGAGCCCTGAATAGATAATTTTGAATGACTTTTTAAAAGATGTAATTTAACAGAGCACATACTTTTCAAGTAGGAAATCTTGATTTGATCCCTGTCTCTGCATGATTCTCCACTCACTGCCAGTGGAGCGACCCCTGAGCATCACAGGGTGTAGTCCCCACCTCTCCCTTGGAAAAAAAAGTAAGAAAAAAACATAGTGGTGACAAGCATTTTTGTTTATTTTGTTTTGGTTTAGGTCACATCTAGAAATGCTTAGGGCTTACTCTCAGCTCTGCACTTAGGAATCACTCTTGATGGTGCTCTGGATACTTTATGTGATGCTGGAGATTCCCAGGTCAGATACATGCAAGGCAAGCATCCTACCTGTTGTACTTGGTTTTGTTTTTTGTTTTGGGATGACACCTGCCTGTGCTCAGGAATTACTCCTGTCTCTGCTTAGGGATTACTTCTGGTGGGGATTGAGGGACTATTATGTGATGATGGGATATGCAGGTCATCTGCATGCAAGGCAAAGTAACTTACACACTATAACTGTACTATCTCTCCTTCCCCAGGACAGGTGTTTTAAATGTGAAAATACCCCTCTGAAATTTGCTTCAGAGATTTGTACACATTTATTTAAGGCTCATAGTATACACTTTCACAATACAATGTTTGGAGGCAGATGATAATGTTGTTTATTCTAAATGTCGAAATAAACTACTAGAGAGGTAGTATGTTGTTGTGTGAATACTCGTGCAGTTGGAGGCGCTGAGACAAGGAACACGGAAGAAATTTATGTCATGGAGGGTCCAGGTTCTCCCTGACTCTGTGACATACATTTCTTCTGAGTTTCTTGTCTCAGCGCCTCCAACTGCATGGATATTCACGCAACATCTGGCGCCCAACATGGTACAGTGGAGGTAGATGATAATGCTGTTTACTCTAAATGCCAAATTAAACTACTGGAGAGGTAGTATGTATAAGGGTAGGGCATTTCCCCTTGCCTAGGTTCAATCCCCAGCAACACATATGGTTCCCTGAGTCCTGCAGATTTGATACCTGAGCACTGCTAGGTGTGATCCAAATCCTCCCCCACCCTCACCCTCTGCCAATAAGCCACCACCACTCTCCCTAAACTCTAACCCTACATGTCCCACTATTGTACTGAAATTGCAAAATTACAATAAGCAACTTCAATCCATAACATAAATTTCTCCATTGATCATAACTTGACATCACCAAATTGAGAGAATGGAAATCACATAGCTTTTAAAGAGGGATTTCTTTGAGATAAAGGAAATATTTTTTAATTTACCTCCCTGATCAGATTTTTCTCCCTAACAAAAAAACTAAGGTTCTGAAACAGAATAGCTCAAGGGAACTAATTCTCAAGTTCTTCCAAACGTCCACAGTGGTACGTATATGAGGTATATGTGACTGTCTTGTGACTGTCTGCATATAAAAGTTATCATCCCAAACCTGCATTTCTCACTTTGTCTTCTTTTTCTCTGTAGCTGTGAGAGCTCATTGTGAGAGAATAATGGATGAACCTTCCTCCTTGGCCAAATCTCTGGAGCTGAACCAGCATTCCCGATTTATAATTGGCTCCGTATCTGAGGATAACTCAGAGGATGAGATCAGCAGCTTGGTGAAGCTGGACCTGCTAGAGGAGAAGGAGGGCTCTCTGTCACCAGCATCCGTTGGCTCAGATACTCTTTCTGACTTAGGGATCTCTAGCCTACAGGATGGTTTGGCCTTACACATGAGGTAAGAGAGAGATGGTTCATGGTTGTGTTCTATTTTTTAAAAAATAAACCTGTTCTATTAAATTCACTGATTTTGTTATGAAAAGAGCAGTGAAAATTTTAGCCAAGTTGCTTCACCTCTTCCTATGTCATAGGACTTAAAGTTTCGATGAGTGAGGAAAAAAAGTATTTTGCCAGGAGTGCAGATTTTGCAAGTATCTTTTTGCAATATTGTGATTTATAGGAAATAATTTTTTGGGGGGCCACACCTGGCAATGCTTAGGGGTTACTTCTGGCTACTCCTGGTGGTGCCCAGGGGACCGTGTGAGATGTGGAGATTGTACAAGGCAAATGCCCTAACTCACTGAAGTATTGCTCTGACCCCAGGAAACACATTTGTTCATTTAGATGACTAAAATATATACCTCTTACACAGTAACTTACTTATTTTTGTTTTTGTGTTATCCCTGGCAATACTCAGGGCTCACTCCTTGCTCTGCACTCAGGAATTACTCCTGGTGGTGCTTGGGGGACCATATGGGATGCGAGGTGATCGAATCTGGGTCTACCACATGCAAGACAAACACCCTACCTGCTGTTTCTCCAGCCCTTCTCTTACATATTTAGCCTTTATCCACAGTTTTTGTTCACCAATTCCCAAAATTCCTGAAATTGCTTGTTGAGAGTGCTCAAGGTGGTGGTATGTTAATGAGGTGGCTTTGTGGGGAGCAAAAGTAGGAGGGTGGCTGCCAGAGGAACAAGCTCACATAATTTTGTGTATATGTATAGAGTGAGAGTTTTTATTGAATGATGTTTATTTAGAAGGATGTGGGGGAGAGAAAGAGAGTAATACATGTGCAGGAGAGAGCACGGGTTTCTCCAGAGTGGAAAAAGCAAGCAAGGAGAGTAACATATTCTAGCGAGAACACAGGCTTGAGAGAGTAAGCCCCAACCTAGATGATTTGTGTTGTAATGTCTGGGCCTATACCCCTTTCTTTCCCAGTATGAGAGAAAAGCTGGGAATTCAGCTCAGTTGCCAGTGGCCAGTCATGCCTATGTCGTGAAGTCTCTGAAAACCCAAGAGGAGGAGGCTTTGAAGAGCTAACACGTGGAGATTTCATGTGTTTCTGTTCCCTCCACCTGCCCCCATGTATCTCTTCCATCTAGCTGTTCCTTTGTGCTAAATTAATTTAGCGAGCAAACAGGTTTGCTGAGTTTTGAGAACAGCTTTGGTAAATAAATTGAACCCGAGGAAGATGTATTTACCTCTGATTTATAGCCAGTGGGTCAGAAGCATGGAAAGCAATCTGGGTTAGACTGGGAACCTGAAGTCTGAGAAGGGGAATAACTGAGAGCTGCCAGTCTGTAATGTTTTGGTCAGAAACACTGGTCACTATCTTTGAAGTGGGGCACTTGGCAGAATGAGCCTTAAGACCCTGGAGTCTGATGTTATCCCTGGTAGATTATGTCAGAATTGAGTTGAATTTTTGTGTTTGTGTGTGAAGATTGTCTGAGAAGTGCTTGTTGGTGTCGGAGGCCTACCCACACACTAGTTGAAATTGGGTTGCATAACACCAAATGTACTTTTTCGAATGTTCCTCTCATTTTTTCTGTTCTCTTTTTTACTCTAGGTCTTTGAGTGACACAGTGAATGAGTTTAGGTTAAGGAATTTCAGTTTTTATTCTATTTGGATTAATGTAACACTCTTGGTGATTGATATGACTTCTGCAGAGGCTGGCAACTTTGTAGTAATCTCTCAGTGAACTGCCTTATTATGTCAAGAAGTTACATTCTGGAGTACATGATTTGTTTGAGGGAGCTCAGCGTTTGGGCCCTGACTTTGCACAGTCCACAGTCCCGCATCCCTGCTGGTAGTGGCCCTGAGCACCATATCAATAGTAGCCTAGGAGCTCTAATTAAGAGTAGCCCAAACAAAGTTATATTCTATGTCTGGCAAGCCAAGTCCTCAATAAATGGCTGCTAAGAATAAGGGGTCATTAATAGAGCTCTTATTTTCCTCTGGAAATATAGTTCCCTATATATAATTAAGATGGGCTGGAGAGATTGTACAGTGGATAAGGTACTTGCCTTGTATGCAGTTGACCTGGGTTCTATCATTTGCACCCCATATGGTCCTGTGAGCCTTGCCAAGAGTAATTCCTGGGCACCACTGGTGTAGCCCCTCAAAAGAGTCAATGGGTTGGAGAAAGAAGGTCTAGTCTGCTCCATCTATCTTACATGGAGCAGACTAGAATTTGGTCCTGGGTGCCATAATACGCTTCCCAAGCCTTACCAGGAATGATCCCTGGGCACAGAGCCAGAGCCAGGAGTAAGCCCGGAGAGCAGCTGGATGTGGCCCAAAACAAAAGAGTGCCAGGAAACAGGACTGGGAATGGACTCTGGTAGGGTGCCTGCCTGGCATGCTTTAGATGAATCCTCTGCACAGCAGCAAAATGAAAGGTAACATTGATTATTCTTACTTATTGATAATGATTGAATAACAGCCAATGTATGAGATAGGAACCATTGTTCATTTGCTTTGAATTTCGTTGACTAAGGCATTTGAAATAGTGGCTCTTGGTTTTTTAGTACATTTGAGTTACTTGGGAAGCCTTAAGAAATGAATCAGTCCCCAAAAGTTTGATTCATTTGATACTGGCTTGGCATTGGTGCACTTTTATTTTTTTGGCTACATACTTGGCAATGCACAGGGGTACTCATGACTCTATGCTCAGGAATTACTCCTGGTGATGCTTAGGGGATCATATGAGATGCTGGGGATTGAACCTGGTCTGCCGTGTGCTAGACAAACACCTTATGTGTTGTACTATCTCTCCAGCTACAGCATTTTTTTTCCTTAAAGCTATCCATGTGATTTAAAAAGTATCCTCTGTGGTGAGATTATAGATCCACTCAAGATAAATATAAGTTAGTTGTGGCTATTGCTACTGTTATTATCTCGCCGCTTCTATTATTAATGGGTCATAAAGTAATTCAGCTCCTTTTTATACACTCAAGCTATAGACTTTGTGTGAAACCTTTGGGTCTTATTGAAAGTGACTGTTGTGCCTTGTGGTTATCCTTAGAACTTTTGGATCCTGGCTTCTGAAAGGGGCAGTAGTATCAACTATATTTGTGAAGGCTGAGAGTAAAACAAATTAATTATATTTTGTTGTTATTTTGTGTGTGTATGTAGTGACTGGAGTTGAACCCAGAACTTCTCATGAGAGATCTGCTCTAGCATTGAGCTTTCCCTCTGCTTCCTTCTATGAGTTAATTATGATGATTAACTCCACAGATTCCTAAAACTCTACTGAACCAGATTGAGAATTTAACCCGATTTATATAGATGAGAAAACCGAGAATGACTCTTGTTCTGCAGGACTCGGTTTCAAGTGCTAAATGAGCAGCCCAGTGCACTGCTGAGAGTGAGATTCCCTGAATACCATCAACTGTGGCCCCCCAAAAAAAAGATGTATAGATGACTCTGCTCTGACCTTTTGTTTTTAAATATGATCTGCTAAACATTGATAATATCTGATACATTTCTGAACCTAACTAGTAGTATTTAATCAGACATTTGAGAAGAATGACCATTAACGATGGAATGGGGGCATTTTAATATGATAACTTTTATATGATTAGGGCACATAATAGAACTGCCTAGTGGTGTGGATATTGATATTTACTTATTGAGGTCAGATTATTTTACATGCCAAAAATGCAGAACATTTAAAAAAAATTTAAAGAAAAAATATAAAAGAAAAAAATTTAAATGCAGTATAAATCTAAACTAATGTTTCTGAGCCAAGAGACTTCATTACCTCCTGAGGGCTTCCAGAATATTCCACAGGTGAAAAATCATGTAAATAGTTGAGTGTGTGTGTGAGTGTGTGTGTGTGTGTGTGTGTGTGTGTCTGTGTTCATGGCAGGAGAGTAAGGTGCCACAGAGAGAAGTGAAAAGTAAAGAAGACAGAGAAGTGACTGAGAAAAGAAAACAATCGGAAAAAGATTGAGAAACAACTGATTGGAATCATCCCACACTAGGAACTAAAGATTGTGATCAGTTTTGTCAGCTAGTGTGCTCTTGACATTCTTGGTGGAAGTCCAGTTGGAAACAGGTTAGACACCCACAGTTGGGTCTTGTGGTCACTTATCCTATAATTGATCTTACAGTATTTGAAATTTTCATTTGTTTTTCTCTTATAAAATTTAATTTTTTAATTAAAATTTTTTTTTTTGCTTTTTTTGGGTGGGTGGGCTGAGTCACACCTGGTGATCTTCAGGGTTACTCCTGGTTCTGTCCTCAGGAATTACACCTGGCAGTACTCAGGATCTCATAACCAGTGTCTTCTTCCCTCCCCTAGAGTCAGCCGTGTGCAAGGCAAATGCCCTACCTGCTGTACCATTGGTGTGGCTCTCATTGTTTTTCTTTTAACCTTCATAAAATATATGCTCAAGTGGCAAATAGTCAACTTTTGCTTGTGAAACATCTTGATCAACTTTATTTGAGAGCAGTCTGTACTTACTGCATGTGTGCGTGTGTATATACATATCCGGATGAGAATTTCCGGGGCAGGGATGGTAAAATAGTAGTTGTTGCTTTGGAATGAGATGGTTATTAAGTTCACTCAGGAAGGACTTGAATGTAACTTATATTCCTTTCTCCTTTATGGTCTTTACCAATGTTGTTAATTTTTTTTTTTCTTTTTGGGTCACACCTGGCGATGATCAGGGGTTACTCCTGGCTTTGCACTTAGGAATTACTCCTGGCAGTACTCAAGGGACCATATGGGATGCTGGGAATCGAACCCGGGCCGGCTGCGTGTAAGGCAAATGCCCTACCCGCTGTGCTATTGCTCGAGCCCCCAATATTGTTAAATTTTTATTTATTTTATTTATTTTTTAATTTTTTGCTTTTTGGGTCACACCCTGGCGATGCACAGGGGTTACTCCTGGCTCTGCACTCAGGAATCACCCCTGGCGGTGCTCAGGGGACCATATGGGCTGCTGGGAATTGAACCCAGGTCGGCTGTGTGCAAGGCAAACGCCCTACCCGCAGTACTATTGCTCCAGCCCCCTGTTGTTAAATTTTTAGAATTCAGATTTTTAAAAATTTTTTAATAATTTTTGAATTGAATCACTGTGAATTGCCAAATTAGAGTTATTCGTGATTGCGTTTCAGGCATACAGTGTTCCAGCTGTCCATTTCTCTCCACTGATGCTACCAGTTTCCCTCCCACCCCCAGACTTGCTTCTGTGGCAGGTGCTTGTTAGCATTCAGATTTTTTTTTTAACTTTTTTTTTTGGGGGGGGGTCACACCTGGCAATGCACAGGGGTTACTTCTAGCTCATGCACTCAGGAATCACTCCTGATGGTTCTCAGGGGACCATATGGGCTGCTGGGAATTGAACCTGGGTCGGCTGCGTGCAAGGCAAACGTCCTACCCGCTGTGCTATCTCTTCAGCCCCTAGTATTCAGATTTTTAAAAATAGTTTGCCTATAGGTATTTGATTCACCAGAAGAATCTCAAGACTTTTGAGTTATTTTGTAATTAGAAATAATCTGAAAAGTTTCTTTCTTTTTTCTTTTTCTTTTTCTTTTTTTTTTTTTTTTTTTGCTTTTTGGGACATACCTGGCGATGCACAGGGGTTCCTCCTGGCTTTGCATTCAGAAATTACTCCTGACTATATTGGATGCTGGGGATCGAACCTGGGTTGGCCGAGTGCAGGGCAAACGCCCTACCTGCTGTACTATCGCTTCAACCCCAATAATCTGAAAAGTTTCTTGCATGTACCTGTCATAGAAGCAAACAGCCACTCAATTGAGTTTGGAGTATTTTTTTATTGTCACAGACTTAAACATTTATGTAGAGGTGTTAAATGTAATATTATTAAATGTGAATTTTAATGTATTATTGTACTGTAGCACTGTCATCCCATTGTTCATCGATTTGCTTGAGCAGGCACCAGTAACGTTTCCATTGTGAGACTTGTTACTGCTTTTGGGATTTAGAATACGCCATGGGATAGTCTCGGTAGCTTGCTGGGCTCTCCGAGAGGGACGGAGGAATTGAACCCGGGTTGGTCGTGTGCAAGGCAAATGCCCTACCTGCTGTGCTATCGCTCGCTCCAGTCCATATTATTGAATATAATAAATTTAAATAAATATAAATAAATTTCATTCTTCCATAGGAAACAAAGATGATGATGTGAGACTGAGTCACATCTGGGAGTGGTTTTAAATTTTTTAAATTATGATTTACAAAGTTATTTATAGTTGGGTTTAAAACATACTATATTCCAAAACCAGTCTTATAACTGTCTTTCTTCCACTAGGGTGCCCAGGTTCCCTCCCACTGAAAAAAATACTTTAAGAAAATACTTTCCTAAAGAAACAATAATAATAAAATACAAGTCAACAAAGATAATATGTTCATTCTACTAATATCCCTTTCATCTTCTTGGTCCTTTCCTATGCAGGCAGTTGGCCCTGGTTTTGGATGATTCAGTCAGCGATGAGAAATAGACACTTATATATTGGGCCCTGGGGATGAGCTCAGTGGCCTAAGTTCCCGTCATGCACTGTGGGAACCATCCCCAGTGCTGCTGCTGAGCGTGTCCTGATGCCACTGCTAGTATGCCTGGCATCTCTGCTGTCTCT
The DNA here is from genome assembly GCF_027595985.1 of Sorex araneus. Classification (NCBI taxonomy): domain Eukaryota; kingdom Metazoa; phylum Chordata; class Mammalia; order Eulipotyphla; family Soricidae; genus Sorex; species Sorex araneus. The sequence continues at coordinate 201,890,922 of NC_073304.1, forward strand.
GATCCACAGCACCACAAACAGCTTCTGGCTACACTGTAATTAAATTAGGTCTGTGCAAGTACCCAAATTGAAGGATGCAATCCCTGGTGAGCACTGCAATGAAAAGATGTATGTATGTATGTATGTGTGTGCATGTGTGTGGTCATTGCAGCCACAACAAAGGAAAGAGAAGGGAGGGGGGAATATACATACTATTATTATATAAAAAATTTCAATGTATAAAAAAATTAAGGGGGGGCTAGAGAGATAGTATAGTAGATAACGCCCTTGCCTTGTATGTGGATGACCCAAGTTTGATCCCTAGCACCCCATATGGTCTTCTGAGCTGGATCAAGTAGGTGCTTACAAGGCAAGCATTAGAATCCCTGTACTATCTCTTTGACTCTGATGACGTTTTAAATTTATTTTGTTTGGGGGGCCTTTATCTGATGGTATTCAGGGCTTACTCCTTGCTCTGCACTCAGGGATCATTCCTGGCAGGCTTAGGGGACCATATGGGAAGTGGGGGATCAAACCTGGGTTGGCCACAGTAAGACAAACGCCCTTAGTTATTTCTCTGGCCACCCTGACCCTGATGACATTTTAATGAGTCTTATAATGCCACTGAAAACAGATATTAATAGAATATAATTCGACTAAAAGTTATAAAGAACGGAATTGTTTTCGTTTATGCTAAACATACTTATATTTGATCTGGAAAGAAGGTTTCTCGTTTTAGTGTCTCAAATCAAGTTTGCAGTGATTATTTAACTGTAGTGATAGGGTTGGGGAAGTGGCTGAAGTTGGAAATCACAGGATTTGCATCTGGATACCTTAAGTGGGTCCCCGATCTTGCATACCTCCCTGTTCACCTCTTGTGTGGCCCTGGAGCTAACAGAGGTATGGCCACCACAGTAACTGAAAAAACCTCCAAAACAAGTCTGGTGATGGAAGTGAAATTAATAACTACAGAAGTAAAATGTGCCGTACTGGTATAATTATTATAAGGAGTCCTTTGTGATGTTAGTTTTTTTTTTCTACTAGATAAATCTTCCTAAATCTTTTGCATATTTGACTTAAAACTTGGAAGTTTAGGTTTGAAAATGTTGATTTCAGCAACCATACACTGTTAATTATAATTCACGTATTGAGAATAGCCGCTATTGAGAGGACCGGGAAGTTCGTTTCCCCTGTCTTTCTGCTCATCTCTCTCAAACTCTAACATGAGAAATACAGGCTTTAATTTTGGTTTTCGTCTTATATCTGACTCTGTTTGTGATTGGGCCTGTAAGAATGTTGGGAAGTTTTGGCTTCTTTGGGGCTTTTCTTTTCCTTCCCGGAGCATTCTCCCATCCCCCATCAGCTCCCCAAATTCTACTCTCTGTGTTCCTTCCTTGATTTTCTGAGGTTCCCAGTTGCCATGGTGTCTCAAAGCGAGTAGACAGAGGCGGTCATTATGAAATCTGCCACTTGGTACTCTTGCTGAGGACAATAGTTTCCTCTCTCGCTCCCACCCACTTCTTCCTTCATTACAGAAAACAGGAGCTATCTGTTCCAGTGCATGCATTAGTCTCCCCAGCTTATTTTACAGACTTGGCTAATGCTTGGAATGAAATGATGGGTGTGATACTCCCTCTCTATCCCCAGCATTCTGTCCTAACTTTCTGACCTCCACAGGTGCTAGAATAGGTTTAACTTTTTCCCCCTTGCCTCTTCGTTGGCAATTTCCTACAAGGCTACTTGTCTTCAGCACCATTTTCTTATTTATGTGTTGTTCTTTTTTCCTGATCTTTACAAATAAATGGCTTCCCATTTCCCTTTTCTTCCAAACCAGAAATTTTTCTGGTATTGTACTATTTTCTCCTCTCACAACAAATTTAATATTCTTCCTCTGCCCTTCCATCTCTTAGTGTGGCAGTTGTTGCAATGATAAGGGCCCACATGTGCTTGTAGTGCTTGCCAGTGCCCACACAACTGGTTCCAGTGCTGGCTTACTTATTGTAGTGCCCACTGGTGGATGGCTTCCAGCTCAGATAGTTGTGGGCTTGTATCATTGTAGTGCTCCTCAGGGGTTGCTGTGGTGCTCTCACACCTGTTTGCTAGGGGGTTGCATTTCTGGCCTCAGTGCCTGCACAGCTTTAGTTTGGGTGTTTGCCAAGGGTCACAAAGTTTTTATATATATATATATTTTTTTGGGGGGGGGCCACTCCTGATTCTGCATGGCTGACTCCTGGCTCTACACTCAGGGATCACTCCTGATGATGGTGCTCAGGGAACCTTATGAACTCGTGATGATGGTGCCAGGAAATGAACTCGAGTAGGGTCCATGCAAGGCAGGCACCTTACCCGCTGTTCTCTGGCTCGGAATCACAATGAAATACGCACATGCCCAGGTGTGCACAAGTACCACAGCTTACTCCTGAGCTATATCTCTGATCCTCTCTCTCTCTCTCTCTCTCTCTCTCTCTCTCTCTCTCTCTCTCTCTCTCATACACACACACACACACACACACACACACACACATGTTTGGGCCACATTTGGTGGTGTTCAGGGCTTACTCCTAATTCTGCACTCGGGAGTCAGTCCTGGTGGAGCTTGAGGGACCATTGGGGTGCCAGGGATTGAACCTGGGTTGGCTGCATGCAGGGCAAGTGCCCTATTCACTGTACTATTGCTCTGCCCCCTGTTTTTATTTCTTACTTGGATTATGGCACTACTACTTAAGTTCTTCAACCTCTTTCCCCCTTCAATCTAAGTTCCACATGGCCATTGTTTGGATCTTTCTAAAAGGTAAACAAACAAATTGTCTCATGGCATTACTTCATTGAATTCTTATTACCTTTAGGATACATCATTGTCAAGCCAAACTTTGTTCTAAGTGATTGTGTGTTCCTTTTCTTTCCTTTTTTTTTCTTCACTTGGTTGTACTGATGGTACTCAAGACTTAACTCTGTGTCTCTGCTAAGGGTCACTCCCAGGCTTGGAGACCCATATGGAGTGCTGAAGTTAGAACCCAGGCCAGCCACGTGCAAGGCAAATGCCCTACTTGCTGTATACTATTGCTCTGGCCCCAAGGTGCTTTTTTAACGGGGGGATGTGGAGGGCACTCCTGACTTGGTGTTGTGGAGTCATTCCTGGCCATGTTTGGGGGACCAATTCTGGGGATTGAATCCAAAGTTTCTGCTTGTAAAGCGTGTTCTTCAGCCTCTAGCACTATCTCCTTGGCACTAAACTGGTAGCTTAACTTTACTTTTAATACTTGTAGCACCTCTAGTTACTTTTTTGGTATGTTTGAGGAGATATTGGACGGCTCATACATCTCAGAGAGGTTGAAATAGGTTTGTAGGATGAACGAAAAACATGCTAACAGAGGTGGGTATGTAGATAGTAGGGAGGGTAGTAATGGTGCTGTTGACATGTGTAACATGTGTAAAGGCAGTAGATTGGAACATCTGTATGTTCACGTAGTTAAATAACTGTGTGTTATTGGGATGTCAGGGGATAGGGTGATCTAAGTGCAGTGAAAAAGAGGCTAGTTAGAGGTAGTGCACGAGGCTGACCCGTGTTCAAACCATGGTACCACATGTGTTCCCTTGATCATCACCAGATATGGCCCCCCAAAATAGAACAACAGTAGCAAAAAAGAGGCTAATGATCTAAAATGCGCGCACACATGAAAGAGAGAGAGAGGGCGGGGGGAGAGAAGAGAGGTGCCTGCCATAGAGGGTGGGGGGTGGCTTGGGGGGATGGGAGGGAAACTAGGGACATTGGTACTGGGAAATTACATTGGTAGAGGGTTGGGTTTTGGAACATTGTATGACTGAAACCTATCATGAACAGCTTTGTAATGCTCTATCTCATGGTGATTCAATAAAAATATATATATTTTAAAAAGGCTAATGAGTGCTGGGTGATAGCACAGTGAGTAGGGCGTTTGCCTTGTATGTGGCTGACCCGGGTTCGATTCCCAGCATCCCATATGGTCCCCCGAGCACCACCAGGAGTAATTCCTGAGTACATGAGTCAGGAGTGCATCGCTGGGTGTGATCCAAAAACCAAAAAAAACCCAAAAAAACCAAAAACCAAAAAAGGCTAATGAGGTCAAGATCACTAAGTGTCTTCTGCAATACTAAACAAACACATATAAAATGAAAAACAGTTTTTAGGTTGACAGATAAGGTGCTTGCCTTCCAGGCAGTTGACCAGCACTACATATGGTCCCCTGAGTACCACACATGGTCCCCTGAGCAGAAAATCAGGAATAAAGCCATAGACACAGTCGGTGTGGCCCCCAAACAAAAACATTTTAAAAAAAAGTGGAGTTTTTTTGGGTGTTGAGGGGTAGGCACAATCGGCATTGCTCAGTATCTGCTTCCCAGTTCTGGGTTACTCATGGATTGCTCCTGGCATGCTCAGGAAAGCATGTGGTGCCAGGGAGTGAATGCAGGCTTTCTGCATACTATGAGCTCGGCCCATTGATCTCTCTCCTCAGCCTGTTTTAGAGCTCCAAAGAAACAGATTCCTGGGCCAGAGAGATGGCACAGAACAGAAGGCACTAACCTTGCACACGGCTGAAACAGTGGTCCAAATTGCGGCACTGAATATGGTCCCCTGAATGCTGCCAGTTTTGTTGAGCCAGGGGTGGCCCTTAGTATAAAGAAATACAGATTCCTGAGCCTTCACTCAGATTTACTTCAGTTTATGGATGTGCTTCGAGGAATCTGTTCTGACACTACACAGGAGTGAATGATAGCCTGCACTGTGAATCACTTTCTCAGAGTTTAGAACAACATGAGGCATAGAGTATATGTTTATCAGATGTTTGCCTTAAAATTAAAGTTGTGTCAGCAGTGAGATTATTGTAAGGAATAGTATAGCTAGGGTGGAAATGGATCTTAAGGAAATGTCATTCCTGGTGGTGCTTGGGATCCATATGGGATGCCGGGATCAAACCCTGGTCGGCCGTATGCAGGGCAAGTCACTACTTGTACTATCTCTCCAGCCCAACAACTAATATTTATAAATAATTATAAAGTAAGGTGCTCAGGGGATTACATGGTTCTGGGGATTCCTGCATGGAAAGTGCACTTGTCACATGTCACATTGAGCTATATTATCAGTGCTTTTTTTTAACCAGTGCTGTTTTTATTTCTTCCATCTCCTCCTCTTATTTATTTATTTATTTTTTTGGCAGTGCCTGGGCTTTATATCTGATATACATACTTAACTTTTTTGGAGCATGGGGGCAGGGGCGGTACAAGAGGTGTTCAGGGGGCCCGCATTGCAGGTGGAGTTGGGGTGATACACCCAGGCTATTCTCTGGAGGTGCTAAAGGTCCTGGAGCCACACCCAGAGCTCAGTGGCTCCAGGCAGCACCGGCAATGCCAGAAATGGAATGTCTGGGTTGGTTTCATCCCTGATTTTGTCCTTAGCTTTTTAAATTTAAAATTTTTGTTTTTGGGCCACACCCAGCAGTGCTCAGGGCGTGTGTCTGATTCTGAACTCAGATCACTCCTGGTGGGCATGGGGGACCATAGGAATTGCTGGGGATAGAACCCAGGTCTGCTGTGTGAAAGGCAAGTTCTTTACCCGCTGTCATATCTCTCTGGCTCCATGTCCTTAACTTTTAAGTATTGATTTTAATGAAATACTGTGAAGAAAAGGATGAGAGGTATTGGTCTTGGAAAATTAGTATCAAGTTGAGACCATCTCAGGTTAGATACATTATGAGAATTATTCCACTGCCTGCTTTTAACCTCAGGTTTTTAGCATGTGTATAGCACTGTTGGCTCAAATGAAAATGAAATTTTTGCAATAAAGTTTAAAGTTTAATACTTGATGATTTTTCTGAGTATTTTTTTCTTTAAAGATTCTTTTTTTTTTCTTTTTTGGGTCACACCTGGCATTGCACAGGGGTTCCTCCTGGCTCTGCATTCAGGAATTATTCCTGGTGGTGCTCAGGGGACCATATGGGATGCTGGGAATTGAACCCGGGTCAGCCACATGCAAGGCAAATGCCCTACCTGCTGTACTATCTCTCCAGCTCCTCTTTAAAGAGTCTTTATTCTTATTTCAAAATGCCAGTTTAGTAATCATTAGAGAAAGTTCTATTTATGCACACACCCTTTAAAATCTAAGTAGTCATGAAACTGGGATTCCAGGTAGGAAGAGTAGTAGGAGATCATTAGTAAAAGATACTTTGATTGCAGCTATGAATAACTTCAAGTCATGGTGCTTTAATTAAAGAAAAAACAACAATACTAGGACTTATTCAGAGTATGATATTTAAATGCCAATAACTGTATCATGTCACCTCTTCATTTCCCCCTCCTCGTTTTTCCTTTTTTTTTTTTTTTGCCTTTTGGGTCACATCTGGCGATGCACAGGGGTTATTCCTGGCTCTGCACTCAGGAATTATTTGTGGTGGTGCTCAGGGGATCATATGGGATGCTGGGAATTGAACCCATGTCGGCTGAGTGCAAGGCAAACACCTTACGCGCTGTGCTATCACTCCAGCCCCTCAGTTTTCCTTTTAGATTCCCTATCATCACTGTTTTTATACAGGTGTTCATTATCTCTAGCTTGCTCAGTTGCAGTGACCTTTTTACTGTGTTATCTGATTTTAGTCTTTTCCTGTTTCCTATCTATTCAGAAACCTGGAGAGGCTTTCTTCTCTCTCTCTCTCTCTCTCTTTTTTTTTTTTTTTTGCTTTTTGGGTCACACCCAGCGATGCACAGGGGTTACTCCTGGCTCATGCACTCAGGAATCACTCCTGATTCCTGAGGGGACCATATGGGATGCTGGGAATTGAACCCGGGTCGACCGTGTGCAAGACAAATGCCCTACCCGCTGTGCTATCGCTCCAGCCCCCGAGGCTTTCTTCTCTTTTCAGAGTAAAACCAAAAATAATAACAACCCTCATCATTGCCATCATTGAGCATTTATTGTGAGTCAGGCACTGCACTAATTGCTTTCAGTACCTGACAACAATCAATATTGCATTATATGTGTTATGTATTATCTTTATTGATAAGATACAGGCTGCTGAATTATGTAATTAACATGCTTAATAAGTGGCAAGGAATGGCATTCAGGTTTGGTGTTCAAGTCCTTCCAGAGTGACCATAGCTGATTTTTCTAGTCCTGTCTCGCCATGTACTTGGTGTTTTTTCTCTTCTTTCCTTACTTTGACTTGCAACTTGTCTGATTTTTCATCTTGTATGCTTATCTCTGTTTGTGCGTTATCTTTCCTTATCACTGTCTTCCTGTGTCAGTCTCTGTGCCTCTCTCTCTCTCTCTCCTTACTGTTTCATATTGGAATATTCTTCTCTTGAGCCTTGAAATGTCATTCACTCTTAAAAACTTCATTTTTTTTATTTTTAATGGATAGAGAAAGAGAGGTGGCTGGGGTTAGGGAAGGAGATGAGAAGATAGTGCGAGGTTTGAAAAAAAATCTTTATTTGGCTTATAGGCCACACCAGCGATTCTCAGGGGTTACGCCTGGTTCTGCATTCAGAAATCACTCCTGGTGGTGCTCAGGTGACCATATGGAGCATATGGGATGTTGGGGATCAAATCCAGGTCAGCTGTGTACAAAGCAAGCACCCCACCATTTTTTTTTTTTTTATTAAGGTTTGAGTTGCTGGTGATTGAATCCAGGGTTGCACACAGGTCAAGGCATACACTGTGCCATCTCCTCACCACAAAGCTGTTGCAAATACTGCAGGTGCTCTGAGATTGTCCTTTTTCTTTCTCTTATTATTTTTTTCTTCTCGTAATTTGGCCTTCCATATTCCATAACAATAACTTTATTCTTTCTCCAGTGTCATTAAATCAACATTTTCCCCTTCTTCTCTTCTAGACAGAAATCCTTCCTTTCAATTCTTGATCTCAAACTTGAGTTTGTCCTCATTTTTTCTCACTATGAGGAATCCTCACTGTGAGGAATCCCCTCCTTGAACCATCCTCTTTACATTTTGTGTATTCCTTTTTCTATGAAATCAAGCCCTGTTGCTATTCTGACGTGCTCTGATAGCTCCCAGTTTTTGTAAAACCACTCTTTGTTGGTCACATTCCCTTTGGCCCTTGCACTACTGCCCTATCTTTTTGCTCCATTTCACGGCCAAGATTTTCATAAGTGCTGTGCCTGCTTCCTTAGCACCCATTCATTATTTCAAGCTCCTCTAATCTTCTGCCCTACATGCTACTGACTGCTCTCATTATGACCTGTAATGACTATTGTATTGCTAAACGTAGTGAATGCTTTTCATTTTCTCTTTAGACCTTGGCAATATTTCTATCCAGGTGATTGTTTTCCTAGGTGTTTCATAGGTGTTTCCTTTTGCAAAAAAAATTGTGCTTATATTTCCTCTTACCTCCATGGCATTCTTTCTTTTTACTTTTTTTTAAGAATTATTATTGTTGTTATTATGTCTCAGGCCACACCTAGCTGTGCTCAGAGCTTTCTTCTGGCTCTACACTCAGGGATTAATCTTGGCGAGGCTCAGGGAACCATATGCTGCCTGGAAATCTTTCTGACCTTCATAGAAAGCCTTTTTCTTGTTGTTGCCAACATCTAGTCTCTCCTGCATCATGTCTTGCATCTTGTCTTTTCATTTGATATGCATTTTTTTCTTATGTAATCATCCCTTTGCTACTGTTTGAATGCTGTAGCTCCCAAATATAATCCACCCCCATTTTTCCTCTTTGGCCACACCTGGGGGTACTTAGGGCTTATGTCTGTCTTTGCACTCAGGGCACAGTGCTCATAGGTGTCAGGGATTGAGCTCAGGCCAGCAGCTTGCAAGGTAAGGCCTTTTTTTGCTATACTGTCTCTTCAGCCTCCCTCACCTAACTTCTAAGCCCATTTGTTATGTTAGGGTGTTTATGAGAAGTTCACAGCCTGTTGAACTCTTATTTCCTCCCTTAGAAAGTCTGTAAATTTGATCTTCCTGTAATTTCACATATCCTCACGTCTTTTGTTTATGTTTTGGAGTCATACTTAGCATTACATACATGTAATACCAGGAATTGAACCTGGGGCTCCCATATGCAGAATATATACTTCAGCTCTTTGAGCCATCTTCCTAGCTCCCAGTTTTCTGTGTTTTACTAATTATTACCTCTAGCCATTCTGTCTGAGCCAGAAGCTTGCAAAATTGTTCTTGATTCTATCTCCAATCTTTACTTCAATATCTTCACTTACTGTCAACTCTTGCTTAGATTACTTAAACTTGTTTGCCCATCTAGATTCTCTGCTACCTGTTTGATTTTCTCCTGCAGGTTAGCATAAGATGCCAATAGCTTTGTTTTTTGTACCACACCTGGAAGCGCTCAGGGATGACTCTTGGCATGGTGCTTGGGGGTTCTCTCCTGGTATTGTTCAGGGAACCATGAGGTTCCAGGGATTAAACCTGGGTGTCTTACATGCAAAGCATGCATTCCAGCCTATTGAGCTATCTCACTGGCTCAAGATACCATAGTTTTGTTTGTTTGTTTTGGGCCACACCCAGTGGTGCTCAGTGCTTAGTGACCACTCCTGGCTGAGATTGGGGAGTCATATGTAGTGCTGGGAATTGAACCTAGGTGAACTGAAAACAAGATAAGTGTCCTACCCACCGTACTCTCTCTGGCCTTTGAAGTAAACTTTTTATTTATCCCCCTATACTATTGTCTCACCCCCCTCTGTCTTTGTTTTATGGAGATATGTTTTGTGAACTGGCATATGGTCTTTCTTGGAGAATGTGCCATGTGCACTGGAGAATGTATACTCAACTTTTGGAGGATGAAGGGCTCTTTTATAAATCTGCGAGCCCATCTCTTCCATTTTTTCTCAGGGTCAGTGTTTCTGGTTTAGTTTTGCTTGCTTGATCTATCCAGCATTAATAGAGAAGTATTAAATTCACCTCCTACTGTTACGTTACTATCAATATCTTCCTGCAGCCTGTTATCAGTTGTTTTTAATACTCGATGACCCATATCATTATGTGCGTATATGAGTGTGAGTGGTTCTAGTTGTAATGATTCTTTGTTCAAAAAAGACTATCAGTGTTCCTAATAGCCTCTTTCAACTTCAAGTTTATGTTGTCAGATGTAAGTATGGCCACCTCAGCCAGCCTTTTTTTTTTTTTTTCTTTTGGGTCACACTCAGTGATGCTGAGGGGTTATTCCTGGTTCTGCACTCAGGAATTACTCTTGGAGGTGCTCAGGGGACTATATGGGATGCTGGAGATTGAACTGTGGTCAGCCCCGTGCAAGGCAAACACTGTACCCTCTGTACTAGAGCTTGGGCCCCACCCCTGCCTTTTAAAGGGAGTTGTTTGCACATAAGATTATTTTCCAGACATTGGCTTTGTTTTTACCCTGCCTATTCAGATGTGTTTCTTATAGGAAACTGGGAGTTGGGATCAGTTTTCCTGCAACTCTCTGTCTCTGGATTATTGGGTTCAGGCCATTGACATTGAGTGAGATTATTGATATAAAGAAATTTAGTGCCATAATTTTGTGGAAGTTATTGCATATTTGTCAAGTTTGTCTTATCTTTAAAAGAAACTCCTTTAATACTTCTTGTAAAACTGGTTCCAAGTCTTTACTTTCTGGGCTATAACTTGTCCATAAAGGAAGCTTTGTTTTAAAAAATTTGTTGTTTTTTTAAATTTATGTTATTTTTTATGGCTCTTTTCCATGAAAGAAGCTTTGTGTTCTTCCTTCAGTTCTGAATTATAACCTAGTTGGATAGAGTATTTTGATGAGATGTTCCTTCCATAGTTTTGTTTTTCAGCATATCCAACCATTCTCTTCTGGCTGTAGAGTTTCACTAAATAGATCTGCTGTGAATCTTTGATACCTTCTTCGTATATAAGTTCCTTCTTTGGTCTTTTAATATTCAATCTTCTACTTTTGTCATTCTAGTTACAGTGTATGTTGGCCTTTTTTCTATTTGGGTTTGTTTTCTCTGAAACTCTTTGAACCTTTGGAATTGAAATGCCTGCACTTGTTAACTCTGGAAAATTATTATTTTTTTAAATTTTATTTTATAGCTTTACTAAGTCATCAATTTAGTTACAGACATTCAATATTCCAATACCAAGCCAACATTTGCCCTTCCCACCACCATTATTTCTAATTTTCTGGGAAATTTTTATGATTTGTTTTCGATGTGTCTTGTTGTTATTGTCGTCAAATTCACCAACCTATTTCTCAGATTCTGAGAATTATTACATTATTCCTCTTGAAATCATCTCATAATTCTCTGGTGTGCTATTTATTTCTTTTTTAGACTATTTTAATCATCTTCAGCTTCCTGCATCTCATCTTTGAGAGCACCATTTTTTTCCCCTTCAGCTGCTATTGCTCTGCTGCTAAGCTTTCCAGTTAATTTCACCTCTTTAGTCTGTCACTTCTGATTGTAGTTTTCTCATTTTTACTCTCATTCTTTCTTGTGCTTTGACTACCTGTACCATTGTTTCTTTGAGCTCATTAACCAATCTGTCATGGTGTCTCTAAAGGCATCATCTGAGAAGTTATGGAGGTGCTTGATATTGGTGAGCCTTCTCTGCTACTTTGTTATTATCTTCAGTTGTTAAGCTTGGTGGGCTTATATGTGACTTCCCATGGTGTCTGCTGTGCTCAGAGGGTGAATTTTTGTAGTTTGCCCTGGTGGGAGCTTTCTAAAGGATTAGGCTGAGTGATTCTCTTCCTCTTCCTTGTGGAAGGAAGGAAGTCTTTCCTGTTTCTGGTTTGTGATGTTTGATAGGCCCAGTATGGATTATGGGGCTTCTTTTATATATTTACAAAAAAATTATAAATGTATTTTTTAAAAATTTGCTTTTTGGGTTATACCCAGCAATACTCAGGGGTTACTCCTGCCTTTGCACTCAGGAATTACTCCTGGAGGTGCTTGAGGGATGGCTGGGGATCAAACCTGGATTGGCCACATGCAAGGCAAAAACCCTATTCACTGTGCTATCACTCTAACCTCCTTGGGGCTCCTTTTAATGCCTTCTTGACACTGCCTCTCCTTAGGTTTAATGTAAGGCTCGTAGATTTCTTACTACCACGCCTACCTTTATTAGGGCTCCTTTGTGGGGAAGGTCGACAGAACCAGAAAAAGAATGAGCAAGTAGGCAAATAGAGGATCTGGGGACCTAGGGTGTGAATGTAGACTTGTAGAAATGGCAGAAGATTGTCATGAAGGCTGAGAGACCCAGACAGAAGCGAAGGAAATCTGCTTCTGGTTCTGAAAAGGCCCTGGTGTATCAGCTAGGAGGTCAGCTTCACCTGGGAGGTGAGCAAGCAAGCAGAAGTGTACCATTAATATTGTCTTTACTGGGACCAGAGAGATAGTACATGGAGTAGTACTGCATGTCTTTCATGCAGCCAAAATACATTTGATCCCTGGCACTACACATGGTCTCCTGAGTACCATCAGGAGTGATTACTGAGCACAGAGCATGAGAGCCACTGTGAGCCCACTTGTGGCTCTAAAATAAAAAGCAGCAACAAACTATTTTTCTTTTTACTTTGTGAGTTGTATATTTCTGTGTCTAAATATCCATTTGTCACAACAGATTCCCCCCAGTTTGTTTTGATGCATTTTTTAAAAATCATTTTTCAGTTTATATATTAAACTCTCTCCCGATGTCTGGGGAGATAAATCAAAGGACTGAAGTATGTGCTTTGCTTGTGGGAGCCTGAACTTGATCACCAGCATCAAATGGTCCCCGCCAAGTGTTGTTAGGAAAGGCTCGTGATCACTCATGGGTATGGCCTAAGAGTCAAAACCCAAAAAAATTTATATGATCCAGCACTTTCACTCCTAATTCTATACTCATGCAGTAAAATGTATTTCTCCTTAAGTTCTCTACATATTCTGCATTAATCTCTAAATGACATTATTCATAATATCTACAAAGTAGAAACAGCCCAACATTCATCAGCTGCTATTTGGATAAAATGAGTATGTCCATAAAACAGTATTATCTGATCATAAAAAATAAATGAGGTATCAATGCATGCTACATTGGAAATATTATTTTAAGTGGAAATAGCCAGGGGCTAGAAGTGATAGTACAGTAAGGATGCTTGTCTTTCCATGCAGCTGACCCAGGTTTGATCCCCAGCACCCCTATGATCCCCAGATCCTCCTATAGGTATGTCCCCCTACAAAAAAATAAAAAAGTATGAATGAGCCAGTCACCAAAAGCCACATTATATCATTCCATTTATCTGAAATATTCAGAATAGGCAAATATTCAGAATACACAAATTTTTAATATAATGCCAGAAAGTAGATTTAGCGATAGCTTATATTTGGAGAAGAGTTTAGGGGAAATAGGTAGCTACTGCTGCTGGGTATAGAGTTTCTTTGGAGGATAATGAAAATGTTCTAAATTGATTATAATGATGGTTCACAATATGTGACTATAGTAAAATCATTAAGATTTTAAATGTGTGAAGCCTTTGGTATGTTAAGTTCATCTCAATAAATTTGTTAGAAAATTTAAATGAATTTTCCCAGCCTGCAGGCAATAAATTAACATACAGAAGTCAGTTGTATTTTCTGTATACTCAATAAAGAATGAAAGTAACCTTTTATTCAATGGCATCAAGAGAAAAAAATAACAAACCTTAGGAATTTTACCAAAAAGGCATAAAATTTGTTGATGGAAGATAATAGAACATAAAAAGCATTTTTGCAATAGTCAAAATATGAAATCAACCTAAATACCTATTAGGTAACTGAATAAAGATGGAATACCACTCTGCTGTTAAAAATAAATGAAGTTTTGCCATTTTGGACAAAATGGATGGGACCTGAGGTGATTATGCTAAGTGAAATAGGATGTGGAAGAATTTACCTGCTGTTGTCACTCTTATGTGGAATATAGATAATCAAGGCCAAGAATCACAAAACCATTTGACTCCATGAAAATTATGGGAGGGAAAAGACGGTTGGTGGGAGGATTAGAGGGTATCTTCTTATTGGTGGGAAGACACTTGAACTTTGGTGATGGTTGTGGGAAATCCTATGCATATACAGAAATGTTAAGCTAAAATAAAATATGAAATAGTAAAAAGATGAAAACATTGAATAGGAGAAGAAAAATAGGGGCCAGGGATGTGGCTCAAGTGGAAGAGTAAATGCAATTCCTTGGGCTTGATCCCTGACACCCCTGTGACTCTTGCACCCCATTACTAATAGCAGCAAAGTAGAACAACACTGTTGAGAGACATTAAAATTCAAATAAATGGATAGACAGTAAATGGTCAAGTATTAAAAATATGTGTATATGTGTATATGTATACATATATAGTTAAGATGACAATTTCCCCTTACTTGATCTATAAATTAATAATTTATATCAAAATCCCAGCAGACTTTTTTTTGTTGGTGTGGAGGGGGCAGGTAGACTTTGCATGCTGATCTTTACATTTATGTGGAAACCAAAATGACCTAGTTTAGAAGAAAGAGATTTGAAAAGGGAGAGCCAAGTTGGAAGACTTCTTCTACCTGACTTGACAATCTGCTATAAAATCATAGTGGCAGTGCCAGTGCCGCGAGGACAGGCATATAGATCAGTGGAACGAATTTAGAGTTCACAACTAAATCTTTTTATCTGTGGTCAGTGGATTTTCATGATCAGCAGAGATGCATCCTTTGAGCCGAGATTTCTGCTTGGAAAGGTTCCAGTGTAACCCAGCCTCTCACAGTGTACTGCAGCGTAACTCAGACTGCATTGCAATCAAGCCTGCTAATGCATCACTGTCTGCGGGATAAGCTGCTACGTCATCCTTGGTGCCTGGCATGTTACAATGCTGGGAGCAGTGTGGGCTTCTAGTTGGATTTTGTGCCAGGTACGTGTCTACCTTGGACACTTTCTATTCGTGATAGGTTAAAATGGGAATGCTTTGAATTTGGAGGAATGAATGTGGCTTTTTTCCTTTTTACTTCTCGTGTTCTAATGTTACAGAAGGATTGTGAGCCGCATCCTAAAAAGATTCGAAACTAGCTTTGTTTTTGGATCTGGGTTTTGCTGTGCTTGTGTTTGGTTGTTTGGGAAAGATTCCTTTGGTGAAAGCAAGAACTAGGTTATTGCTTGTACCTCTTCTGGGTATTTTTCTGATACAGTTGAGTATGAAACCTTCTGTATATATGCAATGCTTTGTTTGCTTTTTGATTGTTGAATTTCTATAAGGGAGGCAGAGAGTGTTTTTTGTTTGTTTTGTTTTGAGACTGCCAGCACTTGGAGGTACTCAGATGTATGTAAAATTGAGTTGTTTCTACCTCTATGGTTATGGGAACATTTGATTAAAGGCCCCAGTTCTCCATTTTTTGAGACATGTTAGTTTGAAAAGATGACAGGTAGGCTCCTCTGTATCAGCTTTGCTCCTTACTGGAAGATGTAAACTGGACTATCTGGCTTTGCCATAGTTAAGGGATGATGCAAACTAGAACAGATCAGAAAACTTCCATCTTTTATATAACTGGCGATCGTGTTGTGGCTTGATTATTTTCATGTTGGGGCACATAAATATCCTTAAACGTCCAGGTCTGTTTGTTTTAATCTTTCATCTTCTGTTTGTTCTTTACCTATGCTCCAGGTCATTTGTATACTTCCGTTTTAGAGGGTTTTCTCTTCCTGTTTGCCATCAGATTATTAACTATTCCTGCCCAGCATTTTTATGTAAAGGATAATTCTTTTATTTTATTGATATTTTTTGTTTTTTATTTTTGGGAGGGTCATATATGGCGGTGCTCAGGACTTATTCCTAGCTCTACATTCAGGGGTCACTCCTAGTGGGCTGGGTTCCAGGAACCATATGGGGTGCTGGGGATTGAACCTGGGTTAGCCATTCACAAGGCAAGCACCTTACCCACTATAGTATCTCTCTAGCACCGCTAATTTTTAATTATTAAGGAAAATTTTTTCTTCCTTTTTTTTTAGTTTTATTTATTTATTTATTTATTTGCTTTTAGGGTCACACCTGGCGATGCACAGGGGTTACTCCTGGCTCTGCACTCAGGAATTACTCCTGGCAATGCTCAGGGGACCATATGGGATGGTGGGATTGAACCCGGGTCGGCCGCATGCAAGGCAAACTCCCTACCTGCTGTACTATCACTCCAGCCCCCCTTTTATTTATTTATTTATTTATTTTAACTTGATTACCAGGAGGCACACACACATTTGGTTGTGGTGCTTGCTAGGGTCACTTCTCTGTTCCCATGCTTGCTCTGTCAGCTGTTGTGCTCTTTAGTTGTGTTTGTGCACATTTGAATTGTCATGTCCACCCAGGGTTGCTGTGGTGTTCACACACATTTGGTATGGGTCATACTTCTGGTTGTGGTGCTCACACTCTTTATAGTAGTAGTGCTTGCTGGGGTTTGCACACTTTCATTTATGGTGCTTGCACACAACTGACAGTGTTTTGCCACAGATCACACACTCTGTTGTTGCACCAGGGGTCCAAGAGAGAGCCACCAGGACCACTCTTGGTCTGTGTGAGTGGCACTGGGATTGAACTCATGGACTTCTATTTGCAAGATGTACTTTTTTTTTTTTTTACCACACCCAGCAGTGTTTTGGGCTTAGTTCTGGCTCTGAACTCAGGGATCACTCCTGGGGTGCTGGGGATTCAACCTGGGTTGACTGTGTGACTGTGCAGTGCAAGCATCCTTCCCACTGTACTATCTTTCCAGCCTTCTACATGCATGTCCTTTCCCCTCTGGTCTCCTGGGACGATTTATCTATGGTACATAAATTATGTTGCATATAACCCTGGTCAGTTATGCCACTCCTGAGGCCTTGTTTCTATTTCTTGTAGTTCTGTTATTCTAGCTGTTAGTCTTTTACTCCATTATAAGGTAGCAATGTCATGAAATCTAAAGGGGGCTTTGTTATTATATAGCTTTCACCCATTCTTCCCTTTTCAAATATAGGGGTCACTCAGAGCAGTATTTAGGTAGCCTCGGGTAGTATGGGCTCTATGGTTTGGTGCTCCAGAGTCACCAGGGTTACATTGGTAGTTCTTGGTGGTGGTTAAGGGACCACATGGCGTGAGGCCTCGGAACCAGGCACATGGCAGCCATGTACTCTACCTCTTGGGCTATTTTCCTGAGTCTGTGTGGTTAAGTGATGTGCCTCAGTAGCCTTTCAAGGCTGGATTTTTCTTCCCTGCTTAGAATGAGTTAGGCCTTCGAGTCTATATATTTCTGTGAGCTCCCTTTCTTTTCGAGGGTTGTATCCACATATGTCTGTAACCTACTTGTGGCTGCTCTTTTTTTCCCTATGTGCTTTCTTCACTGCTTGACCTGCTTTATTCCTTTGGCAGTCTGATGGTATTTCTTTTGTTTTGATTGGATTTCAGAAATTACCTGCTTAAACTGTGCTGTCCACCTCCCTCTGGATTTCACGATTCCAGTTATTTTCATAGTGAGTTGTCCTAGTAAACTTTGTTCTTGCCCCAGGCCCACAGTCATGTGCTCCTCCTGGCAGCTGGAGAGGCTGGGGGACCGTTTCTCTCCTGTCAGAAGAAAGTGACCCTGACTGAAACCTGTTTGCTGCCAGTATTGCAGCGCTAGGAAGCTAGGATTCCTTTTCTAGTTACACAAGCTTTGATAGTTCTCTCTTCTCTCAGTATCCGCAGGGAATCAGTGAATTCTGTGCTCGAGCTGAGTGCAAGGGAAACTAGAACAAAGAGGAAAGGTGGGTAAGTGTGGAAATTGGGGACAGGGTTCACAAAAGTAGTTTGGGGCTACTAGGTATATTATAGTCTGACAGAAGGAGAGCCAAGAAGTATCAGAAAGCATAGTATCTCTTGTCCTCCTGGGTTTTAAGCAGCTACAGCAGGAGAACGAGCCATAGCTTGCTTGTGTTTATGTGGCCAAAATCTGAAGAAAATGCTTCCATCCCCTTGCCATCCTGAAATAGAAGGTTCTGCTGACCAATATGAGGAGATGATTTATTACATGCTTCAAAGGTAAGTTTCAGGCTGCTGTATTCGGGCAATGGAGAACCTGATACTAATGGGCACTTTTTTTGTTGATGATTTTCTTTTTTTATCTCTACCGCCATTTTCAAAAGGAAATGATTAAAAACCGTCATTTTTTTTTTGCTCCTGAGTTTTTAGATCTCAGAATTCTGAAGTTCAGAATTTAAACTAAAGATATGTCAGCCCCTTGTGTGATTTTATAGCTAAGTTAAAAACAAATACCCTTCTGTATTAAGGGATCTCACTCAGCTCATGCCAATAACTGCAAATTTGGCTGTTTTTGTTTTTTGTTTTCCAAAATTCCCTTCAACATGAGGCTAGAGGCTCTCTTTTCACTACAGTTGAAGGAAGTTTTGCATAGAATTTTTTTGGGATATGTCTCTGGGGACAGAAATGGTACCTGCTTCCATTGTCTAGTTTGTGACACTGGGTAGCCAGACTGGAGTTGAAGGGAATGCCAAGGTCTCTCACACCGAGTTAGGACTGACTGAGGAGGAAATGAGTCCGAGCTTTTTAGATTCTTTAGCAGGTTTAAAAACCTCTCCAACGGAGAACTGATTTAAAACTGAGTGATTTGCTTGATGGTAGTCATTAAGTTTCCTCTGTTATCCTCTGATTATTTTACCCCTGTGTGGAGTTCTATTTTGAAAAAGCAAGCAAACAAAAAATTAAAAAAGTTGAAAATTGAACTGGATCTTGGTTAAAAAAGTAAACAATAGAAAAGAACTAACCCCCACACCCCCATCCCTTATGTTGTCAAAGTTTGTCTTTCACATGCTTGCTGTAGAGGAAAACTGGGGTGGGGGAAAGGAAACTGGGGACACTGGTGGTGGGAAATGTATACTGGTGTAGACCGGGTGTTACAACAGTGTATGACCGAAACCCAATTATGAACAACTTTGTAGTTGTGTATCTCATGGTGATTGTAATTGGAAAAAAAAATTGTCTTTTACAACAGTAATTTCCCCCACTTTTTTCTTTTCACTTGAATTCTTCTACCCTTTGGGGAGACAATCAAGTGAAACCCCTACTGAGAATCAAATATGTAAAAAGCAACCAATAAGTACTTACTGTGGCACTGTCGTACTGTCATCCCATTGTTCATCGATTTGCTCAAGCGGGCACCAGTAACATCTCCATTGTGAGACTTGTTGTTACTGTTTTTGGCATATCGAATATGCCACGGGTAGCTTGCCAGGCTCTGCCATGCGGATGGGAATATCTTGGTAGCTTGCTGGGCTCTCCGAGAGGGCTGTGGGAATCGAACCCAGGTCAGCGGCATGTAAGGCAAATGCCCTACTTGATGTGCTATTGCTCTATAAATACATATATGGTAAACTTGACATATGACTTTTATGTGACCATATTGTATACAATTAATGTGTTTTATTTATATTTATGTGTAGAAAACAGTGTTTACATATATGAAAAACTCACATGTATTCATACCTGTCTACATAATAATGCACTATAGCACTGTCGTCCTGTTGTTCATTGATTTGCTCGAGCAGACACCAGTAATGTCTCCAATGTGAGACTTGTTACTGGTTTTGGCATGTCAAATACGCCACAGGTAGCTTGCCAGGCTCTGCCTTGTGGGCGGGACACTCTTGGTAGCTTGCTGGGCTCTCCGAGAGGGGCAAAGGAATTAAACCCGGGCTGGCCACATGCAAGGCAAATGCCCTACCCTCTGTGCTATCGCTCTAGGTATATAAAATTATGTAATAGTTCCTATGAGACTAGTGTTGCTATGCGTGTTATTTTGTTATTTAGTTAAACATGTTGAGTGGCAGGCACTATAACTCATTGGTAGGACATACTTTGCATGTGTGAGGTTTGATTCTTTGGCATGACCCCTACCCCGATGTAGAAATAAAAACCTATACCTAAAAATTTTATTTTATAATTTACGTATAATAATTTTGGACTTGTCACGTGTTAATAATTGATGACTTCCTATTTCTCATATCACTTCTAGACTTTCTTCCTTATAATCTTAATACCTCTAATTAATTTTTTAAATTTTTTGTACTAACAAGGAAATCTGACATAGTTTCGTATTTATGTGTTTTTTTACTTTTATTTTAATTTTTTTAATTGAATTACCATGAGATACAGTTACAAAGCTTTCATGATTGATTTTCAGTCATACAATGATCGAACACCCATCCCTCCACCAGTGCACATCTTCCACCACCAATGTTCCACGTATCCCTCCCGCCACCCCACCCCATCCCAACTCCTGCCTCTGTGGCAGGCACCTGTGTTCTAACTCTCTCTTGCTTTTGGGCATCATGTTTTGCAATACAGATACTAAAAGGCCATCATGTTTGCCTTAGTCTACTTCTAGCACACATCTCCCATTCTGAAACAACTTTCTGTGAGTATCTAGGGCAAACCCGATTTGATCACGGGCTAATTTTTAAAAGCTATTTATTTTTGTTTTTGGGGCCACTTCTGGACATGTTCATGTTTACTCTCTGCTCTGCACTCAGAAGTTAGTTTTGGGACCATATGGGATGCCAGAGATTGAAGCTGGCATGCAAGGCAAATGCCCTACCTGCTGTACTGTTCCTCTGTCCTGGGATAACTTTTTGGACAAATAATTTTTCTGTTCTTGTATTGATATTCTACTATTTAGATTATTTTGATTAGCAATTTTTTATTCGTGAGTAAAATGGATTTTACCATTTTTCTCTTACCAGAATTTTTCCTTTACCATTTTCCCTTACCAGAATTTTTCCTTCATGTAACGTTTTTCTCGACTTTGATATAAATTTTACTCTGAGAAATTTAATTTCTTTTTTATTGCCTAGAACCTTGGGGTCTGTCAGCCTTGAAAGTTAGATAGAATAATTTATCATTTATTTATTTTTGGTTTTGTGTCACACCTGGTGATGTTCAGGGATCACTCCTGGCAATGCTTGGGGCACCATATGGGATACCGGGGATTGAATTTAGGTCAGCCACAGCTAAGTGCAAGGCTAGTGCCCTATCTGTTCTGTCATTCTGGTCCCAGAATCAGTTATCTAGACCCATCTGAACCAGGTTTTTACTCTTTTGGGAAAATTTTTATCATGCTCTTTAATTTGAAAAGACAAATTATTGCAGTGTCAGGGTTAGCAGGCAGGAAGGAGAAAAGAAGAAAAGCTGAGAATGGATTAAAATAAGTGTCTGTTAAGACACATATAAAGGATCTTTTTTATATTCATTAACTCATTTAAATCCCAGCACACATTTCCAGAGCTGAGGTGGGGGCAGGAGATGGTCTTCAGTCAAAGTTGAGTTAAAGAAAGAAAAACTATGAAAGGTATTATAAAGGTCATTTAATTGGTGAGTATTTGTTACTTAGATTTTACAAGAATAAAATGTCAAAAAGGAGGAGCAGATAGCACAGGGGTTAAGGTGCATGCATGCAGTGGCCCAAATAAGCCCTGGTACCACTACATCCCTTGCCCTTGTGTTGAACTGTGGGCCTCCTGAGTACTCCCTTGCCCCCTGCAATCCCTGCCAAAAGGACAAAAGAAAGGGATGCTGACTGAAATGATGCATTCACACTTACAGGCAAGAGTGATCACTTCGTAGCATTGAAAGGAAAAAAAAAGGAAAAGGTAGATTCATTTTTTTTTGGTTTTGTTTTTATAGATCCAGCATGTCTGGCTTGCATCTAGTAAAGCAAGGTCGAGACCGAAAGAAAATAGACTCACAAAGAGATTTCACTGTAGCTTCTCCAGCAGAATTTGTTACCCGTTTTGGAGGAAATAAAGTGATTGAGAAGGTAAGTGATAACTTGCTGAATTGTTTTTTCAAAAGCATATGAGATTAAAGCCTATTTATCTAGATTTGCTTAAAATTGACATCTAGTTTTTTTGATATTTTTGCCTTTTCATTTGCTGCTTGCCTGGCATTCATTTAATTAATTTTATCTCCTTAAAGTAGACCCAGCTAATTATGAAGACAAAGAAATGTTTATAAAGTCTTTTGAAAGTTCTTGTGGTTTACACTGATTGCAGAGTATGAGGAATTGTTTGACTGTGAGGCTGGTTGGGCCTCACAGTCAAACAGTAAACCAGAGCATTGGATTCAGAACTAGAGGAGTAAAGAGAGTTTCAGAACAGGCTTACGTAGGTAGACAGTAGTGACTTACCAGCTTCCATCAGCTGCTCTGGATGTTCAGAGGAAATTTACCGCATGAAATACGTTAAGGGATTACTACTGGTGTTTTGAAATGTTTTGAGTAATTCTGTGTCACTTTTAGTTAAACTGTGACCAAACTGAGAGATGACTTGGTTGAATAGCTTGGAGTGATTAAAAGGTTAAAGGATGGAGACCTACATTCTCACTTCTAAATGTATTGCTTCAGTGGTGGTCTGTTAGTCTAACTATAAAGATGGATCATATGCTGGGTAGCCTGTGCTATCCTTGGGGGGATGATTGCAAGACAGATAAGGAGATGGAATGGTTGTTTGCAGAGAAGTCTCAGGATCATCGTTTTTTTAATTTTCTTGTGACCATTCTTTCTAAGGCAGTTTTTTGTTTTGTTTTGTTTTGTTTGTTTGTTTGTTTGTTTGCCACCTAGGCAATGCTCTAAGGTTATTTCCAGCATTTTGTTCAGGGATGGCTCCTTGTGGTTCCTTAGAGCAACAGGGAATAGGGGATCAAACTTAGGTCTCCTGTGTTGCACATGCATTCTTTATAATTTTAAGGGATTTGAGCTTCAGTATTTTGGAGAGAAGTCATGGTAGGTGCCAGGGTCTGTATACATATCCAGACACTGTACTTTGTTTCACTATAGTAGGGAATGGTGTACGACAGCATATGACATCGCCTCCCCTCATTTCTGATGTACATCATCACTGTGGAATTTGTCCTTATTGCTCCTTAATAATAAGTATGGTATAATAGTTCACAAATTCACAGAATTTCAGGACAAATGAAGTCAGGGGAGTCAGGAAGTCGCTCAGTGATCAGGGGTGAGTACCTGTCATATGCTGGGCTCAAGTTCAAACCTTGTCTTATGTACCCTCCACAAGCATCATGGGGTGGTCCCCAGAATCTCAAGGCTTCAGTAGCACCATATCTTTTGACCCTAGCATTGAATCATCCAGCTCAAATGTCTGGGAGTGGCTCCCAGGTCCCATTCTTGGAGGTCTCTTCCCAAAAAGAAAAGAAGAGTGGCTGGAGAGGTAGTACAGTAGTTAGGGTGTTTGCATTGCTTATGTTCAATCTCAACATCCCATTTGGTCCCCTGAGCCCACCAGTAGACCCTGAGCACAGATCAAGAATTAAGCCCTGAGCACAGCTGGTTGTGGCCCCAAAACTGAAAGAAAAAAAATCAAAAAAGGAAAGAGTGAAGTTAAAAAGAGATAAGTTTTAGCTGGCTGATGTTAGATTGCTTAAAAAATAATTTTTGTCATGCTGGTCCGTCACTCCCTAAACCAGCAACACAAATTCCTGTTTGAAAATTGGTCATTTTTCAGAGAAAAACTTGGTGTCATCTTATTTCCCTTCATTGTCTTCTCTGCTTTCTGCTCCAATCCACTTCCCCCAACTACAGGTTCTTATTGCCAACAATGGCATAGCAGCAGTGAAATGCATGCGGTCTATCCGTCGATGGTCTTATGAAATGTTTAGAAATGAACGTGCAATCCGATTTGTTGTCATGGTGACACCTGAAGACCTTAAAGCCAATGCAGGTAAGTTATTAGCATCAAGAGAGGGTTATCCTTAAGCATAAAACATTGCATAGCACAGCCTCTGAATAGTAGCAATATTAGGGAGAGTCTCAGACCCAAGGACTTCCAATGAAATCCTTTGAAAACAGTTATAAAGAAGGCATCAATAACAAGCACATGAAAGATTTGTGGTACTAAGCATACAGAAGTAGAAATTAAACCTTTTCAGTGCCAAGTATTTGTTAAACTATATAAGGTTTGGTAAGACATACTCTTCCTTATAAGTTACAGGGAATTTTAGAGAAATTTAGGACTAAAATCCTGATTTTCTCCTGAGAGAGACCTCTTGGAACCTAGCGGGTTTCACTCAGGAATATAAAGTTTTTTTGCATATTCATTCTGTTCAGTTAGTCCTCACAGTTTCTCAATATTTTCTTCCAACAATATCCCCCATCTGGCCTTGTTTCTTTCTTATGTCCACCTTCTGTCATACTGGTTGACCCTCTAGTCTTTTGCCACAGTTCCCCATTGATTTGATCTTCACCTACAGCCTCCTTAGAATACCCTGGAATATGGTCCCTGATTGGGAAACACTGCTGTAACTATTAGCTTTTGATAAAGGAACTTGAGGGGTAGTACAGTGGGCAAAGCACTTGCCTTGCACACATTAGACTCTGGTTCAGTCCCCAGCACTCCATAGCCATAACTTTGAGAACTGCCAGGACTGATCCCTGAGTAGAGCCAGAAGTAAGCCTAAGTTCTCAGGAGAGCATTTGGTACTGGGGATTGAACTCAGGGCTCCTAGATGCAAATGTGTGTGTGTGTGTGTGTGTGTTTATCTTTGTTGTTGTTGTTGTTATTATTGTTGTGGTTTATTTGTTTGCTTTGGGGCCACATTCAGCTGTACTCAGGGCTTATTCCTGGCTCTGAATACAAGGATAACTCCTCGTATTGGGGGCTTGGGGGACTATCAGGGGCTCTAGGGATTGAATCCAAATTAGCCATAATGCATAGCAGGTGCTTTACTACTGTATTATCTGTTTTTTTTTTTCCTTTTTGGGTCACATCCGGTGATGTACAAGGATTACTCCTGGTTCTGCACTCAGGACTTACTCCTGGTGGTGCTTAGGGAACCATATGGGATACTGGGACTCGAACCTGGGTCAGCCACGTGCAAGGCAAATGCCCTACTCACAGTGCTCTTGCTCTAGCCCCAACTACTGTATTATCTTAACAGTACTAAAGAACTTTAGTACTTTGAGCTGTCTCCCCAGCTCAAGGTATAATCATCTTTAAGTCAGAGTATCTTCTTAAAAAATAAGACTTGTGGTGTGTATGTGTGCATATGCAATGATTTTGGAGGGCTGCACCCATTGATTTCAACTTATTTCTGGGGGTCACCCCTCCAGTGTTTAGGGACCAGGAGGTGCTGGGACCAACATGCAAAAAGCACAGTTCTGGCCCATTGTGGTCTCTCACTGGTTCTTGAAGCCATGATGTTTAGACTATTCAGAGGGATGATGGATTTATTATGTCATCTTATTTAGGAACAGAGCTGACACCAACTTAATAGAAAGCAAATGTGATTATGTGAAATCATTCAGCATGATCATTTCAAAGATCTCTGAGCCTTGATTTTTTTTAAATATATAAAAGAACAATAAATCATCTTGCATAGGATAATGTAAAGATAAAATTTCTGTAATGAGTGTAAACTATCTCACACAATTTCTTTTGTCCTCCTATACATTTTTCTTCTCTCTGTCTCTGTCTGTCTCTGTCTCTGTCTCTCTCTCTCTCTCTCCCCCTCCCTTCCCCCTCCCTCCTGTGATCAGAGCTTACTTCTGGTTCTGTGTTCAGGGTTCACTCCTGGCAGGCTCAGGGGACCATACTGGGGATAATCTCAGATTGCCAAGTGCCAGGCAAGCACCCAGTCTCTGCACTATCTCTTTGGCTTCCCTATCCATTTCTTCCAGGTGCTTCTATTCATTTATTCATTTATTCAGTGAACCTGGAGACCCACATGTGAGTATGATATCCTGTTCTAGGAAGCAAATAACTTCAAGAGTTAAGTGCTCTTATAACACATTCAGACTTCTTTATTATTTTAGGGGGAGTTTGGGCCACTCCAGCAGGTACTTACTCTTGGCTCAGTGGTTCTGAGGTTACTCCTGATAGTGCTTGGGAGACCATATAAGGGACTAAGAATCAAGCCAGGGTCAGCTGCATGCAAGGCAAGTTTCTCCTGTATGATCTCTCTGATTCCTAGATAGGACATATCTCTTTGGTTTTTTGTTTTGTTTTGTTTTTGCAGGGTGGGGGAGAGGGGCTTTTTTTGCATCACATCTGGCAGTGTTCAGAGGTTACTAGGTTACTCCTGGCTCTGCACTCACGAATTACTCCTGATGGTGCTTGGGGGAGCATATGGGATGCTGGGGACCAAACCCCAGTTGACTGCATGGGAGGCTAATGTTCTACACGCTGTACTTTCGCTCTGGCCCCCTAGATAGAACATCTTAGCTCTGTTCTCTCCTCTTGGGGGCAAGGATAACAAAACTTTCTGCAGGAGGTTATTCCTAACCAAGAATGAGTACGATTTAGTTAAACACTCACAGAAAAGGAGAGCTTGTTGTTCCAAGCAGGAAGAGCAAGTATATGCAGATATATGAAGGTGTGACAGTAGTTTTCTGAAAACTTACTGGTGACTTGGTAAAAAGTACAAGATGAGATCTAGTATATGCAAACAAAGGAGAGTTTATCCACAGTGTATTGTTAAATTGGTTAGTATGAATTTATTTTCTCAGAGGTATGGATCATGAGTGGTTTGATTATAAAATTACATCCTGGCATATGGAACATTTAATAATTAACATGTTATTTCCTTTTTATTATCAATACAATAATCTTTTCATTTTGTTTTGTTTTGGGGTCACTCCTAGTGATGGTTGGTCTTGATTCTATATTTGGGGGTCATTTTCTTATTTTTGAGCCATTCCCAATGGTACTCAGGGCTTACTCCTGGCTCTGTGCTCATGACTCAGACCATATGGGATGGCAGGGATTGAACTCAGGTCTGCCATCTGCAAGGAAAGTGTCCTACTTGCTGTACTACCACTCTAGCTTATGTGTCATTCTTGGAGGTGCTTGGAGGTCACTTGGTTCTTGGAAAATCATATCCTGGGAAGCTTAGTTTGAGTGGATTTTTTTAGGAGGTCTTAAAACCTTTTGAAATTAAGAAGAAAATGGGTTGGGGATGTAGCTCAGTGATAGAAAAAGTCTCTCATGGGTGAGGCCCTGAGTTTGAGCCCAGTACTTCATGTGTATCTCTTCCCTATCTCTGCCATGACTCAGGAGTGGTTGCCCTGAATCCTCACTCCTTCCACCCAGTACTCTTAGGTGACCCCTATTGAAAAAAAAATACGTGATATATCCTTAAATAGAGTTGCTGGAGGTGAACTTTGACTGCTAGTCTGTATTTTCTTGTCAATTAGGTATCAGTAACGCTTGTCTCGTAAAGGATTGTTGAGAATAAATGAGATAGTATGTAACCAGTGTGCTTATGGCTGGAGTAGTAGTACACACATAAGGCATTTGCCTTGCACATGATCAACTTGGGTTTGATTGAGCCCTCCCAAATCTCTGTGTGTAGAGCCAGGAATAACCACCCGAAACAGACCTTGTGCACTGTAGCTGTTTTGCCGTAGTTATTGCCAGAATAGGAAGAGAGAAGTCAGATAATGAATTTGAAAGGAAATACAAAGTCAAAAAAATGTAAGGAGGGAAAGAAGTTATCTTTTAAAGGTCTTAAACTATCTTTACTATTCCAGATAAATCCTGCTCAGGCATTCAGCAAATTTGTTAGCTAGCCTATCTGACTTCCTAACCCTACAAAGGTCAGGAAAAGGATTTTCTGAGTGTAATTCAAGTTAAAGGGGTTCAGGAGTAGAACTTTTTCCTGTATTAAGATCATCAGATGTCTTCTGTGCGGGCACCTCATCCTTTATACAGGAACCATAAACACCACAAACCTCACATATTGATGGGAGAACTGCTTTGGTATAGGAGCTTCTGACAGATGAGGGCAGGGCCATCAAAGCCTGTGTTTTAAACCTCTGACTAAGTGGTCCTGGAGGTGACCTCATTCGCAAAGTTCTGTGATGGCCTGGAATGATACTTATCCTTTGCACAGTTTTGCTTGGCTTGATTCTGAGAATAAGGCATGTGTTCACTGTTGATTTGCTTGTGCTTTCAGAATATATCAAGATGGCAGATCACTATGTACCGGTGCCTGGAGGACCCAACAACAATAACTATGCAAATGTGGAATTGATCCTTGATATTGCTAAAAGAATTCCAGTACAAGTAAGAGATGCTGTCGTGTGTTTCAGTCTAAATTCCAAATACAACCTTTTTTAACAGTTTGGTACTAGGGGCTATCCAGAGAAGAAATTTTAACTGCATACAAAATTTAATATTTATAGTTATATACATAGTTTTTTTTATATACATAGTTTTATCTAAGATTTTAATTAGTATATTTTAAAAAGTATTTCTTAATAAGCTCCTTTATATGGAATAAAATGAAAAAGAATGACTAAAAATGGGACGTTTAGAAGGATACTACAAAGGTGGTTTATCCTTTCCATCTCTAAACTAATTAAAAGTTTCCTGTTGGAAATTGGAATAAAAAATAGTATATTCTTTTTTATTTCTTTAAAAATTTTTTTTCAGTGGCAGGCATTGAACTCAGGTCATGTATTGCAGTTTGTCACTGAGCCACATCCTGTGCTCAGTGGAATAATCTTAGCCCAAAATGGGTTGCTGTAGAAGTTGTTTTATTCTTCCCTATTACATTATTTTGAAAGCTTAAGGTAAGTATCTTAAATCCCAAAGAGAAAAATGCCTTGAGACTTGTATAACAGATTAACCACTAGATATAAAGCTAGATTTGGGTGGTCAAAGAAATTCAGTTTATGGTTTTTGCTGTTGTTTGTTTTGGATTACACCGAGCTGTGATCAGGTCTTACTCCTGGCTCTGCACTGACTGAGGGATCTCTTCTGGTGAGGCTCGGCGTACCACATGGTGCAGGGAATTGAAACTGGGTTGGCCACATGTAAAGCAAGCTCTTTACCTTGTGTACTATCACTTTGGCCCCACAGTCTGAAAAAATAATCTGTATTTCTAGAAAAGACCTTATAGCCTGAATTGAATTTCCTAAAAAGCAACATATCTAGATACCTATTAATATCAGTTTTAACTGGGTGGTGCTCTCTACAGGGGTTTTGCTAATTGTTTGGGGGCTATACCCAGCCATACTCAGGGCTTACTTCTGGCTTTATGCTCAGGGATCACTCCTGCTGTACTTGGGGAACCATATGGAATGTTGGGAATTGAACTATGTGCAAGGCAAGCACCTTACCTTCTGTACTAACACTTCAGCCCCTGCTAATTGTTTTATCATAAGAAGTTTTTGAAGAATGGGGTCAAAGCAGTTATATAGCATGTAGTGCCAGGGTTTGAACCTGGATCTCTTCAATTCAAAGCATGCACTCTAAAACCTTGACCCATATCCCTGGCTCATAAAGTATTTTTTTGTGGGCTGTATGAGCAGCGTTTGGTAGCTCCTGAGCACTGTTAGTGGTGCTCAGGCAACCGTGTGGTGATCGGAATCTAAAGGGGGCCTCACTCATGCAAGTGCTCTACCTCTACGTCTCATCCGTGAGCCTTAAACTATAGAATTTAAGGATGAATCATTGTTTCCCTGTAGGCAGTGTGGGCTGGCTGGGGTCATGCTTCTGAAAATCCCAAGCTTCCAGAACTACTTTTGAAGAATGGTATCGCCTTCATGGGTAAGCTTTTCTGACTTACTTGTTTCTGTCTGTCAGTTTTGTCTGTAATCCATTCTCTCTTCTGTCTAATGTCCACTGGACCCTTTTCCTTACTGTTACTGAATAAATTAATTTTTACCCTCTTCCTTTTATTGTTGTAATGGCCAGGAGTTGCATAATTAGTTATGGTGTCCGCACACATTTGGTTGCAATGCTCACATATACTTGGGTGTAATGTGCTTAAGATCACATACTGTGGTTTTGGATCTCAGTGACAGTGCCACCAAGATTTCACTGGGTGATGTGGGGTGGTTCTGGGGATCATACTCATGGCCTCACTGCTACAAGGCAGGCACTCACCCATTAAACCATATGCCTGAATAATGTTCTTATTTGTATTACTGTTATTATTGGTAGTAAATTATCAGTGCTCAAAGAAACTGTCTTCCTCTTCTCTTTCCCTTTTATTTATTTATTAGTTTGGAGGGTTTGGGATTTTGGGTCACACTCAACTATGCTCAAGGCTTATTCTTGGCTCTGCACTCAGGGGCCAGTCCTGGTGGTGCTTGCTCCCTTTTATTTCTTATATCCTGATTATTTGTCCGACTTCCTTTTCTTTTCTTTTCCTTTCTTTTCTTTTCTTTTCTTTTCTTTGCTTTCCTTTTTCTTTTCCTTTCTTTTCTCCCATGAGATGTTTAGGATATTTTGATAACATGAAACTGAAAAATAAAAACAAATCAACTTTGTTATTTGTTAATTCATATGTATGATAATAAAATCAGAGTTAGATTGATGTAAAGATCTTGCTTTATTAAATGCTATAAAGGGCATAGCGATAACTCAAAACATGGCAGTCCCCATAATGAAGTTTATGGATCATCCTGATAAAGGGGAACATGACAAAATTAATTATGTAGAAGACAAGATATACGCGGTCAAAATGTTAGAGTGTTTTTTCTTCTTTTATTTTAGGTCCTCCTAGCCAGGCCATGTGGGCTTTGGGGGATAAAATCGCATCTTCCATAGTGGCTCAGACTGCAGGTATCCCAACTCTTCCCTGGAGTGGCAGTGGTAAGAAATGACTTCTTGTATATATCTTGAAGTGCAGGAGAGCTCAGTGGTGAGGTATTTGGGGACATGTCTTGGGGCTTAAGTTTATTTAAAATACATTGGAATTCTAGAAAGAGTCCAAATTATCAGGTCTTAGGAATACAAATTTTATATTAGATACATAGATACTAGACTATTATTTAGGTGATCTTAGAATTTAATTTGGAGAAACTCTGAGAAAGCACGTGTTCTTGTAGATGCAGGTCTTTGAGCAAGCATTGTAGTATTTTCCTCAGAAGACTTCCTAGGTGGGATTTGACTTTTGACCTGCCTCAGAGGTGACTTGGATTACTAAGAAAACCTTAAACTCACATATTCAAATATTTGCCTACTAGTGATTTCTTGGTAACAGGTGACAGTCAATGATTTGCTTTGCTTAATACTAGTCAACCTCTGATTTTCTCTTAATTTAGAAAATGAGGTTGGTTGTCAACCTTCTGGCATGCAGAGGGTCTTATTTTCCTTAAAGTTATTCATTTGTTTTATTTTGGGGGACCATACCTATTGGTTTTGGGGGTTCCTTCCATCTTGTGGTCCCTTCTAGCGGTAATTAGGGGACAAGAGATGTTAGAGATCAAGCCCAGGCAACAAACATGCAACATAGCCCTTTATGCCATCTCTCTGGTCTTAAAAATTATTTATTTTTGAGGAAGACTTTGATGAGTGCCACGTGGATTAAAAATAGCTGATAGCAATATGAATTTCCTTTTTTTAATTACTAAGCACTGGGAACAGACATATACTAAAATCCCTTTCAAATCAGGCACCATTGTCTTGAGCCTGTGCAGAGTTGGGCTCTTGTTACTCTGACTTTCTAGGGGAATTGCAATATCCTCCCTAGAGCTGCTGGGTCAAATAGTTAAATAAAAGACTAAATTTGTTCTTGTTTGAATGGGGAGGCTATAGCATTCCCCTTGTGGCTGAGTGCAGGGACATTCAGGGACTTGGAATCATTACTCTGCTGAGGCCAATAAAAGCACCATTTCCATTTCCAAGGGCTCATAAAAATTGAATTATTTCTCAGACCTCTGCCCTGAAGCAGACCTGAACACACAAATTGAAAGTAGTTTTGCCTGCTGAGTTTATGTGAAAAGTCCAAAACACGCTTGTTTTTTGAGGGAGGAGGCTCTTGTGTGTCCTTGCAGTTTTACAAATTTCTCCCTGCAAACTTTTAAAAAAAAAAAATTATTTATTTTTTAATTAGTGAGTTACAGTGAGGGTACAGTTACAGATTCACACAGTTTCGTGCTTGTTTTTCCCTCTTGCAATGTTTGAGAGCCCGTCCCTCCACCAGTGTCCATTCTCCACCACCAATGAACCCAGTATCCCTCCCACCCCCCCAATCCCATCCCTCCCACAGCACCCCGCCTCTGTGGCAGGGCATTCCAATTTGACATCTCTCTCTCCTTTTGGGTGTTGTGGTTTACAATAGGGGTATTGAGTGGTCATCCTGATCAGTCTCTAGTCTACTTTCAGCATGCAT
Source organism: Sorex araneus (assembly GCF_027595985.1). Lineage (NCBI taxonomy): Eukaryota > Metazoa > Chordata > Mammalia > Eulipotyphla > Soricidae > Sorex > Sorex araneus. The sequence goes on from NC_073304.1 coordinate 201,922,993, forward strand.
CTCCCTTCCTGCGCAGGATCTCCAATCACATATTACTTCCCTGCAAACTCTTACGACTTTTTTTCAGTGTAAGAATACAAGTTTCCTAATCAACCCAAGGACTGATTAGTCCTTGTTTGTTTGTTTGTTTGTTTGTCTTTCTACCCTAAATTTTTTGACAAATAAGAGAGCAGTTTTAAGAATGTGTAACAGAAAATTGACAGAAAAGGTAAGTTCTTGTAGTTGCTTTTATTTATTTTTTTAATTGACTGGTTTTTTTGTTACCTCCAGTTGTGCTTAGAGTCTACTCCTGGCTCTGTACACAGGGATCACTTTTGACCGGGTTCAGGGGGCCATATAGGGTACCGGGGATCAAACATGGATTGGTTGCATGCAAGCTAACCTGAATCCCTGTACTATCTCTCCAGCCCTCCCAGCCACCTCAACTGTTTCGTTTTTTATTTAATTTTTTTGGTTTATGGGCCAAACCCAGTGGTGTTCAGAACATACTCCTGACTCTGTGCTCAGTTATCACTTCTGGCAGTGCTCAGGGTATCAAACATTGGTTGACTGTGTAATAATATAGCACCCTGCTCACTGTACTGTCTCTACCACCCCCTCGCCTCCACCCCAACTCCAAGTCCATAGATACTTTTAAATAGCTGTTGTCTATTTCAGGTCTTCGTGTGGACTGGCAAGAAAATGATTTTTCAAAACGTATCTTAAATGTTCCCCAGGAACTTTATGAAAAGGGTTATGTAAAGGATGTGGATGATGGACTGAAGGTAGGTCACTATCTCTAGGGAGTGATGCCTTTCAACAGACCAATTTTAGTCATAAATATAGAAATTTGGAGCTTGGTTCATGATATATTACCCATGTGGCATTAGAGTTGTAAGGTAAATCGGCATGTTTATAAAGTGAGGAAATCATTTATTTTTGGTTTGATGACACACCTGGCAGTGCTTAGGGGCTACTCCTGGCTCTGTGCTCAGGTGTCACCTCTGGTGATGCTCAGGGGCCCCTACCAAGACAAGTTCCTTACCTACAGGACTACTCAGGGTACTCAGGAAATCATGTCTTGCTGAGGATCCAGCCGTATCTTTCTCACCTACCTCCCCAGCTTTTGGAAAGGTTGGTTTTTAGGTTGTCAAAACAGAGCATTAAGGAAGTATTGATTCTTCTCTCCTTCTTTATCTGTTAGTGTTTGTGTTGGGAAAGTGGACCAGGACTTGTGCTATAAGCAACACACTTTTTCTTGTGTCTTTGTTTAGCACTAAGAAGCCAAGCAGATAGGAATCAAATTAAGCCTGTTGCAATAATGACATTTGAATGCTCAAGTTAAACAGGCTCTGTCACTGGTTTGTGGAGGTGCTGAGTAACCACAGACATCCCTCTCTGGAGATAGTACTTTTACTGCTCAGCTTATTTAATGACTACAAGCTGACAAAGAGAATATGTTCTGTGCAGTGGGCTGATCCCAAGAGAAGAGACTAAGCTATGCATGTTCAGTTCTTTCTTTCAAGCTGACCTATGTCATAACTCACTTTTTTTTCCCTTTGGGGCAGAGTGAAAATGGGCAGCCAAGAAAGGCTGAAAGCATTCCTCTAATTATTGTCCATCCAAGTACATGGTTGAACTTGTGCCACTTGACATCTCAAAGTCTGTAACACTGATAAACCAGGTGTAGTACACCAGATTGGATGAGATGTAATGTAGAAGATAACCTCAGCATAGAAGACCTAACCTGTTAAAATACAAAGACCCAGGATACCATTTTTTCCAACCTTACATGTTCCTCTCTTCCCTTTGTAGTTCTCTCAAGCTTGTTTCCTTTCACTTCTTAATTTAATTGGAAGTTTAATTAATTTATCAGTTTTTACTCCAGATAGACAGTGAAATAGACCTGTTCAGAAAATACTACCTGTATAAATTCAGGAGGAATGCTGAATTTCAATTGCTTCTATTGCTGTTTGTATTTTAAAAACAAAACAAAACTGGGGCTGGAGCGATAGTACAGTGGTTCGGGCTTTTGCCTTGCACATGCCAACCCAGTTTCGATCCACAGAATCCCATATGGTCCCCTGAGCACCAGCAGGAGTAATTCCTGAGTGAAGAACCAGGAGTAACGCCTGTGCATCACCATGTGTCACCCAAAAAAGCAAAATTAAATAAAAATAAAAGTTTAAAAAATAAATAAAACCGGGGCTGGAGAGATAGCACAGCGGGTAGGGCGTTTGCCTTGCACGTGGCCGACCTGGGTTCAAATCCCAGCATCCCATATAGTCCCCTGAGCACGGCCAGGGGTAATTCCTGAGTGCAGAGCCAGGAGTAACCCCTGTGCATCGCCAGGTGTGACCCAAAGAACAAAATAAATAAATAAATAAATAAATAAAACCTCCTGTAATTTCCTTGATAAGAAGAATTAATAATTATAATTGAATTGCAAATGCTTTTATTCTGTTTGCTATAATTGCGAAGAATAGAACGCCTTTCTAAAGAACAGGCTGCATTGCTTATCAATTAAAATGTCTTTTTTTCAGGCTAGAGTGATGCATAGGGAGCTTGCCTTGCAAGAAGTAGACACAGTTTCAATCCCCAGCACCTCATATAGTTCCCTGAACCCATCAGGAGTGATCCCTGACCACAGAGCCAGAAGTAAACCTTGAGCAGCAGCAGGTGTGGCCCAAAAAAGAAAAAAACCCTTCCCTCCCCCCCCCATTTATATAATTATAAAATTTTTTCTAGTAGAAAATTTAGTAAGCTTAAAAAAAATGAAGCTAAAACCACCTAAAATTCTAGCATCTGGTGATAAATCCCATTAACTCGATCATATATTTTTTCAGTCTTTTATTCATTTATTTATGATAACCTTTATTAATAGATTCCCATAATTATAGTTATGAAGATAATTAAGTTAGAACTTTACTGTAAGTATTGTATAGTAGTCTTAGTATTGTTTTCTTCTTATAAATAAAAATTGCTTCTCCAGGGCATTAAAATTCTAATATGCATATTTAATGAATGACCTGTGCTACTTTTTTCATTTATTTTTTAATTTTCATTAATTTTAGTGAAGTAGAATAGTTTTTATTTAGGAAATATGAGAGAGGAGAGATAAGAGGGAATCCCATAAAGTAAAAGACAGGACCCACCCTCCTTTCTGTGTGATCAAGTGCAATGTACCTAGTTTTTGAAGTCTACTTTCTTTTTTTGTGTGTGCTTGAATTTGTTTTGGGTTCACATCTGGCTGTGTTCAGGGGTCACTCCTGGCATTGCTTAGGGGACCTTATGTGGTACCAGGGACCAAACCCAGGTCAGCTGTGGCTATGCAAGTGCCTTACCTGCTGTGCAGACTCTGGCCCATTATTTAGACACCTTCTTTCTGACTAACTTGTTTTGGTTATTCTGTTTTATTTTTTTTTCTTTCTGGGTGGATGAGAACTAGGTTGTTATACATTCAGGGCAAGTAAGTGCTTTACGACTGAGTCATATCCCTGACCCTTGGCTTAATCAGTCAACTACTTTTTTGAAAAGTAGGGGAAGCAAAGTCTTCCTTTTTCCATGGCCCAAAAGTGATCTTATGGTCAGGGACTCTGGGCATTCTGCAGGAGGAAAGGCGGGCCAAGATCAGAGTTTATGAGCAGCATGTATGGGCCTGGGTTCCACCACCCCACAATGGAAAGTAGGCAGTGAGGTGAGGCCCTCCTCACTCTGGACGCTAAATCTCACCCATGGCCATCACCAGAGTCACAGGTGATTTTCAGATGTATAAGATGTTCTTATTTTTCAGTTTCCTCAACATTGGTGATTGCTCATTTCATCCTTTATCACAGTGATTAAATCCATCCTTCTGTTTGTAAGCATGAAAACAATCGAGTTAAGGGAAATTCAGATGAGATGGGACTGTGAGCTAAAGATTCTCATTTTTATTTTTTTTATTTTTTTTAAATAATTTTATTGAATCACCATGTGGAGGGTTACATAGTTCTCAGGATTATGTCGGTTATACAATTCTCAAACACCCTTCCCTTCACCAGTGCCCATCTCCCATCACCAACCCCCCCAGTATACCTGCCACCCCCTCCCACCTCCCCAGTCCCCACCCTTGTACATGATAAGTTCCACTTCGTTTATGCCTTATCTCGATTACATTCCATGTTTCAACACACAACTCACTACCATTGTTGGGGTTTCCCCCAAAAAAGGAAAGCAGTCCTATTGCCAAGGAGGCATTTGATAGTTCTCCACTGCTAAGAATATAGAGATATTAAGTCCCGCTGTTTGTTACATAACTTTTCTTTTTCCCCCTTGCCCCGCGCCACCGAGTTCACGCCTGTTTGGTAATCGCCACGCTGCCTGACAAGGGAAAAAAAAACCGAAAAGGATGGTTATTTCCCGTCATCGGCAGGCGTGGGGCTCTGGCTTAGTTGATAGACTAGTAGAGTTTCTGCAAGCAGTTTCTGGAACTGAAGGGCTTGCGCTGGTATCGGCTCCGGCTCGAGATTCCACCAGCGTCCCGCTGTTCCATGTACATAATTTTTCCCCTTATATCCCATTCCCACGCCACCAGGTCTGTTTGCTTAACGGACATCACACTATGTTTGACACCACGCCGCGTTTCTTCCCGAGAAAGAAGGATATTTCTTCTCAGCCGGCGTGGGGATATAGCTTAGTTCAGTCTAGAGAGATGGCTACCACTTTGATTGCCTTCAATATTTCAGCAACAGACTTACTATTCTTGTTAGGATCTCCCACAAAAGTCCGACCCATTAAAAAGGGACATATTACATATTGCTGATGCTAAGATGACATTAGGTCGCACAGCTGCGGCAGTGGCCGTGCGGTTTTGGGTTTCTGTATAAAGTCCAGGAAAAGTACAACCAGAAATATCACTACAAACTTTTACCCTTTTATGGTGCTCATAAGATGGAGAAGCCTAGAGAGAGGCTCGGCGTCTCCATTTTGCGCTCAGGAAAACCGCGGATCCTGCGCTGTGCTCAGGGGGGAGGTGTGGAGAGAGAGAGAGGTTAAAAGAATTGGGGGATGCCCGGCTCCCACTGTTTCAGCGCACCGTGGGGTCTCTGGTCCCATGCCGGAATTAGTTCAGTGGGCTGTTTGGAGTCCAAGAGCGCTTCCTTGGGCTCCTCCATCATGCTCGCTCCGCAGCAGGGTCCAAAGGGAAGCACACGTGGGGGAGGTGGGTTTAAGTATCTATCTGCTGTGGGCGGGGGTCGCCGCCCCCGCCCCCTGGGGCCTCCCGCAAGCGTGCGCGCCTCCCGTTTCAGCTGGATCGCCGTCACCATTTTGCGCTCAGGAAAACCGCGGATCCTGCGCTGTGCTCAGGGGGGAGGTGTGGAGAGAGAGAGAGGTTAAAAGAATTGGGGGATGCCCGGCTCCCACTGTTTCAGCGCACCGTGGGGTCTCTGGTCCCATGCCGGAATTAGTTCAGTGGGCTGTTTGGAGTCCAAGAGCGCTTCCTTGGGCTCCTCCATCATGCTCGCTCCGCAGCAGGGTCCAAAGGGCAAGATTCTCATTTTTAATATACGAACACGAATGAAGACTTGTAATGGTCTTTTTGTTTTTTTGGGACACAAGTATCCAATATTGTTATAGTATATGCCTTAAAAGCCTGGAAGGACAGTATCATGGGGAAGGTGCTTGTCTTGCACACAGCCCACCCAAGTTCAGTCACTAGCACTACATATGGTTCCTCTGAGCCCAGTGCCCAGGGTGAGCCCCAAGCACTGCACGGTGTAGCCTAGTTCTCCCCACTAACTTCCCCTAAAAATGGCTGAAATGGTTTGACAGAAAAATGCACTATGAGGGGCTGGACTGATAGCACAGCGGGTAGGGCGTTTGCCTTGCACGCGGTCGACCCGGGTTCGATTCCCAGCATCCCATATGGTCATCCTGCACCGCCAGGAGTAATTCCTGAGTGCAGAGCCAGGAATAACCCCTGTGCATCGCTGGGTGTGACCCGAAAAGCAAAAAAAAAAAAAAAAAAAAAAAAGCACTGTGATTATTTAAACATCTTTTGTTAAAATTTGGTTAATAGATGGGTAGATACATCTGTTATCTCCCTATTTTTTAGAATCTCATGTATTTTTCAAAAAGTTTTAGGATCATCACCTGATTATTATAGAGTGTTATTATATAGTGCTATAAATATTGAAAACAACATGTGTTAAAAATTCATTCCTAGCAAATTTTAATATTTTGATATCTTGTGTTTTTATATTTTACAGAAAGTTTCTGGGCACATGAGAGTTCTGGTTTGTTTGACATTTTGTGAGAATTAATATCCAAGTCATCAATTTACAATAATTAAAACACTTATCTTAATTTTTAAATAAAAGTGATGGGCAATAAATTAGTATCTGCATACTATAAAATTTCAATAATAGGCATATATGCAGTAAAAACAGTAAAAAGTGAAAGTTAACATATGTTCATTTTCCACTTATAAATCGCCACTAGTCTATATTCTAGATGAGGTTTGCTTTTTTTTTTACATTTACATATGTGGTCAAATGAATGTATGCATATGATATATGAACATAGTGTTTTATGCTGAGCATTGAACACAGGGCCTCATATATGCAAGGTTGTGTTCTGCCACTAATCACATATATGGCCCTATATTTGGCTATTTTTTGACATATAAAAGTGGCAGTTTCTTTGCTTCAGTTTAATCGTTTTATTATTTTCTTACCATAATGTTATGTTAAACAGAAAAAATTGTTCTGTTTTACTACATATAGACCTACCAAGTGACAACATTCTAAAAGAATAAAAATACCAGTTTTCTTCTGCTAATACCAGTTTTCATTTTTCCTTTCTTCTTGAAGGCAGCAGAAGAAGTGGGATATCCGGTAATGATCAAGGCTTCAGAAGGAGGAGGAGGAAAGGGAATTCGGAAAGTCAATAATGCAGACGACTTCCCTAATCTCTTCAGACAGGTAGAGTGGACATTTTTTTTTTCTGTTTGTGTGAACTGGTACATGTATCAAAGGTAGATGATTTAAATTAATGCTTTTTAATTTGGATGTCCATAAAATATTGTTCTAATATGTACAGTTTTGCATTGTGTTTAACTAATTGTCTTTCTCTCTAGCTACCGTCTGGGTTTTTGGTTTTTTTTATTTTGCCTTTTGGCTTTTTGAGTCATACCTGGAGATGTATGGGGATTACTCCTGGCTTTGCACTCAGGAATTACTCCTAGCAGTGCTCAGGGGACCATATCGGATGCTGGGAATCAAACCTGGGTCGCCCACGTGCAAGGCAAACGCCCTACCCACTCTACTGTCACTCTAGCCCCCACCACCTGTTTATTAACTAAGCATTGGAAGAATGTTTATTATGTCCAATGTAATTTTTTTAAAATTTATTTTATTGAATCACCAAGTGGAAAGTTACAAAGTTCTCAGGCTTATATCTCAGTTACACAATGCTCAAACACCCATCCCTTCACCAGTGCCCATATTCCACCACCAATAAAAACAAAAACAAAAGCAAAAACAAAACAAACAAAAAAAAACAGTATACATCCCACCCCTCACCCACCAACCCACTCCGTATGTGAGTGATAATTTCACTTCCTTTTCTCTTTACCTTGATTACATTCCAGATTTCAACACATAACTCACTATTGTTGTTAGAGTTTCAAAACAGACTCTCTATTTTTGTTGGAATTTATCCCCTAAGAATACAGCTCTATTAACAGGGAAATATTTGATAATAAGTTTTCCACTGATGAGAATGAAGAGATAAAATGTTGCACGGCCGAGGTAGCGGTAGCGGCCACGCGGTTTACAATTTCTGTATTATAGTAATTAAGTCCGCGAAGATTTAAGTTTGAAAATGAATCATTTCCCTTCCTGGAACAGCATGTAGACAAAGTTAGTTCACAGTCTCCATACAACGGACCCACAAAATGTCGGACACCACGCCTTCTCCCGGAGGGGAGAGTGACCAAGAAGGAAGGTTATTTCCTCTGTCAGCCGGCATGGGGCAAAAACTTAGTTCACAGTCTCCCTACATGGGTGCAAGCACTTGCTGGAACCCCAATTCCTAAAGCTGTCTCTGGTTCCCACTCGTTCCACATCCACCGGCTCTGCAGAGACATGGGCACCCGGGCCGAAAACCCGGCCGGCCGGAGCTGAGCACTGGCCCCGTCTGGGGCTGCCCCGGTATCCGGCGGCCAATGTAAGTTTTTACTCAGGTAGTTCAAAAGGAATTATTCTGTCAGGTAGAAACACTCAGTTTCTCAGCTAGCTCTTACCTTGTGGTGTGGATCTAGTGTTTTAGCTGCTTTTACTATTGAGTTATCTTATAGTATAAGAATAAGCAATTAATTGGAGCTGGCACAATAGTAGAGCGGGTAGGGCCCTTGCCTTTCCTGTAGCTGACCTGGGTTCAGTCCCTGGCATATCATATGGTCCCCTGGGTATTACCAAGTGTGGTCCTCCCCCCACTCCAAAAAAAGGGGAGCAGTTGATCAGCTGACTAGGGTCCTAGTGTTGCCTAGGGGACTATAGTGCAAGGGTCAAACCTGGGTTCTTGCAGGCAGAACATGTGCTCCAGTCCTTTGAGTATCACTCTGGCCATTTTCAGTAGTCCTCACAAGACTAATCAGACCAACTTAAATTTTAGGGTTCAATGAAGAGGGTGCTATGGGTTAAGAATGAACTAGAACTGAGGCTGGAGTGATAGTATAGTAGGTAGAGTGTTTGCCTTGCATGTGGCTGACCCGGGTTCAATTCCTAGCATCTCCTATGATCCCTTGTGTATTGCCAGGAGTAATTCCTGAGTGCAGAGCCAGAAGTAACCCTGGGTGTGATCCCCTACCCTCCAAAAAGGTGAACTTGAACTGATTGAGTCCTCACAGACACTAAATCTCAGGGTCAAAATATTCAGCCCTTGATTCTAGATAGGTGCTATGTGATTGCTAATGCACCTAGCTATGGGTAGGAAAAAGATATTCTTCACAGAAAGATAATATCCAAGACCTCAAATTATTTTTATTCATATTGCAAAGGCAATATGAATTTGTAAGTTATAGTATATTGTAATATTGTAATATTATAAGTTATAGTACAAAAATTGCTTATATAATTATTTATTACATTAGTTTTGTTTTATGCTTTTATTATTTTATATTTTGATTATGTATGACACTAGTATTTGACTCTGATTCTATACATTTTAATTTTAAATAATATCTAATATGAGGCTATGCATTTTAGAGAATAATAACTAATATGCGACTGTGGGATGGCACAAAGGGTCGAGCCAAGCTTTGTACACAGAAGCCCAGAGTTTTATCTTTGGTTCTACATACATCCCCTGAGCACTACAGGGTATCGCACAAAAGCAGCAGCACAGAACAGTACTACTATTTATATGTCAGTTACTAGTTATCCAGTGCAGTGTAAAGTTGGCATATATGAAGTACATAAATAAGTAATATTAGCTTTATTCTTAGTATATAGAACAACCTCTAAGCAAATTTAAAGCAAAATACTAATAAAAATAGCCATGATTAGCCATGAATAATTGTCAGATTTAGAACTTTATTGATACAGGTTGATGGCCGATGTTAAGTTTTATGAATTATCACTCATGACTGATTCTATTAGTGTTTTACTTTTCTTCTCATCTTTTTATTTGCCTCATTCTCTGTCATTAGCTTAGAAATAATCTACAATTTAACTTTTCATGTTAAAATTGCATATTTTTAGCCTTAGGTGCGTGTTTGTGTGTGTGCAGATCGTTACAACATGCCAGTCTTCCAAAAGCTTACATTCGGTAGACTGGTAAAGGTGATTAGCGTCTACCCCAAAAGCCTCTGTCCCTCTCAGAGAGCCCAGCAAGCTACGAAAAGTATCCCACCTGCACGGCAGAGCCTGGCAAGCTACCTGTGCATACTCAATAGCCAAAAACCAACAACGATGGTCCTCATTCCCCTGATCCTGAAAGAGCCCCCAATATGCCATCAGGCCACACTAGCACTCGACAGAGATGAATGGAGATGTTACTGGCATCCGCTCGAGCAAATCGATGAACAATGAATGGGATGACAGTGATACAGTAATTGCAAAGGCAGTATCAAGCAATTTAAAATAAGTAGGTATATCAAGTTACATGGCTGAAAATTAAAGAAAAAGTTATGTCAGTAAAAATAGATGTGTAGAAGGTTAATAAATCTGTACAAGGACTTTAAAAATTTATAATTAATAAACTAGAAAATTAAAGAAAGGATTAGGAATCTTGACAGAAAACTGGAAACTATACAGAAGATATGAAAATTTCAAAATTGAAAATATGATAACTAAGATTTAGAAGTGAGTAAAATAATATACTAAATGTGGCTCAACAATTAGTCATTGGAATATAGGTGAAAAGAAAATACCAAAGCTTGAGATAACAAAAAAGTCGGGGCTGGAGTGATAGCACAACGGGTAGGGCGTTAGCCTTGCATGCGGCCAACCCGGGTTCGATTCTCATCATCCCATGTGTTCCCCCAGCACCGCCAGGAGTAATTCCTGAGTTTAGTTCCAGGAGTAACTCCTGTGCATCGCTGGGTGTGACCCGAAAAGCAAAAAAGAAAAAAAGAAATAACAAAAAAATGTGAAAAATAAAGAATGGCACATGAGAGAGATGATATGCAAAAGTGACCAGAAGAGGAGTCCAGAAGTTACCAGAAGAGAGTGGCATGGAAGGAGGATGGTGGGTATCATTGCTAGACTCCATGAGGATGGGATCCAAAAGCAGGTGATACAGGAGGTCCAAGTAGAGCTCCCCGACTATCAGGATGGAACCAAGGCCACATTCTATCACCAGGCTGCATAGTGGCAAGGACACTGCCATGCTGGATGATAACTGGGCACAGGGAAAATCCATGGCGTTTCTCATCAGCAAGAAGTTCAGACTGTGGGAGACCATTGTGTGCACCATATGGTTCAGGGAGATCTCCAGCTTCCACTGTGACATCAGGCACGTGGTCTTGTACCCACTGATGGCCAAGTCTTCACAGCATTATAGTGGGCAAAGCCACTATGGTGGAGGGTCTGCAGCTCTGCTGCAGCATGGCCCAGATGCGCTATTGCGTGTCACTGGGTCACGCAGACCTGACTGCCCTACAGCAGAACTCCCAACCACTGGTCCTCAATATGCTAAAGGTGGAGAACCCCAGTACGTACCAGTAGGACCCGAGTCATGATGGAAGAGAAGGTGAAGGAAATGTAGCTCATCCACCAGGAGGGGAACCAGCTGTATCATGAGGGCCACGTGTAGGAAGCAGCTGCCAATTACCATGATGCTGTCACCTGCCTCACAAACCTACAGATGAAGGAACAGCCTGGGTCCCTGGGCTGGATCCAGCTGGACTAGTGGATCACTCTGCTGCTGCTCAAATACTGTCAGTGTAGGCTGGTGGCCCAGGAGTGCTACAAAGCCCTGGACCACTGCTCCTCTATCCTCACCAATGACAACGTGACCGCTTACATCAAGTGCGGCAAGGCGCACACAGCTATGCGAATGCTTAGAAGGCCCAGGCTAACTTTGCCAAGGTGCTGCAGCTGGACCCTGGCACCCATGGTGAGCTAGAAACTGTGCACCCTGGAGGTCAAGATCTGTCAGAAGGACCAGAAAGACAATTCCTGCTTCTGGGGCATCTTTCACTGACCAGCCTGCCCTGTCCACTTGTCTTCTGCTTCTCAGTACATGAAGACTTTGTTCTTTCACACAAAAATAAATACAAGGACCAGGAAAACTCATTCTATTTCTAGATATATGCCCATTTACAATAGGATTTTGTTGCTCCCTCAATCAAATAGAAATTTTCTTTTCCCACCTTTTGTGATTTATTTTTAACCAATAATACATGGCAGAGAAGGTATCAAAAATAAAATCAGGGGCTGGAGCCATAGCACAGTGGATAGGGCGTTTGCCTTGCGTGCAGGCTGATCCGGGTTCGATTCCCAGCTTCCCATATGGTCCCCCAACCACCGCCAGGAGTAATTCCTGAGTGCATGAACCAGGAGTAACCTCTGTGCATTGCAGGGTGTGACCCAAAAAGCCAAAAAATAATAATAATAATAAAATAAAATCAATTGATGGTCATTTTTAAAAAAAGGATTTCTCAGAGCAGATGGGAACTCAGAGGATAGAGCTAAGAGCAGAGAGGAGTCATGGATTAGGAAACTACAAGAACAGAATGGGAATTAAATAATAAATCATGCCCCTGAGTTTTGGAACCTGGCAACATATATCCATCTGGATTTCAGAATTGGTATGGACCAGTGATGACTTCCCATCTTCCTGTCTTTGAACAGGTATATCTTTTACATTCACCTCTCCCCATTTTATTATTAAATATTGGGGTGCTGGGAGAGCAGATAACTTGTCTTTTTAGTTCCCATGTCTCAGGTCTTTGGATCAAAAGAAATTGTACCTGAGTTGTTATTACACCCATATGACCTCATTTGCTTCTAGATATGACTCATGAGAGAATGGACATCATCAAGTCTAATGTCATTATTGGATGAGATTTTTGGGGTTGTGGGAGGAATGAATCTATCTTACATGTGAGAGTTCTATCAATTTTTGTGACCAGAGGGCAGAACTTGTGGAGTGTTTGCAGATATGGCTACAGTAACTTCTTTTGTTGTATCTGTTCTTTTACATTGTGACTTTGCTTTTCATCGACTTTGCCTTTCCTCCCATTAAGAGCTGGCTTTACTTTTCCCACTCCTTTGATCTTAGCTGGTCTTATATCTTGCCTAGACCATTAGAACGTAACCAGATTGGTCTCCTGTGATTCTGTATAGCCTGAAAAAGTTTTTTTTTTTTTTTTTTAATTTTTATTAAATCACCATGTGGAAAGTTACAAAGTTCTCAGGTTTATATGTCAGTTATACAATATTCAAACACCCATCCCTTCACCAGTGCCCAAATTCCACCACCAGAAACCCCAGTTTACCCCCCGCCCCCACCCCCTACCCCCTACTGTATAACTAATGAATTTCACTTCATTTTTTCTTTACCTTGATTACATTCCATAATTCAACACAAAACTCACTATAGTTGACATAACTCTCTCTCTCTCTTTTTTTTCTCTTTTTCCTTTTCCATTTTTTTTTTTTTAATTTTTCCCCCTCATCCCCCTTCCTGCGCCTCATAGTATGGTGTACTCCACGCCACGTTGGCCAGTGTGGGGCTTTTGCTTAGCTCATAGTCCAGAGGTGGCTGTTACATTAAGAACCTTCAATATTTCAACAAAAACTTACTGTTATTATTTGGAGTTTCCCCCCCAAGTCTGACCTGTTAGCCTGAAAAAGTTTTACAGCTTCTGTCCTCGTTCTTGGAAGACTATTGAAGAAGCCTGGTGTAGCTTACTGAAGGATGAAATGACATACTATAGAGAAGAACTTGTTGCAGCTCAATCTCCCTGGACTCACCACCCAACTGCAATCAATTTAAGTCACCAGAAATTTAAGTGAGACCTCTTAGTACCATTCAGCCACCAAGTTCTGAAAGAAAAGAGGTGCTGCTATATAGTTCTATATCCAATAATAATGTGCTTTGAAACTGAAAACAAAAATTCTTTGACTACACATAAATCCCAGCCAAGACCCAGAGAATTGCCAGATAAGTGCAGCATCATGAGCAAATAAAATGTTAATATCCTAAATAAGCCACTGAGTTTTGAGGTGATATATTATGTAGCACAACAGAACGTAAAAGATACAGAATATAATGACACATGGGATACAGCAAGGTGATCTATGTTTCTGAGTATCTAAGAAGGAAGAATGAGTAGGACCAATATTTGAAGATATAATGACTAAGAATTTTGTAGGGGAATAAAAAATATAAAAGCTTCTTTTGAATGCAGAATCAGAGATTCTTTGAACCCTACAAAATTGTTACTATTTCTACTGATTAATATGATCCTTGACACTTTAGGTACCTGCCTGCCTGTTGGAATTAGAGCAGCTCATCAGGAGGGACAAATATCTCTTAAGAACAAGTTTTATTTCCTGTTCTAGGTTCAAGCTGAAGTCCCTGGGTCACCTATATTTGTAATGAGATTGGCCAAACAGTCACGTCATCTGGAGGTGCAGATCTTAGCAGATCAGTATGGCAATGCCATCTCTTTGTTTGGTCGTGATTGCTCAGTACAGCGGAGGCATCAGAAGATTATTGAAGAGGCACCTGCTGCTATTGCTACTCCAGCAGTATTCGAACACATGGAACAGGTATGATGTATATGAAAAATGCTACACTTATTATTTTCTTAGGGAGAACCAACTACTGCTCATTCATTTCATATACTAATAAGAATAGCTGAATTTTAAGGAATGATTCTGCTTTGTTTTGTTTTTTTCTTTAATTTTTGGTCTATACCTGGCAGTACTCAGGTCTGACTCCTGACTCTGCACTCGGGGACCACTCCTGGTAGGCTCAGGGGATCATATGGGACACCAGGGATCAAACACAGGTCGGTCGCATGCGTGGTAAATACCCTACCCACTGCACTATCTTTCTGGCCCCTGAAATGATTCTGGATAAATGATAAAATTGTATTTTTTTTCTCTAGAGAAGTAATAATTTTACTGTTCTTCTGGTTGTGTTGCCAATGAATATTTTATTTATTTTTTTTTTGGAGGGGTCTCCCAGCCAGTGCCTAGGAACCCTGGTGTTACTCCCAACAGTTCCAGTTCAGTGGTTCAGTGCAGGATATGATACTATGCAGGCCCTGCGTGGTGTGACCAACAGGGCCACACTCCAGGGAAGAAACATCAGTTAATGCTAGGGGGAGTCTGGTGCTAGGGATTGAGTGGGGATTGGGCTTTTGCAAGGTTAAGTACCCTAACTCCTATGTTATCTCCCTAACACACCAATAAACATTTTAAACACTTAAGATAGCTAACAGTTTTGGAAAACATCTGCACTATTTTGAATAGGGATAAAAGAAAAATGTTTTGTGATTTTTGTTTTGTATTGTTTGTTGTTTGGGGGCCTTATCTGGTGGTAGTGCTCAGTGCTATTCCTGGTCATGTTTGGTGGTTGTATGGGCACATGCAACATTGGCCACCAAATTTAAGGCTCTAGCATGTAGAGCAAATGCTCCTTGAGCTTTCTTCCTAACACCCTGATTGTTTGTTTATTTTGGCCTTTTATTTTTTTTTTCCGGCAGGGCAGGTCTCACTCCTGGCTCTGTGCTTAGGAACACTCTTGGTGAGGGTGGAGGGAGGGCTCTGAGGACTATCTGAGCTGCTAGGGATCAAACCCAGGTTTGTTGTGTGTAGACAACACAATCTCTCCAGCCCATAGTTTGTTACTTTTAATATTTCTATTTTTTTTAACATGCTGGTTATAAGTAGACAGTTCTACTTTCTAGCTTGATTATCAGTTATTCTTTTTTTTTTTTTCCTTTTTGGGTCACACCCGGCAATGCTCAGGGGTTACTCCTGGCTCGTGCACTCAGGAATTACCTCTGGTGGTGCTCGGGGGGACCATATGGGATGCTGGGAATCGAACCCGGGTTGGCTGCGTGCAAGGCAAATGCCCTACCCGCTGAGCTATCTCTCCAGCCCATTATCAGTTATTCTTTAGATGAATTATTGAAAGTTTATTCATTCTCTCTTGAAAGATGCTCTAGAGCTCTTTAAGTTCATATATTCTGTTCTTTTTTTTGTACAGAGGAGAATCTGTTAGCAGTGTTAAAGGTTTCCTTGGAAATATTTGTTTCAGGGATCTGAACATACTTTTCTGAATTTGTGAATTTCTTCATCTGTTTGGAAATATATTTTCAGTCTTAGTTTTCTGAATTCCAAACAGGCTGTATTGTTAATGTTGGAAGCTTAATTCCTTTGTGTATCTATTGAGATATCCTTGTTTTCCTCCCAGTTGTGTTCTGGATGGTAGGGGGCCACACCTGGGGTTACTTGACCAGCTGTGCCAGTACTTCAAAGCTATGACTCAGAGAGGCTAACGGCCACCAGAGCCATTGTACTGTTTGCTCAGTGGTGCTTGCAGAGCTGCCAGATGCTTGGGGAGGCCATGCAGTGCCAGAATTGAGCTTGGATCCTTGTGTGTACAGGACATATGCCTCCAACCCTGAGCTATCTCCTCGGCCCTTAAGAAGCCCTCAGACTGCTGTAAGAGGGGTTGAGTCTTAAACCAGGAATGCTAGGGTTAAGGCGCTTACTTGCATATGGCCCACCCAGGTTCAGTCGCTGGAACTGCATAACATACCCTGAGCACTGCCAGAAGTGATCCTTGACCACAAATCCAGGGGTAGCAAACCCTATATGGTCCAGACATCTCCCGCCATAAAAGAAAAAGGAAAAAACGCCTCACAAAAACATAAAATCTATAGTAAAAACCAAAAAAGTCAGTAATAAAGAGACCACAAAATACAAAAATTAATGATATAAATATGTGTAAGTTTTATTTCCCTTTATAATCATAGTTTGGAGATGAACTGGTACTGAGGAACCAGGTTTATTGTTGTACCAATTTCTAGGACAGGAGTTGACAACTGTAGCTCACAAGCCAAGTCCAATCTACCACCTGATTTTGAAAATTTTTACTAACGCATAGCTGCACTCAATCTTAAAAATGTATACTCCTGGGTCCGGAGCGATAGCACAGCGGGTAGGGCGTTTGCCTTGCACGCGGCCGACCCAGGTTCGATCCCCGGCATCCCATATGGTCCCCCAAGCACCGCCAGGAGTAATTCCTGAGTGCAAAGCCAGGAGTAACCCCTGAGCATCGCTGGGTGTGACCCAAAAAGCAAAATAAATAAATAAATAAATAATTTCAGTCTACTGAAAAGAGCAGTTTAAAAAAAAAAAAATGTATACTCCTTGGCTGCTTTATCCCTGCAGTGGCCTGGCATCTTGAGTAAATATGACAAAGAAGTCAGTGGCATAGGTCAATGACTTCAGATAATACACTGGGATGGTTATGGCTCCCCAAACGTGAAATAGTTACTAATTGGCCTTTACCCCAAAGCAGTTTGTCAGCTTTTTCACTGTGGTGGTTCTCGTCATCTTGCTGATCAAAGTTATCTCATAAAATTTTGCGTATGTTGTGTTCTGTAATAGGGAGAGAGGAGATACAGGCCAAATATCATCCATGGGGCTAGACAGAGAAGTATAGGGATTTTGCACATGTGACTGACTCTGATTAATTCCCATTCACAGTACCACGTGGTCCCCTGATCACCTTTGGGAGCAACCCCCAATCACAGAGCTGGGCATAGCCCAATCTCCAACCTACCCTAAAATATAAATGTTCTAGAATTTACATATGTAACCTCTGCTCACATTCCATTGGACAAATTTCAGTTACACAGTCACACTTATCAAGCAGCAAGGACTGTTAGGAAGTGTAGTCACTAACTAGATGGCCAGATATGTAGCTGAAACAGCTCTCTGCCCAAATTTGATAATTTCTGTTTGGGTAAGGATGTAGGCTATCTAGAAAAGACACAGTCCAAATAAGGGAGAAGTTTATTAAATGTCAGTAATTTTAGGTTTTGGGTTGTACCTGGCAGTGCTCAGGATTTACTCCTGACTCTGTGCTCTGAGATCACTGCTAGCAGTGTTCGGGGGACCATGCAGAGTTCCAATGACTGAACCCAGATTGATATGTAGCCAAGCATCTTAATCCCTTGTACTATTTCTCTTGACCTCAAAGATTATTATTATTTTTTTTCTCCACATAATCTAAGTTGACTAGTAGTTTTAATCCATCTGCCCATTTTGGGATTCAGTTTTTTTTTTTTTGTTATAATCTTAGTGTGTTCTCATTTGCATGTTTGAAAGATGACCATGTTCCTCCTGTTCATACAAAGGGAAAAAACCTAGGGCTAGAGTGATTGTACACCAGGTAGGGCATTTGCCTTGCACACAGCCGACCCAGTTTCAATCCTTGACATCCCATGTGGTCCCCCCCCCCAGCACTGCCAGGAGTGATTCCTAAGTGCAGAGCCAGCAGTCACCCCTGAGCATCGCCAGGCGTGACCCCCCCAAAAAAAAAAGAAAAGAAAGGGGGAACCTGGGATAGAGAATAAGCTTATTTTCAAAACATGAGTCATGGATTTTGCATATTACCCAACAATGCTGTATCACATTGGTCAAAACTTAATCACTAGCTGTAGTAGAAGTTGTAAAATCTAGTATATTAGTTAAGAATACTGGAAGCTAGGGCACAACAATGCGTGTATCACAGTGATTTTGTCTTTTCCTATATTAGGCCGATAGTATGAGGTTGCCTTGATGTCATCATGAAAATAACTGTTTCCCTTAACTTTGAATTATTGAGTTTGCCATCAAAGGATATTGTATAAATATCAGAAAGTACAAAATTTGTTCTCAGTTGACTGAGAGCATTTTATGGCACTTGATAGCTGAGTTAGTATCTATAGATATTCAGCCACCAGCAGTACAAGGTTACTTATGTTTGTATCTTTCTCCTTTGAGTGTGCGGTGAAACTTGCCAAAATGGTTGGTTATGTGAGTGCTGGAACTGTGGAATACCTCTATAGCCAAGATGGCAGCTTCTACTTCCTGGAACTGAACCCCCGGCTACAGGTGGAGCACCCTTGTACAGAAATGGTAGCTGATGTCAATCTCCCTGCAGCACAGCTCCAGGTGAGTCACCTTAACCTTGGCTCAGTGGTTAGGGAAGTCTGGAATGTCAGAGAAGCGGAAAAACTGGATTAACCAGGGTCTGATAAGAGGAAAGTACCTCCTATCTGAGTCTCAGCTAATGTTCACCTCACACTTATGTGGTTTATAATATGTGGGTTAGTTTTTCATATATCATTCAAACCTAGGAATACTATGTTTAACTAAACAGTTTAATTGTGAATTGTGATATTTTTGAAAAAGAGAACTACAAAGTAGTGTCTTTTAGTAAAAGTTTCATTAGTTTATTACAAACTTTATAGCATCAATGGGGAGATCCTGAATTGGATGAAGCCCCAGTACCTTAAAATAGCAACACACTTGGCAATTATGCAATTGTCTTCTAATCCCTTTCTAGTCAGTGTTGAAATATTCCACCATTAGTGTAGTGGTTTAGATTTTTTGGCCATCTCTCTGGCAGGACTGTGGCATTACACGTTTATAATATTTACTCTGAATATTATTTTCTCCATTTATCCTAGAAACAGATGTTAAGGGGAAGCACTAATTAGTTTTAAATTATTTCTATTTAACATGTTCTTTGGACACATTGTGAATCCTTTCAGAGCTCTGATTAGAGTTAGTTGATTTATATACTTCCACTAGTGATTGTGGGAGCAGAGGAGATGAGTATGGACAGGTAAGACTTTCCAGCTATCTGAACTTTCAGGATAACCATTAACATCGATTATTTTCTTGATTTTTTTAAAAAAAATTATTAGTGAATCACTGAGATACAGTTATAGACTATCGAGACCCATCCCTCCACCAGTGCCCATTTTCCACCACCACTGGTCCCAGCATCCCTCCCACCACCCCCACCCATCCCCTCCTTTTGCTCTCTCTCTCTCCTTCTGGGTGTTGTGGTTTGCTATAGAGGTATTAAGTGGCCATCATGTCCTTGATTTTTTTTTTCAAAAGGAAAATTAAAGAAATGAAAAATGACAGTGGAAGCAAAAATCATTAGTATTGCATTAGGACACTTTTAGGTTATAGTACTACCAATAGTGACATTGTTTCAAATAACTTGGAGTTTCTCTTTGAATAATTATATAATATTGGTTGTAAAATATGTTTTTTGTGGTGAATGTTTTATAGGTTATCTGACAGCCTTCATGTTTTAAAAAACATGTAGCTAGAAAATGATGTATTTTATTCCCTTTCAGATTGCCATGGGGATCCCTCTGTACAGAATCAAGGATATTCGTATGATGTACGGTGTATCTCCCTGGGGTGATGCACCCATTGATTTTGAAAATTCTGCTCATGTTCCTTGCCCACGGGGCCACGTTATTGCTGCTCGAATCACTAGTGAAAATCCAGATGAGGTAAATAACCCCATCGTTTAAAAGACTTACTCTTTTCCTTTCCTTTCCTTTTTTTTTTTTTTTTTTTTACTTTTTGGGTCACACATGGTGGTGCTCAGGGGTTAGTCTTGTCTCTGTACTCAAGAATATACTCCTGGTGATGCTCAGGGCACTGTATGGGATTCCAGGTATTGAACCTGGGTTGGTTGTGTGCAAGGCAAATGCCCCATGTGCTGTACTATTGCTCAGGCCCCTTAAAAGATTTACTTTCTTGTTTGCTTTGTGAACTTTATCAAGAAGATGAACTTTATCAAGGGAGGCAAGGAAGATGACAGATAAGTAAAAGGGCTGGATCTCATATGTTGCATGTGGGAGCACTAGGCTTCCCCCTACCCTCCACCACTCCCCTAGGGTTCTCCTGGAATAACCTGTGAGAGGAAAGGGGGGGAAATGCTATTTGAGGGCAGGCAATCTGAAATATCTTGTGACTTCCTCTGGAGATGGAAATTTATAGAGATTTCAGTCCAGCCAGTCCAATAACTGATCTTTGCCATTGGCCATTTAATTGTACTTCAGTAAGTACTAGTTATCAGTGGCTCTATAGTACAGGATATCGATTCAAGTCTTTGTGTATGTGTGTGTATATGTATATGTGTGTGTGTGTATGAATAATTTCTGCTTTTGTATGTGCTTAATACAGAGCCTAGGCAATGAATTTCTGAACGCGCTCTTCCTTAAAAATAAACTTTTGACTCTCATACTCTTTTTATTTTTTAACAGGGTTTTAAGCCAAGCTCAGGAACAGTTCAGGAGCTGAATTTCCGCAGCAATAAGAATGTTTGGGGTTATTTTAGTGTTGCTGCTGCAGGGGGACTTCATGAATTTGCTGATTCCCAATTTGGTCACTGCTTTTCCTGGGGAGAAAACAGAGAGGAAGCAATTTCGTGAGTATAATAGCATTGGACTACAGTTTACATTTTGTTTTATGTTTTACTTTTGCCTTTGGGCCACACTCGGTGCTGCGCCAGGGCTTCTGTCAGCATAGAGCTCGGGGTCACTCCTGATGGTACTTTGCGCCAGGGTTCCCTGGGCTTCTAGCCTACAACGCTCGTGCACAGTCTTTGGGAGCTATCTCCCCAGCCCCTGTTGACTTTTATATGTTTTTTGATTTGGGTTTTTTTTTTTTTAAATTTACACTTGTGCTGGAACTACTCCCAGCTCTGTGCTCTGGGAACCATACATAGTGTCAGGTGTCAAAGGAGCAGGTTGGGGGATGGTGTCTCGCACATGCTAGGCAAGCACCGTAACCCCTCGACTATTTCTCTGGCCCCTGATTGCATTTTAAAATACAAATTTGTGCTATTTTTCAGTGATGGTAAAAGCATGGGAATAGTAGGCATTTACTGATGGGGTCAATCTTTCTAAAATAACGTATCTTTGCTTGCTCTTTAAGCTCATGTCCTGCTTGAGCATGAATCTCTCTTGCTTGTCTTGATGTTTCTTTGCTGCCTGTGTTGTTTCTTGTACATATTTCCACTCTTTCTCTCCTCTCAAATCCTTCTCTTTTACTCCTCTCACATCTTTCTAAGTAAATTTCCATAAAACTATCTTGCTTTACCAAAATAAAAAGTAATGTATCTTTTATTCTGTTCACTTATGGGGCTGAACAGTAGTAGCAGTGGGTAGGGGGTTTTGCATGAGACTGACCCTGGTTTGATCCCCAGCACTCTCTGGTCCCTTGTGTCCTGCCAGGAGTGATACCCAAGCACAGAGCCAGGAACAGTCCTGATCACCTCTGGGTGTGGCTCCAGAAGAAACAAAAGTGTGAGTTATGTTGTATTCAATCATGGAGCATTTGGCAGATTTTTTTGTGTTTACACTTTTTTTTTGGGGGGCGTTGGGTCACACCCTATGATGCACAGGGGTCACTCCTGGCTCTGCACTCAGGAATTACTCCTGGCGGTGCTCTGGGAATCGAATCTGGGTCGACCGCATGCAAGGCAAACGCCCTACCCACTGTGCTATCGCACCAGCTCCTGTGTTTGCCTTTCAAAAATGTTTTTTTTAAAAAATGTTTTAAGTATTTTTGATGAACTTATAAAATTGATAGCTTTAAAGACAACATTTTTCATAGAAAGATCATTATTGTTACAGGAAGGTAGATTCTTGATGAGCAACTTGCCATCCTAATATCATAGAAAAAATATGTTATTTGTCATCAAAATAGAGAGATAGTACATGGGTTAACGCATTTGTCTTGCATTCTGCTTACCTTGATTAAATCCCTGGCACAGCATATGGTCCCAGAGTCCCACAAGCACCACCAAAAGTCATTTCTGATCATCGAGCCAGGTATAAGCCCTGAACACATCCAGGTGAGGGCTAGAAGCCACCCTCTACAGTAGAGTTATAGCTATAAGTGACACATAGTCATCTGAAATATTGAAACTGCTTCTACTTTTCATTTGAAAAGTATGAGAGACTAGCTATCCACATTGCTTATATGAGACATTTATGTGCTTATACACACATAACTTGTATTTCTTAAGTGTATTTTTTACCATTTATTAAATTTTATAAATTAAATATTCAGCTAGTAGCAGTTTCACATGCCTAAAAGATAAGGCTCCAGGGGGCTTTGACAGTTAAGGTGTTTCAGAATCCAAAATTGGGCTAGTTTTTTCTACCTTTAAAAAAAAAGTTTTAATTGAATCACCATGATTTACAAAGTTATTTATGATTAAGTTTTAGGCATACAGTAGTTCAACACCAGTCTCTTCACCAGTGTCTACCTTTCTCCACCAGTATCCCCAATTTTCCTCCTGTCCCCTATCCTGCCTCTATGGCAGGTGCTGTTTCTTTTTTCCCTTCCTACTTTTCCCCTTTTTTTTAAAGCACTGTAGTTTTCAGTACTGTCACTGATACAGCTATCATGTACATTCCCTTATTTTTCTACTTAGTCTATTTTCGGTGCCAGGCATTTAATTCCAAATCCTTAGTGTTTGAAATATGCATATAAATTTCACAGAAATAAATATTTAAAGTATATGTTCTTTTAAAAATGCATTCAGAAGTAGAGACAGCTCTCTTTCTGTTTTATCGTCTCAATTTTTTCCCATATGTTTAAAACTAAAAGTGGAATTTTTCTAAATTAAAGTGATGCTACCAGAAAAAAACTATCTGGTACAGAGTTGTCTTTTTTATTTTGTTTTGTGGGTTTTGAATCCAAATTGAGTGGTGCTTTGAAGCTATTCCTGGCTCTGTGTTCAGGTGTCGACCAAGGCAGTGCTGAGGATTCAACCAAGATTTTCAGGAAACAAGACAAGCACTTTACCTCATACTATCTCTCCATCCCATAGAGTTGCCTTGTCTTTATTTTGGGCCACACCTGGAAATGCTCTGGAGTTACTCCTGGCTCTGAACTCAGGAATCATAACTAATGGTGCCCTGGGGATTATATAGGCTGCCGGGGATTGAACCTTGTCTCAGCAGCATGCAAGCAAGCGTCTTATCCACTGTACTGTCTCTTGGACCTAGAGTTGCCTTTTAAAACTCTTTCATGGTCATATCTTGCAGAGTGAAAAATCAGGCTTTCATTAGATCGTGCAAATTGGAGTTTTTTGACTAGCCTTAACCATAAGTGTATTTTGATTGGCTCTTAGTGTATTATTTTTTAGTTGATAGCTTTAGAAAATCAAGAACTTGAAAGAAATTTATGTATTTCTTCCTTCTCTTAAGAAGTGGGATATAAAATTTGGCTCTTATATGCCACTTGGCAAAAATTAATTGAAGCTTTTGTACTGCTTCCGAGGAAACATGAATTCTGTAGTCCACACAGTTCCCTTCAGTTGCCTCATTGACATTTTTAGGCTGGTCTGTCTCTAGAATTACAGTCCTGATTAAGTA
The DNA here is from genome assembly GCF_027595985.1 of Sorex araneus. NCBI lineage: Eukaryota > Metazoa > Chordata > Mammalia > Eulipotyphla > Soricidae > Sorex > Sorex araneus. The sequence continues at coordinate 201,946,892 of NC_073304.1, forward strand.
GATCACCAAGCATTTTCTACAGGGTATGACTTATGACCTGGCCCTGAAACCTTTTTGCTTCAGGATCTGCTCTGTACATTTCTCTGCAACATAAAGCTAACTAGATTCACCTCTAATATACGAAGCAGTTATTGTTATTTCCTGCTCCCCTGAATATAGTTAACGTTCTTTAATTGTTTGTTATATGACTGGATTTGCTATTTCTGACTTCATTCCTGCTGTTTCGGTCTTCATATTCCCTCATATTCTCTTTACTTCTCTTCTGCTCCTTGTTCTTGCTATTCCCTCAGTTCATTCATTTAGGCACTCCATTTAACAAAAATTTGCTGCATGAATATCATGTACTGATTGTAGTAATACATCGAGGGCCAAAATGGGATCTCTATCCCTTTGGATCTCAAAAGCAGAGGAAGAGAGACAAATAAGCAATTCAATGAAATTTGCTAAGTACTTTGAAAATAGGATTACTTAGAGTGTTATCGGAACATACGTCCAGGCCTCATTAGTCTAGAGCAGAGGTTCCAAAACTAATTTGGCCTATTGCCTGCTTTTCATGAAAAACAGCATTCAACATCCCTCCTGGAAATTTGCCTTTAAGCAGATGAATGGAAAGTGACCTCCCATTTGGGGGCCACTATTCCAATTCCCCCTGGATCGTTCCAGCACATGTCCCCACACCCCTGCTGGGTATCACCCACTTTTGGAACAATTGATATATATATAGAGAGAGACACACTTGAAGGCTTGAATAATCTTTGAATGCTGCCATGGCACAGGTTTTACAGTAGCTGGGTGAAAGAGAAGTTCCAAACCACTCTGGAAATATGGCATGAAAATGGATAAATACAAATATAGTGTATTGTGTTTAAAACACAATAGCTAGTGCTTTAAAAAAGACAGGCAATGAATTCAGAAATGAGAATGTTATGGAAAGGGTAGAGGGAGAGGCAACGCAAGAAAATTGGTAGAATATTGGTATTGGTAGAATTGGTAGACATTCAGTGATATATGTCACTGTATCTATCAGTATCATAAAAGCCAACACTACTGTAAACAATGATCCAAACCGTATTAATTAAAATCTTTAAGGAGATTTGGTAAGAGGAGGAATTGATGGGTAGGAGTTGGAGGGAATCTTGAGATACTGCTGGAGCAATACTAACATCGGTGGTGGAACAGTGTATTCCTGAAATTTTATGATGGAACAATATTGAAAATCATAGTACCAAAAGAAAAACAAATTGTCACTGTCACTGTCATCACTGTCATCCCATTGATCATTTTCTCTTGTGGGTGCCAGTAACATCTCCATTTGTGCTAGCCCTGAGATTTTAGTAGCCTCTCTTTACTTGTTCTTCCCAGTGGTGCAGCATTGGAGGCTCTTTCAGGGTAAGGGGAATGAGACCCATCATTATTACTGTATTTGGCATATCGAATACGCCACGGAGAGCTTGCCAGGCTCTGCTGTGCGGGCAGGATGCTCTCGGTACCTTGCCAGGTTCTCTGAGAGGGAGAACTGGCCTATAAGAGGTCTTCCAGAAGCGTTGTTTTATAGTCTCTGGATCTTGGCTGTTGATGGGATGAAACAGCGCAGGGGGCAGTTTGTGGGCGTGACTGCCTAGCTACTGGAAAATGGGGGGGTCTGGGTGGAGGAGGCCAAGTCACGATTCGAGCAGGCTTGGAGTTCTCAGCCTCAGGCCCCGCACACCAAGGTTCCTCTGCCGGTTCCTTCATGTGTGAGGCTTGTCCATATGTGTGGAGAGGGGCCTTGAGCATGACTGTGGCTGGGTTCCGGAGGTCTTCCGCTGCCGGGGCTCTGCTCGGGGCAGGTAGGGAAACTCAACCCGCCCTGTTCTGAGGCGCCCCAGTGAAGACGGCCCATATGGTCCTCCAAGCACCGCCAGGGGTAATTCCTGGGTGTGATCCCCCGAAAAAGGAAAAAAAAAATAACAGAAAGAGTGCTTCTTTTAGCCAACCTATCTTGACTAACAAACAACAAAAACATTAATGCAGAAGCTGGGCTTGCAGCAACAGCTTAGTAAAACCCTCTGACAAGGTCTTAATTTGCCTGTGGTGAGATACAATTTTCACAAATTTCCTTCCATGGAAATTTTTTTTTTCCTTTTTTGGGTCACACCCAGCAATGCACAGGGGTTACTCCTGGCTCTGCACTCAGGAATTACTCCTGGCGGTGCTGGGGGACCACTTGGGATGCTGGGAATCGAATCTGGGTCGGGCGCGTGCAAGGCAAATGCCCTACCCACTGTGCTATTGCTTCAGCCAGATGGGAACTATTCTTTAAAATGATTGTAAAACACTCAAACAGTTGTTGCTGAAACAGATCTGTTTCCATTCTTCTCCCAGAAACATGGTGGTGGCGTTGAAGGAACTGTCTATTCGGGGTGATTTTCGAACGACAGTTGAATACCTGATCAAATTGTTAGAGACGGAAAGCTTTCAGTTGAATAGAATTGACACTGGATGGCTGGACAGACTGATAGCAGAAAAAGTACAGGTCTGTATTTCTCCATTTGTAAAGACTGTTTTTTTGGTTTCGGGTGTTTTTTTTTTTTTTTTTTTTTTTTTTTGTGGTCATACCTGGTGGTGACTCCATGTGATGTAAACCGCCAGGTGTCTTAATCCCTGTATTATTGCTTTTGTCTGGGATATTTGTAGTCTTATGTTGTGATCAGTTCATGTCACTAGATAAATTTATGAGTCAGTATAATTTTAGCATCTAAGCATTCTTGTACCCATTTGTTAAAGACTTATATTTTATGTCCTAATATTACTTCTTGGTTTATATTTGAAAAATGACATCCAGGGATTAAAATACTTTGTCTTTCATCATTTGTTAGATCTGGTCGAAGTCACAAATTTTTATGTCTAATAAATGCTAAGAAGAGGGGTTGCTACTTATTAGTGGTTTTGGGGAGCCATGCTCTACAGTGCTCAGGAAATACTCCTGATGTGGTGCTCAGGGACTGCTTCCAGTGGTATGAGACTGTGTGGTTCTATGGATCTAACACAAGATTCCTGCATACATAGCATGCATGCCTGTTCTTTGAGTCATCTCCCCAGATCAGAGGGAGTCTCATTTAAGTAAGCTAAGTTACTCCTTGCTCCAGAATAGCCAGGCTTTTCTGAATTAAGCTAAGATTATTTTGTTTTTTCCCTTGGGCTAGACCTCTGTGGCACATGAGGGTTGCTGCCTGTGGTGCCTGTAGGACCGTCCCATAATGGGGATTGAACCTGGGCCTCCTGGATACGAAGTGTGTGCACTAGCCTTTGAGCTCTCTCTCAGGCCCTTACCCAAGGTCTCGTCAAAATTATTTGGTCTATGTGAATTATACGAAGGTTCAAATTTTAATTATGTATCACTTTTCTTTGAGATTTTCAATAACTGAATTTTTATTCATTTTAGTTTATGTCTGACAAATATATTGTCTTTGAGCTGCCCTTTTATTTCTCCTCCTGGTGTCAGCCTGATATCCAAACTGATGTTTATCTTTTTCAATCAGTGTTTTTTAATTGTTGTATTGTGCAGTTGTATTTATATTCATGGTCAAGGCTCTGGTGCTGTTGCACTACATCTACTACCGGAGTATATCGAGTTCCTTCCACTGAGCACTGCCAGGAGCAACCCCCAGTATAGAGCCAAGCACTGCTAGGTGTGGTTCCAAAACAAGAAGAGGAACAAAAGAAATGGAGAGACCCTGGCACACAATGTTTCTGTTTTCGATCTGCCATTGTCTCCTTCTTCTTGCAGGCAGAGCGACCTGACACCATGTTGGGAGTCGTATGTGGGGCTCTCCACGTGGCCGACGTGAGCCTGCGGAATAGCATCTCTAACTTCCTTCATTCCTTAGAAAGGTAAGCTTTGTACACAGAAGGAACTGAAGTTCAAAGATCCTTTTATTCTTCTCTCTGTTCTTGGCACCTTATTAGCACTACTTGTCATTCACTGACCGTGGGTGCAAGTTAGGGAGTTTAGGGCAAATTATGTTGGATTCTCACTACAGATAGCTTATATCACAGAGTAGATTGCTTTATTTCAAAAAGAAGGGAAAAAAGGAACTGGAATTCAGCACAAGTAAATACTCTGCCTATATAAACATCAACTCTTCCCATAACTTAGGGATGAAAATCAGGATTTTTCTCTCTGCATTGAATTCTGAATATCTTATATGTTACTGGCAACACCTTCCAGGAATTAATAATTGGGACTGTTATTCAAGGTGACCTCAGGAGCCTTTAAATAATACTCCATGGGACTGAACTAATTTCTGACACCAGTCCAGAAGCCTAAGCTCTGCCTTTGAGTCCCAGAATGAGCTTGGAGGCTAATCATTCGAAAGCACTTTAATCACAGGGTCTTTATTTCCTTCTGTGTTGTTAGACTTATGTCAGTTCGGTTCTCTTTTGAGATGTCTGAAAAGAAGGAAAGAAAGGGAAAGAAAGAAAAAATTTTTAAATTGAGCTGCGATTTCATTTTTTTTGTCTTACGATAAGAATCTTTCACTATGTTGCACTCATGCACTAAAACCTTTAGCAGCTCTCATTATCCTTTTGTATTAAATCCAAATCCCTCACTGCAACTTTGAACTCCGTATATACTTTGGTCCCTTTCTACCAGTTCTGTCTTACCTGTTTCTGTTCTCCAGCATGCAATTTGTAACTGTGTTAAATGGTTTTCCTACTGATGCAGAAGTGTGCCGGATGTATAATTGCCTTGACAAGCTTCCCCTGCTTTTGATTTACAAAACTTGTATTTGAAATAATTTCAAACTTAGAGTTTGTATATCCTTATATATACAGAGATATAAGGATAGTGCAGATAATATATGTTTCTGCCAGCCAACAAGTTATTATTAACGACTTGTCACTCCATTATTATCAGGTCTTTCCAGTAATGTTTACCTTACTGACAATAAAGACTAAATAAAAGTTTGTTTGAGTCCCTTGTTGGAGTCCCAGTAGAAATAGTGAGAGTTCATTGTATTAAGGCTTGATTCTATTTATTTATTTTCCACTTATTTTTTTTAATTGAATCACAGTGATATACACATTTATGAAGTTGTTCATTATTGGGTTTTAAGTCATATAATGTTCCAACACCCATCCCTTCACCAATATACTATTGCTCACCACCTATGCTTCCCTCCACCCTCCTCCCACCTGTCCCCCCCCCCCCACTGCCTGTCACTATGGCAGGCACTTTACTCCTCTCTCTCTATATATCTGTATCTGTCTATGAGAGAGAGAGAGAGAGAGAGAGAGAGAGAGAGAGAGAGAGAGAGAGAGAGAGAGAGAGAGAGAGAGAGAAAATGAAAGGTTATCTGGTATATCCCTTTACTTGTGCCCTTCACCCCCCATACACTTGTGGCAAGCTTCCAACAATTGACCTGTTCTTCTGGCCCTTTGTATCTTGACCTTGGATATTACTCTCATATTACTCTCATTACTCTCATTATTATATATATATGTATATATATAGATATTCACATATACACACAAATATATATGTATATACATATTTATAGGCTTGGTTTATTTTTAAAAATAGATGTTATACTCACATGATTCAAACTTTGAAAGATACAAAAAGGTGTCATAAAACTCTTTTATCCCCATTCTTAGCCACACCATATTCTTCCCTATAGTTGACCCATTTTACCAGTTTGTTCTTTAGCTTTACAGACATTTTGTAATCTCAGTAAGTACATATGTGTAATATTTGCCCTTCACACCCTTTATTTATTTATTTTTTAAGAAATTACTTTTTATTTTATTGGGATCCACATTTGGCAATGCTCAGGGCTAACTTCTGGCTCTGCACTCTGGGATCACTCCTGGAGGGGACCATATGGGATGCTGGGGATTGTACCCAGGTGAGCTACATACAAGGCAAGTGCCCTACCTGCTGTACTATCACTCTAGCCCCACATCATTTATGTTTTAAAAACTCAAATGGTAGTATATCCTAAGTGTTTGATATGATTTCTTTCCCTATTTTCACTGAACAGTGTAATTGAGAGTGTTTCAGATTATTACTTTAACTTATATTCATCTAAAATGTTTTATGTGGAGGGGCTGAAGTGATAGCACAGTGGGTAGGGTGTTTGCCTTGCACGCAGCCGACCTGGGTTTGATTCCCAGCATCCCATCTGGTTCCCTGAGCACCGCCGGGGTAATTCCTGAGTGCAGAGCCAAGAGTAACCCCTGTGCATCGCCGGGCATGACAGACACACACACACACACACACACACACACACAAAAAAAAAAAAAAAAAAAAGTTTTATGTGGAACTCGAGCAGTTGTCCAGCAGTTCAGTACTTTCCTTGCATACGGCCAATCTGGGTTCTATCCCTGGCACCCCATGTAGTCCCCAAGGCCCACAGAGAGCCAGGAGTCAGCCCCTGAGCACTTTAAGATGTGGCTCCAAAACCAAAACAAAATAAGGTTATGTGGTGATCAGGGATTGCATTCATTTGGTTATGATGCTCCCTGTGGGTTGCACACTTGGTCTAACGGCTTCCACACATTCTCATCAGAGGTAGCACTCCTAAATTGTGGTGCTTGTACACATTTTAGTTGCATTGCTTGCTGGGACTTAACCCTTCCTTCAATTGTGGTGCTTTGATGCTGGGGATCCTAAATGACAGTGCCACTGGATCACCCTTAGTGCATATGGAGCCTGTACAAGGGATAGAACTTTCAACTCCACACTTGGAAAGCAGGTGCTTTGCCACTGGACAATCCTTGGCTCCCCTTAATCCTTCTTTTTAATGACTACAAAATATCCCACAATTTGCTTCTCATAATTTATGTATCAGTCCATTGTGATATCCTACGATGCATTATAATCAATAGCCTTTGAGTTATACGTATTTTTGGTTCTTTTGCAAAATCTTAGAACTTTCTGGAAATAAATCTTTCATGTTGTTTTTCCCAGGGGTCAAGTCCTTCCTGCTCACACACTTCTGAATACAGTGGATGTTGAACTTATCTATGAGGGAGTCAAATATGTCCTTAAGGTATGCTAAACCCCACTTTTGTTAGCTTGTGTGCCTAAGGGCAAGAGAAGGTGGGTGGGGATGCATGGTTTTATTTTAGTACAGAGATGGGTCTGAGTGAAATGTTTGATGCTTTTGTGAAAGTGTTTCAGTTATTCCTGTCTTCACAAGTGCAGCAGGTAGATGAGAGATAATGGAAAACAGAGCAGGGGAAGTACCTCAGGTCACCCTGTTTGCTTGCATTCAGATGACTGAGCCTCGACACAGAGATGAGATGATACCCTAACTTACCCCTTCTGGATTTCATTCCCCACAGGTGACCCGTCAATCCCCCAACTCCTATGTGGTGATCATGAATGGCTCCTGCGTGGAGGTTGATGTTCATCGGCTGAGTGACGGTGGACTGCTTTTGTCCTACGACGGCAGCAGCTATACCACGTATATGAAGGAGGAGGTGGACCGGTAAGTGGCTGCTGAAAGTCCTTTTGCTCGTTACTGTGTTACTTATTCTGATTTAGGCATTTTTTCAATTTTACTTGTTTTCATACTCCTTGTGAAATTTAAAAACAACAACAACATAGTACATACAGGTAAAAATTTCAAGAATACAAAATGTATTTACAATGAAAATATTTCTCTCTGCCACTGTGTTAACAATGAAAAATAAGTTCCTTTCATCAGCAATCACCGTTAACAGTTCCTGACATTTTTGCAGAATTTTATATGTATATACAAGTTTCAAACAAACTTTTTGACTAAGTAATATAGTTCCTGTAAGTAATAATTCCTGGACTGGAGTGATAGCACAGTGGGAAGGGTATTTGCCTTGCACGCGGCCAACCCAGGTTTGAGTCCTCTGTCCCTCTCAAAGAGCTGGGCAAGCTACCCAGAGTATCCTGCCCGCATGGCAGAACCTGGCAAGCTACCCGTGGTATATTCAATATGCCAAAAACAGTAACAAGTCTCACAATGGAGATGTTACTGGTGCCCACCCGAGCAAATAGATGAACAGCGGGATGACAATGCGATAGTGCATACAAGTTACATGGGTATACATGCTTTTTTTTTTTTAAGATTATGTTTGTAAATAAAAGTAATCTTTTCAGGGGCTGGGATGATAGATCAAAAGACTGAGACACTTTCTTTACATGTAGGAACCGATGGGTTTAGTCCACTACACCATATGGTCCCCAAAGCACTGCCAGAAGGACTTGCTGAGTTCTGAGCCCAAGGGTTGACTACTGCTGGGTATATCCCCCAAACCAGAAAAACAAAGAAAAAACAAATCTTAGATGCTCTTCTGCACTTTCTTTCTTTTGAGTGTGTGGGCCATACCTGGCAGTGTTCAGGGCCTACTCTTGGCTCTGACCTCATGAAGGACTCTGGTGGTATTCTGGGGACCATATGCAGTGCTAGGGAAATGAGGTTGGCTGCCTGCAAGACCAAGTGCCTTCCTCCTGTACTAGCCCTCTGATCCGTAGTTTTTTCTTTAACATGTAATGTAGAATGTTCAACACCAATCTTTCAGTGTTATGGTAGTCAAGTGTATTAACACATGTAAAGTGTTTAGACTATTGCCTCAAGTTCAAGAAATGCTAGCTATTAATGTGTCATACTCTTAAAAGCCTTTTTTTAAAAAAATAAAAGCACCTCTTCTCTATATTAGTCATGTAGATTTCCTTAGTGTGGGATATTAGAATTTATTTATTTCTAGGAATTTATTATTTTATTTTCGGATCCTTTTTTCCAGGAATTTTTATTGTTTGGCATATACAGATATAGTGAATATCTGTTTTTATGGAGAATAAATTCATCATGCTTTATTTTTATTTAAAGTTGGACATTATTTAACCATTTTTTCTTACAATTTTAGTGCCTTATTGACTTAGCTGTTCCCATTATCTCCTAGATATCGAATTACAATTGGCAATAAAACCTGTGTGTTTGAGAAGGAAAATGACCCTTCAGTGATGCGCTCACCTTCTGCTGGGAAGTTAATCCAGTACATTGTGGAAGATGGGGGCCATGTGTTTGCTGGCCAGTGCTATGCAGAGATTGAGGTTAGAGTCATGTATGGACTTTCAGGTCATGGGAGGGGAGGTAGGTAGAGGGGTCGCTGGGATGGACTCCGGCTGAAGAGTTACAAAGGAAATAGGGCAACTGTTGTTTGATCAAGGTTAGGAACCTTAAGATTATAAGACAAATGCAGAGTGTACAGTATTTCTTGGATAAATTTGTAGCTGTAAAAATAACAGTACTGTATTATATATAATAGTATGTACAGAACATATTGCATGTTAGGTGTTGTACCAAGTGCTGATTACATGAGAAAATTATGGTAGGGGTAGTGGAACCTTGAAACAGACAATAGAATATAAATTTAAAGATAAGCACAGAGTGCAGGAAGCCATTAAACCCATTTCAGTGGATTCAGTTGGATATGGATAAGTAGTAAGGAAAGACTTACTGAAACAGGGAACATTTCATAATTATAGAACACTGGGGGAAGGAGGTTGGGGAAGAACACTAAAAGTTCAAGAAACATCCTAGGTAAAGGCTCAGAAACAAGAATATTTCAGGATAGTTTGTATTTAATAAGTGATAAGCAAAGATGTAAAATAAATGATCAGAATTTAAGATCACTAAAGATCTTTTAAGACGTACTATGAAATTTAGACTATCCTGGAGACAGGGGAATAGGTGAAGAATTCGATTTCATTTTTTACTTTTGGGTCACACTGACTGTGCCCGGGGCTTTCCCATAGCTCTGTGTTTAGGGATCATACTGGTAGGTTGGGGTACATATGGCATGTCAGAGATTGAACCTGGGTCATCAGCATGTAAAGCAAGTGCCTTACCTTCCGTACTATCTCTCTGGTCCCTAAAATTAAAATAATCATAATTTGAGATCATGAAGGACCTTTTAAGAAATGCTGTGAAGTTTAGACTATTCTAAAGGCCATGGAGTAGTTAAAGGATTTTAAAACAGAACAGTCATATATATGATGAGATTCAGGCACTAGAAATACTGTTTTTCAGTGACATTATTGGAATTTTATATCACATAGGGAAATCTGTTGGGGGTAAGAGAGGTTGAAGTACTGCAGTGCAGAAATGGGCATAAGCTCTCCAAAAGGGAGGATTTTGGAGGGAGGTTTGATACTTGGTTTGACTTGATATCTATTAATTTATTAATAGATAAGAGATACAGAAGTAAAGAATGGCCCTTAGGTTTTGGCCTGGAGTTCTTAGGGAGAAAAACTAAGCCCCTGGATTCATATATATAGGGAGGTTACATTAGTTTGTCATGTCAAAGTATAAAGTAAAAAAAACACAAACTAACAAAATTTAAAAGAAAAGTTACAGTCATTAACCTGGGGAGCTTTGTACTAAAAGCTTTTCTTATTGCCTGCCTTACTGTTCCTTTTCAGATTGCTGTTTTTATGTGTTACTTGAGCATAGTTTTATGTAGATGCTAAAGGAAAACTCACCTCTTTAAATCACTTCATTTATGTCTAGTGGTCAAGCTCTTGTTTTATTTTTCACTCCAGGTAATGAAGATGGTAATGACCTTAACAGCTGCAGAGTCTGGCTGTGTTCATTATGTCAAGCGGCCTGGAGCAGCTCTTGATCCAGGATGTGTAATAGCCAAGATGCAGTTGGACAACCCCAGCAAGGTCCAGCAGGTGTGTAGGAAGGTGCTTTGGATGTTGCTTTCCATGAGCTGATTGTATGCTAATGGAAAACTGGAAGGGGCAAATGAATTCATAGCTTGGTTTGCTTACATTTTTTTCTTAATTTAAAAAATATTTATTTTTGCTCCCTTTCCCCCTCTTTATTGTTGTTTTGGTCACAATGACGAGTGTGCCCACATGTCTGGCTGTTGTGTTCATGGGGGATCGACCCCCCCACCCCGGTTTGCATGCTTGGCTGTGCTGCTCACTGAGGGAAATAGGTTTTGCAAGTGTTCCTACAATTTGGTGCTTTCCTCAGATTGTTTCCTCCATTGACTTTTCTTCTTGTAGGTGTATATGGTGAAAGATGACTCCACGTTGAAGTAGTAGGCTTGTACACTGAGTAGGGATAGTGGATAATTTGATCTGTCTTTGGGGTTGACAGGCTGAGCTTCACACAGGTAGTCTGCCACGGATTCAGAGCACAGCTCTCAGAGGCGAGAAGCTCCATCGAGTGTTCCACTATGTCCTGGATAACCTGGTCAATGTGATGAATGGATACTGCCTTCCAGATCCTTTCTTCAGCAACAGGGTATGAAGCACTTCTACTGGGGAAAGGATAGACAAATAGGGGAGTTGTTTTCCATCATAGTCTGAAAATTGCATAAGGAACTTTTTTCAGAGTATGGCAAATACTACCATTTGCCTGGAACTTGTTCACCTTTATGTGTAGGATTTTGAAGTGTTTAATCTTGGCTTCTTTATTTCTGTCATTGAGTTCACATTTACTTATGATATAAATCAGAGAATAAGGGTAGTGCTATTGGGCTTTTATTGAAATTTAAAGAACTATGTGATATGAATTTAGATATACATTTTGTTTTGGCCATATCTGTTATTTCGTCTGTATCTTACTTCATTATTTTCTCAGGTAAAAGACTGGGTGGAGCGGTTGATGAAGACCCTCAGAGATCCCTCATTGCCTCTCCTAGAGTTGCAAGATATCATGACCAGTGTCTCTGGCCGTATTCCTCCTAACGTGGAGAAGTCTATCAAGAAAGAAATGGCTCAGTATGCTAGCAACATCACATCAGTCCTTTGTCAGTTTCCTAGCCAACAGGTATTGATAGAGTAATACTACTGTTATTTCCCCCCTCGATATATGATTTCTAGAGTTCACATTGTAGGAGTCCTTCCTGTTTGGGTCCTCTTCTCAAGGTAGTGTTCTTTACAGTTGTAAGCATTGTGCTTTCACAAAATTGCCTTATGATAAATTCATGATGTAAGTACTATATGTGAAATTTGTGGTTATAAAAAAAGCATAGTTTGGTTATGTGCTCCATGGAGTTCATGAGGCTGTACCCTAATTAGAGATATTTCTGTGAACATTCAAGTAGTCATTTATAGTTTCAGAGAGACTTGTTTGCCTCCTCTACACCATACTTACCCTTTACCTATAAATATAAAGCAAATTGACATATAGGATGAAAAACCAGACCAGTGGAGATTAAAGACTGAATCTTGACTGTAAGGAGCACTTGTTTGTTAGGGTATTGTCTACCATCGTAGTTTTTGTGATTTCATTGGGAATTCATTGGGAAATGATGAAAAGAGATTGAATTGCTTGCTTTTTTTTTTTTTTAACACAAGCTGCTATACTACAACTAGGTAATTTCAGCTGCTCCCAACATGTGGAGATAGAAATAACTGTGCAATAATTAAGATTCTTAGTGGTGATGTTATTTATGTAGGTTAATACTTCATAATGCTTTCTTGATTTTTGTCTTCATTTTGTCCCCCTTTCTGATACTTTAGATTGCCAATATTCTAGATAGCCATGCAGCTACATTGAACCGGAAATCTGAACGGGAAGTCTTCTTCATGAATACCCAGAGCATCGTCCAACTGGTACAGAGGTATTACATATAATGCCAGATTCCCAGCTGTCCATCCCAATACCTTTTTTTCACCTAAGCAGTCAAGAAGAAATTTAATTTAGATTTGACTAACAGAAATTAGAAAACACCTTATATCTTAGGAAAAAGATTTTTTAATTGAACTGCTGTGAGATATAGTTACAAAGCTTTCATGTTTGAGTTTCTGTCATCATCATCATCATCATCATCCCATTGATTGTCGAATTTCTCGAGCAGTCTCAGTAACATCTGCATTTGTCTTGGCCCTGAGATTTTAGAAGCCTCTCTTTACTTGTCCTTTCCAATGGTGCCACATTGGAGTCTCTTTCAGGGTCAGGGGAATGAGACCCATCATTGTTACTGGTTTTGGCATGTGAATACACCATTGGAAGTCTTCGAGGCTCTGCCATGTGGGCAGGAAACTCTCGGTAGCTTGCCAGGTTCTCCCAAAGAGAGAACTAGGCAATAAGATGTCACATGGCTGCTTTATCTTGAATTTCTGTCATACAATGATCAAATGCGCATCCCTTCACCAGTGCACATTTTCCACCACTAAAATCCCCAGTATCCACATCCCCCACATGCAAACCTTTCATCTGCCTGTGTGGCAGACAATTTTCCACAATATTCTCACTTTCTTTGATTACATTCAATATTTTGACACCAGTCCCACCATTATTATTTGGAATTTTCCTACCACCGCTCAAACCTGTCAAAAAGGCAATGCCAGACAATTTATTTTGTATTCGTTTTTATGAATAGCATTTGATATCATACTTTTGCAAGAGCGACTGCATGCTCCTGGAATTCTAAAATTTTAGGGTCTGGAGAGATCTCTGCAGCTAGCTGCTCGGTTCCAAGATTCTTTTGTGTGTGTCTGGATTGTGGCTGTTAAGGAGCTTAAATAGTAGCCGGATGCAGTTCATGGGCACCATCTCAGGGTTCCATGCATGGTGGGGGGCAGGGTGAGGTGACAAGGGGACTGGCTCCTCCCCTATCCCATGAGGCTTGGCGTTTGCTATTACAGCTCCCAGGTACTTGGGCTTCTCATTGAGTTCTGGAAGATGGCGGCCACTGGGATTCCTAGGGGGCACCTAGAGGGACAACACCAGCTCCTATCTGGAATAGCCTGGTGAAAGCGACCTCTTGCGAAGTCTGGAGGCAACTTTGTAGCAAGCTGCTTTGTTCTGAAATTCTTTTGTGTGTCTCATCTTAGGGTATATTTTTTGTCTTCTAAATAATTTACAATTGTGATTAATGCTTATACTCAATATTTATGGCTCTTTTCTATTTTGAATCTTTCTGTCAAACTATGAAAGCACAGATTTTTTTTCTTTCAGGGTCACACCCAGAGATGCACAGGGGTTACTCCTGGCTCATGCTCATACACTCAGGAAGTACTCCTGGCAGTGCTCGGGGGACCATATGGGATGCTGGGAATCAAACCTGGGTTGGCCGCATTCAAGGCAAATGCCCTACCTGCTATCCTATCGCTCCAGCCCTGAAAGCACAGACTTTTTAATTTTATTTTTATTTTTGGCTTTAGGGGTCACACCTGGTAATGCTTAGGGGTTCCTTCTGGCTCTTCAGTCAGAAATTACTTCTGGCGATGCTCGGGGAGCCATGTGGAATAATGGGGATCAAACCAGGGTTGGCTGTGTGCAGTGCAAACACCCTACCTGCTGTACTATCACCATGGCGCCAGCAGACTTTTTAAAGTTTCTGTTTTGTTTTTGGTTTCTTTTGGGCCATACCAGGCAATGGTGGCTCAGCCCTGAAATCACAGACATGTCTTTTTTTTTTTTCCCCCTTGTAATTCTAATGACAGTCTCAATATTTTCTCTGGCATAGGACCAGTCACTGTCACTGTCATCCCGTTGCTCATCGATTTGTTCGAATGGGCACCAGTAACGTCTCTCATTGAGAGACTTATTGTTACTGTTTTTGGCATATCCAATACGCCATGGGTAGCTTGCCAGGCTCTGCTGCGAGGGCTCGATACTCTTGGTAGCTTGACGGGCTCTCCGAGAGGGACGGAGGAATCGAACTCGGGTCGGCCGTGTGAAAGGCGAACGCCCAACCACTGTGCTATCGCTTCAGCCCATAGGACCAGTATCACAACTTTCTCCTTAAATTTTGGAGTTATCTATTAGACTAAAAGACTGTTCACAGAACATTTTTCAGTTTTAAGATACTCATACATTTTTCATGGGCTGGAGTCATAATTTGCTTACACGCCACCAACGCAGGTTCAATTTCTGACACCCCATATGGTCCCCTGAACACCTCCAGGTGTAGCCCCAAAACATAAAAAAAAAAACCCTCATATATACTCATACATTTTCTAGATAGTCTTATTCATTTTGAGGAATTTTTTCTACGTAGTATTAAGAAAAGATTCAGAGCACAGGTTGAGCTATCAAGTGGCTTTTGGTTTGTTCTCCCTTTTTCTCTTTTTTTCTTTAAGAAAATCTTATTTATAGTCAGATTTCTTGTAGAGTTGAAATTTAAACCAATCTGCTTAGTTGGTTGTAGGCTGCTCCTGTCTCATCTACTTCTCAGAGGGAAAGTAGTTCAGTTGGATGTTTACCAAGTAAATCTGGGCTGTGGATTTATTATTTAATAGTCTGTTCTTTTTTTTTTTTGCTTTTTGGGTCACACCTGGCGATGCACAGGGATTACTCCTGGCTCTGCACTCAGGAATCACCCCTGGCCATGCTCAGGGGACCATATGGGATGCTGGGATTTGAACCCGGGTCGGCCGCGTGCAAGGCAAACGCCCCACCCGCTGTGTTAATAGTCTGTTCTTGAATAGTATCGCTTGCTGTAGTTTTTCATTCGAGCCTTTTATGCTTGCCTAGGTACCGAAGTGGCATCCGAGGCCACATGAAGGCTGTAGTGATGGACCTGCTGCGGCAGTACCTGAGAGTAGAGACACAGTTTCAGAGTGGTAAGTCTCTTCTTGTGGACTCAGTACTGAGTGGAATTGTGCTGCATATGTGAACTGCAGTATCTGTCTGTCCAACCACTGAAACTTGCCATTCAACTCTTTCTTCAGTTACCACTTTTTTTTTTTTTTTTGGCGGTGGGTGGGGGCTGGGTGTAGACATACTCAGAGGTGTTCATGAACTACTCTTGGCTTGTTCCTTAGAGTTGTTCCTGGCAGCGCTTAGGGAACCATGTAAAGCAGGAATGGAACATGGGCCTCCTGCATGTGAAATATGTGCTTACTTAACACATTGATCTGTGTCTCCAGATCTTGCCTTCCTCTTTAATAAAGGAAAACGTTGGGGCTGGGGAATAGGGCTTAAATGGTATAGTACATGTCTGACATGGGTGGGACCTTGACAATCCTTAGCACACCATTGGCTCCCTGAGCATTGTAGGACGTAATTCTGGTGGTCGCTAAGCACTGCTCAGCCCTCAGTGTATAACCGCAAGTGGTCCCAGTGTATTAGGAAAAGAAAACACAACAACAACTCTGAAACCTTTATAACACTAGTGCCAAATAGAGAACAACAGAACAGTTTGTGGGATCAGAAAGAGAGTAGAGGGGTTAAGGCATGTGCCTTGCATGTGGCCAATTCAGTTTTGATTGAAAATCTCAACACCACTTGGTCTCCCAAGCATTGCAGGATGCGGTCCTGAGGCCTCTGAGCATTGCTGGGTCTGGGTGACCTTTCAGGCCTGGCTAGTCTAGCGTCACTGAGCAGTGCTCCCAAGTCTCCTGAGCACTGCTGGGGAACTGCCAAACGACAGCTTGATGAGATTGTGAACCGGGTAGCTCTGGAAAAGGACTGAGATCATATTTTTTCTAGTAGAGATTAGTATTTTCTGTTGTTGTTTTCTGAATTTAGTATAGTAAGAGTTGGTTGAGTCATGACAAAACTAAAAATGAGTATATCTGAAGGGCTTGCCTCTCAGCATCTGATTCATAGATTGAATTCAAAGGCATCTGGAAAAGGCTCAGATTTGCTAGTTTTTCAGTTTATCGTTTAGGTGCAATTTATCTCTGGCTTTCTCTGAAGAGCTTTACTAAATGATGTATAAAAAGTCTAAATGTGAAACATCCTGACTAGGATTATAAAGGTAATGTACTGCTGAAAATGTTTCTTGCCACAAGGTGGCAGTGAAACACCATAGAATTTGAAATAATACCTAACATTTTATTTTATCTAATTTGTTCCCTTTTGCATCCTTAGAAAAAAAAATCACTGTCACTGTCATCCCGTTGCTCACCGATTTGCTCAAGTAGGCACCAGTAACGTCTCCATTGTGAGACTTGTTGTTACTGTTTTTGGCATATCGAATATGCCATGGGTAGTTTGCCAGACTCTGCCATGGGGGCGAAATATTCTTGATAGCTTGCCGAGCTCTCCGAGAGGGGCGGAGGAATTGAACCCAGGTCGGCCTCGCACAAGGTGAACGCCCTACCCGCTGCACTATCACTCCAGCCCCTTAAAAAAATTAAAAGATAAAATTAAAATAAGATGATTCTGCTACTCAAGATCAGCAAAAAGCCTCAGATAAATATTTTGAACCCAATTCAGCATTGTACCAAACTACATCATTGCCAAGTTGGCTTTATCCCACTAGTGCAAATTTAATTAATACTGATAACCAATTAAAGTTTCTCATGTAATAGATTAAAAAAAGGAAAAAGTATGGTGCCCCTTTCAGAATATGGAGAAGGAAAGCATTTGACAAAATATACGTACATTAAGAATGCAATCAAACTCTTTTTTTTGTTTGTTTTTTTATGACACCTGCTGATTCTCAGAATTTATTCTTGGGATACTAGGGATTGAACCTGGGTCAGCCACATGCAAGATGAGTGCCTTACCCCTTGTACTATTGCTCTGGGTCCTGAAATTTAACATTAATTACACAAAGCTCCCTCACAAAAATATCTATAAGGATTCATCATATATGGAGAACATTTGGAAGCTTTTTCTTTAACATTAGGAAAACGCTTGTTATTATTTTTATTTAGTATCATACTACATTGCTAGCCAATACAGTAAAGAAAAGAAAAAAATTAAACTAGAAAGGAAAAAAAATCTGCCAGTATTATTATATGATATCTACCTGAAAGTCTCAAAGAATTCACATATTTCTAATTAAAATTGTTAAAGTCATAGCAGTGTAGCTGGATACAAAGTCAATATACTGCTTGTGGATATTTCTTTATAGTAGGACAGTCATTTAGAAAAAGCAATTTAGAAAAATATGCCATTTCAAATAATAACCTCAGGGCTAGTAAGATAGCTTAGTGGACTGAGCACATGCTTTGAATGCAGGAGGCCTGGATTCATCCCTAGCACCACATGATTGCAAGCACCACTGTGAGCAGCTCCAAACAGAGAACACTAAGGGATAAATCTGACAAAAACCCTGTAAGCCTCTTTTTGAGTAAATTATAATCTGTGAGTAATACCAAAGTAGATCTAAGTAAAAGTCATGATCTTAGATTAGTGTATACATATTTGAAAAATGTTGATTCTTCCTGAATTTGTATTTATTGATGTCATAAAAATCCTGCTAGACATAGTACAATGGGTAGGATGCTTGCTTTGCATGCAGCTATTCTAAGTTGGATCCCTGCACCTCATATGGTCCCCCAAGCACCACCAGGAAAGATCCCTAAGCACAGAGCTGGGAGTAATCCCTGAGCACAGTTGGTGTGACCTCTTCTCCTCCTGCACCCAACACACAAAATCAAACATACAAAAATTAACATAAAGGGTCTGGAGAGATGGTACAAGGGTGGGGGTGCTTTTCTCGCATGTGGTTGACCTGCTTTGATAACCAATACCATGTAAGGTTCCCCAAAGCACTGTTGGTAATGGCGCTTAAGCATAGAGCTAGAGAATGACCATGAGCATAGATCCCTGAGTGCCACGGGGTATAGGCTGTACCACCCCTCCCAAATTAATATAGAGCTATAATAATAAAGAGTGTAATATTTACATAGGCACAGAGTAAAAGGTCAGTGGAACACAATAACTCAGATCCAACTTACATGAATACATTATTTCAGATAGCGCTGGGGCGATAGCACAGCGGTTGGGTGTTCGCCTTTCACGCGGCCGACCCGTGTTAGATTCCTCCACCCCTCTCGGAGAGCCCAGCAAGCTACCGAGAGTATGGAGCCCGCACGGTAGAGCCTGGCACGCTACCCGTGTGTATTGGATATGCCAAAAGCAGTAATAATAAGTCACTCAATGAGAGACAAATTTGAACAAATCGATGAGCAATGGGATGACAGTGACAGTGACAGTATTGTTGATATTGAGGAAAAGATAAACTTTCCAGTAAATGTTACTGCGACCGTGGATTATCCATTTGTAAAACCAAGTGAAGAAATTGGGTCCTTATATGAAAGTATCCACACACAAATAAACTCCTGATGAATCATGGAATTTAACTTGTACTATGGAAGCAAAACTACTAAAGTTTTAGAAAATCCTATGACATCAAGTAGAGATTTTTACCATACATTTTTTTATGTATGGTAAAATACCATACAAAATGTGAATACAAACTATAAAGGAAAAGGTTAACTTGACCTAACTTAAAAACTAGTGTACATTAAAAGATACTATAATGTGGGGCCAGAGTGATAGTACAGCAAGTAAGGTGCTTGCTTGTACACGCCCAAATTGGGTTCAATCACCAGCATCCCATATGGTCTGCGGAGCCTGCCAGTAGAGATTCCAAAGTTCAGAGCCAGGAGTAACTCCTGAGCACCACTGCTTCCTCCTACCCCCCCAAAAAGATACTATGAGATTGAAGTACAAGCTCCTACATGGGAGACACTATTTATAAAACATACTGGTAACAAAGGGTTAATTTCTGTAATACATAAACTTCTACAAATCAAAAGACAACTTAATAGAAAAATGCCAAAAGAATATGGAAAGACAACTCACGTTAGAAACAGCACAAATCATTCCTAGTCTCATTACTTTTTTTGAGAAATGTGTACCATACTGTGGTGAGATTGGCAAGCATTAAATAGTCACATCAGGGCCATGGAGATTGTTCAAAGGGTTCGAGCACTTGCTTTCTCTGCTGGAACCCAGACTTAGTCCCCAACACTGCACGGTCTCCCAGACAAGGGCAGGAATAGCTCCTAAACACCTTCAGGTAGGGCCCTCAAGCAATACAAAAGTCACACCGTGTTCTGTGGCTTCTGTAAATGGAGTGTAAATCGCCATTTTGGTAAATGGTTTGCAAATGTCTAATATTCTTTGTTACATAGTTGTTGTTCTTTGATCTAGCTATTTCACTCTTCAGTAATATGCTCCAGGGTAGGTGAGATGGCTTCAAGGATTGGGGCAGTGCTTTGCTTACAGGAGCCCTGGGCTCCGTCCCTGGCACCACATGTCTTGTTGAACATTACCAGCAGTGGCTCCCCTCAAAGCAATATACTCTACAGAAAGTCTTACACATGCTTTTAAAACATTATATATGATGGGACTGGAGTGATAGCACAGCGGGTAGGGCATTTGCCTTGCACGCGGCCAACCCGGGTTCAAATCCCAGCATCCCATATGGTCCCCTGAGCACCGCCAGGAGTAATTCCTGAGTGTATGAGCCAGGAGTGACCCCAGTGCATCGCCGGGTGTGACCCAAAAAGCAAAAAAAAAAAAAAAAACAAAAAAAAAACCCACAAACCAACAACATTATATATGACATGATTATGCTTTTTAAAAGGGTATGTTGTTTATAATTGCAAAAAAACCCCAAGAAATACAGGAAACATTTAAATATATGACATAAAATAGATGATTGAATTCTGGTACACTCCTTCAAAGGATCACTATACAACATTAAAAATGGAGAAACAAAGTTCTATGTGTGAGAAGGATGTATCTCAAAAATAAAATGTTGATGGGAAAAAAACAAGTTATAGAAGTCTTCATACAAAATGTTTACATTTTTATCAGGTTGAAAAAGGAGAGAGATTGTAGAGTAGTTAAGGCACTTGCATTGCTTGCAGTTGATCCTGGTTCAATCCCTAGCACTATGGTCTCTTAACAGAGTATCCTGAACACTGCCAAGTCTGTCCCAACAACTTGTCCCAAAAAGCAGGAAGAAATAAAACTTACATTTGTGATTAAATATATAGAAAAGTAAAAGAATAATTAACACAAAATTCAGCCTAGTGATTGTTTCTGAGGAGGAGCACATATGGTCCTTCAAAGATATAAAAAAGTGCTATTAAGTTACATGGTGTTTAATTTGTGTATATTTCACAATAAATGTTTTATTGGTATAATTTTTTTTCTGCTTAGTATTGCTGCCACCTCCCCCACTTCCTTGTGGCTAAATTTTCTGTTCTAGTTATTCCTCTTACAAAAATAGGCTTCTTGGATTCAGAATGATAGTACAGTAGATAGAGCCTTGCCTTGCATGTTGGCTGACACAGATTCAATCTCCAGTACCCCTTATGGTCCCCTAAGCACTGTCATAATGTGAACCCTGATCACAGAGCCAGGAGTAAGCCCTGAACACTGCTATGTATGGCCCCCAAAGCTAAAAATAAATAAAATAGTTTTTTATTGTGACTTAAAAGCTAAGCTTTTATAAAGGACCACCAATTTTTAATTGGATTCTGATTTGGATTCTGATTTGTTCAATATGGATCTTTTATTGAATTGATAGTCCCCTAAATATTGTTGTCAGCTATTTTAAAAATAGGCTTTAATTTCTTTCTACTTTGGGAGGGAAGTAACTGGGGATTTGAGACTCACCTGGCATTGCTCAAGGCTTACTCTTGAATCTGTGGTACTGGAGGTCAAACTCGTGCTGACTATGTGCAGGCAAACTGCCTTAATCCCTACACTATGTCTGTCCATTTAGTTTCATTTTGGGGAATAAGAAAAGGTGGTCTCTAATATTTAAAACAGATACAAGCAGAGTTGCCCTGGACCATTATAATGGTAGTCAAGGATTCCATGCTAATGCAACTTGAACACCACTGTTCTAGTGTGCAACTCAGCATAGACTCCGAACTGATGTGATAATCCTTTAGTATTCTCATAATTTCATAAGATTGTGAGCCTTGGCTGGAGCAGTAGTATAGCGGGCAGAGTGTTTGTCTTGCATATGGTGACCCAGGTTCGATTCCCAGCACCCCATATGGTCCCCTGAGGATCACCAGGAGATATTCCTGAGTGCAGAGCCAGGAGTAACTCCTGGGCATTGCCCGGTGTGACCCCAAAATAAAAAAATAAAGATTCTGTGGCTTGAGATTATTCAGACACTCATTCCCTTTTTTCTAGAAAAAACAATTTGGATATAAGCAGTTTTCTAAAACAAAGAATACAACGCTTGTCCCTTAGTGATGTCATTGTAGAATGTGTCGTTTATGTTTCTTTTGTCAAACATAACTCTCCTAGCCAGACCCCAGTATCCTCCAGAAAGAACAGGAGAAATATGCATAGCTGTAGTAGTCCTGTATACCTTTTGATTCAATGAAAGACTCTTTTGACCTGTGCCTTAGTTTGGATCTGGAATTCCTGGGCATTGCTTAGCTGCTCATGAATTTACAGGAGGAAGGAAACTTGATTCCAGAGGTAGGAGCCATACTTCTATGAATATTGATGAGTTTATTGTGGTCTTACGTGTGATCTAAAACTGTTCTAGTTTTCAGTGAGACAAATATGGACCCTGAATGTCAAGCCAGAGTAGACTGTAGAAATCATTAGATTTAATGGTCCTGATATTTCTTTTTAAGAAACAGAGCCTTTTCTTCTAAGAATATCATTTCAGGAAGCTAAATGGCAGTATTTATTTTTGTTTTTTGAGCCACGTCATGTGCTCCTTATGGGGTACTTTTTGTTTTGTTTAGGGGTCACACCAGGGGTTACTTCTAGCTCTGCACTCAGAAGTTACTCCTGGTGGTGCTTGGAGTAATATGGGCCATATGGGATGTCAGGGATTGAACTTGCATTGACCATATGCAAGGCAAGCACCCTATCTACTATACTATCACTCTGACCCCTAAGAAAACTCTAAGGCTATTTCTTTTCAAAGCTTAGCTGGTGAATATAGATATTGAAAAACAAACATCATATAAACATAAACTTTGTTACGTGGGTGAGGATTACTTTTCTTTGTTACTTGCAGGTCACTATGACAAATGTGTGTTTGCCCTTCGGGAGGAGAACAAGAGTGACATGAACACTGTACTGAACTATATCTTCTCTCATGCTCAAGTCACCAAGAAGAATCTTCTGGTCACGATGCTTATTGTGAGTACCCTTTCTTAGAATCTTTAAGGATGGTTGATTATGCTTTTTAAAAAGCATTTATTTTCTGTTGGCTGTGGTCAGAGGAAAAGCCCCTAATTTTGCAGTTATTGAATGAGTATGGCTTGGGCTGTAGACTGAACATTTCTCTTATCTACTTTTGTCCTGCACGCTGGGAATTTATTCCAGCTAGGAAAGGGTTGTTGTAGCAGTCTGCATATAATCTGGCACAGGCATTCCGCTCTCTTGATTAAGAGATGCTCTGTACTTCTCCATTCCTGTTGTCACTCAAGACAGTAGGTTAAGTTTAATTTTGTATAATCGTTATACATTTTCATTATATGAATATAATCAGTATATTGTCTGAAATTTCAAAACTAGATATGGCAGTTAGAAGTCTAGTGCTTCCCTTGCTCTATCAAAGAAATTCAGATGTACTTTGCATCTCTGCTGGCTCTTTTCTGTTTTATCTACATTGGAATCCAGACTTAGGTCATTTTACTGATTAGTCCAGTAATACAATTAGAAAAAGTGGAAATGAGTGCTAAGACCAGTGAATGCACATTTGACCAGCAGGTAGAATTCTGAGTTGTTAAAGAGTTTCAGAGCTGATTTGCAGGTCCTTCATGTCTTGATTTTTTTCTAGTTGAGTTAGTCCTAGGATACAGAAAATAACAGGACTGTTCTTAGAGTCCCTATACCATGAATAATTGCTTTACTGCTGCATGTTTGTCTTTTGTGTGGGGTAGAGAACCTTTTGTTCCCAGAGGTTCCTTTTGTGTCCCTTTGTGGAATTTGCATTCCTTGCACTTCAATCCCATCATTTCTTCTTGGAAGAAGAAAAAGCCATAAATCTTTACTGCTATTCATTCAGTTACCTGCCTAGGTGGCCAACTCAAAGATATATAACATTTTTTAGAATAGCCATTTTAAGTTATATGTTATTATAGAAAGAGTTCACTACCTTTGCTACACCAAAAGCTGGATGGTAGAGAACCTCACACACACATTTGAAAGAAGAAAAATATATGTATATAAAAGCACTAGGTAAAGAAATGATATAATGTATACAACTTTTATTTTTATCTCAATCAAAAAAAGGGAAGAAACCTCCTGACTATTTAATTTATCTTTAAATTTAAATGCAAAGATTGCTTATTCTCATTTGGATAAAGGTAACACTTTTCTGTCTGAAAAGGGAAATTCAAGGGAGTAGAAGAATCTTTCAGTTTTGGACATAGGATTGGGTAGAATTTTCCCTTTTAGAAAGCTAATTATGGTGAGTTTTTCATTTTATTATGATTACCTTTTTAAGGACTTAACAGTTTTCTGCACTAAAAATAGACCAAAGCCCAGAATCCTTGGAGCAGCGGAAGAGTAATGATCGCCCAAGACTGTCGCTGGGTTTCTTAAATTCTAATTTGTAAGATATAGGGGCTCGGCTCGCTCCTTTTGCGGAGTGATTGTAAGTAACGCTTGCCTTAAGAATCTCATTATTGGAACACGGAGCCATATTTCCTCTGAGAATTCTGGAGTAGCTTTGAGCCGGGGCTGTTCATTTCTCAAGTAATCACGCTGGTGTGATGGAGAGAGAAAATGGCAGCTGTTCGGAGCTCAGGCCTTCAATTTTCTTCAGAGTCCAGTCACTCAAGTGTGTAATTACACGGGGGTGCTGCAGAGGCGTTGGGCCCTGTCAAAGAACTGGTTTGAGGCTTTGCTTTCTGCTTTTGCCAGTCAGGACAGGCATAAGCCAATGGGACTCTGACTTGCTGCTGTTCTTTTTTCCCCACCTTATCGTCCTGATTACTTCTTACCTGCATGGATAGTGCCCCAACTTTCTTTCCAGTTGACTGGGCTCTTTGGAGAAAAGAGCCGTTTCTTAGTGTTTGGGTTTGAATGAATAGAACAGGGAGAAAAGGAGGAGGAAGAGGAAGACGGTCAAAGATGTGAATGAGGAAAATGTATTTGTCCATTTATTTTGGCATCTTCACTTTTGTACTTAAAAACAAAACTCAGTAAACAGAGCTGGCTTTCATATCATTACTTTCCTTCAGAAACATCAGTTATCTTCATAAACTTCATGTTAGAGACTTGGAAATCAAGAATATGACTGAGCTGAGGGCCAGGGAACAGTGTTTCTGGAGTAGGAAGGACAGTTGCATGATGGTCCTTTCTACCTTTCTAATCTAATAGTTTGACTGCCAGGCAGGGCTTTCTTTTTTCTGCTTTGTAATTATCAGACACTTTGCCCTGCTTCACTCTGCCATCAGTGTTAATGGTGCTAAGTATTCAGGAGGACCATTAGTTTAGTTGTTTGACTTACTCTTTTTGCATGTCTTATTGTCTATAACAGATAACACCTGGACAAGGTAGCATTTTATTACCCCCAGCTTGTGTTCTCTGCTGGCTCCCTTCTCTTTGCTTCCTGGTTGATAGTCATGTGTCTGATATTCCGATCTCTGTTTTCTAGAAATAGGAATGTTGCTGGTGTGCTTCACTGACCAAATCACAGATGGTGATTTCTGAGACCTTTGAATCTAGATGGAAGGATGAAAATCAGGCTTTTGTGAATTAGTGTAGAATATGGGCTGCTCCAGTCAAGACAAGCCTTTGTCTCCGTGGAAGGATGCTGAGTGTTCCCCTGCCTTGGGGACGCTTGAGCAAATTCCTTCTAATCTCATACCCAATCTGGAAAGCAAAATATTAGTTAAAAATGCTAAAGTCCTATTAGTTTTCTCCATGTGGAAGAACAGTGTGCCAATATTGAAAACGAAGTCTAAAAAATAGAGTGACTTGTATAACGAAAAGTCTTTTAATTTTAGAACTTAGGGCATTGATTACATTTACTGAGAGATATTGATGGACTTCTTAAATTTAGCCAAGTTGAGCAATTTGTTACAGTAAAGAGTATGGAGGACTGGAGAGAGAGTACAGGAAGTAAGGTGCTTGCCTTGCATGCTTAATGGTTTGATTTCCATATAGCATATGGTTGTGACCCCTGAGCTCCCAAGCACCATCAGGAGTCATTCCTAAACACAGTAAGGAATTGCTTTTCCCAAAGTCTCTCTCTCCTCCGAAGCCTGGTATCAGTAACTTCATGACTTTCTAGATAACAAAACATGTGTTGTAGATACCTTGGTACTAGTTTGTTCCTCTTTTAGTGGGTGGGGGAAATGAGTGGTGGAGAGCGGTGAATGGGTTTAGAGTCTTACTTGGCTGTGCTCAGGGCTCCTGGCTACACTAGGGCTCAGGGATCATTCCTGGTGGGGCTTGAGGCCTTACCCTTATTCATCTCAGGACCCCACCCCTCACTATATCTCTTCTTCTTTCTAGTGTGACTCACATGAACATGATACAAGCACTGTTTAAATCTCTGTCTGAATAATATGTTTAATGAGCCTCTGATTTGATTTAGATATGTAGTATTTACAGGCTGGATATAGCATCAGGGATAGAGTGTCTTGCATACTTAGGGCCCTGAGTTTTTTCTCTGTCTCTTCCCCACCTCCTCACCCACACAGTCACCAAAATAAGGTGAAAATTTGTTTAGTGCCCTTCCTTTCTACTTGTAATATGGCTGCAAGTAATTTTGTCCAGATTAGAAGTTAAAAAGTCTTTGGTTATTCAAGCTTACTGTAAAAGGATATTAACAATTTTATATTGAACCCGTGCCTATATCTTTTAGTTTCAATCCCAGTTGGAACTGGTAGAAACTGCTAGTCTATTGCAGATAATGGGATAAGCGACTGACGTGGCTGAACAACAGTTAGTTTAAGAGTATTACATATCAAGTCACATTCTTTTTTTTTTTTTTAATTGCCTTCAGTTCTGAGGATGCCGAGACCAAATTGGGTTATAATGGGCTTTCTAGTACAGCTGCATACTTTTGGCTGTGGTCATTTAAGCATAGTGTTATACATTTTTTGCAAATCTGGGAATTCCTTTTGTTTAATCACCAGAGAATAAAAATAGAAGTGGTACCAATCTGAATTATTACTGGACAGTAATTTTAACTTTGGCCCACACATTTATACCAGTAACCCAATATCTAACCCAAAATTACCTGCAGGCTTGTTGAGGTGACATACTCACTATTAATATGAGTATGTCAGCATTGTTGTAAGATTCAGTGCTGCTCTTGGGCTGTCCAGTTGCCCAAAGGAAGGCTACTTCTAGGACAAATAGCCATAAGCCATAAGTTTTCTATTTTGATGTTTGCACCTTTAAAAAATTTTGTGTGTGTGTGTGGGGACACGTACCTGGCTTTGCTCAGGACATACTCCTGACTGTGCTCAGAGATTGCTTCTGGCCAGGTTTGGGGAACCATATGTGGTTCTGGGGATTATGTAAGGAAAGTGCCTTACCCATTGTACTTTCTCTCTTTTTGGCCTAGATGTTTTCATCTTACAATGTTTGGTTCTCATGAACAGCAACAGCAAGGTCTTCCATTCTCAGTGATTTATTTCAGAACTTGGAACACTGTCTAGGTCAAGGAGAGCAGAGCTGAAAGTGTTACTCTGGTTTTCTATTGCCATTTTTATGCTCTGGTACTAATGATGACAATGGAATGAAAATATTCAAGTCAGAATAAACAAACAAAAGTTGTGGTTTATTTTTCTGTGTTTATTAATGTATATCCAAGAAGATCTGGTCTCTGTACTTAATTACAAGCAACTCTCAAGAAGATTTTCAGTTGGAGGTTGGGAACAAATGATTACTTCCCTATTATTTTTCTAATCTCCATAGGTTCTTTATTTCCTCTTCCCTTTTTACAGATATGGTTTCTTCCCCCCTACCCACCACCCTGCAGCCCTATTCTCTTTTTTTCATTGTAGAATGATAAATATTGAATTATTAATATGAAAGTTTTTTATTTTCATATTAAAAAGTGATTTGGGTATTTTGCTTTGTTTTGGATGTTTTTTTGTTCTTTGGATTGCACTCGTCAATGCTCAGAGGTTACTCCTGGCTCTGCTGGGGGACTATATGCAATGCCTGGGATCGAACCCGGGTTGGCCACATGCAAGGCAGACGCCCTACCTGCTGTTCTATCACTTGAAGACCCTGTTTGGGGTTTTTAAGTTAGAATGTGATCTAGGCTAAAAGCTAACTTCATTTTTCTTTTTTCTGAAAAGGTAACTCAGGATTCCCTTTAACAGGTTTGGTAGGTGGCTAGTGTTCTAGTTGGGTAAGTGGGGAGGCCTGGGTTACAAATGGTGTTACTTAGGGCTTACTCCTGACTCTGTGCTAGAGATGACCCCTTGACAGTGCTTGGGGGAACCATATGTAGTGCCAGAGCTGAACCAGGCAGGGTGCATGCATGTTAAGTACACACCCTGACCCCTGTACTCTCTCTGACCCAGGCTGTGTCCTTATTTTTTTTTTTTTTGCTTTTTTGGGTCACACCTGGCAATGCACAGGGATCACTCCTGGCTCTGCACTCAGGAATTACTCCTGGCGGTGCTCAGGGGACCATATGGGGTGCTGGGAATCGAACCTAGGTCGGCCGAGTGCAAGGCAAACGCCCCACCCGCTGTGCTATCGCTCCAGCCCCCTGTGTCCTTATTTTGACATGATCATTTCTTTGTTAATGTTGAGACCTTGGGTATTTGTAGGGAACAGGGTGCTTTTTGGGTGTTTAGATCTCTCATTGGGTCATTCTAATAAAACAACTCAATAAGAATGTTTTCTCTCAGGGACTTCAGGTAGAGAGAGATGCAGGTAGGAAAAACTTACCTGGGCAATAAAAAAAAAAATGTCTTTTTATAAAAGTTCTTGTCTCTGGTGATTTGATAAAGTTCTTTGAAATTCTGTTTTGCTCATTAAATCTCAGCAAACAAAACTTAGTCACCTTTTCTCCTCCATATTCACTTTTATGCCCAAGGATAGCCCTTGAACAGGTCTCCTGGTCTATGGCTCAACTAAAACCTATATTTATATTCAGTCTTTTTTTTTTGGTGGGGGGGAATCACACTCAGCGATGTTCAGGGGTTACTCCTGGCTCTGCAGTCAGGAATTACCTTTAGCAGTGCTCAGGGGACCATATGGGATGCTAGGAACCAAACCCCAGGTCAGCCGCGTGCAAGACAAATGCCCTACCTGTTGTGCTACTGCTCCAGCCCCTATATTCAGTCTTTATTTTTGTATCTTCTGGCATTCTTATTTAGTTTTTGGTGACATCTGGCTGTGCTCAGGGGTTACTCCTGGCTGTGAGCTCAGTGATCTCTCCTGGCAGAGCTCAGGAGACCATATGGGGGTGCAGGGGCTTGAATGCAGGTTGGCTGATTGATTGAAGGGCAAGTTCCCTGCTCGCAGTACTATATATCTCTCTGGCCCATGTTCATTTTCCTTCTTCCCATTTAGGTGAGCACTAAATAATGCACTAGGTAGGTAAAAACAGATAATAATGGTATTTCTTTAACTTAAACATCATCATGTATTTTACAACTGGACATTTGGAGCAGACATATAGGTGGTGGGTAGATTGGGGAATCAGAAAATGTTTCCTGCTTTAAAATATTTGAGAAGCATAATGGAGTTGAGCATTCCAAAAGTATTTAGCTTTGTGATGTAGGAGGTTAACAGTGCATCTATAAAAGGTGCTGTAGGGGCTGGAGAGGTAGCACAGCGGGTAGGGCGTTTGCCTTGCACGTGGCCGACCCGGGTTCAAATCCCAGCATCCCATATGGTCCCCTGAGCACGGCCAGGGGTAATTCCTGAGTGCAGAGCCAGGAGTAACCCCTGTGCATCGCCAGGTGTGACCCAAAAAGCCAAAAATAAAATAAAATAAAATAAAAGGTGCTGTAGGAAATACTGTGTGCCCTCAAATCTGGAAGTCTCGAGCTTTTATTATACTGCTATGAGAAAGGACTACAGATTATCCTCCGATAGGGAAAGTTAAGTTTGAATTAAAGATTTTTTCAGAAAGGAGTTTAGCAGCTGCAAGAAGCCATTTGACATCTTACTGTCTTTCATGTCCTGGTGACCATAAGGAGTGGTTAAAAATTTTTGAATATCTTAGGTGTGGCCCTTGAGAACCTCCCGCTCTCCTCTTTGGCAGCGCCACTAGGCCCGAGCAGCAGCACATTACCCACCCAAGCATTGGGGCAGCAGGATGACGGAGTATTGCTGTAGGGGGCCTTAGCCCCTGAGTCCTGCTTGGGAGGCCCCCTGTCCCCCACCACCAACTTCACTATGTAATAAAGGCAAGGATTTCAAACTCTTAAGAGGAGGAAACAATACTTAAATTATTATATTTTATTATGATATCATATTAAGAACCACTATTGCAGTTGTTAATCTTTGACATTAAAAATGACACTTTTTAACATAATGGGAGACTAACTTCCAAGGATAATAGAGATAAGGGCCAGGAGGATCGCTCCATGGCTTGGAAGCTGACCTCACATGCTGGGGGAAAAGGCAGCTGAGCTAGAGAAGAGAACACCAAGTAAATAATGTTTGGAGGGCTTGCTCAGGATGGGAGATGTGTGCTGAAAGTAGACTATGGACCGAACATGATGGCCATTTAGTACCTGTATTGCAAACCATAACACCCAAAAGGAGAGAGAGAGAGTAAAAGGGAATGTGCTTGCTACAGAGTCGGGGATGGGGGGCAGGAAGGATACGTGGAACATTGTTGGTGGAGAATGGGCCCTGATGGAGGTGTCATTGTATGGCTGAAACATAATCATGGAAGTTTGTAAAAAAAGTTTGTTAAGAAAAATAATTGAAAAAATAATGACACTTTTTTTTTTTAAGCTTATGTGAAATTACATGGATAATGGATGAATTTAGAGAACAAACTGATAGTCCCCTAGATTCCAGAATTTCTTTTTCTCAAAATAGAAATTTTTTCTTAGCAGTTTAGGAATATTAGTTGTCAACACTGAAAACCATGGTCTTATAGGAACTTGATTTTTTTTTTTCCCTCTTCTAATCCAGTTAGGGACTTAACCATGTTTAAGTCATGGAATGACTCTTCAGGTACAGCAAGAGGATAAATGATTTGGGATGCTGAGTGTCAGAATATGAGATGGTGGTTTTTATTTAATAGTGTTTATGAGTAATTTGTTTTTGTGCTTCTGTTTTGTGCCCTGCTAGGATGCTGAATATTTGGATTGTAACATGAGTTGTATCTTTTGCTTTATTCTGCCTTCATTTCAAAAGTGTGAGGAAATAGTATTTTAAATGTTTTAAAACTTTGAAATGTCTCTTACTCCTTGCTCATAATTCTCTTAACCCCTTTTAATGATATCTGATGATTTCTTCTGCATATTAAAAATATGGTGTTGTAGGGGCTGGAGCGATAGCACACAGGTGGGGCATTTGTCTTGCATGCAGATGACCAGGGTCCGGTTCCCAGCATCCCACATGGTTCCCTGAGCACTGCCAGGAGTAATCCTGAGTACATGAGCCAGGAGTAACCCCTGAGCACCTCTGGGTGTGACCCAAGAAGGAAAAAAAAATGCCTCCAAATAAAATTACGATGTTGATTTATAAAGAAATACGTTATGAAGCTCTAATCTGAGTGAGGGATTTGGACTTCTCTTTTTTGTTTATATTGGGTGACACTTTACAGTACTCAGGGGTAGTCCTGGCTCAGTTCTCCAGGTTCACTCCTGGTGGTGCTGGGGATTAAACTTGGGCATCCTCTTGGGCTCTCTCTTCCCTTTATCACATTGTGCAGCATAACATTAATAGCACATTTTCTTTTTAGCCATTAATTTATTATTTCTTTTTTCCATTTCAGAGTATTTTTTGCTTCAGTTCTTTCTAATGTCTATGTGTATGTTCTTTTTCACATTAAAAATCAGGATCAGTTGTGTGGCCGGGATCCTACTCTTACTGATGAGCTGCTGAATATCCTCACCGAGCTAACTCAACTCAGTAAGACGACAAATGCTAAAGTGGCACTTAGAGCACGCCAGGTAAGGACACGTGCGGCTTGCCTGGGGGGAAGAATGGTTTTCATAGACTAGGCAGTCCTACGTATGGTGAGATCTTTCTCAGACACACTACAGTGATCATCCTACAGTTTTTCTATGTGTTTGTTACTGGCAAACAAAACAAGTAATTTTGGTAGTAAGCCAGGGCTAAGCAGAGGAAAGGCAGCTGAGGGAAGTCAGTAAACTCACTATTTCTTACTTCCCGAAGGGATCTGAGTAGCAGATGAAAACTTTTAAGTGTCGAGGAAAAAACACCAAGTGTGGAAAGCAGAAAGATAATGAAATGAGTCTTAGGCTCTAGCAGTCTGAACAGCCCCAGAGAAGTCCAGTTAGTTTCTCCCTGTAGGCTTCATTTCCATTCCAAAAGAATTCAGCAGGGAAGCTGTGGGTTGGCACTTCCTTTGTGTTTCAGTGCTTGGGCACTGACAGGGAAGCAGCATTTGAAGCTGCTCAGTGACCTTCTGCTTTCGCTGCAATTGTATCCATGTCACTGAACTACTCAAAGTTATTGAACCTCTCAGTGACCTGCTGAGGGTATTCAGGTCCTGCCGTGCTCCAGTTTGTTTGTGACATTGCTTTCACTCACATTTCTTGGTGGTACATCCTGATGCCTTCTGCTTTGGTCCTGAGTACCTGGGGGTGTCACAGTAGCTTTTCATAGTCTTTCTACTTCAGACTTGCACAAGACCAGCTCTGCTGCCTCCGTAGCCTCCACAGCTGCGTCCTGCCAGATCTGATTCCCAATTAAATAGTCACGCAGTCCCCAAGACTTGAAGCTTTGCAATGGTGAATCCTATGCACTGATGGAACTTGACTGAAGCTGCTTTCCCTCCTTGCTCCCACCCCCACCCCACCCCATGGGAAATTGCCCCTCAGGCCCTTCATGGTGAGAGTCAACTGAGACGCAAAATTTGGTGGTGTTGACTGTATGCTGCAGGACCTGGAAGTTTTTTACTTGTCCTCTGGTTTATCTTTGATGCCTGCACTAACAGATTTACATTTATTGCTTTTGTAAAGTCAGACCTGCCTATTAGGAACCTAGACTAATAACTCCCCCAGGAACTTAAGCCTCTTATTTTGTTCTCACTCTAGGTTCTTATTGCTTCCCATTTGCCATCATATGAGCTTCGTCATAACCAAGTAGAGTCCATCTTTCTGTCAGCTATTGACATGTACGGACATCAATTTTGCATCGAAAACCTGCAGGTATACATACTCTCCCTCTCTGCACTCCTGTCCCTTGTACTCCCAAACAGAATTTAATTAAGTAATCAGTTAATTTTGGTGCTGGAGATCAAACCTAGACATTCAGACTTAAACATTCAAAAGGTCTGCTCTGTCACTGAGCTACATCCCACACCCATTATAACATGAGTTTCTAAAATCATTTTACTTAACTTTTTAAAAAAAAAACAATAAAATTATAAGTAGAATTTGATTTGGCTAAAGATCAAATAGACCTGCCTTGATGTGTTTTATTGAAGTCTTTAGCCTTTGCCTTTATCTAGAAAGTATTTTAGGCCAAATGTAAGTGGGAGCACTGATAGATTTCTGTTATTTGGATCAGATATATAAATAGGTAGTTGTTAGTCTCCTAGAGGTAATGTTACTTAAGTTTTTAATTTCGGTGCTTTTAAGCTTTATAAAACTAATTTTGTGGAAGTGTCCTGGCTAATCTTACTATTAATTGAATGGACCACTATTGTTATCTTTTTTAAAACATCATTTTGGGGCCAGAGATATACCTCAGCATGCAGCTGACCTGGGTTTGATTCCCAGCATCCCATATGGTCCCCTGAGCCTGCCAGGAATAACCCCTGAGCACAGTAAGGTGCTACCCCACCACCTCTGCAAAAAAAAAAAAAAAAAAAAAAAGCCATAAAACACATCACTTTCAAAGGAAAAACTTTCTGTTTTTTCTACTGCTTTCTCAGGAATGACTTTCAATTTTTTCTACTTTGGCATAAGATTAATATTGCTATCCCTAGTCAAGAAATATTTTAGGCTTTCTGCCAGATTTTGTTCTGGTGAACTAAATAGGGGAGAAGGATATTTTGTTTGGTTCACAGTTTAAATATTGCATTTCAACTGGAATCCAAGTACTGTCCTGGAGTACTAGGACAATTTTTAAGCAGTAGAATATAAATATATGTCAGAAGGAATAATAATTGTCATAAACACGTATTAGCATATAATAAACACAAGTCAATACATTATTCTAAGAATTTTGTATATATTAACTCTTCTAATTTTTTCAACAGCCCTCTGAGGCTAGTGTTACAATTTTTCCCAATTTGGGGACCAGGGCCATAGTACAGTTGGCATGTACTTCCCTTGCATGCAGTCAACCTGTGTTCATGGCACCCCATATCCTTCACCAAACCCACCAGGAGTGATCCCTGAGCACAAAGCCAGACTTAAACATTCAGAAGGTCTGCTCTGTCACTGGGCTACATCCCATACCCATTATAATGTGAATTTCTAAAATTATTTTACTTAACTTTCTTTTTGCGTGTCATCCTTGCACAGGGGCCATTGTTTGATATGCCAAAACAGTAACAGCAAGTCTCACAATGGAGACATTATTGGTGCCCGCTCGAGAAAATCAATGAACAATGGATAACAGTGCTAACTTTTTTTTTTTTTAAAGAAAAGAATAAAAATATGGGTAGAATTTGATTTGGCTAAAGATTAAATAGACCTGCCTTGATGTGTCCTACTGAAGTCTTTTTAGCCTTTGCTTTTATCTAGGAAATATTTTAGGCCAAATTAAAGTCGACCATCAACAGGTGTACCCTCCCAAGAAAATTTCCTCCCATTTTGTAACTAAGTTGTGACTAAGATCCAAAAAAGGCTAAATTCATATGTGACATTTATAGACACAATTCTTAGATTTTACTCAGTGCTTCAAATGCTAGCTGTTGGTCATTGACTTTGTTCTATTTGGATGTAATGATTTAATCTTATCTTTGTACCTTACAGAAACTCATCTTATCAGAAACATCTATTTTTGATGTTCTACCAAACTTCTTCTATCATAGCAACCAGGTCGTGAGGATGGCAGCTCTGGAGGTGAGTTTTCATAGTCATGTGACATAACCTTTTCCTTGGTTTCTACCTGATTTACTTCCTCTTTGGCCCTTTGTTTTTTGACCTGAAGGTTGGTTCAGTAGCATTGTTTTTCCTCTAAAACAATAAATGCTTTGAGAACACAGGTGTATCAGCTGAACTAATCACGAGCTTCTGGGCTCCATTTTTTTTCTTCCCCTAGTAGCTGCCAGCATTTTATTTTATTTTTCAGTAGTCTCTATTTTCCAGGTATTTGATTTCTCCCATTTCATAATGAACCAAGGATTGTAATGTAATAAGTGAAAAATATCTGACTGATCAGAACATGTATGATTACTATTTTGTGATTTGAATCAAATAAACTAGATTTTAGTTATATTCTGAATTGTCAAGCAACACTTGGGAAATGGTTTCAGCATGGGAAAGAACATAATAACATTTTAAGAACTGTATTTTACTTTACTCTTTTAACCCTACAATTACTTTACGAAGGAGGAAGAAAGTAAGTCTGTGAAAGGTAGGAATGGAGAGATAGTAAAGGGGGTTAATGTACTTGTCTTGCACTCAGCCACTAGGGTTAGATTCCCCTGAGCACCACCAGGATTGATCCCTGAGCATAGAGCCAGGAGTAAGCCCTGGGCAGTGCTGGGTGTGGTCCAGAAACAAAAATAACCGTGCAAAATAAGACTGAAAGGTTAAGTCACTTGCCCAACGTCACACAAGATGTGAAGGTGATCTGGCTGAGATATGTTACCCTTTTGAATTACCAGGCTTGGTTCGACTGATCTGGTGGGGTAGGTGACTGCCCCTTCCTTTATCTCCTCTCTATGCATGAGTCCCTATCAAAGCTGGATGTTCAGTGGAAGAGTCGGCCGTACCCAGAGAGACACAAGCCGTTCTTTGGTCAAGGGTGTACAAATAGATGTGGTCCCCTGCTAGAACCTCCAAATAAGCTCTCAATGTCACAGATAGTCAGTGGAAGAATCTGCGTTTCAACTCAGATAATTTTATTCAGAGACTTTTCTGTTTCCACTATGACACTACCTCATTAAGCACAAAACTTGTAGCTGCGGAGTACTGCTGCAAAATTGCCAAGTTGATGTTTTTTGAAGATGAGAAAAAGAAGTGTTTTAAATGGTTTTATGCAATATGACATTGCTACAGTCTATTGCCAGCTCTTTTGGATTTACTTATTTGTATTCTGGGGTAGGGTGTATCCTACTCAGTAAATACCCGATTTTAAAAGTATCTTAAGTACTTTACGGTGCTTTCATGTCATTTAATGAGAAGTCTCCTTATTTTTCTCACATGTGGGTAGAATCCCATGTAGCATTTTATGTGCTTGGCAATTGACTGTGAAGCGTGTGAGGTTGGACCGACTTACTTAACTGTTGCTGTTTAGCTCCTGAATCAAGTTAGTGTGTTTGAGAATTCATAGATAAAATTATGCCTGCATGCTTTTTCCTAGGTTTGGGAGGATATAAGTGTTCTAGAAAACATTAAACTTGTTTTGAGGCAATATGGAGGGGTAATAAAACAAGATGATGATTCAAGATAAGCTCTGAAGAGATAGTACAGAGAGTAAGGCCTTGCATGCCGCTGAGCCAGGTTTAGTCCCTGGTGTCCTGGTACATGAGCCAGGAATAAACCCTGAGCACTGCTCGGTGTGGTCCCAAAATTACAAAAAGAATTAAAAGGTCCAACATGGCAAAATAATTTAATTGTACGGCAGTGCTTCCGCCTTCACTCTTCAAGCAACCCAGAATCAGCACCATTCTTTTTTTTCACTGCATTTATCTTCTGTTGCAATGATCATACCTAATGAGGTGATATATGCTATATGAGGTTCTGTATGCTCAGTTTCGCTAGGCATCCATCTTTCTATAGTGTTTAGGTTAGTATGAAAGGTTTGTAGGATCCCCGGTGGTTCCCAGATGCATGCTAGGTAATTTATAGTCATGGGTATAGGGTATTTTTTGGGGGGTAGGGCGGGAGGGTGTATATTTGGTGCACACTCAGCTGTGCTCAGGGGTTACTCCTGGTTCTGCACTCAGGAATCCCTCCTGGTAGACTCAGGGGACCATATGGGATGTGAGGATTCGCCTCATGCAACGCAAGTGCCCTGCCTTCTGTACTATCACTCCAGCCTGCTACGTATAGTTTTAAAACTCCAACTCTAGTGAATAAAGCAATTAGTGTTTACAGAACCTTGAACTTCCACAAACCCTCTGTTTTGCATCTGATGCAAGTTTTCCCAGTTGTTCAAAAGTAGACCATTTTTTTCAGTGATTTGGAAGGTTGTTTTTTAGGTCCAGCAACACTTAAAAATGTTTTGTATGTGAATCATGTTGTTATTAGTGTTGCCGAACCCTCTAACACTATCTCCCAAGTCATATCAAATGGGAATGTCATTTTGTGGGTAGTGAGGGAACCAATTTTTCAAGAATGTCTTTTTCCCATGCTAGCCATTTCTTCATTTGATTGTGAAGTATATTTACCAAGAATTACTTTTTAACCAGGTCTATGTTCGAAGGGCTTATATTGCCTATGAACTTAACAGTGTACAGCACCGCCAACTTAAGGACAACACGTGTGTGGTGGAATTCCAGTTCATGCTCCCCACTTCTCATCCCAACAGGTGAGTCAGAGTTGATTTGTGCACCTGAGCCAGCCAAAGCTGTCTGGAGATTTGAGGGCTATAAGGTGTAGGACAATTGCATCTTTTTTTTCTTTTTTTAAGGCTTAAAAGGTAAAACAGAAAATGAACCAATTAAACCATGAAAGAGAATCTCTTGGTACTTTTTTTTTTAATCTTTGATCTGGAAAGGTAAATTGTGGTTTAATTAAGATAAAAGTTTAGGGTTTCCTCCCTTCATTTTTGCTTGTATTTCAAAGGAAAGAAATTTTTTTTAAATCTTTAACTTTTAAGTTGTTGTCTCTGTTTCTACACTCTTTCCCTTCTTGTTATTGTGATGACCCAGGATTACACACACTTGGCTTGGCTGTGGTGCTCTCACATTTTTAGTTATGGTACTGATGGGATTGCCCACTTGGCCACGGTGCTCACTGAGGTTTGCTCTCCTTTAGTTGTGCTTACACTGCTGGCTTGGGGTTGCTGCTGGGCTCACACACATATTCCCCAGAGGAAACGCTTTTTGGTTGAGGCACTCACAGATCTGCTTTTTGCTGTGCTTCGTGCTGGGGCTCTCACACACCTGACCATGGTGTAATTGGGACTCACTTGTGGTGCCAGGGGTTACTGACAGCAGAGTGCCTGGATGCAGATGGTGAGACACCAGGGATTTGAACTTGTGACCATATTTGCAAGAGAGGTCTCTGCACTATTCCTGTGGGATCTGTTTCTTTTCTTTTTTATCTGTTTCTTTTTTTTTTTTCTTTTCAGTTAAAAATAAATTGCTAGCATTTTACTGGCTGAAACTTGATCTGAAGAACACTTTTTAAAAAAAAGTAATTTAAGTCAACAATTGGAATCTAAACTATCTTGAGTGACATGCTTTTCTTTTCTGCTTTTGTTGTGGATTAAAGTTACACCTAAGCCAATTTCATTATTTCCCTTATGAAAGCACCTGAATTTTTCAGTTGAAACTCAGTGTTTGTATTTGTGTGTGTGTTTTAAGGGCTTATCCTGCGGTGCTGGGAGCCATGAGAACTATAACTGGTGGTGCTAGGGAGGCCAAGCCATTCCAGGCATCATATCTGGGGCCCCAGAGCATGCCAGTCATGCACTGCAAGCCCTTTGAGCAACCTCCTAGACCCTGAAACATAGCTTTTAAAATTCATACTTCAGAAGTAAACTTAAATTCAAATTAAATTACCTAATTAAGCCTTGCTAATTCTTTCTTCTAAGGAACACACATACATACACACGTGTGCACGCGCACAACACACACACACACACACACACACGAAAATTTTGTTTCAGTATTGCTTTGGTTTTAAAGTGAAAATCGTATGTGCTCATTTTAAAAAAGTGTTTCGAGGCAGTAAAAACAAGAATTCTCCCCACATATATGTTCATCCTGTATTTTCATTCTTTTTAGTGATGCCACAGGAAATATAAATACCATAGGCAATCTTAAACTACCCCTGTCCATTTCCTCTTTATGGCCTTTGGTTCTTCACTTTGTATTACAAAGTACTGTGTCTTTGGGGATCCTTAGCTATAGACATCAGAAATGAATGGTTGGTTCTGAATTACCATTTTACCCAAAGCAATAGAATCCCTTTCCAGAAACAAAGAAGTCTGTGCTGAGACTTTTCGCCACTGGATGCCACTGTTGATCCAGCAGAGGTCATCTGATGAGCAAAGACATCTTCAGAAATAGTCCTTCTCTTCTTTGTCTCAAAAGATCCTTTGCTTCTCCACCTCAGAAATACCTTATGGCTGGCAGAGAAAAGCATATATCCTTGATTTAGCAAGCATCTCTTGGCACATTTTTGCCTCCATGGATTTCAGAATCTCATTTTCTAGAAACGAATGGTTGTCCTTCACCTACGGCACAGTGCTCATGGTACATATGGGCTCAGCACTCGGTCTTCTTTTTTTCCTGCATTCCTTGAATAATTGTAAAGAATGACATGCTATACTTAATGCTCTTTGTGATTCTCAGGACGTTCTCCCTTTCTTCCTGCTTTCTGCTTCCTCTTCCCTTTGGGCAGTGATTTGTAGTCAGGTTGCAGAGCTGTTTCTGATTTCCTTCCCTCCTCATTGCTCCTCTTGTCTTTCTGAATTGCCCTTCTTGTCCTACTTTTTTATTTGAGAAACTGTCCAGTTTGTAAGGGAAAGTCAGCTGGAAAATGAGGGAAATATTTCACAACTTTTTGGGAGAAATCTTAGTCACTTGTCCATATTAAAAGCGTGAATCTTGGTTATTCCTGATATTTTTTCAAAACTTATATACTTATCTCTCCCAACATCTGCAATATAGGCACCCCTATAGAGAGACTCGTTTGAACAGAACTGTAATCCTGTAGTTGCTTCTAAAGTCTCTTTTATTGTGTGTATTTTTGGATTTGCACATAAAGTTAAGGAGAGATAAAGGAAAAAGATAAAAATAATTTTTCTGACAACCAGAAAAAAGTTAGAATTGCTTAAATGCTTTCCCCTCCCTTAATCTAAAATCCTTTTGTTTAGAACTATGACTTGTATTTTCTGATTTAGTCACAGAATGAGATATTCAGTCTTAGAGTATAGCCTTAGTTACTGTGATTTTGCAATTTAATTAAAGTTTCGTGAGACTTTTTATCTTCTTACATTTTTTCTTTTTTTTTTTTTTTGCCATTTGGAGTTATGCTCTTTTTCTGACACCAGTTAGTGTTCTGCAGATCAGTCTTGACACAAATCACCTGAAATTTGATCAGACCTCACAAGTTTGCCAGACCCTTTCTGCATACAGATGCTAAATGG
Source organism: Sorex araneus (assembly GCF_027595985.1). Classification (NCBI taxonomy): domain Eukaryota; kingdom Metazoa; phylum Chordata; class Mammalia; order Eulipotyphla; family Soricidae; genus Sorex; species Sorex araneus. The sequence continues at coordinate 201,987,202 of NC_073304.1, forward strand.
TGTTCTCAGGCTACCCCCACTTCTGTCCAACCAGCTACACATTTGGGGATTCTTGTGACCCCTCCATTCTCAGTTTCACCGTATCACTGTCATCCCGTTGTTCATCGATTTACTCAAGTGGGCATCAGTAACGTCTCTATTACACTCAGCCCTGAGATTTTAGCAGCCTCTCCTTACTTGTCTTTCTCAACGATTGGAGGCTTTTTCGGGGTCAGGGGAATGAGACCTGTCGTTACTGTTTTTGGCATATTGAGTACTCCACGGGTAGCTTGCCAGGCTCTGCCATGTAGGCGGGATACTCTCCATAGCTTGCCAGGCTCTCCGAGAAGTATGTATATACCTGTTACTGTATTTGGGATATGAATACACCATGGGGAGCTTGCCAGAGTCTCCCGTGCAGGCAGTAGACTCTCGATGCCTTGTCAGGTTCTCGAAGAGGGAGAACTAGGCTATTCGATGTGGCCGCGTGCCTCCAAGAGCTTGGTTTTATAGTCTCTGGATGTTGGCTATTGATGGTATTACATGGCACCGGGGGCAGTTTCTGGGTGTGACTGCCTAGCAACTGGAAAATGGGGGATCTGGGTGGAAGAGGCCCACCAGATCAGGCCCAGTCCTGATCCGAGCAGCCTTGGAGATCTAAACCCTGTGAGTATAAACCCGCACATCTGGGTTCCTCTGCCGGTTCCTTCATGCGTGAGGTTCATTCGAACGTGTGGAGAGTGGCCTTGAGCATGGATGTTGTTGGGTTCTGGAGATCTTCAACTGTTGAGGCTCTGCTCAGGGCACGGAGGGAAACGCAACCCGTCCCCTCCGAGGGGCCCTGGTGAAGATCCATTCTCAGTAGTTCACTAAAACAATGGGAGAAAGCTAAATTTATTATTATAGTTTTATTACAAAGGATGACTATCAGAACTAACCAGATGATGAAACACCTAAGGTGAATCATAAAATCAGGGTGTGTTATCTCTCCCAGCTTATCAGTGTATATGCCATTTCTTTGAGCTTCGTTGTCCAGAGTTTTTAATTAATTAGGGTTTCATCACAAAGGCACACTTGATTGGATCATAGGCCATCTTATTCAGCTCAATCTCTAGCCTCATTCTCCTCTCCAGAGGTCTAACTAGCTCAAAGCCCTAACCTTCTACTCAAAGACTTTATCTCTCTGGTGAGCAGCCGTTGTCCTGAGTTATCTCATATCCTAGCATAAACTCAGAAACACATCAGTAATGGAATAACTCCTTTTTCTTGAGAAATCCCAGTAATATAGAATCTCTCTCCCAGGAACCAGGGACAAATTCTTTGTTATACATTAGACCTGCTCACCTTAAAAAATAACTCTTATGTTTTCTTTTTAGTTTTAACTAGTTTTGAACTAAGTTTCAACTTTCCCCCCAACTGTAGCACTTTTGTGCTTTTTTCATTACTTTTTAATAAGTAGACATAATATCCTTATTGTTATTTTTTAGGCATGTTACAAGACATTACTAGCATCTATTCCTTTTTCTTCCTTTTGGCTCAGGGTCACAATTATGTCCAGTAATCTCTAAGTCATATACTCTCAAACTTATTTGGCCAACTGTCCCCTTTTTAGAAGAACAAAAAACACTTTTTGTTCCCCTGGAAAACTACCTTTTTTAAATCATATTGGTGTGTGTGTGTGGGGGGGGAATACTTTCCCTTCCCCTCCCAAACATACACACAGTAGCACCTAGGCTTCTGCTGTCCACCATTGCTCCAGAGCCCCTTTGAGACCATACCATCCACTTTGGAAATAGACTCTAAATTAATAATTCTCTGAATTACCTAGGAAGTGTTTTTAAAAACACATAAAATTCTGATTCATTTTGGATAGTCCAGGAGACCAGTTTTTAAGAATTTTGCCATTGGTGTGGTTCATGGCTGGAAGGGTGTGCTGGGAGGTGTTGGGGGATGAGATGCTAAGAATGAAACCTATGCCTCACACACACTAGGCGTGTGCTCTTCTCCTTGAGTTTCATCCCTGGCTTCAGGAAGTCACTTTGCTTCCCTTTTATAATTTAACTTTTAATTTGTAGTTTAGGTAGCATGATTACAGTAGTGTAAAAGTCCATGGTATTGATGTCTAAAATTACTGTACCCCAACACCACCAAAGTGTCCAAGACCCACCATCATAGTCCCTATGTGATTTCTAGTCTACATCTTCTTTCTGCCCATGTACTCTTCCTATACTGCTTGGTAGTCTGAGTTTTGTAACCAAGACTAAGGGTTTATCATCATTCAGACCAAACTCCCTTGTTTGGTCTCTAGTCCACAGACAAGTAGGATTTTTTGATATTTGTCCTCTGTCTAACTAACTTCACTTTGAATATTGCCTCCAGTTCCATCCACATTGCAGTGAATTGGAAAATTTCATCTTGTAGTTGCATAGTACTTCATTGTGTATTTATAACATAGCTTCTTATCCATTTGTCTGTCCAACATTTAGGTTGTTTCTATGTCCTGGCCATTGTTCTGAGTGCTGAAATGAACATAGGTGTACATAGATCTTTTCAAATGAATGTTTTTGTGTTTTGTGGATAGATGCCAAGAAGTGGAATATCATTGGGTCATATGGGAGTTCTACTCATGTATTTTTTGAGGAATCTGCATACTGTTTGCATAGAAGCTGAGAAAGACGATATTCCCAGGAGATCACTTTTTTGGAAAAAAAAAACTCAAAATATATAATTGAGAATTGCTAACTACTACTAGACCAATGCTATCCAAGAGAAATATAATGTAAGCCAAGTACATAATTTAAATCTTTCTATTGGCCATATTCAAAAGGGTAAGAATAATTTTTGACAGCATTTTATTTGACAAATCAAATGTGTCTCAATATAATTATTGAGATTTCCTCCTCACTTTTATTTTGGTTTTGGCTACACAGCTTAGTCCTGGCTCTGTAGTCATGGCAGGGCTAAGGAAACCACATGGGATGCCAGGGATCAACTGCAGGCCAGCTGCATGGTGCCTTACCTGCTGTACTATCTCTGTAACCCCCTCCCCACTTTTCATATTGCAGTTTGGAATATATTTTACACATAGAGCATGCAGGAGGCCTGAGTTTTGGCTCTGGCATTGCATTGTTTCCTAAGCACAGCTGGGAGCCAGCCCTGAGCACCACAAAAAATAACACTATAAAACAAAAACACATTTCTAGTCAGATATTTCTCCGAAGTAGGTTAAATTTGTCCAGTTCAGTCATTCTTTAGAAGTGAGTATTTTTCTAAGTTGTGATGATAATGCTGTCTATGGCATCACTGGTGAAATTCTGGTCTTGCAGATCGAGTTTTAGTTTTGTTTTGGGGCCCCACCTAGTGGTGCTCAGGGGCTGCTCCTAACTTGGTGTTCATGAGTCATTCAGGCACTTCTCAGGGACTATATTGTACCAGGGGGACAATCCTCGGCCTCCCACATGCAAAGCGTAGCTCATTGTGCTAGTTCTTTGGTCCAGGATTTACTCTCTTAACCCCCCTGACCCCGCCCCCTTTTTTTTTTCTTTTGCAATACCCAGAAGTACTCAGGGATTGTTCCCTGTCATGGTACCCGGCCACTCTGTAGTGCTGAGGGTTGAAACTGGGGCTTCCATTTGCAAAGCATACAGACTTACTCTTTGAACTTTCTCCTGGATCATTCACTCTGAAAATTTTAATTATGCAATATGTTATGTTGACATTAAGTACAGTATTGTACAAATCTTTAGTGACTAGTTTTCTAGACAGAAACTTGGTTGACATTTACTCTGAATCCCAGTATAACTTGACTGTTTTTTCTCCTACTAGGCCTTTAATTTTATTTGAAAAATAATTGACCAAGCACTTTATTTCTAATCTCTGAGACTTTCTGCATCATCTTTCTTGCAAGGCTGGGTTTATTTAGTCAAGGTATGTTAGCTTCCAGTCTTGTTTTTTTTTTTTTATTTTTTGCTGGAAACTATAGTTATAACTTATTTGGCATCCTCAGGTCTTGCTCACCAGAGAGTCTAGTCATTAGCGCTTCAGTCAGGAAAGTGATTTATATAACTGTACTCTTTCATCTTAAATTCCCTTCTGTGGAACAGCAGCTACGGAGAGTTTCCTGACTTTATTTGTGGAGTCAGAGTGTGTGAGTGTGTGTGTGTGTGTGTGTGTACATGTACACGCACACGTAAACACACACACACACACACTTCCCTCTACGTTCTGAACATTTAAAGTCTCTATTTGTACAGGATTCCTTTGGAGATGATGAGATTTTTATGGTCATTTCTTGAAGGTGACTTGTAGCTAATTTGCAGTTGTTTTTAAAAGAGATGTATATTTTCTTCAGTCATTTTCTTGTGCAGAAATAGTTGCGACAGCCAGTTTGTATCAAGACAACGTTCTCTTTTTATTACTGTTAAGGCTTATTTCTTTTGCCTAAGTGTTCATCAACTCAGCTTTCTAATAAGTTTCACCCATGTTTTGTATGAATTCTTAACTCCAAGCTCAGATTATATTGACTTTTCTACACTGTGGCCCCAGTTTAGAGCTCAGGGTATGTTTTGTGTGTATGTTTGTCTTGGTTTTGTCCCCTTCTGAAATTCTAGTTTATCACTCCCTGGTGCTGCTGATCCGATAGCTTATTACACAGAAGTATCATTCTAAATAACTTTATTTTTGACAGCTTATCAAATCACTTGACATTGAGGATTTCCCTTAGCTGTGGACATATTAAGTAACAGAATAAATAAATATATAAAATAAATATCATCCCCCAAGTACCACTAGTAGTAATTTCTGAGTACAGAACCAGGAGTAACCCCTGAGCATCATGGAGTATGACCCAAAAAGTAAAAAAAAAATCACTATTAAACACTTGTAGTCTGTGGTTCAAATATGAATCATCACAATTGATACAGGAAGTTATTTTATTTTGGTTTCTGTACATATATGATGCTTGAAATTGGGTGTATTTCTAGCAATATCTGATACGGAAATTCATGCTATATTTTAGTCAGATTGCATTCATTGAACCTTCTCTGTTATTTGCTTCTTGTGAATTTGGCCTTCTGAGCTCTCCTTGCCTCATGGCTTACATCCAGGAGGGGGTTAACTGAGTTTTGCCCTAACAACATATATTGGGGCCATGACTGCATAGAGGCTGCTTGGTACTTCCAATGTTTAGTTGGAAGTGGGTAGTCTGCACCATTTTTGTTTGTTTGGTGTTCAGGCTATACCCAACAGTGCTCAGGGCTTACTCCTGGTTCTGTGCTCCGAGATCACTACTGGCAGAGCTTGAAGCACCATTCATGGTGCCAGGGATTGAACCTGGGTCAGCAGCTGCAATCTTTCCTGCTGCATTATCTCTCCAGCCCCCTGGGCTCTTTTTTAATGAAGATAATGAAGAAGTTTTGAAATCAGCAATCTTCCATTATTCTTGCCAATTCTGATAATCTCTTGACACCCAGAGATTAGAACCTTATCTGGATTGTACTGAGACACTCAAAAATCTGCCAACTTGTAGCACTCTTTAGCAGTGGGAGCACTTGAGTATAGTTAGCAGGCCAGAATGCACTATGAATAAATAAAATTCTACAGTGTTTTCTTCATTCAGGGTAGTCTGCTGATAAGATGCAAGCATCTGGCAGAGGAAAAGATTCTCAGCAGGTTTAAGTGCTTACCAAAGTGCTTTCATGTATCCAGGGCTCAGCTTCTAGTCTCTGCTGTGTTATTTTGGCACTCTACACTTGGAAGATTGGAGAGTCGAGTTTAAAACTCTCAATATATCATTAAGGTAGCCCAAGGTCCCATCCTGTCAAGGAAGACTAGCTGATTCCAGGGGGAAGGAAAAGCAGAATCCAGGGCACCTGTAAATCCCTGTAGTTTTGTGCTGTGGATTTGTAGCTAATTATACAGGAGGCAACAGTAATGTGCTGGAGCTCTATTGGTGAACTTGTTTCAGAAAGAACAAAATCTTCCAGCAGAGCAAAGGGCCTTTGCAGGGGCTGTGAGTGAGTGAAGCCGTGATCATTTCATTGTAAACTGAAGCTCTGCAGTGAAATCGGGGCATCTGAACAGCAAGGAGGTGGAGGGGGGTGGGGAGATACCAGTAGAAATACATGGTTCAGATGTGTTTTACAGCTCGTGATTTGGATTCTCCTGCAGAAATATAATCACGCAAGGAGACCACCACTGGTCACAGCCAGCCAAATTGCTCATTCTCCTATGGTACTGCTGTTAGTGACTGCTAGTAGGTTACTTAGCTGACCTCTTCTGATTCTGCTTTGCTTCCTGATTTCAAAAGATTCGCCCTCAGTCACAGACTCACTGGCTCTCAGTCACAGCTTGCTGCAGCCGTGGCTTGTTTGCATGCATCCTCATCATTTTCATATAGTCTTCTTCAAGTTAGAGGGAGAAGAAGGTAAAAAAAATTGAGATCATTTTATATATGATAAAAGATACTGTCCAGGCCAGCTAGCAAAATAAAATTCAGCTGGAAGGGCTCATGGAACTTGTGACTGCCAGAGAAGTCAGTGTACCTTAAATAAAGAGGGTTCAGCTAGCAGGCAGCAACTCTGACTTTGCATTCATATTGCAGCAGGCTCTCCAGCCATTCTAGCCAGGCAGATCAATAAAATCAGAGGTGACTTAATGCCAAGAATCTCAGAATTCATAGGATTTCTCTTGTCCTCCTTTAAATTTATTCTATATTGATGTGAAATGCTAGCCTCAGGAACTGAGATGATAAAATGCCAAAATTAGAGTCTGGTTTAACGTAGCATATTGAACTACGGTCTTAGAAAGTATCCCCTTTGGTTTTTCTCTTTTCAAATCTGTAAAATGGAGCTAATCTACCGGAAGGAAAATGATTCCTTCAAATGATACTTATCAAAACTTTGTGAATGGAGATTTAGTAGGATAAGTGCTTTGAATAGCCTAAATAGTGTCTTATGAGAAGTGAATTTATGTCCTCTTTCTGTATTTGAAGATGCAGTTGATTGCCTTCTCAGGAATTGCACAGCTTGACTACCATCCCCCCCGCATAATGGAAAGAAAAAAG